>NC_089679.1:9516526-10185901 GCF_037042795.1 Molothrus aeneus | reverse complement strand
AGCTTACACGGAGGTCTGCAAAGAGTTTTGCAAGAATGAAAAGTAGTTGTCCAAAACTCGTTTTTTTCGAATATAATAACAATGGAAAAGGCAGGAGAGTGGTAAAGTACTGGTTTCTCTAAGTCTGAATGCTGCCCACACTGTGCCTGCATGGTGCGGCTTGCACCTTCGCCTTTGGGAAGCTGCCACTCGCCAATTCTCCCGGAGGCGAAGAAGCGGCTTCTTTGCGCACAACATTGTGGCGAGTACAGGGAGCTCCTGAGAGCGGTTTGTGCCGAACGAAGCCGTGGACCGGCACTTAGCTTCGGAGAGCTGCGTATCTGCGTCTTCTGCGTGTCTTGCCGCTCAACACTCAGCAAAATCTTTTCCACCATATCTTGCAAAGAGAAACTCTGCCAGTAAAGAAAACATCCAAAATCTTGTTCTAAAGCTTACACGGAGGTCTGCAAAGAGTTTTGCAAGAATGAAAAGTAGTTGTCCAAAACTCGTTTTTTTCGAATATAATAACAATTGAAAAGGCAGGAGAGTGGTAAAGTACTGGTTTCTCTAAGTCTGAATGCTGCCCACACTGTGCCTGCATGGTGCGGCTTGCACCTTCGCCTTGGGGAAGCTGCCGCTCGCCGATTCTCCCAGAGGCGAAGAAGCGGCTTCTTTGCGCACAACATTGTGGCGAGCGCAGGGAGCTCCTGAGAGCGGTTTGTGCCGAACCAAGCCGTGGACCGGCACTTAGCTTCGGAGTGCTGCGTATCTGCGTCTTCTGCGTGTCTTGCCGCTCAACACTCAGCAAAATCTTTTCCACCATATCTTGCAAAGAGAAACTCTGCCAGTAAAGAAAACATCCAAAATCTTGTTCTAAAGCTTACACGGAGGTCCGCAAAGAGTTTTGCAAGAATGAAAGGTAGTTGTCCAAAACTCGTTCTTTTCGAATATAATAACAATGGAAAAGGCAGGAGAGTGGTAAAGTACTGGTTTCTCTAAGTCTGAATGCTGCCCACACTGTGCCTGCATGGTGCGGCTTGCATCTTCGCCTTTGGGAAGCTGCTGCTCGCCGATTCTCCCGGAGGCGGAGAAGCGGCTTCTTTGCCCACAGAGCATTGGGCCGGTCGGGGTGACTACCTGAGTGCGGCTTCTGCCGAAAGGAGCCGTGGACCAGCACTTAGCTTCGGAGAGCTGCGTATCTGCGTCTTCTGCATGTCTTGCCGCTCAACACTCAGCAAAAAGCTTTTCCACCATATCTTGCAAAGAGAAACTCTGCCAGTAAAGAAAACATCCAAAATCTTGTTCTAAAGCTTGCTACGAGGTCTGTAAAGAATTTTGCAAGAATGAAAGGTAGTTGTCCAAAACTCGTTCTTTTCGAATATAATAACAATGGAAAAGGCAGGAGAGTGGTAAAGTACTGGTTTCTCTAAGTCTGAATGCTGCCCACACTGTGCCTGCATGGTGCGGCTTGCACCTTCGCCTTTGGGAAGATGCCGCTCGCCGATTCTCCCGGAGGCGAAGAAGCGGGTTCTTTGCGCACAACATTGTGGCGAGCGCAGGGAGCTCCTGAGAGAGGTTTGTGCCGAACGAAGCCGTGGACCGGCACTTAGCTTCGGAGAGCTGCGTATCTGCGTCTTCTGCGTCTTGCCGCTCAACACTCAGCAAAAAGCTTTTCCACCATATCTTGCAAAGAGAAACTCTGCCAGTAAAGAAAACATCCAAAATCTTGTTCTAAAGCTTGCACGGAGGTCTGCAAAGAGTTTGGCATGAATGAGAGGTAGTTGTCCAAAACTCGTTCTTTTCAAATATAATAACAATGGAAAAGGCTGGAGAGTGGTAAAGTACTGGTTTCTCTAAGTCTGAATGCTGCCCACACTGTGCCTGCATGGTGCGGCTTGCACCTTCGCCTTTGGGAAGCTGCCACTCGCCGATTCTCCCGGAGGCGAAGAAGCGGCTTCTTCGCACACAGAGCATTGGGCCTGTCGCGGTGAGCACCTAAGAGCGGCTTCTGTCGAACGAAGCCGTGGACCGGCACTTAGCTTCGGAGAGCTGCGTATCTGCGTCTTCTGCGTGTCTTGCCGCTCAACACTCAGCAAAAAGCTTTTCCACCATATCTTGCAAAGAGAAACTCTGCCAGTAAAGAAAACATCCAAAATCTTGTTCTAAAGCTTACACGGAGGTCTGCAAAGAGTTTTGCAAGAATGAAAAGTAGTTGTCCAAAACTCGTTTTTTTCGAATATAAGAACAATGGAAAAGGCAGGAGAGTGGTAAAGTACTGGTTTCTCTAAGTCTGAATGCTGCCCACACTGTGCCTGCATGGTGCGGCTTGCACCTTCGCCTTGGGGAAGCTGCCGCTCGCCGATTCTCCCAGAGGCGAAGAAGCGGCTTCTTTGCGCACAACATTGTGGCGAGCGCAGGGAGCTCCTGAGAGCGGTTTGTGCCGAACCAAGCCGTGGACCGGCACTTAGCTTCGGAGTGCTGCGTATCTGCGTCTTCTGCGTGTCTTGCCGCTCAACACTCAGCAAAATCTTTTCCACCATATCTTGCAAAGAGAAACTCTGCCAGTAAAGAAAACATACAAAATCTTGTTCTAAAGCTTACACGGAGGTCCGCAAAGAGTTTTGCAAGAATGAAAGGTAGTTGTCCAAAACTCGTTCTTTTCGAATATAATAACAATGGAAAAGGCAGGAGAGTGGTAAAGTACTGGTTTCTCTAAGTCTGAATGCTGCCCACACTGTGCCTGCATGGTGCGGCTTGCATCTTCGCCTTTGGGAAGCTGCTGCTCGCCGATTCTCCCGGAGGCGGAGAAGCGGCTTCTTTGCCCACAGAGCATTGGGCCGGTCGGGGTGACTACCTGAGTGCGGCTTCTGCCGAAAGGAGCCGTGGACCAGCACTTAGCTTCGGAGAGCTGCGTATCTGCGTCTTCTGCATGTCTTGCCGCTCAACACTCAGCAAAAAGCTTTTCCACCATATCTTGCAAAGAGAAACTCTGCCAGTAAAGAAAACATCCAAAATCTTGTTCTAAAGCTTGCTACGAGGTCTGTAAAGAATTTTGCAAGAATGAAAGGTAGTTGTCCAAAACTCGTTCTTTTCGAATATAATAACAATGGAAAAGGCAGGAGAGTGGTAAAGTACTGGTTTCTCTAAGTCTGAATGCTGCCCACACTGTGCCTGCATGGTGCGGCTTGCACCTTCGCCTTTGGGAAGATGCCGCTCGCCGATTCTCCCGGAGGCGAAGAAGCGGGTTCTTTGCGCACAACATTGTGGCGAGCGCAGGGAGCTCCTGAGAGAGGTTTGTGCCGAACGAAGCCGTGGACCGGCACTTAGCTTCGGAGAGCTGCGTATCTGCGTCTTCTGCGTCTTGCCGCTCAACACTCAGCAAAAAGCTTTTCCACCATATCTTGCAAAGAGAAACTCTGCCAGTAAAGAAAACATCCAAAATCTTGTTCTAAAGCTTGCACGGAGGTCTGCAAAGAGTTTGGCATGAATGAGAGGTAGTTGTCCAAAACTCGTTCTTTTCAAATATAATAACAATGGAAAAGGCTGGAGAGTGGTAAAGTACTGGTTTCTCTAAGTCTGAATGCTGCCCACACTGTGCCTGCATGGTGCGGCTTGCACCTTCGCCTTTGGGAAGCTGCCACTCGCCGATTCTCCCGGAGGCGAAGAAGCGGCTTCTTCGCACACAGAGCATTGGGCCGGTCGCGGTGAGCACCTAAGAGCGGCTTCTGTCGAACGAAGCCGTGGACCGGCACTTAGCTTCGGAGAGCTGCGTATCTGCGTCTTCTGCGTGTCTTGCCGCTCAACACTCAGCAAAAAGCTTTTCCACCATATCTTGCAAAGAGAAACTCTGCCAGTAAAGAAAACATCCAAAATCTTGTTCTAAAGCTTACACGGAGGTCTGCAAAGAGTTTTGCAAGAATGAAAAGTAGTTGTCCAAAACTCGTTTTTTTCGAATATAAGAACAATGGAAAAGGCAGGAGAGTGGTAAAGTACTGGTTTCTCTAAGTCTGAATGCTGCCCACACTGTGCCTGCATGGTGCGGCCTGCACCTTCGCCTTGGGGAAGCTGCCGCTCGCCGATTCTCCCAGAGGCGAAGAAGCGGCTTCTTTGCGCACAACATTGTGGCGAGCGCAGGGAGCTCCTGAGAGCGGTTTGTGCCGAACCAAGCCGTGGACCGGCACTTAGCTTCGGAGAGCTGCGTATCTGCGTCTTCTGCGTGTCTTGCCGCTCAACACTCAGCAAAATCTTTTCCACCATATCTTGCAAAGAGAAACTCTGCCAGTAAAGAAAACATCCAAAATCTTGTTCTAAAGCTTACACGGAGGTCTGCAAAGAGTTTTGCAAGAATGAAAGGTAGTTGTCCAAAACTCGTTCTTTTCGAATATAATAACAATGGAAAAGGCAGGAGAGTGGTAAAGTACTGGTTTCTCTAAGTCTGAATGCTGCCCACACTGTGCCTGCATGGTGCGGCTTGCATCTTCGCCTTTGGGAAGCTGCTGCTCGCCGATTCTCCCGGAGGCGGAGAAGCGGCTTCTTCGCCCACAGAGCATTGGGCCGGTCGGGGTGACTACCTGAGTGCGGCTTCTGCCGAAAGGAGCCGTGGACCGGCACTTAGCTTCGGAGAGCTGCGTATCTGCGTCTTCTGCATGTCTTGCCGCTCAACACTCAGCAAAAAGCTTTTCCACCATATCTTGCAAAGAGAAACTCTGCCAGTAAAGAAAACATCCAAAATCTTGTTCTAAAGCTTGCTACGAGGTCTGTAAAGAATTTTGCAAGAATGAAAGGTAGTTGTCCAAAACTCGTTCTTTTCGAATATAATAACAATGGAAAAGGCAGGAGAGTGGTAAAGTACTGGTTTCTCTAAGTCTGAATGCTGCCCACACTGTGCCTGCATGGTGCGGCTTGCACCTTCGCCTTTGGGAAGATGCCGCTCGCCGATTCTCCCGGAGGCGAAGAAGCGGGTTCTTTGCGCACAACATTGTGGCGAGCGCAGGGAGCTCCTGAGAGCGGTTTGTGCCGAACGAAGCCGTGGACCGGCACTTAGCTTCGGAGAGCTGCGTATCTGCGTCTTCTGCGTGTCTTGCCGCTCAACACTCAGCAAAAAGCTTTTCCACCATATCTTGCAAAGAGAAACTCTGCCAGTAAAGAAAACATCCAAAATCTTGTTCTAAAGCTTGCACGGAGGTCTGCAAAGAGTTTGGCATGAATGAGAGGTAGTTGTCCAAAACTCGTTCTTTTCAAATATAATAACAATGGAAAAGGCTGGAGAGTGGTAAAGTACTGGTTTCTCTAAGTCTGAATGCTGCCCACACTGTGCCTGCATGGTGCGGCTTGCACCTTCGCCTTTGGGAAGCTGCCACTCGCCGATTCTCCCGGAGGCGAAGAAGCGGCTTCTTCGCACACAGAGCATTGGGCCGGTCGCGGTGAGCACCTAAGAGCGGCTTCTGTCGAACGAAGCCGTGGACCGGCACTTAGCTTCGGAGAGCTGCGTATCTGCGTCTTCTGCGTGTCTTGCCGCTCAACACTCAGCAAAAAGCTTTTCCACCATATCTTGCAAAGAGAAACTCTGCCAGTAAAGAAAACATCCAAAATCTTGTTCTAAAGCTTACACGGAGGTCTGCAAAGAGTTTTGCAAGAATGAAAGGTAGTTGTCCAAAACTCGTTCTTATCGAATATAATAACAATGGAAAAGGCAGGAGAGTGGTAAAGTACTGGTTTCTCTAAGTCTGAATGCTGCCCACACTGTGCCTGCATGGTGCGGCTTGCACTTTCGCCTTTGGGATGCTGCCGCTCGCCAATTCTCCCGGAGGCGAAGAAGCGGCTTCTTCGGACACAGAGCATTTTGCCGGTCGCGGTGAGCACCTAAGAGCGGCTTCTGCCGAAAGAAGCCGTGGACTGGCACTTAGCTTCGGAGAGCTGCGTATCTGCGTCTTCTGCGTGTCTTGCCGCTCAACACTCAGCAAAAAGCTTTTCCGCCATATCTTGAAAAGAGAAACTCTGCCAGTAAAGAAAACATCCAAAATCTTGTTCTAAAGCTTGCACGGAGGTCTGCAAAGAGTTTTGCAAGAATGAAAGGTAGTTGTCCAAAACTCGTTTTTTTCGAATATAATAACAATGGAAAAGGCAGGAGAGTGGTAAAGTACTGGTTTCTCTAAGTCTGAATGCTGCCCACACTGTGCCTGCATGGTGCGGCTTGCACCTTCGCCTTTGGGAAGCTGCCGCTCGCCGATTCTCCCGGAGGCGAAGAAGCGGCTTCTTTGCGCACAACATTGTGGCGAGCGCAGGGAGCTCCTGAGAGCGGTTTGTGCCGAACGAAGCCCGGGACCGGCACTTAGCTTCGGAGAGCTGCGTATCTGCGTCTTCTGCGTGTCTTGCCGCTCAACACTCAGCAAAAAGCTTTTCCACCATATCTTGCAAAGAGAAACTCTGCCAGTAAAGAAAACATCCAAAATCTTGTTCTAAAGCTTGCACGGTGGTCTGCAAAGAATTTTGCAAGAATGAAAGTTAGTTGTCCAAAACTCGTTTTTTTCGAATATAGTAACAATGGAAAAGGCAGGAGAGTGGTAAAGTACAGGTTTCTCTAAGTCTGAATGCTGCCCACACTGTGCCTGCATGGTGCGGCTTGCACCTTCGCCTTTGAGAAGCTGCCGCTCGCCGATTCTCCCGGAGGCGAAGAAGCGGCTTCTTTGCGCACAACATTGTGGCGAGCGCAGGGAGCTCCTGAGAGCGGTTTGTGCCGAACGAAGCCGTGGACCGGCACTTAGCTTCGGAGAGCTGCGTATCTGCGCCTTCTGCGTGTCTTGCCGCTCAACACTCAGCAAAATCTTTTCCACCATATCTTGCAAAGAGAAACTCTGCCAGTAAAGAAAACATCCAAAATCTTGTTCTAAAGCTTGCACGGAGGTCTGCAAAGAGTTTTGCAAGAATGAAAGGTAGTTGTCCAAAACTCGTTTTTTTCGAATATAATAACAATGGAAAAGGCAGGAGAGTGGTAAAGTACTGTTTTCTCTAAGTCTGAATGCTGCCCACACTGTGCCTGCATGGTGCGGCTTGCACCTTCGCCTTTGGGAAGCTGCCACTCGCCGATTCTCCCGGAGGCGAAGAAGCGGCTTCTTCGCCCACAGAGCATTGGGCCGGTCGCGGTGAGCACCTAAGAGCGGCTTCTACCGAAAGAAGCCGTGGACCGGCACTTAGCTTCGGAGAGCTGCGTATCTGCGTCTTCTGCGTGTCTTGCCGCTCAACACTCAGCAAAAAGCTTTTCCGCCATATCTTGCAAAGAGAAACTCTGCCAGTAAAGAAAACATCCAAAATCTTGTTCTAAAGCTTGCACGGAGGTCTGCAAAGAGTTTTGCAAGAATGAGAGGTAGTTGTCCAAAACTCGTTCTTTTCCAAAATAATAACAATGGAAAAGGCAGGAGAGTGGTAAAGTACTGGTTTCTCTAAGTCTGAATGCTGCCCACACTGTGCCTGCATGGTGCGGCTTGCACCTTCGCCTTTGGGAAGCTGCCGCTCGCCGATTCTCCCGGAGGCGAAGAAGCGGCTTCTTTGCGCACAACATTGTGGCGAGCGCAGGGAGCTCCTGAGAGCGGTTTGTGCCGAACGAAGCCCGGGACCGGCACTTTGCTTCGGAGAGCTGCGTATCTGCGTCTTCTGCGTGTCTTGCCGCTCAACACTCAGCAAAAAGCTTTTCCACCATATCTTGCAAAGAGAAACTCTGCCCGTAAAGAAAACATCCAAAATCTTGTTCTAAAGCTTGCACGGTGGTCTGCAAAGAATTTTGCAAGAATGAAAGGTAGTTGTCCAAAACTCGTTCTTTTCGAATATAATAACAATGGAAAAGGCAGGAGAGTGGTAAAGTACTGGTTTCTCTAAGTCGGAATGCTGCCCACACTGTGCCTGCATGGTGCGGCTTTCACCTTCGCCTTTGAGAAGCTGCCGCTCGCCGATTCTCCCGGAGGCGAAGAAGCGGCTTCTTTGCGCACAACATTGTGGCGAGCGCAGGGAGCTCCTGAGAGCGGTTTGTGCCGAACGAAGCCGTGGACCGGCACTTAGCTTCGGAGAGCTGCGTATCTGCGCCTTCTGCGTGTCTTGCCGCTCAACACTCAGCAAAATCTTTTCCACCATATCTTGCAAAGAGAAACTCTGCCAGTAAAGAAAACATCCAAAATCTTGTTCTAAAGCTTGCACGGAGGTCTGCAAAGAGTTTTGCAAGAATGAAAAGTTGTTGTCCAAAACTCGTTTTTTTCGAATATAGTAACAATGGAAAAGGCAGGAGAGTGGTAAAGTACTTGTTTCTCTAAGTCTGAATGCTGCCCACACTGAGCCTGCATGGTGCGGCTTGCACCTTCGCCTTTGGGAAGCTGCCGCTCGCCGATTCTCCCGGAGGCGAAGAAGCGGCTTCTTCGCACACAGAGCATTGGTCCGGTCGCGGTGAGCACCTAAGAGCGGCTTCTACCGAAAGAAGCCGTGGACCGGCACTTAGCTTCGGAGAGCTGCGTATCTGCGTCTTCTGCGTGTCTTGCCGCTCAACACTCAGCAAAAAGCTTCTCCACCATATCTTGAAAAGAGAAACTCTGCCAGTAAAGAAAACATCCAAAATCTTGTTCTAAAGCTTGCACGGAGGTCTGCAAAGAGTTTTGCAGGAATGAAAGGTAGTTGTCCAAAACTCGTTCTTTTCCAATATAATAACAATGGAAAAGGCAGGAGAGTGGTAAAGTACTGGTCTCTCTAAGTCTGAATGCTGCCCACACTGTGCCTGCATGGTGCGGCTTCCACCTTCGCCTTTGGGAAGCTGCCACTCGCCGATTCTCCCGGAGGCGGAGAAGCGGCTTCTTCGCACACAGAGCATTGGGCCGGTCGCGGTGAGCACCTAAGAGCGGCTTCTGCCTAAAGAAGCCGTGGACCGGCACTTAGCTTCGGAGAGCTGCGTGTCTGCGTCTTCTGCGTGTATTGCCGCTCAACACTCAGCAAAAAGCTTTTCCACCATTTCTTGCAAAGAGAAACTCTGCCCGGAAAGAAAACATCCAAAATCTTGTTCTAAAGCTTGCACGGAGGTCTGCAAAGAGTTTTGCAAGAATGAAAGGTAGTTGTCCAAAACTCGTTCTTTTCCAATATAATAACAATGGAAAAGGCAGGAGAGTGGTAAAGTACTGGTTTCTCTAAGTCTGAATGCTGCCCACACTGTGCCTGCATCGTGCGGCTTGCATCTTCGCCTTTGGGAAGCTGCTGCTCGCCGATTCTCCCAGGGGCGGAGAAGCGGCTTCTTCGCCCACAGAGCATTGGGCCGGTCGGGGTAAGCACCTGAGTGCGGCTTCTGCCGAAAGAAGCCGTGGTCCGGCACTTAGCTTCGGAGAGCTGCGTATCTGCGTCTTCTGCGTGTCTTGCCGCTCAACACTCAGCAAAAAGCTTTTCCACCATATCTTGCAAAGAGAAACTCTGCCAGTAAAGAAAACATCCAAAATCTTGTTCTAAAGCTTGCACGGAGGTCTGCAAAGAGTTTTGCAAGAATGAAAGGTAGTTGTCCAAAACTCGTTTTTTTCGAATATAGTAACAATGGAAAAGGCAGGAGAGTGGTAAAGTACAGGTTTCTCTAAGTCTGAATGCTGCCCACACTGAGCCTGCATGGTGCGGCTTGCATCTTCACCTTTGGGAAGCTGCTGCTCGCCGATTCTCCCGGAGGCGAAGAAGCGGCTTCTTCGCCCACAGAGCATTGGGCCGGTCGCGGTGAGCACCTAAGAGCGGCTTCTACCGAAAGAAGCCGTGGACCGGCACTTAGCTTCGGAGAGCTGCGTATCTGCGTCTTCTGCGTGTCTTGCCGCTCAACACTCAGCAAAAAGCTTCTCCACCATATCTTGAAAAGAGAAACTCTGCCAGTAAAGAAAACATCCAAAATCTTGTTCTAAAGCTTGCACGGAGGTCTGCAAAGAGTTTTGCAGGAATGAATGTTAGTTGTCCAAAACTCGTTCTTTTCCAATATAATAACAATGGAAAAGGCAGGAGAGTGGTAAAGTACTGGTCTCTCTAAGTCTGAATGCTGCCCACACTGTGCCTGCATGGTGCGGCTTC
The DNA here is from genome assembly GCF_037042795.1 of Molothrus aeneus. Classification (NCBI taxonomy): domain Eukaryota; kingdom Metazoa; phylum Chordata; class Aves; order Passeriformes; family Icteridae; genus Molothrus; species Molothrus aeneus. The sequence goes on along the minus strand of NC_089679.1, from coordinate 10,175,857 downwards.
CACCTTCGCCTTTGGGAAGCTGCCACTCGCCGATTCTCCCGGAGGCGGAGAAGCGGCTTCTTCGCACACAGAGCATTGGGCCGGTCGCGGTGAGCACCTAAGAGCGGCTACTGCCGAAAGAAGCCGTGGACCGGCACTTAGCTTCGGAGAGCTGCGTATCTGCGTCTTCTGCGTGTCTTGCCGCTCAACACTCAGCAAAAAGCTTTTCCACCATATCTTGCAAAGAGAAACTCTGCCAGTAAAGAAAACATCCACAATCTTGTTCTAAAGCTTGCACGGAGGTCTGCAAAGAGTTTGGCAAGAATGAAAGGTAGTTGTCCAAAACTCGTTCTTTTCGAATATAATAACAATGGAAAAGGCAGGAGAGTGGTAAAGTACTGGTTTCTCTAAGTCTGAAGGCTGCCCACACTGTGCCTGCATGGTGCGGCTTGCACCTTCGCCTTTGGGAAGCTGCCGCTCGCCGATTCTCCCGGAGGTGAAGAAGCGGCTTCTTTGCGCACAACATTGTGGCGAGCGCAGGGAGCTCCTGAGAGCGGTTTGTGCCGAACGAAGCCCGGGACCGGCACTTAGCTTCGGAGAGCTGCGTATCTGCGTCTTCTGCGTGTCTTGCCGCTCAACACTCAGCAAAAAGCTTTTCCACCATTTCTTGCAAAGAGAAACTCTGCCAGTAAAGAAAACATCCAAAATCTTGTTCTAAAGCTTGCACGGAGGTCTGCAAAGAATTTTGCAAGAATGAAAGGTTGTTGTCGAAAAATCGTTCTTTTCGAATATAATAACAATGGAAAAGGCAGGAGAGTGGTAAAGTACTGGTTTCTCTAAGTCTGAATGCTGCCCACACTGTGCCTGCATGGTGCGGCTTGCATCTTCGCCTTTGGGAAGCTGCTGCTCGCCGATTCTCCCAGGGGCGGAGAAGCGGCTTCTTCGCCCACAGAGCATTGGGCCGGTCGGGGTGAGCACCTGAGTGCGGCTTCTGCCGAAAGAAGCCGTGGACCGGCACTTAGATTCGGAGAGCTGCGTATCTGCGTCTTCTGCGTGTCTTGCCGCTCAACACTCAGCAAAAAGCTTTTCCACCATACCTTGCAAAGAGAAACTCTGCCAGTAAAGAAAACATCCAAAATCTTGTTCTAAAGCTTGCACGGAGGTCTGCAAAGAGTTTTGCAAGAATGAAAGGTAGTTGTCCAAAACTCGTTCTTATCGAATATAATAACAATGGAAAAGGCAGGAGAGTGGTAAAGTACTGGTTTCTCTAAGTCTGAATGCTGCCCACACTGTGCCTGCATGGTGCGGCTTGCACCTTCGCCTTTGGGAAGCTGCCGCTCACCGATTCTCCCGGAGGCGAAGAAGCGGCTTCTTTGCGCACAACATTGTGGCGAGCGCAGGGAGCTCCTGAGAGCGGTTTGTGCCGAACGAAGCCGTGGACCGGCACTTAGCTTCGGAGAGCTGCATATCTGCGTCTTCTGCGTGTCTTACCGCTCAACACTCAGCAAAATCTTTTCCACCATATCTTGCCAAGAGAAACTCTGCCAGTAAAGAAAACATCCAAAATCTTGTTCTAAAGCTTACACGGAGGTCTGCAAAGAGTTTTGCAAGAATGAAAAGTAGTTGTCCAAATCTCGTTCTTTTCCAATATAATAACAATGGAAAAGGCAGGAGAGTGGTAAAGTACTGGTCTCTCTAAGTCTGAATGCTGCCCACACTGTGCCTGCATGGTGCGGCTGCCACCTTCGCCTTTGGGAAGCTGCCACTCGCCGATTCTCCCGGAGGCGGAGAAGCGGCTTCTTCGCACACAGAGCATTGGGCCGGTCGCGGTGAGCACCTAAGAGCGGCTTCTGCCGAAAGAAGCCGTGGACCGCCACTTAGCTTCGGAGAGCTGCGTGTCTGCGTCTTCTGTGTGTATTGCCGCTCAACACTCAGCAAAAAGCTTTTCCACCATTTCTTGCAAAGAGAAACTCTGCCAGTAAAGAAAACATCCAAAATCTTGTTCTAAAGCTTGCACGGAGGTCTGCAAAGAGTTTGGCAAGAATGAAAGGTAGTTGTCCAAAACTCGTTCTTTTCGAATATAATAACAATGGAAAAGGCAGGAGAGTGGTAAAGTACTGGTTTCTCTAAGTCTGAAGGCTGCCCACACTGTGCCTGCATGGTGCGGCTTGCACCTTCGCCTTTGGGAAGCTGCCGCTCACCGATTCTCCCGGAGGCGAAGAAGCGGCTTCTTTGCGCACAACATTGTGGCGAGCGCAGGGAGCTCCTGAGAGCGGTTTGTGCCGAACGAAACCCGGGACCGGCACTTAGCTTCGGAGAGCTGCGTATCTGCGTCTTCTGCGTGTCTTGCCGCTCAACACTCAGCAAAAGGCTTTTCCACCATTTCTTGCAAAGAGAAACTCTGCCAGTAAAGAAAACATCCAAAATCTTGTTCTAAAGCTTGCACGGAGGTCTGCAAAGAGTTTTGCAAGAATGAAAGGTAGTTGTCCAAAACTCGTTTTTTTCGAATATAATAACAATGGAAAAGGCAGGAGAGTGGTAAAGTACAGGTTTCTCTAAGTCTGAATGCTGCCCACACTGAGCCTGCATGGTGCGGCTTGCATCTTCACCTTTGGGAAGCTGCTGCTCGCCGATTCTCCCGGAGGCGAAGAAGCGGCTTCTTCGCACACAGAGCATTGGGCCGGTCGCGGTGAGCACCTAAGAGCGGCTTCTACCGAAAGAAGCCGTGGACCGGCACTTAGCTTCGGAGAGCTGCGTATCTGCGTCTTCTGCGTGTCTTGCCGTTCAACACTCAGCAAAAAGCTTCTCCACCATATCTTGAAAAGAGAAACTCTGCCAGTAAAGAAAACATCCAAAATCTTGTTCTAAAGCTTGCACGGAGGTCTGCAAAGAGTTTTGCAGGAATGAATGGTAGTTGTCCAAAACTCGTTCTTTTCCAATATAATAACAATGGAAAAGGCAGGAGAGTGGTAAAGTACTGGTCTCTCTAATTCTGAATGCTGCCCACACTGTGCCTGCATGGTGCGGCTTCCACCTTCGCCTTTGGGAAGCTGCCACTCGCCGATTCTCCCGGAGGCGGAGAAGCGGCTTCTTCGCACACAAAGCATTGGGCCGGTCGCGGTGAGCACCTAAGAGCGGCTTCTGCCGAAAGAAGCCGTGGACCGGCACTTAGCTTCGGAGAGCTGCGTATCTGCGTCTTCTGCGTGTCTTGCCGCTCAACACTCAGCAAAAAGCTTTTCCACCATTTCTTGCAAAGAGAAACTCTGCCAGTAAAGAAAACATCCAAAATCTTGTTCTAAAGCTTACACGGAGGTCTGCAAAGAGTTTTGCAAGAATGAAAGGTAGTTGTCCAAAACTCGTTCTTTTCGAATATAATAACAATGGAAAAGGCAGGAGAGTGGTAAAGTACTGGTTTCTCTAAGTCTGAAGGCTGCCCACACTGTGCCTGCATGGTGCGGCTTGCACCTTCGCCTTTGGGAAGCTGCCGCTCGCCGATTCTCCCGGAGGCGAAGAAGCGGCTTCTTTGCGCACAACATTGTGGCGAGCGCAGGGAGCTCCTGAGAGCGGTTGTTGCCGAACGAAGCCCGGGACCGGCACTTAGCTTCGGAGAGCTGCGTATCTGCGTCTTCTGCGTGTCTTGCCACTCAACACTCAGCAAAAAGCTTTTCCACCATTTCTTGCAAAGAGAAACTCTGCCAGTAAAGAAAACATCCAAAATCTTGTTCTAAAGCTTGCACGGAGGTCTGCAAAGAGTTTTGCAAGAATGAAAGGTTGTTGTCGAAAAATCGTTCTTTTCGAATATAATAACAATGGAAAAGGCAGGAGAGTGGTAAAGTACTGGTTTCTCTAAGTCTGAATGCTGCCCACACTGTGCCTGCATGGTGCGGCTTGCATCTTCGCCTTTGGGAAGCTGCTGCTCGCCGATTCTCCCAGGGGCGGAGAAGCGGCTTCTTCGCCCACAGAGCATTGGGCCGGTCGGGGTGAGCACCTGAGTGCGGCTTCTGCCGAAAGAAGCCGTGGACCGGCACTTAGCTTCGGAGAGCTGCGTATCTGCGTCTTCTGCGTGTCTTGCCGCTCAACACTCAGCAAAAAGCTTTTCCACCATATCTTGCAAAGAGAAACTCTGCCAGTAAAGAAAACATCCAAAATCTTGTTCTAAAGCTTGCACGGAGGTCTGCAAAGAGTTTTGCAAGAATGAAAGGTAGTTGTCCAAAACTCGTTCTTATCGAATATAATAACAATGGAAAAGGCAGGAGAGTGGTAAAGTACTGGTTTCTCTAAGTCTGAATGCTGCCCACACTGTGCCTGCATGGTGCGGCTTGCACCTTCGCCTTTGGGAAGCTGCCGCTCACCGATTCTCCCGGAGGCGAAGAAGCGGCTTCTTTGCGCACAACATTGTGGCGAGCGCAGGGAGCTCCTGAGAGCGGTTTGTGCCGAACGAAGCCGTGGACCGGCACTTAGCTTCGGAGAGCTGCATATCTGCGTCTTCTGCGTGTCTTACCGCTCAACACTCAGCAAAATCTTTTCCACCATATCTTGCCAAGAGAAACTCTGCCCGTAAAGAAAACATCCAAAATCTTGTTCTAAAGCTTACACGGAGGTCTGCAAAGAGTTTTGCAAGAATGAAAAGTAGTTGTCCAAATCTCGTTCTTTTCCAATATAATAACAATGGAAAAGGCAGGAGAGTGGTAAAGTACTGGTCTCTCTAAGTCTGAATGCTGCCCACACTGTGCCTGCATGGTGCAGCTGCCACCTTCGCCTTTGGGAAGCTGCCACTCGCCGATTCTCCCGGAGGCGGAGAAGCGGCTTCTTCGCACACAGAGCATTGGGCCGGTCGCGGTGAGCACCTAAGAGCGGCTTCTGCCGAAAGAAGCCGTGGACCGGCACTTAGCTTCGGAGAGCTGCGTATCTGCGTCTTCTGCGTGTCTTGCCGCTCAACACTCAGCAAAAAGCTTTTCCACCATATCTTGCAAAGAGAAACTCTGCCAGTAAAGAAAACATCCAAAATCTTGTTCTAAAGCTTGCACGGAGGTCTGCAAAGAGTTTGGCAAGAATGAAAGGTAGTTGTCCAAAACTCGTTCTTTTCGAATATAATAACAATGGAAAAGGCAGGAGAGTGGTAAAGTACTGGTTTCTCTAAGTCTGAAGGCTGCCCACACTGTGCCTGCATGGTGCGGCTTGCACCTTCGCCTTTGGGAAGCTGCCGCTCACCGATTCTCCCGGAGGCGAAGAAGCGGCTTCTTTGCGCACAACATTGTGGCGAGCGCAGGGAGCTCCTGAGAGCGGTTTGTGCCGAACGAAACCCGGGACCGGCACTTAGCTTCGGAGAGCTGCGTATCTGCGTCTTCTGCGTGTCTTGCCGCTCAACACTCAGCAAAAGGCTTTTCCACCATTTCTTGCAAAGAGAAACTCTGCCAGTAAAGAAAACATCCAAAATCTTGTTCTAAAGCTTGCACGGAGGTCTGCAAAGAGTTTTGCAAGAATGAAAGGTAGTTGTCCAAAACTCGTTTTTTTCGAATATAATAACAATGGAAAAGGCAGGAGAGTGGTAAAGTACAGGTTTCTCTAAGTCTGAATGCTGCCCACACTGAGCCTGCATGGTGCGGCTTGCATCTTCACCTTTGGGAAGCTGCTGCTCGCCGATTCTCCCGGAGGCGAAGAAGCGGCTTCTTCGCACACAGAGCATTGGGCCGGTCGCGGTGAGCACCTAAGAGCGGCTTCTACCGAAAGAAGCCGTGGACCGGCACTTAGCTTCGGAGAGCTGCGTATCTGCGTCTTCTGCGTGTCTTGCCGTTCAACACTCAGCAAAAAGCTTCTCCACCATATCTTGAAAAGAGAAACTCTGCCAGTAAAGAAAACATCCAAAATCTTGTTCTAAAGCTTGCACGGAGGTCTGCAAAGAGTTTTGCAGGAATGAATGGTAGTTGTCCAAAACTCGTTCTTTTCCAATATAATAACAATGGAAAAGGCAGGAGAGTGGTAAAGTACTGGTCTCTCTAATTCTGAATGCTGCCCACACTGTGCCTGCATGGTGCGGCTTCCACCTTCGCCTTTGGGAAGCTGCCACTCGCCGATTCTCCCGGAGGCGGAGAAGCGGCTTCTTCGCACACAAAGCATTGGGCCGGTCGCGGTGAGCACCTAAGAGCGGCTTCTGCCGAAAGAAGCCGTGGACCGGCACTTAGCTTCGGAGAGCTGCGTATCTGCGTCTTCTGCGTGTCTTGCCGCTCAACACTCAGCAAAAAGCTTTTCCACCATTTCTTGCAAAGAGAAACTCTGCCAGTAAAGAAAACATCCAAAATCTTGTTCTAAAGCTTACACGGAGGTCTGCAAAGAGTTTTGCAAGAATGAAAGGTAGTTGTCCAAAACTCGTTCTTTTCGAATATAATAACAATGGAAAAGGCAGGAGAGTGGTAAAGTACTGGTTTCTCTAAGTCTGAAGGCTGCCCACACTGTGCCTGCATGGTGCGGCTTGCACCTTCGCCTTTGGGAAGCTGCCGCTCGCCGATTCTCCCGGAGGCGAAGAAGCGGCTTCTTTGCGCACAACATTGTGGCGAGCGCAGGGAGCTCCTGAGAGCGGTTGTTGCCGAACGAAGCCCGGGACCGGCACTTAGCTTCGGAGAGCTGCGTATCTGCGTCTTCTGCGTGTCTTGCCACTCAACACTCAGCAAAAAGCTTTTCCACCATTTCTTGCAAAGAGAAACTCTGCCAGTAAAGAAAACATCCAAAATCTTGTTCTAAAGCTTGCACGGAGGTCTGCAAAGAGTTTTGCAAGAATGAAAGGTTGTTGTCGAAAAATCGTTCTTTTCGAATATAATAACAATGGAAAAGGCAGGAGAGTGGTAAAGTACTGGTTTCTCTAAGTCTGAATGCTGCCCACACTGTGCCTGCATGGTGCGGCTTGCATCTTCGCCTTTGGGAAGCTGCTGCTCGCCGATTCTCCCAGGGGCGGAGAAGCGGCTTCTTCGCCCACAGAGCATTGGGCCGGTCGGGGTGAGCACCTGAGTGCGGCTTCTGCCGAAAGAAGCCGTGGACCGGCACTTAGCTTCGGAGAGCTGCGTATCTGCGTCTTCTGCGTGTCTTGCCGCTCAACACTCAGCAAAAAGCTTTTCCACCATATCTTGCAAAGAGAAACTCTGCCAGTAAAGAAAACATCCAAAATCTTGTTCTAAAGCTTGCACGGAGGTCTGCAAAGAGTTTTGCAAGAATGAAAGGTAGTTGTCCAAAACTCGTTCTTATCGAATATAATAACAATGGAAAAGGCAGGAGAGTGGTAAAGTACTGGTTTCTCTAAGTCTGAATGCTGCCCACACTGTGCCTGCATGGTGCGGCTTGCACCTTCGCCTTTGGGAAGCTGCCGCTCACCGATTCTCCCGGAGGCGAAGAAGCGGCTTCTTTGCGCACAACATTGTGGCGAGCGCAGGGAGCTCCTGAGAGCGGTTTGTGCCGAACGAAGCCGTGGACCGGCACTTAGCTTCGGAGAGCTGCATATCTGCGTCTTCTGCGTGTCTTACCGCTCAACACTCAGCAAAATCTTTTCCACCATATCTTGCCAAGAGAAACTCTGCCCGTAAAGAAAACATCCAAAATCTTGTTCTAAAGCTTACACGGAGGTCTGCAAAGAGTTTTGCAAGAATGAAAAGTAGTTGTCCAAATCTCGTTCTTTTCCAATATAATAACAATGGAAAAGGCAGGAGAGTGGTAAAGTACTGGTCTCTCTAAGTCTGAATGCTGCCCACACTGTGCCTGCATGGTGCGGCTGCCACCTTCGCCTTTGGGAAGCTGCCACTCGCCGATTCTCCCGGAGGCGGAGAAGCGGCTTCTTCGCACACAGAGCATTGGGCCGGTCGCGGTGAGCACCTAAGAGCGGCTTCTGCCGAAAGAAGCCGTGGACCGCCACTTAGCTTCGGAGAGCTGCGTGTCTGCGTCTTCTGTGTGTATTGCCGCTCAACACTCAGCAAAAAGCTTTTCCACCATTTCTTGCAAAGAGAAACTCTGCCAGGAAAGAAAACATCCAAAATCTTGTTCTAAAGCTTGCACGGAGGTCTGCAAAGAGTTTTGCAAGAATGAAAGGTAGTTGTCCAAAACTCGTTCTTTTCGTATATAATAACAATGGAAAAGGCAGGAGAGTGGTAAAGTACTGGTTTCTCTAAGTCTGAAGGCTGCCCACACTGTGCCTGCATGGTGCGGCTTGCACCTTCGCCTTTGGGAAGCTGCCGCTCACCGATTCTCCCGGAGGCGAAGAAGCGGCTTCTTTGCGCACAACATTGTGGCGAGCGCAGGGAGCTCCTGAGAGCGGTTTGTGCCGAACGAAACCCGGGACCGGCACTTAGCTTCGGAGAGCTGCGTATCTGCGTCTTCTGCGTGTCTTGCCGCTCAACACTCAGCAAAAGGCTTTTCCACCATTTCTTGCAAAGAGAAACTCTGCCAGTAAAGAAAACATCCAAAATCTTGTTCTAAAGCTTGCACGGAGGTCTGCAAAGAGTTTTGCAAGAATGAAAGGTAGTTGTCCAAAACTCGTTTTTTTCGAATATAATAACAATGGAAAAGGCAGGAGAGTGGTAAAGTACAGGTTTCTCTAAGTCTGAATGCTGCCCACACTGAGCCTGCATGGTGCGGCTTGCATCTTCACCTTTGGGAAGCTGCTGCTCGCCGATTCTCCCGGAGGCGAAGAAGCGGCTTCTTCGCACACAGAGCATTGGGCCGGTCGCGGTGAGCACCTAAGAGCGGCTTCTACCGAAAGAAGCCGTGGACCGGCACTTAGCTTCGGAGAGCTGCGTATCTGCGTCTTCTGCGTGTCTTGCCGTTCAACACTCAGCAAAAAGCTTCTCCACCATATCTTGAAAAGAGAAACTCTGCCAGTAAAGAAAACATCCAAAATCTTGTTCTAAAGCTTGCACGGAGGTCTGCAAAGAGTTTTGCAGGAATGAATGGTAGTTGTCCAAAACTCGTTCTTTTCCAATATAATAACAATGGAAAAGGCAGGAGAGTGGTAAAGTACTGGTCTCTCTAATTCTGAATGCTGCCCACACTGTGCCTGCATGGTGCGGCTTCCACCTTCGCCTTTGGGAAGCTGCCACTCGCCGATTCTCCCGGAGGCGGAGAAGCGGCTTCTTCGCACACAAAGCATTGGGCCGGTCGCGGTGAGCACCTAAGAGCGGCTTCTGCCGAAAGAAGCCGTGGACCGGCACTTAGCTTCGGAGAGCTGCGTATCTGCGTCTTCTGCGTGTCTTGCCGCTCAACACTCAGCAAAAAGCTTTTCCACCATTTCTTGCAAAGAGAAACTCTGCCAGTAAAGAAAACATCCAAAATCTTGTTCTAAAGCTTACACGGAGGTCTGCAAAGAGTTTTGCAAGAATGAAAGGTAGTTGTCCAAAACTCGTTCTTTTCGAATATAATAACAATGGAAAAGGCAGGAGAGTGGTAAAGTACTGGTTTCTCTAAGTCTGAAGGCTGCCCACACTGTGCCTGCATGGTGCGGCTTGCACCTTCGCCTTTGGGAAGCTGCCGCTCGCCGATTCTCCCGGAGGCGAAGAAGCGGCTTCTTTGCGCACAACATTGTGGCGAGCGCAGGGAGCTCCTGAGAGCGGTTGTTGCCGAACGAAGCCCGGGACCGGCACTTAGCTTCGGAGAGCTGCGTATCTGCGTCTTCTGCGTGTCTTGCCACTCAACACTCAGCAAAAAGCTTTTCCACCATTTCTTGCAAAGAGAAACTCTGCCAGTAAAGAAAACATCCAAAATCTTGTTCTAAAGCTTGCACGGAGGTCTGCAAAGAGTTTTGCAAGAATGAAAGGTTGTTGTCGAAAAATCGTTCTTTTCGAATATAATAACAATGGAAAAGGCAGGAGAGTGGTAAAGTACTGGTTTCTCTAAGTCTGAATGCTGCCCACACTGTGCCTGCATGGTGCGGCTTGCATCTTCGCCTTTGGGAAGCTGCTGCTCGCCGATTCTCCCAGGGGCGGAGAAGCGGCTTCTTCGCCCACAGAGCATTGGGCCGGTCGGGGTGAGCACCTGAGTGCGGCTTCTGCCGAAAGAAGCCGTGGACCGGCACTTAGCTTCGGAGAGCTGCGTATCTGCGTCTTCTGCGTGTCTTGCCGCTCAACACTCAGCAAAAAGCTTTTCCACCATATCTTGCAAAGAGAAACTCTGCCAGTAAAGAAAACATCCAAAATCTTGTTCTAAAGCTTGCACGGAGGTCTGCAAAGAGTTTTGCAAGAATGAAAGGTAGTTGTCCAAAACTCGTTCTTATCGAATATAATAACAATGGAAAAGGCAGGAGAGTGGTAAAGTACTGGTTTCTCTAAGTCTGAATGCTGCCCACACTGTGCCTGCATGGTGCGGCTTGCACCTTCGCCTTTGGGAAGCTGCCGCTCACCGATTCTCCCGGAGGCGAAGAAGCGGCTTCTTTGCGCACAACATTGTGGCGAGCGCAGGGAGCTCCTGAGAGCGGTTTGTGCCGAACGAAGCCGTGGACCGGCACTTAGCTTCGGAGAGCTGCATATCTGCGTCTTCTGCGTGTCTTACCGCTCAACACTCAGCAAAATCTTTTCCACCATATCTTGCCAAGAGAAACTCTGCCCGTAAAGAAAACATCCAAAATCTTGTTCTAAAGCTTACACGGAGGTCTGCAAAGAGTTTTGCAAGAATGAAAAGTAGTTGTCCAAATCTCGTTCTTTTCCAATATAATAACAATGGAAAAGGCAGGAGAGTGGTAAAGTACTGGTCTCTCTAAGTCTGAATGCTGCCCACACTGTGCCTGCATGGTGCGGCTGCCACCTTCGCCTTTGGGAAGCTGCCACTCGCCGATTCTCCCGGAGGCGGAGAAGCGGCTTCTTCGCACACAGAGCATTGGGCCGGTCGCGGTGAGCACCTAAGAGCGGCTTCTGCCGAAAGAAGCCGTGGACCGCCACTTAGCTTCGGAGAGCTGCGTGTCTGCGTCTTCTGTGTGTATTGCCGCTCAACACTCAGCAAAAAGCTTTTCCACCATTTCTTGCAAAGAGAAACTCTGCCAGGAAAGAAAACATCCAAAATCTTGTTCTAAAGCTTGCACGGAGGTCTGCAAAGAGTTTTGCAAGAATGAAAGGTAGTTGTCCAAAACTCGTTCTTTTCGTATATAATAACAATGGAAAAGGCAGGAGAGTGGTAAAGTACTGGTTTCTCTAAGTCTGAATGCTGCCCACACTGTGCCTGCATGGTGCGGCTTGCATCTTCGCCTTTGGGAAGCTGCTGCTCGCCGATTCTCCCAGGGGCGGAGAAGCGGCTTCTTCGCCCACAGAGCATTGGGCCGGTCGGGGTGAGCACCTGAGTGCGGCTTCTGCCGAAAGAAGCCGTGGACCGGCACTTAGCTTCGGAGAGCTGCGTATCTGCGTCTTCTGCGTGTCTTGACGCTCAACACTCAGCAAAAAGCTTTTCCACCATATCTTGCAAAGAGAAACTCTGCCAGTAAAGAAAACATCCAAAATCTTGTTCTAAAGCTTGCACGGAGGTCTGCAAAGAGTTTTGCAAGAATGAAAGGTAGTTGTCCAAAACTCGTTCTTTTCCAATATAATAACAATGGAAAAGGCAGGAGAGTGGTAAAGTACTGGTTTCTCTAAGTCTGAATGCTGCCCACACTGAGCCTGCATGGTGCGGCTTGCATCTTCACCTTTGGGAAGCTGCTGCTCGCCGATTCTCCCGGAGGCGAAGAAGCGGCTTCTTCGCACACAGAGCATTGGGCCGGTCGCGGTGAGCACCTAAGAGCGGCTTCTACCGAAAGAAGCCGTGGACCGGCACTTAGCTTCGGAGAGCTGCGTATCTGCGTCTTCTGCGTGTCTTGCCGTTCAACACTCAGCAAAAAGCTTCTCCACCATACCTTGCAAAGAGAAACTCTGCCAGTAAAGAAAACATCCAAAATCTTGTTCTAAAGCTTGCACGGAGGTCTGCAAAGAGTTTTGCAGGAATGAAAGGTAGTTGTCCAAAACTCGTTCTTATCGAATATAATAACAATGGAAAAGGCAGGAGAGTGGTAAAGTACTGGTTTCTCTAAGTCTGAATGCTGCCCACACTGTGCCTGCATGGTGCGGCTTGCACCTTCGCCTTTGGGAAGCTGCCGCTCACCGATTCTCCCGGAGGCGAAGAAGCGGCTTCTTTGCGCACAACATTGTGGCGAGCGCAGGGAGCTCCTGAGAGCGGTTTGTGCCGAACGAAGCCCGGGACCGGCACTTAGCTTCGGAGAGCTGCGTATCTGCGTCTTCTGCGTGTCTTGCCGCTCAACACTCAGCAAAAGGCTTTTCCACCATTTCTTGCAAAGAGAAACTCTGCCAGTAAAGAAAACATCCAAAATCTTGTTCTAAAGCTTACACGGAGGTCTGCAAAGAGTTTTGCAAGAATGAAAAGTTGTTCTCCAAAACTTGTTCTTTTCCAATATAATAACAATGGAAAAGGCAGGAGAGTGGTAAAGTACTGGTCTCTCTAAGTCTGAATGCTGCCCACACTGTGCCTGCATGGTGCGGCTTCCACCTTCGCCTTTGGGAAGCTGCCACTCGCCGATTCTCCCGGAGGCGGAGAAGCGGCTTCTTCGCACACAGAGCATTGGGCCGGTCGCGGTGAGCACCTAAGAGCGGCTTCTGCCGAAAGAAGCCGTGGACCGGCACTTAGCTTCGGAGAGCTGCGTATCTGCGTCTTCTGCGTGTCTTGCCGCTCAACACTCAGCAAAAAGCTTTTCCACCATATCTTGCAAAGAGAAACTCTGCCAGTAAAGAAAACATCCAAAATCTTGTTCTAAAGCTTGCACGGAGGTCTGCAAAGAGTTTGGCAAGAATGAAAGGTAGTTGTCCAAAACTCGTTCTTTTCGAATATAATAACAATGGAAAAGGCAGGAGAGTGGTAAAGTACTGGTTTCTCTAAGTCTGAAGGCTGCCCACACTGTGCCTGCATGGTGCGGCTTGCACCTTCGCCTTTGGGAAGCTGCCGCTCACCGATTCTCCCGGAGGCGAAGAAGCGGCTTCTTTGCGCACAACATTGTGGCGAGCGCAGGGAGCTCCTGAGAGCGGTTTGTGCCGAACGAAACCCGGGACCGGCACTTAGCTTCGGAGAGCTGCGTATCTGCGTCTTCTGCGTGTCTTGCCGCTCAACACTCAGCAAAAGGCTTTTCCACCATTTCTTGCAAAGAGAAACTCTGCCAGTAAAGAAAACATCCAAAATCTTGTTCTAAAGCTTGCACGGAGGTCTGCAAAGAGTTTTGCAAGAATGAAAGGTAGTTGTCCAAAACTCGTTCTTATCGAATATAATAACAATGGAAAAGGCAGGAGAGTGGTAAAGTACTGGTTTCTCTAAGTCTGAATGCTGCCCACACTGTGCCTGCATGGTGCGGCTTGCACTTTCGCCTTTGGGAAGCTGCCGCTCGCCAATTCTCCCGGAGGCGAAGAAGCGGGTTCTTTGCGCACAACATTGTGGCGAGCGCAGGGAGCTCCTGAGAGCGGTTTTTGCCGAACGAAGCCCGGGACCGGCACTTAGCTTCGGAGAGCTGCGTATCTGCGTCTTCTGCGTGTCTTGCCGCTCAACACTCAGCAAAAAGCTTTTCCACCATATCTTGCAAAGAGAAACTCTGCCAGTAAAGAAAACATCCAAAATCTTGTTCTAAAGCTTGCACGGAGGTCTGCAAAGAATTTTGCAAGAATGAAAGGTAGTTGTCCAAAACTCGTTCTTTTCGAATATAATAACAATGGAAAAGGCAGGAGAGTGGTAAAGTACTGGTTTCTCTAAGTCTGAATGCTGCCCACACTGTGCCTGCATGGTGCGGCTTGCATCTTCGCCTTTGGGAAGCTGCTGCTCGCCGATTCTCCCGGAGGCGGAGAAGCGGCTTCTTCGCCCACAGAGCATTGGGCCGGTCGGGGTGACTACCTGAGTGCGGCTTCTGCCGAAAGAAGCCGTGGACCGGCACTTAGCTTCGGAGAGCTGCGTATCTGCGTCTTCTGCATGTCTTGCCGCTCAACACTCAGCAAAAAGCTTTTCCACCATATCTTGCAAAGAGAAACTCTGCCAGTAAAGAAAACATCCAAAATCTTGTTCTAAAGCTTGCTACGAGGTCTGTAAAGAATTTTGCAAGAATGAAAGGTAGTTGTCCAAAACTCGTTCTTTTCGAATATAATAACAATGGAAAAGGCAGGAGAGTGGTAAAGTACTGGTTTCTCTAAGTCTGAATGCTGCCCACACTGTGCCTGCATGGTGCGGCTTGCACCTTCGCCTTTGGGAAGATGCCGCTCGCCGATTCTCCCGGAGGCGAAGAAGCGGCTTCTTCGCAAACAGAGCATTGGGTCGGTCGCGGTGAGCACCTAAGAGCGGCTTCTGCCGAAAGAAGCCCGGGACCGGCACTTAGCTTCGGAGAGCTGCGTATCTGCGTCTTCTGCGTGTCTTGCCGCTCAACACTCAGCAAAAAGCTTTTCCACCATATCTTGCAAAGAGAAACTCTGCCAGGAAAGAAAACATCCAAAATCTTGTTCTAAAGCTTGCACGGAGGTCTGCAAAGAGTTTTGCAAGAATGAAAGGTAGTTGTCCAAAACTCGTTCTTTTCGTATATAATAACAATGGAAAAGGCAGGAGAGTGGTAAAGTACTGGTTTCTCTAAGTCTGAATGCTGCCCACACTGTGCCTGCATGGTGCGGCTTGCATCTTCGCCTTTGGGAAGCTGCTGCTCACCGATTCTCCCAGGGGCGGAGAAGCGGCTTCTTTGCGCACAACATTGTGGCGAGCGCAGGGAGCTCCTGAGAGCGGTTTGTGCCGAACGAAGCCGTGGACCGGCACTTAGCTTCGGAGAGCTGCGTATCTGCGTCTTCTGCGTGTCTTGCCGCTCAACACTCAGCAAAATCTTTTCCACCATATCTTGCAAAGAGAAACTCTGCCAGTAAAGAAAACATCCAAAATCTTGTTCTAAAGCTTACACGGAGGTCTGCAAAGAGTTTTGCAAGAATGAAAAGTAGTTGTCCAAAACTCGTTTTTTTCGAATATAATAACAATGGAAAAGGCAGGAGAGTGGTAAAGTACTGGTTTCTCTAAGTCTGAATGCTGCCCACACTGTGCCTGCATGGTGCGGCTTGCACCTTCGCCTTTGGGAAGCTGCCACTCGCCAATTCTCCCGGAGGCGAAGAAGCGGCTTCTTTGCGCACAACATTGTGGCGAGTACAGGGAGCTCCTGAGAGCGGTTTGTGCCGAACGAAGCCGTGGACCGGCACTTAGCTTCGGAGAGCTGCGTATCTGCGTCTTCTGCGTGTCTTGCCGCTCAACACTCAGCAAAATCTTTTCCACCATATCTTGCAAAGAGAAACTCTGCCAGTAAAGAAAACATCCAAAATCTTGTTCTAAAGCTTACACGGAGGTCTGCAAAGAGTTTTGCAAGAATGAAAAGTAGTTGTCCAAAACTCGTTTTTTTCGAATATAATAACAATTGAAAAGGCAGGAGAGTGGTAAAGTACTGGTTTCTCTAAGTCTGAATGCTGCCCACACTGTGCCTGCATGGTGCGGCTTGCACCTTCGCCTTGGGGAAGCTGCCGCTCGCCGATTCTCCCAGAGGCGAAGAAGCGGCTTCTTTGCGCACAACATTGTGGCGAGCGCAGGGAGCTCCTGAGAGCGGTTTGTGCCGAACCAAGCCGTGGACCGGCACTTAGCTTCGGAGTGCTGCGTATCTGCGTCTTCTGCGTGTCTTGCCGCTCAACACTCAGCAAAATCTTTTCCACCATATCTTGCAAAGAGAAACTCTGCCAGTAAAGAAAACATCCAAAATCTTGTTCTAAAGCTTACACGGAGGTCTGCAAAGAGTTTTGCAAGAATGAAAGGTAGTTGTCCAAAACTCGTTCTTTTCGAATATAATAACAATGGAAAAGGCAGGAGAGTGGTAAAGTACTGGTTTCTCTAAGTCTGAATGCTGCCCACACTGTGCCTGCATGGTGCGGCTTGCATCTTCGCCTTTGGGAAGCTGCTGCTCGCCGATTCTCCCGGAGGCGGAGAAGCGGCTTCTTTGCCCACAGAGCATTGGGCCGGTCGGGGTGACTACCTGAGTGCGGCTTCTGCCGAAAGGAGCCGTGGACCGGCACTTAGCTTCGGAGAGCTGCGTATCTGCGTCTTCTGCATGTCTTGCCGCTCAACACTCAGCAAAAAGCTTTTCCACCATATCTTGCAAAGAGAAACTCTGCCAGTAAAGAAAACATCCAAAATCTTGTTCTAAAGCTTGCTACGAGGTCTGTAAAGAATTTTGCAAGAATGAAAGGTAGTTGTCCAAAACTCGTTCTTTTCGAATATAATAACAATGGAAAAGGCAGGAGAGTGGTAAAGTACTGGTTTCTCTAAGTCTGAATGCTGCCCACACTGTGCCTGCATGGTGCGGCTTGCACCTTCGCCTTTGGGAAGATGCCGCTCGCCGATTCTCCTGGAGGCGAAGAAGCGGGTTCTTTGCGCACAACATTGTGGCGAGCGCAGGGAGCTCCTGAGAGAGGTTTGTGCCGAACGAAGCCGTGGACCGGCACTTAGCTTCGGAGAGCTGCGTATCTGCGTCTTCTGCGTCTTGCCGCTCAACACTCAGCAAAAAGCTTTTCCACCATATCTTGCAAAGAGAAACTCTGCCAGTAAAGAAAACATCCAAAATCTTGTTCTAAAGCTTGCACGGAGGTCTGCAAAGAGTTTGGCATGAATGAGAGGTAGTTGTCCAAAACTCGTTCTTTTCAAATATAATAACAATGGAAAAGGCTGGAGAGTGGTAAAGTACTGGTTTCTCTAAGTCTGAATGCTGCCCACACTGTGCCTGCATGGTGCGGCTTGCACCTTCGCCTTTGGGAAGCTGCCACTCGCCGATTCTCCCGGAGGCGAAGAAGCGGCTTCTTCGCACACAGAGCATTGGGCCGGTCGCGGTGAGCACCTAAGAGCGGCTTCTGTCGAACGAAGCCGTGGACCGGCACTTAGCTTCGGAGAGCTGCGTATCTGCGTCTTCTGCGTGTCTTGCCGCTCAACACTCAGCAAAAAGCTTTTCCACCATATCTTGCAAAGAGAAACTCTGCCAGTAAAGAAAACATCCAAAATCTTGTTCTAAAGCTTACACGGAGGTCTGCAAAGAGTTTTGCAAGAATGAAAAGTAGTTGTCCAAAACTCGTTTTTTTCGAATATAAGAACAATGGAAAAGGCAGGAGAGTGGTAAAGTACTGGTTTCTCTAAGTCTGAATGCTGCCCACACTGTGCCTGCATGGTGCGGCCTGCACCTTCGCCTTTGGGAAGCTGCCGCTCGCCGATTCTCCCAGAGGCGAAGAAGCGGCTTCTTTGCGCACAACATTGTGGCGAGCGCAGGGAGCTCCTGAGAGCGGTTTGTGCCGAACCAAGCCGTGGACCGGCACTTAGCTTCGGAGAGCTGCGTATCTGCGTCTTCTGCGTGTCTTGCCGCTCAACACTCAGCAAAATCTTTTCCACCATATCTTGCAAAGAGAAACTCTGCCAGTAAAGAAAACATCCAAAATCTTGTTCTAAAGCTTACACGGAGGTCTGCAAAGAGTTTTGCAAGAATGAAAGGTAGTTGTCCAAAACTCGTTCTTTTCGAATATAATAACAATGGAAAAGGCAGGAGAGTGGTAAAGTACTGGTTTCTCTAAGTCTGAATGCTGCCCACACTGTGCCTGCATGGTGCGGCTTGCATCTTCGCCTTTGGGAAGCTGCTGCTCGCCGATTCTCCCGGAGGCGGAGAAGCGGCTTCTTCGCCCACAGAGCATTGGGC
Source organism: Molothrus aeneus (assembly GCF_037042795.1). Lineage (NCBI taxonomy): Eukaryota > Metazoa > Chordata > Aves > Passeriformes > Icteridae > Molothrus > Molothrus aeneus. Next base: position 10,158,153 of record NC_089679.1, on the reverse strand, counting down.
CGGTCGGGGTGACTACCTGAGTGCGGCTTCTGCCGAAAGGAGCCGTGGACCGGCACTTAGCTTCGGAGAGCTGCGTATCTGCGTCTTCTGCATGTCTTGCCGCTCAACACTCAGCAAAAAGCTTTTCCACCATATCTTGCAAAGAGAAACTCTGCCAGTAAAGAAAACATCCAAAATCTTGTTCTAAAGCTTGCTACGAGGTCTGTAAAGAATTTTGCAAGAATGAAAGGTAGTTGTCCAAAACTCGTTCTTTTCGAATATAATAACAATGGAAAAGGCAGGAGAGTGGTAAAGTACTGGTTTCTCTAAGTCTGAATGCTGCCCACACTGTGCCTGCATGGTGCGGCTTGCACCTTCGCCTTTGGGAAGATGCCGCTCGCCGATTCTCCCGGAGGCGAAGAAGCGGGTTCTTTGCGCACAACATTGTGGCGAGCGCAGGGAGATCCTGAGAGCGGTTTGTGCCGAACGAAGCCGTGGACCGGCACTTACCTTCGGAGAGCTGCGTATCTGCGTCTTCTGCGTGTCTTGCCGCTCAACACTCAGCAAAAAGCTTTTCCACCATATCTTGCAAAGAGAAACTCTGCCAGTAAAGAAAACATCCAAAATCTTGTTCTAAAGCTTGCACGGAGGTCTGCAAAGAGTTTGGCATGAATGAGAGGTAGTTGTCCAAAACTCGTTCTTTTCAAATATAATAACAATGGAAAAGGCTGGAGAGTGGTAAAGTACTGGTTTCTCTAAGTCTGAATGCTGCCCACACTGTGCCTGCATGGTGCGGCTTGCACCTTCGCCTTTGGGAAGCTGCCACTCGCCGATTCTCCCGGAGGCGAAGAAGCGGCTTCTTCGCACACAGAGCATTGGGCCGGTCGCGGTGAGCACCTAAGAGCGGCTTCTGTCGAACGAAGCCGTGGACCGGCACTTAGCTTCGGAGAGCTGCGTATCTGCGTCTTCTGCGTGTCTTGCCGCTCAACACTCAGCAAAAAGCTTTTCCACCATATCTTGCAAAGAGAAACTCTGCCAGTAAAGAAAACATCCAAAATCTTGTTCTAAAGCTTACACGGAGGTCTGCAAAGAGTTTTGCAAGAATGAAAGGTAGTTGTCCAAAACTCGTTCTTATCGAATATAATAACAATGGAAAAGGCAGGAGAGTGGTAAAGTACTGGTTTCTCTAAGTCTGAATGCTGCCCACACTGTGCCTGCATGGTGCGGCTTGCACTTTCGCCTTTGGGAAGCTGCCGCTCGCCAATTCTCCCGGAGGCGAAGAAGCGGCTTCTTCGGACACAGAGCATTTTGCCGGTCGCGGTGAGCACCTAAGAGCGGCTTCTGCCGAAAGAAGCCGTGGACTGGCACTTAGCTTCGGAGAGCTGCGTATCTGCGTCTTCTGCGTGTCTTGCCGCTCAACACTCAGCAAAAAGCTTTTCCGCCATATCTTGAAAAGAGAAACTCTGCCAGTAAAGAAAACATCCAAAATCTTGTTCTAAAGCTTGCACGGAGGTCTGCAAAGAGTTTTGCAAGAATGAAAGGTAGTTGTCCAAAACTCGTTTTTTTCGAATATAATAACAATGGAAAAGGCAGGAGAGTGGTAAAGTACTGGTTTCTCTAAGTCTGAATGCTGCCCACACTGTGCCTGCATGGTGCGGCTTGCACCTTCGCCTTTGGGAAGCTGCCGCTCGCCGATTCTCCCGGAGGCGAAGAAGCGGCTTCTTTGCGCACAACATTGTGGCGAGCGCAGGGAGCTCCTGAGAGCGGTTTGTGCCGAACGAAGCCCGGGACCGGCACTTAGCTTCGGAGAGCTGCGTATCTGCGTCTTCTGCGTGTCTTGCCGCTCAACACTCAGCAAAAAGCTTTTCCACCATATCTTGCAAAGAGAAACTCTGCCAGTAAAGAAAACATCCAAAATCTTGTTCTAAAGCTTGCACGGTGGTCTGCAAAGAATTTTGCAAGAATGAAAGTTAGTTGTCCAAAACTCGTTTTTTTCGAATATAGTAACAATGGAAAAGGCAGGAGAGTGGTAAAGTACAGGTTTCTCTAAGTCTGAATGCTGCCCACACTGTGCCTGCATGGTGCGGCTTGCACCTTCGCCTTTGAGAAGCTGCCGCTCGCCGATTCTCCCGGAGGCGAAGAAGCGGCTTCTTTGCGCACAACATTGTGGCGAGCGCAGGGAGCTCCTGAGAGCGGTTTGTGCCGAACGAAGCCGTGGACCGGCACTTAGCTTCGGAGAGCTGCGTATCTGCGCCTTCTGCGTGTCTTGCCGCTCAACACTCAGCAAAATCTTTTCCACCATATCTTGCAAAGAGAAACTCTGCCAGTAAAGAAAACATCCAAAATCTTGTTCTAAAGCTTGCACGGAGGTCTGCAAAGAGTTTTGCAAGAATGAAAGGTAGTTGTCCAAAACTCGTTTTTTTCGAATATAATAACAATGGAAAAGGCAGGAGAGTGGTAAAGTACTGTTTTCTCTAAGTCTGAATGCTGCCCACACTGTGCCTGCATGGTGCGGCTTGCACCTTCGCCTTTGGGAAGCTGCCACTCGCCGATTCTCCCGGAGGCGAAGAAGCGGCTTCTTCGCCCACAGAGCATTGGGCCGGTCGCGGTGAGCACCTAAGAGCGGCTTCTACCGAAAGAAGCCGTGGACCGGCACTTAGCTTCGGAGAGCTGCGTATCTGCGTCTTCTGCGTGTCTTGCCGCTCAACACTCAGCACAAAGCTTTTCCACCATATCTTGCAAAGAGAAACTCTGCCAGTAAAGAAAACATCCAAAATCTTGTTCTAAAGCTTGCACGGAGGTCTGCAAAGAGTTTGGCATGAATGAGAGGTAGTTGTCCAAAACTCGTTCTTTTCAAATATAATAACAATGGAAAAGGCTGGAGAGTGGTAAAGTACTGGTTTCTCTAAGTCTGAATGCTGCCCACACTGTGCCTGCATGGTGCGGCTTGCACCTTCGCCTTTGGGAAGCTGCCACTCGCCGATTCTCCCGGAGGCGAAGAAGCGGCTTCTTCGCACACAGAGCATTGGGCCGGTCGCGGTGAGCACCTAAGAGCGGCTTCTGTCGAACGAAGCCGTGGACCGGCACTTAGCTTCGGAGAGCTGCGTATCTGCGTCTTCTGCGTGTCTTGCCGCTCAACACTCAGCAAAAAGCTTTTCCACCATATCTTGCAAAGAGAAACTCTGCCAGTAAAGAAAACATCCAAAATCTTGTTCTAAAGCTTACACGGAGGTCTGCAAAGAGTTTTGCAAGAATGAAAGGTAGTTGTCCAAAACTCGTTCTTATCGAATATAATAACAATGGAAAAGGCAGGAGAGTGGTAAAGTACTGGTTTCTCTAAGTCTGAATGCTGCCCACACTGTGCCTGCATGGTGCGGCTTGCACTTTCGCCTTTGGGATGCTGCCGCTCGCCAATTCTCCCGGAGGCGAAGAAGCGGCTTCTTCGGACCCAGAGCATTTTGCCGGTCGCGGTGAGCACCTAAGAGCGGCTTCTGCCGAAAGAAGCCGTGGACCGGCACTTAGCTTCGGAGAGCTGCGTATCTGCGTCTTCTGCGTGTCTTGCCGCTCAACACTCAGCAAAAAGCTTTTCCGCCATATCTTGCAAAGAGAAACTCTGCCAGTAAAGAAAACATCCAAAATCTTGTTCTAAAGCTTGCACGGAGGTCTGCAAAGAGTTTTGCAAGAATGAAAGGTAGTTGTCCAAAACTCGTTCTTTTCAAATATAATAACAATGGAAAAGGCAGGAGAGTGGTAAAGTACTGGTTTCTCTAAGTCTGAATGCTGCCCACACTGTGCCTGCATGGTGCGGCTTGCACCTTCGCCTTTGGGAAGCTGCCGCTCGCCGATTCTCCCGGAGGCGAAGAAGCGGCTTCTTTGCGCACAACATTGTGGCGAGCGCAGGGAGCTCCTGAGAGCGGTTTGTGCCGAACGAAGCCCGGGACCGGCACTTTTCTACGGAGAGCTGCGTATCTGCGTCTTCTGCGTGTCTTGCCGCTCAACACTCAGCAAAAAGCTTTTCCACCATATCTTGCAAAGAGAAACTCTGCCCGTAAAGAAAACATCCAAAATCTTGTTCTAAAGCTTGCACGGTGGTCTGCAAAGAATTTTGCAAGAATGAAAGGTAGTTGTCCAAAACTCGTTCTTTTCGAATATAATAACAATGGAAAAGGCAGGAGAGTGGTAAAGTACTGGTTTCTCTAAGTCTGAATGCTGCCCACACTGTGCCTGCATGGTGCGGCTTTCACCTTCGCCTTTGAGAAGCTGCCGCTCGCCGATTCTCCCGGAGGCGAAGAAGCGGCTTCTTTGCGCACAACATTGTGGCGAGCGCAGGGAGCTCCTGAGAGCGGTTTGTGCCGAACGAAGCCGTGGACCGGCACTTAGCTTCGGAGAGCTGCGTATCTGCGCCTTCTGCGTGTCTTGCCGCTCAACACTCAGCAAAATCTTTTCCACCATATCTTGCAAAGAGAAACTCTGCCAGTAAAGAAAACATCCAAAATCTTGTTCTAAAGCTTGCACGGAGGTCTGCAAAGAGTTTTGCAAGAATGAAAGGTAGTTGTCCAAAACTCGTTTTTTTCGAATATAATAACAATGGAAAAGGCAGGAGAGTGGTAAAGTACTGTTTTCTCTAAGTCTGAATGCTGCCCACACTGTGCCTGCATGGTGCGGCTTGCACCTTCGCCTTTGGGAAGCTGCCACTCGCCGATTCTCCCGGAGGCGAAGAAGCGGCTTCTTCGCCCACAGAGCATTGGGCCGGTCGCGGTGAGCACCTAAGAGCGGCTTCTACCGAAAGAAGCCGTGAACCGGCACTTAGCCTCGGAGAGCTGCGTATCTGCGTCTTCTGCGTGTCTTGCCGCTCAACACTCAGCAAAAAGCTTTTCCACCATATCTTGCAAAGAGAAACTCTGCCAGTAAAGAAAACATCCAAAATCTTGTTCTAAAGCTTGCACGGAGGTCTGCAAAGAGTTTGGCAAGAATGAAAGGTAGTTGTCCAAAACTCGTTCTTTTCAAATATAATAACAATGGAAAAGGCAGGAGAGTGGTAAAGTACTGGTTTCTCTAAGTCTGAATGCTGCCCACACTGTGCCTGCATGGTGCGGCTTGCACCTTCGCCTTTGGGAAGCTGCCGCTCGCCGATTCTCCCGGAGGCGAAGAAGCGGCTTCTTTGCGCACAACATTTTGGTGAGCGCAGGGAGCTCCTGAGAGCGGTATGTGCCGAACGAAGCCCGGGACTGGCACTTAGCTTCGGAGAGCTGCGTATCTGCGCCTTCTGCGTGTCTTGCCGCTCAACACTCAGCAAAATCTTTTCCACCATATCTTGCAAAGAGAAACTCTGCTAGTAAAGAAAACATCCAAAATCTTGTTCTAAAGCTTGCACGGAGGTCTGCAAAGAGTTTTGCAAGAATGAAAGGTAGTTGTCCAAAACTCGTTTTTTTCGAATATAATAACAATGGAAAAGGCAGGAGAGTGGTAAAGTACTGTTTTCTCTAAGTCTGAATGCTGCCCACACTGTGCCTGCATGGTGCGGCTTGCACCTTCGCCTTTGGGAAGCTGCCACTCGCCGATTCTCCCGGAGGCGAAGAAGCGGCTTCTTCGCCCACAGAGCATTGGGCCGGTCGCGGTGAGCACCTAAGAGCGGCTTCTACCGAAAGAAGCCGTGGACCGGGACTTAGCCTCGGAGAGCTGCGTATCTGCGTCTTCTGCGTGTCTTGCCGCTCAACACTCAGCAAAAAGCTTTTCCACCATATCTTGCAAAGAGAAACTCTGCCAGTAAAGAAAACATCCAAAATCTTGTTCTAAAGCTTGCACGGAGGTCTGCAAAGAGTTTGGCAAGAATGAAAGGTAGTTGTCCAAAACTCGTTCTTTTCAAATATAATAACAATGGAAAAGGCAGCAGAGTGGTAAAGTACTGGTTTCTCTAAGTCTGAATGCTGCCCACACTGTGCCTGCATGGTGCGGCTTGCACCTTCGCCTTTGGGAAGCTGCCACTCGCCGATTCTCCCGGAGGCGAAGAAGCGGCTTCTTCGCACACAGAGCATTGGGCCGGTCGCGGTGAGCACCTAAGAGCGGCTTCTGCCGAACGAAGCCGTGGACCGGCACTTAGCTTCGGAGAGCTGCGTATCTGCGTCTTCTGCGTGTCTTGCCGCTCAACACTCAGCAAAAAGCTTTTCCACCATATCTTGCAAAGAGAAACTCTGCCAGTAAAGAAAACATCCAAAATCTTGTTCTAAAGCTTGCACGGAGGTCTGCAAAGAATTTTGCAAGAATGAAAGGTAGTTGTCCAAAACTCGTTCTTTTCGAATATAATAACAATGGAAAAGGCCGGAGAGTGGTGAAGTACTGGTTTCTCTAAGTCTGAATGCTGCCCACACTGAGCCTGCATGGTGCGGCTTGCATCTTCGCCTTTGGGAAGCTGCCGCTCGCCGATTCTCCCGGAGGCGAAGAAGCGGCTTCTTCGCACACAGAGCATTGGGCCGGTCGCGGTGAGCGCCTAAGAGCGGCTTCTGGCGAAAGAAGCCGTGGACCGGCACTTAGCTTCGGAGAGCTGCGTATCTGCGTCTTCAACGTGTCTTGCCGCTCAACACTCAGCAAAAAGCTTTTCCACCATATCTTGCAAAGAGAAACTCTGCCAGTAAAGAAAACATCCAAAATCTTGTTCTAAAGCTTGCACGGAGGTCTGCAAAGAGTTTTGCATGAATGAAAGGTAGTTGTCCAAAACTCGTTCTTTTCAAAAATAGTAACAATGGAAAAGGCAGGAGAGTGGTAAAGTACTGTTTTCTCTTAGTCTGAATGCTGCCCACACTGTGCCTGCATGGTGCGGCTTGCACCTTCGCCTTTGGGAAGCTGCCACTCGCCGATTCTCCCGGAGGCGAAGAAGCGGCTTCTTCGCACACAGAGCATTGGGCCGGTCGCGGTGAGCACCTAAGAGCGGCTTCTGCCGAACGAAGCCGTGGACCGGCACTTAGCTTCGGAGAGCTGCGTATCTGCGACTTCTGCGTGTCTTGCCGCTCAACACTCAGCAAAAAGCTTCTCCACCATATCTTGCAAAGAGAAACTCTGCCAGTAAAGAAAACATCCAAAATCTTGTTCTAAAGCTTGCACGGAGGTCTGCCAAGAATTTTGCAAGAATGAAAGGTAGTTGTCCAAAACTCGTTCTTTTTCGAATATAATAACAATGGAAAAGGCAGGAGAGTGGTAAAGTACTGGTTTCTCTAAGTCTGAATGCTGCCCACACTGTGCCTGCATGGTGCGGCTTGCACCTTCGCCTTTGGGAAGCTGCCACTCGCCGATTCTCCCGGAGGCGAAGAAGCGGCTTCTTCGCACACAGAGCATTGGGCCGGTCGCAGTGAGCACCTAAGAGCGGCTTCTGCCGAACGAAGCCGTGGACCGGCACTTAGCTTCAGAGAGCTGCGTATCTGCGTCTTCTGCGTGTCTTGCCGCTCAACACTCAGCAAAAAGCTTCTCCACCATATCTTGCAAAGAGAAACTCTGCCAGTAAAGAAAACATCCAAAATCTTGTTCTAAAGCTTACACGGAGGTCTGCAAAGAGTTTTGCAAGAATGAAAGGTAGTTGTCCAAAACTCGTTTTTTTCGAATATAATAACAATGGAAAAGGCAGGAGAGTGGTAAAGTACTGGTTTCTCTAAGTCTGAATGCTGCCCACACTGTGCCTGCATGGTGCGGCTTGCACCTTCGCCTTTGGGAAGCTGCCGCTCGCCGATTCTCCCGGAGGCGAAGAAGCGGCTTCTTCGCCCACAGAGCATTGGGCCGGTCGCGGTGAGCACCTAAGAGCGGCTTCTACCGAAAGAATCCGTGGACCGGCACTTAGCCTCGGAGAGCTGCGTATCTGCGTCTTCTGCGTGTCTTGCCGCTCAACACTCAGCAAAAAGCTTCTCCACCATATCTTGAAAAGAGAAACTCTGCCAGTAAAGAAAACATCCAAAATCTTGTTCTAAAGCTTGCACGGGGGTCTGCAAAGAGTTTGGCAAGAATGAAAGGTAGTTGTCCAAAACTCGTTCTTTTCAAATATAATAACAATGGAAAAGGCAGGAGAGTGGTAAAGTACTGGTTTCTCTAAGTCTGAATGCTGCCCACACTGTGCCTGCATGGTGCGGCTTGCACCTTCGCCTTTGGGAAGCTGCCGCTCGCCGATTCTCCCGGAGGCGAAGAAGCGGCTTCTTCGCACACAGAGCATTGGGCCGGTCGCGGTGAGCACCTAAGAGCGGCTTCTGCCGAACGAAGCCGTGGACCGGCACTTAGCTTCGGCGAGCTGCGTATCTGCGTCTTCTGCGTGTCTTGCCGCTCAACACTCAGCAAAAAGCTTCTCCACCATATCTTGCAAAGAGAAACTCTGCCAGTAAAGAAAACATCCAAAATCTTGTTCTAAAGCTTGCACGGAGGTCTGCAAAGAGTTTTGCAAGATTGAAAGGTAGTTGTCCAAAACTCGTTCTTTTCCAATATAATAACAATGGAAAAGGCAGGAGAGTGGTAAAGTACTGGTTTCTCTAAGTCTGAATGCTGCCCACACTGTGCCTGCATGGTGCGGCTTGCACCTTCGCCTTTGGGAAGCTGCCACTCGCCGATTCTCCCGGAGGCGAAGAAGCGGCTTCTTCGCACACAGAGCATTGGGCCGGTCGCGGTGAGCACCTAAGAGCGGCTTCTGCCGAACGAAGCCGTGGACCGGCACTTAGCTTCAGAGAGCTGCGTATCTGCGTCTTCTGCGTGTCTTGCCGCTCAACACTCAGCAAAAAGCTTCTCCACCATATCTTGCAAAGAGAAATTCTGCCAGTAAAGAAAACATCCAAAATCTTGTTCTAAAGCTTACACGGAGGTCTGCAAAGAGTTTTGCAAGAATGAAAGGTAGTTGTCCAAAACTCGTTTTTTTCGAATATAATAACAATGGAAAAGGCAGGAGAGTGGTAAAGTACTGGTTTCTCTAAGTCTGAATGCTGCCCACACTGTGCCTGCATGGTGCGGCTTGCACCTTCGCCTTTGGGAAGCTGCCGCTCGCCGATTCTCCCGGAGGCGAAGAAGCGGCTTCTTCGCACACAGAGCATTGGGCCGGTCGCGGTGAGCGCCTAAGAGCGGCTTCTGGCGAAAGAAGCCGTGGACCGCCACTTAGCTTCGGAGAGCTGCGTATCTGCGTCTTCAACGTGTCTTGCCGCTCAACACTCAGCAAAAAGCTTCTCCACCATATCTTGCAAAGAGAAACTCTGCCAGTAAAGAAAACATCCAAAATCTTGTTCTAAAGCTTGCACGGAGGTCTGCAAAGAATTTTGCAAGAATGAAAGGTAGTTGTCCAAAACTCGTTCTTTTCGAATATAATAACAATGGAAAAGGCAGGAGAGTGGTAAAGTACTGGTTTCTCTAAGTCTGAATGCTGCCCACACTGTGCCTGCATGGTGCGGCTTGCACCTTCGCCTTTGGGAAGCTGCCACTCGCCGATTCTACCGGAGGCGAAGAAGCGGCTTCTTCGCACACAGAGCATTGGGCCGGTCGCGGTGAGCACCTAAGAGCGGCTTCTGCCGAACGAAGCCCGGGACCGGCACTTAGCTTCAGAGAGCTGCGTATCTGCGTCTTCTGCGTGTCTTGCCGCTCAACACTCAGCAAAAAGCTTCTCCACCATATCTTGCAAAGAGAAACTCTGCCAGGAAAGAAAACATCCAAAATCTTGTTCTAAAGCTTGCACGGAGGTCTGCAAAGAGTTTTGCAAGAATGAAAGGTAGTTGTCCAAAACTCGTTTTTTTCGAATATAATAACAATGGAAAAGGCAGGAGAGTGGTAAAGTACTGGTTTCTCTAAGTCTGAATGCTGCCCACACTGTGCCTGCATGGTGCGGCTTGCACCTTCGCCTTTGGGAAGCTGCCGCTCGCCGATTCTCCCGGAGGCGAAGAAGCGGCTTCTTCGCCCACAGAGCATTGGACCGGTCGCGGTGAGCACCTAAGAGCGGCTTCTACCGAAAGAAGCCGTGGACCGGCACTTAGCCTCGGAGAGCTGCGTATCTGCGTCTTCTGCGTGTCTTGCCGCTCAACACTCAGCAAAAAGCTTCTCCACCATATCTTGAAAAGAGAAACTCTGCCAGTAAAGAAAACATCCAAAATCTTGTTCTAAAGCTTGCACGGGGGTCTGCAAAGAGTTTGGCAAGAATGAAAGGTAGTTGTCCAAAACTCGTTCTTTTCAAATATAATAACAATGGAAAAGGCAGGAGAGTGGTAAAGTACTGGTTTCTCTAAGTCTGAATGCTGCCCACACTGTGCCTGCATGGTGCGGCTTGCACCTTCGCCTTTGGGAAGCTGCCGCTCGCCGATTCTCCCGGAGGCGAAGAAGCGGCTTCTTCGCACACAGAGCATTGGGCCGGTCGCGGTGAGCGCCTAAGAGCGGCTTCTGGCGAAAGAAGCCGTGGACCGCCACTTAGCTTCGGAGAGCTGCGTATCTGCGTCTTCAACGTGTCTTGCCGCTCAACACTCAGCAAAAAGCTTCTCCACCATATCTTGCAAAGAGAAACTCTGCCAGTAAAGAAAACATCCAAAATCTTGTTCTAAAGCTTGCACGGAGGTCTGCAAAGAATTTTGCAAGAATGAAAGGTAGTTGTCCAAAACTCGTTCTTTTCGAATATAATAACAATGGAAAAGGCAGGAGAGTGGTAAAGTACTGGTTTCTCTAAGTCTGAATGCTGCCCACACTGTGCCTGCATGGTGCGGCTTGCACCTTCGCCTTTGGGAAGCTGCCACTCGCCGATTCTCCCGGAGGCGAAGAAGCGGCTTCTTCGCACACAGAGCATTGGGCCGGTCGCGGTGAGCACCTAAGAGCGGCTTCTGCCGAACGAAGCCGTGGACCGGCACTTAGCTTCGGAGAGCTGCGTATCTGCGTCTTCTGCGTGTCTTGCCGCTCAACACTCAGCAAAAAGCTTCTCCACCATATCTTGCAAAGAGAAACTCTGCCAGTAAAGAAAACATCCAAAATCTTGTTCTAAAGCTTGCACGGAGGTCTGCAAAGAGTTTTGCAAGATTGAAAGGTAGTTGTCCAAAACTCGTTCTTTTCCAATATAATAACAATGGAAAAGGCAGGAGAGTGGTAAAGTACTGGTTTTCTCTAAGTCTGAAAGCTGCCCACACAGTGCTTGCATGGTGCGGCTTGCATCTTCGCATTTGGGAAGCTGCCACTCACCGATTCTCCCGAAGGGGAAGAACCGGCTTCTTTGCGCACAATATTGTGGCGAGCGCAGGGAGCTCCTGAGAGCGGTTTGTGCCGAACGAAGCCCGGGACCGGCACTTAGCTTCGGAGAGCTGCGTATCTGCGTCTTCTGCGTGTCTTGCCGCTCAACACTCAGCAAAAAGCTTTTCCACCATATCTTGCAAAGAGAAACTGTGCCAGTAAAGAAAACATCCAAAATCTTGTTCTAAAGCTTGCACGGAGGTCTGCAAAGAGTTTTGCAAGAATGAAAGGTAGTTGTCCAAAACTCGTTCTTTTCGAATATAATAACAATGGAAAAGGCAGGAGAGTGGTAAAGTACTGGTTTCTCTAAGTCTGAATGCTGGCCACACTGAGCCTGCATGGTGCGGCTTGCATCTTCGCCTTAGGGAAGCTGCTGCTCGCCGATTCTCCCGGAGGCGGAAAAGCGGCTTCTTCGCCCACAGAGCATTGGGCCGGTCGCGTTGAGCACCTAAGTGCGGCTTCTACCGAAAGAAGCCGTGGACCGGCACTTAGCTTCGGAGAGCTGCGTATCTGCGTCTTCTGCGTGTCTTGTCGCTCAACACTCAGCAAAAAGCTTTTCCACCATATCTTGCAAAGAGAAACTCTGCCAGTAAAGAAAACATCCAAAATCTTGTTCTAAAGCTTGCACGGAGGTCTGCAAAGAGTTTTGCAAGAATGAAAGGTAGTTGTCCAAAACTCGTTCTTTTCAAATATAATAACAATGGAAAAGGCAGGAGAGTGGTAAAGTACTGGTTTCTCTAAGTCTGAATGCTGCCCACACTGTGCCTGCGTGGTGCGGCTTGCACCTTCGCCTTTGGGAAGCTGCCGCTCGCCGATTCTCCCGGAGGCGAAGAAGCGGCTTCTTTGCGCACAACATTGTGGCGAGCGCAGGGAGCTCATGAGAGCGGTTTGTGCCGAACGAAGCCCGGGACCGGCACTTAGCTTCAGAGAGCTGCGTATCTGCGTCTTCTGCGTGTCTTGCCGCTCAACACTCAGCAATAAGCTTTTCCACCATTTCTTGCAAAGAGAAACTCTGCCAGGAAAGAAAACATCCAAAATCTTGTTCTAAAGCTTGCACGGAGGTCTGCAAAGAGTTTTGCAAGAATGAAAGGTAGTTGTCAGAAACCCGTTTTTTCCGATATAATAACAATGGAAAAGGCAGGAGAGAGAGGCAAAGTAATGGTTTCTCTAAGTCTGAATGCTGCCCACACTGTGCCTGCATGGTGCGGCTTGCACCTTCGCCTTTAGGAAGCTGCCACTCGCCGATTCTCCCCGAGGCGAAGAAGCGGCTTCTTCGCACACAGAGCATTGGGCCGGTCGCGGTGAGCAGCTGAGTGCGGCTTCTGCCGAAAGAAGCCGCGGACCGGCACTTAGCTTCGGAGAGCTGCGTATCTGCGTCTTCAGCGTGTCTTGCCGCTCAACACTCAGCAAAAAGCTTCTCCACCATATCTTGCAAAGAGAAACTGTGCCAGTAAAGAAAACATCCAAAATCTTGTTCTAAAGCTTGCACGGAGGTCTGCAAAGAGTTTTGCAAGAATGAAAGGTAGTTGTCCAAAACTCGTTCTTTTCGAATATAATAACAATGGAAAAGGCAGGAGAGTGGTAAAGTACTGTTTTCTCTAAGTCTGAATGCTGCCCACACTGTGCCTGCATGGTGCGGCTTGCACCTTCGCCTTTGGGAAGCTGCCGCTCGCCGATTCTCCCGGAGGCGAAGAAGCGGCTTCTTTGCGCACAACATTGTGGCGAGCGCAGTGAGCTCCTGAGAGCGGTTTGTGCCGAACGAAGCCCGGGACCGGCACTTAGCTTCAAAGAGCTGCGTATCTGCGCCTTCTGCTTGTCTTGCCGCTCAACACTCAGCAAAAAGCTTTTCCACCATATCTTGCAAAGAGAAACTCTGCCAGTAAAGAAAACATCCAAAATCTTGTTCTAAAGCTTGCACGGAGGTCTGCAAAGAGTTTTGCATGAATGAAAGGTAGTTGTCCAAAACTCGTTCTTTTCCAATATAATAACAATGGAAAAGGCAGGAGAGTGGTAATGTACTGGTCTCTCTAAGTCTGAATGCTGCCCACACTGAGCCTGCATGGTGCGGCTTGCACCTTCGCCTTTGGGAAGCTGCCACTCGCCGATTCTCCCAGGGGCGAAGAAGCGGCTTCTTTGCCCACAGAGCATTGGGCCGGTCGGGGTGAGCACCTGAGAGCGGCTTCTGCCGAAAGAAGCCGTGGACCGGCACTTAGCTTCGGAGAGCTGCGTATCTGCGTCTTCTGCGTGTCTTGCCGCTCAACACTCAGCAAAAAGCTTTTCCACCATATCTTGCAAAGAGAAACTCTGCCAGTAAAGAAAACATCCAAAATCTTGTTCTAAAGCTTGCACGGAGGTCTGCAAAGAGTTTTGCAAGAATGAAAGGTAGTTGTCCAAAACTCGTTCTTTTCCAATATAATAACAATGGAAAAGGCAGGAGAGTGGTAAAGTACTGGTTTTCTCTAAGTCTGAAGGCTGCCCACACAGTGCTTGCATGGTGCGGCTTGCATCTTCGCCTTTGGGAAGCTGCTGCTCGCCGATTCTCCCGAAGGCGAAGAAGCGGCTTCTTTGCGCACAGAGCATTGGGCCGGTCGCGGTGAGCACCTAAGAGCGGCTTCTGCCGAACGAAGCCCGGGACCGGCACTTAGCTTCGGAGAGCTGCGTATCTGCGTCTTCTGCGTGTCTTGCCGCTCAACACTCAGCAAAAAGCTTTTCCACCATATCTTGCAAAGAGAAACTCTGCCAGTAAAGAAAACATCCAAAATCTTGTTCTAAAGCTTGCACGGAGGTCTGCAAAGAGTTTTGCAAGAATGAAAGGTAGTTGTCCAAAACTCGTTCTTTTCGAATATAATAACAATGGAAAAGGCAGGAGAGTGGTAAAGTACTGGTTTCTCTAAGTCTGAATGCTGCCCACACTGTGCCTGCGTGGTGCGGCTTGCACCTTCGCCTTTGGGAAGCTGCCGCTCGCCGATTCTCCCGGAGGCGAAGAAGCGGCTTCTTTGCGCACAACATTGTGGCGAGCGCAGGGAGCTCATGAGAGCGGTTTGTGCCGAACGAAGCCCGGGACCGGCACTTAGCTTCAGAGAGCTGCGTATCTGCGTCTTCTGCGTGTCTTGCCGCTCAACACTCAGCAATAAGCTTTTCCACCATTTCTTGCAAAGAGAAACTCTGCCAGGAAAGAAAACATCCAAAATCTTGTTCTAAAGCTTGCACGGAGGTCTGCAAAGAGTTTTGCAAGAATGAAAGGTAGTTGTCAGAAACCCGTTTTTTCCGATATAATAACAATGGAAAAGGCAGGAGAGAGAGGCAAAGTAATGGTTTCTCTAAGTCTGAATGCTGCCCACACTGTGCCTGCATGGTGCGGCTTGCACCTTCGCCTTTAGGAAGCTGCCACTCGCCGATTCTCCCCGAGGCGAAGAAGCGGCTTCTTCGCACACAGAGCATTGGGCCGGTCGCGGTGAGCACCTGAGTGCGGCTTCTGCCGAAAGAAGCCGCGGACCGGCACTTAGCTTCGGAGAGCTGCGTATCTGCGTCTTCTGCGTGTCTTGCCGCTCAACACTCAGCAAAAAGCTTTTCCACCATATCTTGCAAAGAGAAACTCTGCCAGTAAAGAAAACATCCAAAATCTTGTTCTAAAGCTTGCACGGAGGTCTGCAAAGAGTTTGGCAAGAATGAAAGGTAGTTGTCCAAAACTCGTTCTTTTCCAATATAATAACAATGGAAAAGGCAGGAGAGTGGTAAGGTACTGGTTTTCTCTAAGTCTGAAGGCTGCCCACACAGTGCTTGCATGGTGCGGCTTGCATCTTCGCCTTTGGGAAGCTGCTGCTCGCCGATTCTCCCGAAGGCGAAGAAGCGGCTTCTTTGCGCACAGAGCATTGGGCCGGTCGCGGTGAGCACCTAAGAGCGGCTTCTGCCGAACGAAGCCCGGGACCGGCACTTAGCTTCGGAGAGCTGCGTATCTGCGTCTTCTGCGTGTCTTGCCGCTCAACACTCAGCAAAAAGCTTTTCCACCATATCTTGCAAAGAGAAACTCTGCCAGTAAAGAAAACATCCAAAATCTTGTTCTAAAGCTTGCACGGAGGTCTGCAAAGAGTTTTGCAAGAATGAAAGGTAGTTGTCCAAAACTCATTCTTTTCGAATATAATAACAATGGAAAAGGCAGGAGAGTGGTAAAGTACTGGTTTCTCTAAGTCTGAATGCTGCCCACACTGTGCCTGCATGGTGCGGCTTGCACCTTCGCCTTTGGAAAGCTGCCGCTCGCCGATTCTCCCGGAGGCGAAGAAGCGGCTTCTTAGCGCACAACATAGTGGCGAGCGCAGGGAGCTCCTGAGAGCGGTTTGTGCTGAACGAAGCCCGGGACCGGCACTTAGCTTCGGAGAGCTGCGTATCTGCGTCTTCTGTGTGTCTTGCCGCTCAACATTCAGCAAAAAGCTTTTCCACCATATCTTGCAAAGAGAAACTCTGCCAGTAAAGAAAACATCCAAAATCTTGTTCTAAAGCTTGCACGGAGGTCTGCAAAGAGTTTTGCAAGAATGAAAGGTAGTTGTCCAAAACTCGTTCTTTTCGAATATAATAACAATGGAAAAGGCAGGAGAGTGGTAAAGTACTGGTTTCTCTAAGTCTGAATGCTGCCCACACTGTGCCTGCATGGTGCGGCTTGCACCTTCGCCTTTGGGAAGCTGCCGCTCGCCGATTCTCCCAGAGGCGAAGAAGCGGCTTCTTCGCACACAGAGCATTGGGCCAGTCGCGGTGAGCACCTAAGAGCGGATTCTGCCGAAAGAAGCCGTGGACCAGCACTTAGCTTCGGAGAGCTGCGTATCTGCGTCTTCTGCGTGTCTTGCCGCTCAACACTCAGCAAAAAGCTTTTCCACCATTTCTTGCAAAGAGAAACTGTGCCAGTAAAGAAAACATCCAAAATCTTGTTCTAAAGCTTGCACGGAGGTCTGCAAAGAGTTTTGCAAGAATGAAAGGTAGTTGTCCAAAACTCGTTCTTTTCGAATATAATAACAATGGAAAAGGCAGGAGAGTGGTAAAGTACTGGTTTCTCTAAGTCTGAATGCTGCCCACACTGTGCCTGCATGGTGCGGCTTGCACCTTCGCCTTTGGGAAGCTGCCACTCGCCGATTCTCCCGGAGGCGAAGAAGCGGCTTCTTTGCGCACAACATTGAGGCGATCGGAGGGAGCTCCTGAGAGCGGTTTGTGCCGAACGAAGCCCGGGACCGGCACTTAGCTTCGGAGAGCTGCGTATCTGCGTCTTCTGCATGTCTTGCCGCTCAACACTCAGCAAAAAGCTTTTCCACCATATCTTGCAAAGAGAAACTCTGCCAGTAAAGAAAACATCCAAAATCTTGTTCTAAAGCTTACATGGAGGTCTGCAAAGAGTTTTGCAAGAATGAAAAGTAGTTGTCCAAAACTCGTTTTTTTCGAATATAATAACAATTGAAAAGGCAGGAGAGTGGTAAAGTACTGGTTTCTCTAAGTCTGAATGCTGCCCACACTGTGCCTGCATGGTGCGGCTTGCACCTTCGCCTTTGGGAAGCTGCCGCTCGCCGATTCTCCCGGAGGCGAAGAAGCGGCTTCTTTGCGCACAACATTGTGGCGAGCGCAGTGAGCTCCTGAGAGCGGTTTGTGCCGAACGAAGCCCGGGACCGGCACTTAGCTTCGGAGAGCTGCGTATCTGCGCCTTCTGCTTGTCTTGCCGCTCAACACTCAGCAAAAAGCTTTTCCACCATATCTTGCAAAGAGAAACTCTGCCAGTAAAGAAAACATCCAAAATCTTGTTCTAAAGCTTGCACGGAGGTCTGCAAAGAGTTTTGCAAGAATGAAAGGTCGTTGTCCAAAACTCGTTGTTTTCCAATATAATAACAATGGAAAAGGCAGGAGAGTGGTAAAGTACTGGTTTCTCTAAGTCTGAATGCTGCCCACCACTGAGCCTGCATGGTGCGGCTTGCACCTTCGCCTTTGGGAAGCTGCCACTCGCCGATTCTCCCGGAGGCGAAGAAGCGGCTTCTTCGCACACAGAGCATTGGGCCGGTCGCGGTGAGCAACTGAGTGCGGCTTCTGCCGAAAGAAGCCGTGGACCGGCACTTAGCTTCGGAGAGCTGCGTATCTGCGTCTTCTGCGTGTCTTACCGCTCAACACTCAGCAAAAAGCTTTTCCACCATATCTTGCAAAGAGAAACTCTGCCAGTAAAGAAAACATCCAAAATCTTGTTCTAATGCTTGAAAGGAGGTCTGCAAAGAGTTTTGCAAGAATAAAAGTAGTTGTAAGAAACCCGTTCTTTTCCAATATAATAACAATGGAAAAGGCAGGATAGAGAGGCAAAGTTATGGTTTCTCTAAGTCTGAATGCTGCCCACACTGTGCCTGCATGGTGCGGCTTGCACCTTCGCCTTTGGGAAGCTGCTGCTCGCCGATTCTCCCGGAGGCGGAGAAGCGGCTTCTTCGCCCACAGAGCATTGGGCCGGTCGCGGTGAGCACCTAAGTGCGACTTCTGCCAAAAGAAGCCGTGGACCGGCACTTAGCTTCGGAGAGCTGCGTATCTGCGTCTTCAGCGTGTCTTGCCGCTCGACACTCAGCAAAAAGCTTTTCCACCATTTCTTGCAAAGAGAAACTGTGCCAGTAAAGAAAACATCCAAAATCTTGTTCTAAAGCTTGCACGGAGGTCTGCAAAGAGTTTTGCAAGAATGAAAGGTAGTTGTCCAAAACCCGTTCATTTCCAATATAATAACAATGGAAAAGGCAGGATAGAGAGGCAAAGTAATGGTTTCTCTAAGTCTGAATGCTGCCCACACTGTGCCTGCATGGTGCGGCTTGCACCTTCGCCTTTGGGAAGCTGCCATTCGCCGATTCTCCCCGAGGCGAAGAAGCGGCTTCTTCGCACACAGAGCATTGGGCCGGTCGCGGTGAGCACCTAAGAGCGGATTCTGCCGAAAGAAGCCGTGGACCGGCACTTAGCTTCGGAGAGCTGCGTATCTGCGTCTTCTGCGTGTCTTGCCGCTCAACACTCAGCAAAAAGCTTTTCCACCATATCTTGCAAAGAGAAACTCTGCCAGTAAAGAAAACATCCAAAATCTTGTTCTAAAGCTTGCACGGAGGTCTGCAAAGAGTTTGGCAAGAATGAAAGGTAGTTGTCCAAAACTCGTTCTTTTCCAATATAACAACGATGGAAAAGGCAGGAGAGTGGTAAAGTACTGGTTTCTCTAAGTCTGAATGCTGGCCACACTGAGCCTGCATGGTGCGGCTTGCATCTTCGCCTTTGGGAAGCTGCTGCTCGCCGATTCTCCCGGAGGCGGAGAAGCGGCTTCTTCGCCCACAGAGCATTGGGCCGGTCGCGGTGAGCACCTAAGAGCGGCTTCTACCGAAAGAAGCCGTGGACCGGCACTTAGCTTCGGAGAGCTGCGTATCTGCGTCTTCTGCGTGTCTTGCCGCTCAACACTCAGCAAAAAGCTTTTCCACCATATCTTGCAAAGAGAAACTCTGCCAGGAAAGAAAACATCCAAAATCTTGTCCTAAAGCTTGCACGGAGGTCTGCAAAGAGTTTTGCAAGAATGAAAGGTAGTTGTCCAAAACTCGTTCTTTTCGAATATAATAACAATGGAAAAGGCAGGATAGAGAGGCAAAGTACTGGTTTCTCTAAGTCTGAGTGCTGCCCACACTGTGCCTGCATGGTGCGGCTTGCACCTTCGCCTTTGGGAAGCTGCCGCTCGCCGATTCTCCCGGAGGCGAAGAAGCGGCTTCTTCGCCCACAGAGCATTGGGCCGGTCGCGGTGAGCACCTAAGAGCGGCTTCTACAGAAAGAAGCCGTGGACCGGCACTTAGCTTCGGAGAGCTGCGTATCTGCGTCTTCTGCGTGTCTTGCCGCTCAACACTCAGCAAAAAGCTTTTCCACCATTTCTTGCAAAGAGAAACTCTGCCAGTAAAGAAAACATCCAAAATCTTGTTCTAAAGCTTGCACGGAGGTCTGCAAAGAGTTTTGCAAGAATGAAAGGTAGTTGTCCAAAACCCGTTCATTTCCAATATAATAACAATGGAAAAGGCAGGATAGAGAGGCAAAGTAATGGTTTCTCTAAGTCTGAATGCTGCCCACACTGTGCCTGCATGGTGCGGCTTGCACCTTCGCCTTTGGGAAGCTGCCATTCGCCGATTCTCCCCGAGGCGAAGAAGCGGCTTCTTCGCACACAGAGCATTGGGCCGGTCGCGGTGAGCACCTAAGAGCGGCTTCTGCCGAAAGAAGCCGTGGACCGGCACTTAGCTTCGGAGAGCTGCGTATCTGCGTCTTCTGCGTGTCTTGCCGCTCAACACTCAGCAAAAAGCTTTTCCACCATATCTTGCAAAGAGAAACTCTGCCAGTAAAGAAAACATCCAAAATCTTGTTCTAAAGCTTGCACGGAGGTCTGCAAAGAGTTTGGCAAGAATGAAAGGTAGTTGTCCAAAACTCGTTCTTTTCCAATATAATAACGATGGAAAAGGCAGGAGAGTGGTAAAGTACTGGTTTCTCTAAGTCTGAATGCTGCCCACACTGTGCCTGCATGGTGCGGCTTGCATCTTCGCCTTTGGGAAGCTGCTGCTCGCCGATTCTCCCGGAGGCGGAGAAGCGGCTTCTTCGCCCACAGAGCATTGGGCCGGTCGCGGTGAGCACCTAAGAGCGGCTTCTACCGAAAGAAGCCGTGGACCGGCACTTAGCTTCGGAGAGCTGTGTATCTGCGTCTTCTGCGTGTCTTGCCGCTCAACACTCAGCAAAAAGCTTCTCCACCATATCTTGCAAAGAGAAACTCTGCCAGGAAAGAAAACATCCAAAATCTTGTCCTAAAGCTTGCACGGAGGTCTGCAAAGAGTTTTGCAAGAATGAAAGGTAGTTGTCCAAAACTCGTTCTTTTCGAATATAATAACAATGGAAAAGGCAGGAGAGTGGTAAAGTACTGGTTTCTCTAAGTCTGAATGCTGCCCACACTGTGCCTGCATGGTGCGGCTTGCACCTTCGCCTTTGGGAAGCTGCTGCTCGCCGATTCTCCCGGAGGCGAAGAAGCGGCTTCTTCGCCCACAGAGCATTGGGCCGGTCGCGGTGAGCACCTAAGTGCGGCTTCTACCGAAAGAAGCCGTGGACCGGCACTTAGCTTCGGAGAGCTGCGTATCTGCGTCTTCTGCGTGTCTTGCCGCTCAACACTCAGCAAAAAGCTTTTCCACCATTTCTTGCAAAGAGAAACTCTGCCAGGAAAGAAAACATCCAAAATCTTGTTCTAAAGCTTGCACGGAGGTCTGCAAAGAGTTTTGCAAGAATGAAAGGTAGTTGTCCAAAACCCGTTCATTTCCAATATAATAACAATGGAAAAGGCAGAATAGAGAGGCAAAGTAATGGTTTCTCTAAGTCTGAATGCTGCCCACACTGTGCCTGCATGGTGCGGCTTGCACCTTCGCCTTTGGGAAGCTGCCATTCGCCGATTCTCCCCGAGGCGAAGAAGCGGCTTCTTCGCACACAGAGCATTGGGCCGGTCGCGGTGAGCACCTAAGGGCGGCTTCTGCCGAAAGAAGCCGTGGACCGGCTCTTAGCTTCGGAGAGCTGCGTATCTGCGTCTTCTGCGTGTCTTGCCGCTCAACACTCAGCAAAAAGCTTTTCCACCATATCTTGCAAAGAGAAACTCTGCCAGTAAAGAAAACATCCAAAATCTTGTTCTAAAGCTTGCACGGAGGTCTGCAAAGAGTTTTGCAAGAATGAAAGGTAGTTGTCCAAAACTCGTTCTTTTCGAATATAATAACAATGGAAAAGGCAGGAGAGTGGTAAAGTACTGGTTTCTCTAAGTCTGAATGCTGCCCACACTGTGCCTGCATGGTGCGGCTTGCACCTTCGCCTTTGGGAAGCTGCTGCTCGCCGATTCTCCCGGAGGCGAAGAAGCGGCTTCTTCGCCCACAGAGCATTGGGCCGGTCGCGGTGAGCACCTAAGAGCGGCTTCTACCGAAAGAAGCCGTGGACCGGCACTTAGCTTCGGAGAGCTGCGTATCTGCGTCTTCTGCGTGTCTTGCCGCTCAACACTCAGCAAAAAGCTTTTCCACCATTTCTTGCAAAGAGAAACTCTGCCAGGAAAGAAAACATCCAAAATCTTGTTCTAAAGCTTGCACGGAGGTCTGCAAAGAGTTTTGCAAGAATGAAAGGTAGTTGTCCAAAACCCGTTCATTTCCAATATAATAACAATGGAAAAGGCAGAATAGAGAGGCAAAGTAATGGTTTCTCTAAGTCTGAATGCTGCCCACACTGTGCCTGCATGGTGCGGCTTGCACCTTCGCCTTTGGGAAGCTGCCATTCGCCGATTCTCCCCGAGGCGAAGAAGCGGCTTCTTCGCACACAGAGCATTGGGCCGGTCGCGGTGAGCAGCTGAGTGCGGCTTCTGCCGAAAGAAGCCGCGGACCGGCACTTAGCTTCGGAGAGCTGCGTATCTGCGTCTTCAGCGTGTCTTGCCGCTCAACACTCAGCAAAAAGCTTCTCCACCATATCTTGCAAAGAGAAACTGTGCCAGTAAAGAAAACATCCAAAATCTTGTTCTAAAGCTTGCACGGAGGTCTGCAAAGAGTTTTGCAAGAATGAAAGGTAGTTGTCCAAAACTCGTTCTTTTCGAATATAATAACAATGGAAAAGGCAGGAGAGTGGTAAAGTACTGGTTTCTCTAAGTCTGAATGCTGCCCACACTGTGCCTGCATGGTGCGGCTTGCACCTTCGCCTTTGGGAAGCTGCCGCTCGCCGATTCTCCCGGAGGCGAAGAAGCGGCTTCTTTGCGCACAACATTGTGGCGAGCGCAGTGAGCTCCTGAGAGCGGTTTGTGCCGAACGAAGCCCGGGACCGGCACTTAGCTTCAAAGAGCTGCGTATCTGCGCCTTCTGCTTGTCTTGCCGCTCAACACTCAGCAAAAAGCTTTTCCACCATATCTTGCAAAGAGAAACTCTGCCAGTAAAGAAAACATCCAAAATCTTGTTCTAAAGCTTGCACGGAGGTCTGCAAAGAGTTTTGCATGAATGAAAGGTAGTTGTCCAAAACTCGTTCTTTTCCAATATAATAACAATGGAAAAGGCAGGAGAGTGGTAATGTACTGGTCTCTCTAAGTCTGAATGCTGCCCACACTGAGCCTGCATGGTGCGGCTTGCACCTTCGCCTTTGGGAAGCTGCCACTCGCCGATTCTCCCAGGGGCGAAGAAGCGGCTTCTTTGCCCACAGAGCATTGGGCCGGTCGGGGTGAGCACCTGAGAGCGGCTTCTGCCGAAAGAAGCCGTGGACCGGCACTTAGCTTCGGAGAGCTGCGTATCTGCGTCTTCTGCGTGTCTTGCCGCTCAACACTCAGCAAAAAGCTTTTCCACCATATCTTGCAAAGAGAAACTCTGCCAGTAAAGAAAACATCCAAAATCTTGTTCTAAAGCTTGCACGGAGGTCTGCAAAGAGTTTTGCAAGAATGAAAGGTAGTTGTCCAAAACTCGTTCTTTTCCAATATAATAACAATGGAAAAGGCAGGAGAGTGGTAAAGTACTGGTTTTCTCTAAGTCTGAAGGCTGCCCACACAGTGCTTGCATGGTGCGGCTTGCATCTTCGCCTTTGGGAAGCTGCTGCTCGCCGATTCTCCCGAAGGCGAAGAAGCGGCTTCTTTGCGCACAGAGCATTGGGCCGGTCGCGGTGAGCACCTAAGAGCGGCTTCTGCCGAACGAAGCCCGGGACCGGCACTTAGCTTCGGAGAGCTGCGTATCTGCGTCTTCTGCGTGTCTTGCCGCTCAACACTCAGCAAAAAGCTTTTCCACCATATCTTGCAAAGAGAAACTCTGCCAGTAAAGAAAACATCCAAAATCTTGTTCTAAAGCTTGCACGGAGGTCTGCAAAGAGTTTTGCAAGAATGAAAGGTAGTTGTCCAAAACTCGTTCTTTTCGAATATAATAACAATGGAAAAGGCAGGAGAGTGGTAAAGTACTGGTTTCTCTAAGTCTGAATGCTGCCCACACTGTGCCTGCGTGGTGCGGCTTGCACCTTCGCCTTTGGGAAGCTGCCGCTCGCCGATTCTCCCGGAGGCGAAGAAGCGGCTTCTTTGCGCACAACATTGTGGCGAGCGCAGGGAGCTCATGAGAGCGGTTTGTGCCGAACGAAGCCCGGGACCGGCACTTAGCTTCAGAGAGCTGCGTATCTGCGTCTTCTGCGTGTCTTGCCGCTCAACACTCAGCAATAAGCTTTTCCACCATTTCTTGCAAAGAGAAACTCTGCCAGGAAAGAAAACATCCAAAATCTTGTTCTAAAGCTTGCACGGAGGTCTGCAAAGAGTTTTGCAAGAATGAAAGGTAGTTGTCAGAAACCCGTTTTTTCCGATATAATAACAATGGAAAAGGCAGGAGAGAGAGGCAAAGTAATGGTTTCTCTAAGTCTGAATGCTGCCCACACTGTGCCTGCATGGTGCGGCTTGCACCTTCGCCTTTAGGAAGCTGCCACTCGCCGATTCTCCCCGAGGCGAAGAAGCGGCTTCTTCGCACACAGAGCATTGGGCCGGTCGCGGTGAGCACCTGAGTGCGGCTTCTGCCGAAAGAAGCCGCGGACCGGCACTTAGCTTCGGAGAGCTGCGTATCTGCGTCTTCTGCGTGTCTTGCCGCTCAACACTCAGCAAAAAGCTTTTCCACCATATCTTGCAAAGAGAAACTCTGCCAGTAAAGAAAACATCCAAAATCTTGTTCTAAAGCTTGCACGGAGGTCTGCAAAGAGTTTTGCAAGAATGAAAGGTAGTTGTCCAAAACTCGTTCTTTTCCAATATAATAACAATGGAAAAGGCAGGAGAGTGGTAAGGTACTGGTTTTCTCTAAGTCTGAAGGCTGCCCACACAGTGCTTGCATGGTGCGGCTTGCATCTTCGCCTTTGGGAAGCTGCTGCTCGCCGATTCTCCCGAAGGCGAAGAAGCGGCTTCTTTGCGCACAGAGCATTGGGCCGGTCGCGGTGAGCACCTAAGAGCGGCTTCTGCCGAACGAAGCTCGGGACCGGCACTTAGCTTCGGAGAGCTGCGTATCTGCGTCTTCTGCGTGTCTTGCCGCTCAACACTCAGCAAAAAGCTTTTCCACCATATCTTGCAAAGAGAAACTCTGCCAGTAAAGAAAACATCCAAAATCTTGTTCTAAAGCTTGCACGGAGGTCTGCAAAGAGTTTTGCAAGAATGAAAGGTAGTTGTCCAAAACTCGTTCTTTTCCAATATAATAACAATGGAAAAGGCAGGAGAGTGGTAAAGTACTGGTTTCTCTAAGTCTGAATGCTGCCCACACTGTGCCTGCATGGTGCGGCTTGCACCTTCGCCTTTGGGAAGCTGCCGCTCGCCGATTCTCCCGGAGGCGAAGAAGCGGCTTCTTAGCGCACAACATAGTGGCGAGCGCAGGGAGCTCCTGAGAGCGGTTTGTGCTGAACGAAGCCCGGGACCGGCACTTAGCTTCGGAGAGCTGCGTATCTGCGTCTTCTGTGTGTCTTGCCGCTCAACATTCAGCAAAAAGCTTTTCCACCATATCTTGCAAAGAGAAACTCTGCCAGGAAAGAAAACATCCAAAATCTTGTTCTAAAGCTTGCACGGAGGTCTGCAAAGAGTTTTGCAAGAATGAAAGGTAGTTGTCCAAAACCCGTTCATTTCCAATATAATAACAATGGAAAAGGCAGGAGAGTGGTAAAGTACTGGTTTCTCTAAGTCTGAATGCTGCCCACACTGTGCCTGCATGGTGCGGCTTGCACCTTCGCCTTTGGGAAGCTGCCGCTCGCCGATTCTCCCAGAGGCGAAGAAGCGGCTTCTTCGCACACAGAGCATTGGGCCAGTCGCGGTGAGCACCTAAGAGCGGATTCTGCCGAAAGAAGCCGTGGACCAGCACTTAGCTTCGGAGAGCTGCGTATCTGTGTCTTCTGCGTGTCTTGCCGCTCAACACTCAGCAAAAAGCTTTTCCACCATTTCTTGCAAAGAGAAACTGTGCCAGTAAAGAAAACATCCAAAATCTTGTTCTAAAGCTTGCACGGAGGTCTGCAAAGAGTTTTGCAAGAATGAAAGGTAGTTGTCCAAAACTCGTTCTTTTCGAATATAATAACAATGGAAAAGGCAGGAGAGTGGTAAAGTACTGGTTTCTCTAAGTCTGAATGCTGCCCACACTGTGCCTGCATGGTGCGGCTTGCACCTTCGCCTTTGGGAAGCTGCCACTCGCCGATTCTCCCGGAGGCGAAGAAGCGGCTTTTTGCGCACAACATTGAGGCGATCGCAGGGAGCTCCTGAGAGCGGTTTGTGCCGAACGAAGCCCGGGACCGGCACTTAGCTTCGGAGAGCTGCGTATCTGCGTCTTCTGCGTGTCTTGCCGCTCAACACTCAGCAAAAAGCTTTTCCACCATATCTTGCAAAGAGAAACTCTGCCAGTAAAGAAAACATCCAAAATCTTGTTCTAAAGCTTACATGGAGGTCTGCAAAGAGTTTTGCAAGAATGAAAAGTAGTTGTCCAAAACTCGTTTTTTTCGAATATAATAACAATTGAAAAGGCAGGAGAGTGGTAAAGTACTGGTTTCTCTAAGTCTGAATGCTGCCCACACTGTGCCTGCATGGTGCGGCTTGCACCTTCGCCTTTGGGAAGCTGCCGCTCGCCGATTCTCCCGGAGGCGAAGAAGCGGCTTCTTTGCGCACAACATTGTGGCGAGCGCAGTGAGCTCCTGAGAGCGGTTTGTGCCGAACGAAGCCCGGGACCGGCACTTAGCTTCGGAGAGCTGCGTATCTGCGCCTTCTGCTTGTCTTGCCGCTCAACACTCAGCAAAAAGCTTTTCCACCATATCTTGCAAAGAGAAACTCTGCCAGTAAAGAAAACATCCAAAATCTTGTTCTAAAGCTTGCACGGAGGTCTGCAAAGAGTTTTGCAAGAATGAAAGGTAGTTGTCCAAAACTCGTTCTTTTCCAATATAATAACAATGGAAAAGGCAGGAGAGTGGTAAGGTACTGGTTTTCTCTAAGTCTGAAGGCTGCCCACACAGTGCTTGCATGGTGCGGCTTGCATCTTCGCCTTTGGGAAGCTGCTGCTCGCCGATTCTCCCGAAGGCGAAGAAGCGGCTTCTTTGCGCACAGAGCATTGGGCCGGTCGCGGTGAGCACCTAAGAGCGGCTTCTGCCGAACGAAGCTCGGGACCGGCACTTAGCTTCGGAGAGCTGCGTATCTGCGTCTTCTGCGTGTCTTGCCGCTCAACACTCAGCAAAAAGCTTTTCCACCATATCTTGCAAAGAGAAACTGTGCCAGTAAAGAAAACATCCAAAATCTTGTTCTAAAGCTTGCACGGAGGTCTGCAAAGAGTTTTGCAAGAATGAAAGGTAGTTGTCCAAAACTCGTTCTTTTCGAATATAATAACAATGGAAAAGGCAGGAGAGTGGTAAAGTACTGGTTTCTCTAAGTCTGAATGCTGCCCACACTGTGCCTGCATGGTGCGGCTTGCACCTTCGCCTTTGGGAAGCTGCCGCTCGCCGATTCTCCCGGAGGCGAAGAAGCGGCTTCTTAGCGCACAACATAGTGGCGAGCGCAGGGAGCTCCTGAGAGCGGTTTGTGCTGAACGAAGCCCGGGACCGGCACTTAGCTTCGGAGAGCTGCGTATCTGCGTCTTCTGTGTGTCTTGCCGCTCAACATTCAGCAAAAAGCTTTTCCACCATATCTTGCAAAGAGAAACTCTGCCAGTAAAGAAAACATCCAAAATCTTGTTCTAAAGCTTGCACGGAGGTCTGCAAAGAGTTTTGCAAGAATGAAAGGTAGTTGTCCAAAACTCGTTCTTTTCGAATATAATAACAATGGAAAAGGCAGGAGAGTGGTAAAGTACTGGTTTCTCTAAGTCTGAATGCTGCCCACACTGTGCCTGCATGGTGCGGCTTGCACCTTCGCCTTTGGGAAGCTGCCGCTCGCCGATTCTCCCAGAGGCGAAGAAGCGGCTTCTTCGCACACAGAGCATTGGGCCAGTCGCGGTGAGCACCTAAGTGCGGATTCTGCCGAAAGAAGCCGTGGACCAGCACTTAGCTTCGGAGAGCTGCGTATCTGCGTCTTCTGCGTGTCTTGCCGCTCAACACTCAGCAAAAAGCTTTTCCACCATATCTTGCAAAGAGAAACTGTGCCAGTAAAGAAAACATCCAAAATCTTGTTCTAAAGCTTGCACGGAGGTCTGCAAAGAGTTTTGCAAGAATGAAAGGTAGTTGTCCAAAACTCGTTCTTTTCGAATATAATAACAATGGAAAAGGCAGGAGAGTGGTAAAGTACTGGTTTCTCTAAGTCTGAATGCTGCCCACACTGTGCCTGCATGGTGCGGCTTGCACCTTCGCCTTTGGGAAGCTGCCACTCGCCGATTCTCCCGGAGGCGAAGAAGCGGCTTTTTGCGCACAACATTGAGGCGATCGCAGGGAGCTCCTGAGAGCGGTTTGTGCCGAACGAAGCCCGGGACCGGCACTTAGCTTCGGAGAGCTGCGTATCTGCGTCTTCTGCGTGTCTTGCCGCTCAACACTCAGCAAAAAGCTTTTCCACCATATCTTGCAAAGAGAAACTCTGCCAGTAAAGAAAACATCCAAAATCTTGTTCTAAAGCTTACATGGAGGTCTGCAAAGAGTTTTGCAAGAATGAAAAGTAGTTGTCCAAAACTCGTTTTTTTCGAATATAATAACAATTGAAAAGGCAGGAGAGTGGTAAAGTACTGGTTTCTCTAAGTCTGAATGCTGCCCACACTGTGCCTGCATGGTGCGGCTTGCACCTTCGCCTTTGGGAAGCTGCCGCTCGCCGATTCTCCCGGAGGCGAAGAAGCGGCTTCTTTGCGCACAACATTGTGGCGAGCGCAGTGAGCTCCTGAGAGCGGTTTGTGCCGAACGAAGCCCGGGACCGGCACTTAGCTTCGGAGAGCTGCGTATCTGCGCCTTCTGCTTGTCTTGCCGCTCAACACTCAGCAAAAAGCTTTTCCACCATATCTTGCAAAGAGAAACTCTGCCAGTAAAGAAAACATCCAAAATCTTGTTCTAAAGCTTGCACGGAGGTCTGCAAAGAGTTTTGCATGAATGAAAGGTAGTTGTCCAAAACTCGTTGTTTTCCAATATAATAACAATGGAAAAGGCAGGAGAGTGGTAAAGTACTGGTTTCTCTAAGTCTGAATGCTGCCCACCACTGAGCCTGCATGGTGCGGCTTGCACCTTCGCCTTTGGGAAGCTGCCGCTCGCCGATTCTCCCGGAGGCGAAGAAGCGGCTTCTTCGCACACAGAGCATTGGGCCGGTCGCGGTGAGCAACTGAGTGCGGCTTCTGCCGAAAGAAGCCGTGGACCGGCACTTAGCTTCGGAGAGCTGCGTATCTGCGTCTTCTGCGTGTCTTACCGCTCAACACCTAGCAAAAAGCTTTTCCACCATATCTTGCAAAGAGAAACTCTGCCAGTAAAGAAAACATCCAAAATCTTGTTCTAATGCTTGAAAGGAGGTCTGCAAAGAGTTTTGCAAGAATAAAAGTAGTTGTAAGAAACCCGTTCTTTTCGAATATAATAACAATGGAAAAGGCAGGATAGAGAGGCAAAGTTATGGTTTCTCTAAGTCTGAATGCTGCCCACACTGTGCCTGCATGGTGCGGCTTGCACCTTCACCTTTGGGAAGCTGCTGCTCGCCGATTCTCCCGGAGGCGGAGAAGCGGCTTCTTCGCCCACAGAGCATTGGGCCGGTCGCGGTGAGCACCTAAGTGCGACTTCTGCCAAAAGAAGCCGTGGTCCGGCACTTAGCTTCGGAGAGCTGCGTATCTGCGTCTTCAGCGTGTCTTGCCGCTCGACACTCAGCAAAAAGCTTTTCCACCATTTCTTGCAAAGAGAAACTGTGCCAGTAAAGAAAACATCCAAAATCTTGTTCTAAAGCTTGCACGGAGGTCTGCAAAGAGTTTTGCAAGAATGAAAGGTAGTTGTCCAAAACCCGTTCATTTCCAATATAATAACAATGGAAAAGGCAGGATAGAGAGGCAAAGTAATGGTTTCTCTAAGTCTGAATGCTGCCCACACTGTGCCTGCATGGTGCGGCTTGCACCTTCGCCTTTGGGAAGCTGCCATTCGCCGATTCTCCCCGAGGCGAAGAAGCGGCTTCTTCGCACACAGAGCATTGGGCCGGTCGCGGTGAGCACCTAAGAGCGGATTCTGCCGAAAGAAGCCGTGGACCGGCACTTAGCTTCGGAGAGCTGCGTATCTGCGTCTTCTGCGTGTCTTGCCGCTCAACACTCAGCAAAAAGCTTTTCCACCATTTCTTGCAAAGAGAAACTCTGCCAGTAAAGAAAACATCCAAAATCTTGTTCTAAAGCTTGCACGGAGGTCTGCAAAGAGTTTGGCAAGAATGAAAGGTAGTTGTCCAAAACTCGTTCTTTTCGAATATAATAACAATGGAAAAGGCAGGATAGAGAGGCAAAGTACTGGTTTCTCTAAGTCTGAGTGCTGCCCACACTGTGCCTGCATGGTGCGGCTTGCACCTTCGCCTTTGGGAAGCTGCTGCTCGCCGATTCTCCCGGAGGCGAAGAAGCGGCTTCTTCGCCCACAGAGCATTGGGCCGGTCGCGGTGAGCACCTAAGAGCGGCTTCTACAGAAAGAAGCCGTGGACCGGCACTTAGCTTCGGAGAGCTGCGTATCTGCGTCTTCTGCGTGTCTTGCCGCTCAACACTCAGCAAAAAGCTTTTCCACCATTTCTTGCAAAGAGAAACTCTGCCAGGAAAGAAAACATCCAAAATCTTGTTCTAAAGCTTGCACGGAGGTCTGCAAAGAGTTTTGCAAGAATGAAAGGTAGTTGTCCAAAACCCGTTCATTTCCAATATAATAACAATGGAAAAGGCAGGATAGAGAGGCAAAGTAATGGTTTCTCTAAGTCTGAATGCTGCCCACACTGTGCCTGCATGGTGCGGCTTGCACCTTCGCCTTTGGGAAGCTGACATTCGCCGATTCTCCCCGAGGCGAAGAAGCGGCTTCTTCGCACACAGAGCATTGGGCCGGTCGCGGTGAGCACCTAAGAGCGGCTTCTGCCGAAAGAAGCCGTGGACCGGCACTTAGCTTCGGAGAGCTGCGTATCTGCGTCTTCTGCGTGTCTTGCCGCTCAACACTCAGCAAAAAGCTTTTCCACCATATCTTGCAAAGAGAAACTCTGCCAGTAAAGAAAACATCCAAAATCTTGTTCTAAAGCTTGCACGGAGGTCTGCAAAGAGTTTGGCAAGAATGAAAGGTAGTTGTCCAAAACTCGTTCTTTTCCAATATAATAACGATGGAAAAGGCAGGAGAGTGGTAAAGTACTGGTTTCTCTAAGTCTGAATGCTGCCCACACTGTGCCTGCATGGTGCGGCTTGCATCTTCGCCTTTGGGAAGCTGCTGCTCGCCGATTCTCCCGGAGGCGGAGAAGCGGCTTCTTCGCCCACAGAGCATTGGGCCGGTCGCGGTGAGCACCTAAGAGCGGCTTCTACCGAAAGAAGCCGTGGACCGGCACTTAGCTTCGGAGAGCTGTGTATCTGCGTCTTCTGCGTGTCTTGCCGCTCAACACTCAGCAAAAAGCTTCTCCACCATATCTTGCAAAGAGAAACTCTGCCAGGAAAGAAAACATCCAAAATCTTGTCCTAAAGCTTGCACGGAGGTCTGCAAAGAGTTTTGCAAGAATGAAAGGTAGTTGTCCAAAACTCGTTCTTTTCGAATATAATAACAATGGAAAAGGCAGGAGAGTGGTAAAGTACTGGTTTCTCTAAGTCTGAATGCTGCCCACACTGTGCCTGCATGGTGCGGCTTGCACCTTCGCCTTTGGGAAGCTGCTGCTCGCCGATTCTCCCGGAGGCGAAGAAGCGGCTTCTTCGCCCACAGAGCATTGGGCCGGTCGCGGTGAGCACCTAAGAGCGGCTTCTACCGAAAGAAGCCGTGGACCGGCACTTAGCTTCGGAGAGCTGCGTATCTGCGTCTTCTGCGTGTCTTGCCGCTCAACACTCAGCAAAAAGCTTTTCCACCATTTCTTGCAAAGAGAAACTCTGCCAGGAAAGAAAACATCCAAAATCTTGTTCTAAAGCTTGCACGGAGGTCTGCAAAGAGTTTTGCAAGAATGAAAGGTAGTTGTCCAAAACCCGTTCATTTCCAATATAATAACAATGGAAAAGGCAGAATAGAGAGGCAAAGTAATGGTTTCTCTAAGTCTGAATGCTGCCCACACTGTGCCTGCATGGTGCGGCTTGCACCTTCGCCTTTGGGAAGCTGCCACTCGCCGATGCTCCCCGAGGCGAAGAAGCGGCTTCTTCGCACACAGAGCATTGGGCCGGTCGCGGTGAGCACCTAAGAGCGGATTCTGCCGAAAGAAGCCGTGGACCGGCACTTAGCTTCGGAGAGCTGCGTATCTGCGTCTTCTGCGTGTCTTGCCGCTCAACACTCAGCAAAAAGCTTTTCCACCATATCTTGCAAAGAGAAACTCTGCCAGTAAAGAAAACATCCAAAATCTTGTTCTAAAGCTTGCACGGAGGTCTGCAAAGAGTTTGGCAAGAATGAAAGGTAGTTGTCCAAAACTCGTTCTTTTCCAATATAATAACAATGGAAAAGGCAGGAGAGTGGTAAAGTACTGGTTTCTCTAAGTCTGAATGCTGCCCACACTGTGCCTGCATGGTGCGGCTTGCACCTTCGCCTTTGGGAAGATGCTGCTCGCCGATTCTCCCGGAGGCGAAGAAGCGGCTTCTTCGCCCACAGAGCATTGGGCCGGTCGCGGTGAGCACCTAAGAGCGGCTTCTACCGAAAGAAGCCGAGGACCGGCACTTAGCTTCGGAGAGCTGCGTATCTGCGTCTTCTGCGTGTCTTGCCGCTCAACACTCAGCAAAAAGCTTTTCCACCATTTCTTGCAAAGAGAAACTCTGCCAGGAAAGAAAACATCCAAAATCTTGTTCTAAAGCGTGCACGGAGGTCTGCAAAGAGTTTTGCAAGAATGAAAGGTAGTTGTCCAAAACACGTTCTTTTCCAATATAATAACAATGGAAAAGGCAGGAGAGACAGGCAAAGTACTGGTTTCTCTAAGTCTGAATGCTGCCCACACTGTGCCTGCATGGTGCGACTTGCATCTTTGCCTTTGGGAAGCTGCCGCTCGCCGATTCTCCCGGAGGCGAAGAAGCGGCTTCTTCGCACACAGAGCATTGGGCCGGTCGCGGTGAGCACCTAAGAGCGGCTTCTGCCGAAAGAAGCCGTGGACTGGCACTTAGATTCGGAGAGCTGCGTATCTGCGTCTTCTGCGTGTCTTGCCGCTCAACACTCAGCAAAAAGCTTTTCCACCATATCTTGCAAAGAGAAACTCTGCCAGGAAAGAAAACATCCAAAATCTTGTTCTAAAGCTTGCACGGAGGTCTGCAAAGAGTTTTGCAAGAATGAAAGGTAGTTGTCCAAAACTCGTTCTTTTCCAATATAATAACAATGGAAAAGGCAGGATAGAGAGGCAAAGTAATGGTTTCTCTAAGTCTGAATGCTGCCCACACTGTGCCTGCATGGTGCGGCTTGCACCTTCGCCTTTGGGAAGCTGCGACTCGCCGATTCTCCCCGAGGCGAAGAAGCGGCTTCTTCGCACACAGAGCATTGGGCCGGTCGCGGTGAGCACCTAAGAGCGGATTCTGCCGAAAGAAGCCGTGGACCGGCACTTAGCTTCGGAGAGCTGCGTATCTGCGTCTTCTGCGTGTCTTGCCGCTCAACACTCAGCAAAAAGCTTTTCCACCATATCTTGCAAAGAGAAACTCTGCCAGTAAAGAAAACATCCAAAATCTTGTTCTAAAGCTTGCACGGAGGTCTGCAAAGAGTTTGGCAAGAATGAAAGGTAGTTGTCCAAAACTCGTTCTTTTCCAATATAATAACGATGGAAAAGGCAGGAGAGTGGTAAAGTACTGGTTTCTCTAAGTCTGAATGCTGGCCACACTGAGCCTGCATGGTGCGGCTTGCATCTTCGCCTTTGGGAAGCTGCTGCTCGCCGATTCTCCCGGAGGCGGAAAAGCGGCTTCTTCGCCCACAGAGCATTGGGCCGGTCGCGGTGAGCACCTAAGAGCGGCTTCTACCGAAAGAAGCCGTGGACCGGCACTTAGCTTCGGAGAGCTGCGTATCTGCGTCTTCTGCGTGTCTTGCCGCTCAACACTCAGCAAAAAGCTTTTCCACCATATCTTGCAAAGAGAAACTCTGCCAGGAAAGAAAACATCCAAAATCTTGTCCTAAAGCTTGCACGGAGGTCTGCAAAGAGTTTTGCAAGAATGAAAGGTAGTTGTCCAAAACTCGTTCTTTTCGAATATAATAACAATGGAAAAGGCAGGAGAGTGGTAAAGTACTGGTTTCTCTAAGTCTGAATGCTGCCCACACTGTGCCTGCATGGTGCGGCTTGCACCTTCGCCTTTGGGAAGCTGCTGCTCGCCGATTCTCCCGGAGGCGAAGAAGCGGCTTCTTCGCCCACAGAGCATTGGGCCGGTCGCGGTGAGCACCTAAGAGCGGCTTCTACCGAAAGAAGCCGTGGACCGGCACTTAGCTTCGGAGAGCTGCGTATCTGCGTCTTCTGCGTGTCTTGCCGCTCAACACTCAGCAAAAAGCTTTTCCACCATTTCTTGCAAAGAGAAACTCTGCCAGGAAAGAAAACATCCAAAATCTTGTTCTAAAGCTTGCACGGAGGTCTGCAAAGAGTTTTGCAAGAATGAAAGGTAGTTGTCCAAAACCCGTTCATTTCCAATATAATAACAATGGAAAAGGCAGAATAGAGAGGCAAAGTAATGGTTTCTCTAAGTCTGAATGCTGCCCACACTGTGCCTGCATGGTGCGGCTTGCACCTTCGCCTTTGGGAAGCTGCCATTCGCCGATTCTCCCCGAGGCGAAGAAGCGGCTTCTTCGCACACAGAGCATTGGGCCGGTCGCGGTGAGCACCTAAGGGCGGCTTCTGCCGAAAGAAGCCGTGGACCGGCACTTAGCTTCGGAGAGCTGCGTATCTGCGTCTTCTGCGTGTCTTGCCGCTCAACACTCAGCAAAAAGCTTTTCCACCATATCTTGCAAAGAGAAACTCTGCCAGTAAAGAAAACATCCAAAATCTTGTTCTAAAGCTTGCACGGAGGTCTGCAAAGAGTTTGGCAAGAATGAAAGGTAGTTGTCCAAAACTCGTTCTTTTCCAATATAATAACGATGGAAAAGGCAGGAGAGTGGTAAAGTACTGGTTTCTCTAAGTCTGAATGCTGGCCACACTGAGCCTGCATGGTGCGGCTTGCATCTTCGCCTTTGGGAAGCTGCTGCTCGCCGATTCTCCCGGAGGCGGAGAAGCGGCTTCTTCGCCCACAGAGCATTGGGCCGGTCGCGGTGAGCACCTAAGAGCGGCTTCTACCGAAAGAAGCCGTGGACCGGCACTTAGCTTCGGAGAGCTGCGTATCTGCGTCTTCTGCGTGTCTTGCCGCTCAACACTCAGCAAAAAGCTTTTCCACCATATCTTGCAAAGAGAAACTCTGCCAGGAAAGAAAACATCCAAAATCTTGTCCTAAAGCTTGCACGGAGGTCTGCAAAGAGTTTTGCAAGAATGAAAGGTAGTTGTCCAAAACTCGTTCTTTTCGAATATAATAACAATGGAAAAGGCAGGAGAGTGGTAAAGTACTGGTTTCTCTAAGTCTGAATGCTGCCCACACTGTGCCTGCATGGTGCGGCTTGCACCTTCGCCTTTGGGAAGCTGCTGCTCGCCGATTCTCCCGGAGGCGAAGAAGCGGCTTCTTCGCCCACAGAGCATTGGGCCGGTCGCGGTGAGCACCTAAGAGCGGCTTCTACCGAAAGAAGCCGTGGACCGGCACTTAGCTTCGGAGAGCTGCGTATCTGCGTCTTCTGCGTGTCTTGCCGCTCAACACTCAGCAAAAAGCTTTTCCACCATTTCTTGCAAAGAGAAATTCTGCCAGGAAAGAAAACATCCAAAATCTTGTTCTAAAGCTTGCACGGAGGTCTGCAAAGAGTTTGGCAAGAATGAAAGGTAGTTGTCCAAAACTCGTTCTTTTCCAATATAATAACAATGGAAAAGGCAGGAGAGTGGTAAAGTACTGGTTTCTCTAAGTCTGAATGCTGC
The DNA here is from genome assembly GCF_037042795.1 of Molothrus aeneus. Lineage (NCBI taxonomy): Eukaryota > Metazoa > Chordata > Aves > Passeriformes > Icteridae > Molothrus > Molothrus aeneus. The sequence goes on along the minus strand of NC_089679.1, from coordinate 10,122,929 downwards.
CCACACTGTGCCTGCATGGTGCGGCTTGCACCTTCGCCTTTGGGAAGCTGCCGCTCGCCGATTCTCCCGGAGGCGAAGAAGCGGCTTCTTCGCCCACAGAGCATTGGGCCGGTCGCGGTGAGCACCTAAGAGCGGCTTCTACCGAAAGAAGCCGTGGACCGGCACTTAGCTTCGGAGAGCTGCGTATCTGCGTCTTCTGCGTGTCTTGCCGCTCAACACTCAGCAAAAAGCTTTTCCACCATTTCTTGCAAAGAGAAATTCTGCCAGGAAAGAAAACATCCAAAATCTTGTTCTAAAGCTTGCACGGAGGTCTGCAAAGAGTTTGGCAAGAATGAAAGGTAGTTGTCCAAAACTCGTTCTTTTCCAATATAATAACGATGGAAAAGGCAGGAGAGTGGTAAAGTACTGGTTTCTCTAAGTCTGAATGCTGGCCACACTGAGCCTGCATGGTGCGGCTTGCATCTTCGCCTTTGGGAAGCTGCTGCTCGCCGATTCTCCCGGAGGCGGAGAAGCGGCTTCTTCGCCCACAGAGCATTGGGCCGGTCGCGGTGAGCACCTAAGAGCGGCTTCTACCGAAAGAAGCCGTGGACCGGCACTTAGCTTCGGAGAGCTGCGTATCTGCGTCTTCTGCGTGTCTTGCCGCTCAACACTCAGCAAAAAGCTTTTCCAACATATCTTGCAAAGAGAAACTCTGCCAGGAAAGAAAACATCCAAAATCTTGTCCTAAAGCTTGCACGGAGGTCTGCAAAGAGTTTGGCAAGAATGAAAGGTAGTTGTCCAAAACTCGTTCTTTTCGAATATAATAACAATGGAAAAGGCAGGAGAGTGGTAAAGTACTGGTTTCTCTAAGTCTGAATGCTGCCCACACTGTGCCTGCATGGTGCGGCTTGCACCTTCGCCTTTGGGAAGCTGCTGCTCGCCGATTCTCCCGGAGGCGAAGAAGCGGCTTCTTCGCCCACAGAGCATTGGGCCGGTCGCGGTGAGCACCTAAGAGCGGATTCAGCCGAAAGAAGCCGTGGACCGGCACTTAGCTTCGGAGAGCTGCGTATCTGCGTCTTCTGCGTGTCTTGCCGCTCAACACTCAGCAAAAAGCTTTTCCACCATTTCTTGCAAAGAGAAACTGTGCCAGTAAAGAAAACATCCAAAATCTTGTTCTAAAGCTTGCACGGAGGTCTGCAAAGAGTTTTGCAAGAATGAAAGGTAGTTGTCCAAAACTCGTTCTTTTCAAATATAATAACAATGGAAAAGGCAGGAGAGTGGTAAAGTACTGGTTTCTCTAAGTCTGAATGCTGCCCACACTGTGCCTGCATGGTGCGGCTTGCACCTTCGCCTTTGGGAAGCTGCCACTCGCCGATTCTCCCGGAGGCGAAGAAGCGGCTTCTTTGCGCACAACATTGAGGCGATCGCAGGGAGATCCTGAGAGCGGTTTGTGCCGAACGAAGCCCGGGACCGGCACTTAGCTTCGGAGAGCTGCGTATCTGCGTCTTCTGCATGTCTTGCCGCTCAACACTCAGCAAAAAGCTTTTCCACCATATCTTGCAAAGAGAAACTCTGCCAGTAAAGAAAACATCCAAAATCTTGTTCTAAAGCTTGCACGGAGGTCTGCAAAGAGTTTTGTATGAATGAAAGGTAGTTGTCCAAAACTCGTTCATTTTCAATATAATAACAATGGAAAAGGCAAGATAGAGAGGCAAAGTAATGGTTTCTCTAAGTCTGAATGCTGCCCACACTGTGCCTGCATGGTGCGGCTTGCACCTTCGCCTTTGGGAAGCTGCCACTCGCCGATGCTCCCCGAGGCGAAGAAGCGGCTTCTTCGCACACAGAGCATTGGGCCGGTCGCGGTGAGCACCTAAGAGCGGATTCTGCCGAAAGAAGCCGTGGACCGGCACTTAGCTTCGGAGAGCTGCGTATCTGCGTCTTCTGCGTGTCTTGCCGCTCAACACTCAGCAAAAAGCTTTTCCACCATATCTTGCAAAGAGAAACTCTGCCAGTAAAGAAAACATCCAAAATCTTGTTCTAAAGCTTGCACGGAGGTCTGCAAAGAGTTTGGCAAGAATGAAAGGTAGTTGTCCAAAACTCGTTCTTTTCGAATATAATAACAATGGAAAAGGCAGGAGAGTGGTAAAGTACTGGTTTCTCTAAGTCTGAATGCTGCCCACACTGTGCCTGCATGGTGCGGCTTGCACCTTCGCCTTTGGGAAGCTGCTGCTCGCCGATTCTCCCGGAGGCGAAGAAGCGGCTTCTTCGCCCACAGAGCATTGGGCCGGTCGCGGTGAGCACCTAAGAGCGGCTTCTACCGAAAGAAGCCGTGGACCGGCACTTAGCTTCGGAGAGCTGCGTATCTGCGTCTTCTGCGTGTCTTGCCGCTCAACACTCAGCAAAAAGCTTTTCCACCATTTCTTGCAAAGAGAAACTCTGCCAGGAAAGAAAACATCCAAAATCTTGTTCTAAAGCGTGCACGGAGGTCTGCAAAGAGTTTTGCAATAATGAAAGGTAGTTTTCCAAAACTCGTTCTTTTCCAAAATAATAACAATGGAAAAGGCAGGAGAGACAGGCAAAGTACTGGTTTCTCTAAGTCTGAATGCTGCCCACACTGTGCCTGCATGGTGCGACTTGCATCTTTGCCTTTGGGAAGCTGCCGCTCGCCGATTCTCCCGGAGGCGAAGAAGCGGCTTCTTCGCACACAGAGCATTGGGCCGGTCGCGGTGAGCACCTAAGAGCGGCTTCTGCCGAAAGAAGCCGTGGACTGGCACTTAGATTCGGAGAGCTGCGTATCTGCGTCTTCTGCGTGTCTTGCCGCTCAACACTCAGCAAAAAGCTTTTCCACCATATCTTGCAAAGAGAAACTCTGCCAGTAAAGAAAACATCCAAAATCTTGTTCTAAAGCTTGCACGGAGGTCTGCAAAGAGTTTTGCAAGAATGAAAGGTAGTTGTCCAAAACCCGTTCATTTCCAATATAATAACAATGGAAAAGGCAGGATAGAGAGGCAAAGTAATGGTTTCTCTAAGTCTGAATGCTGCCCACACTGTGCCTGCATGGTGCGGCTTGCATCTTCGCCTTTGGGAAGCTGCCATTCGCCGATTCTCCCCGAGGCGAAGAAGCGGCTTCTTCGCACACAGAGCATTGGGCCGGTCGCGGTGAGCACCTAAGAGCGGCTTCTGCCGAAAGAAGCCGTGGACCGGCACTTAGCTTCGGAGAGCTGCGTATCTGCGTCTTCTGCGTGTCTTGCCGCTCAACACTCAGCAAAAAGCTTTTCCACCATATCTTGCAAAGAGAAACTCTGCCAGTAAAGAAAACATCCAAAATCTTGTTCTAAAGCTTGCACGGAGGTCTGCAAAGAGTTTGGCAAGAATGAAAGGTAGTTGTCCAAAACTCGTTCTTTTCCAATATAATAACGATGGAAAAGGCAGGAGAGTGGTAAAGTACTGGTTTCTCTAAGTCTGAATGCTGGCCACACTGAGCCTGCATGGTGCGGCTTGCATCTTCGCCTTTGGGAAGCTGCTGCTCGCCGATTCTCCCGGAGGCGGAGAAGCGGCTTCTTCGCCCACAGAGCATTGGGCCGGTCGCGGTGAGCACCTAAAAGCGGCTTCTACCGAAAGAAGCCGTGGACCGGCACTTAGCTTCGGAGAGCTGCGTATCTGCGTCTTCTGCGTGTCTTGCCGCTCAACACTCAGCAAAAAGCTTTTCCACCATATCTTGCAAAGAGAAACTCTGCCAGGAAAGAAAACATCCAAAATCTTGCCATAAAGCTTGCACGGAGGTCTGCAAAGAGTTTTGCAAGAATGAAAGGTAGTTGTCCAAAACTCGTTCTTTTCCAATATAATAACGATGGAAAAGGCAGGAGAGTGGTAAAGTACTGGTTTCTCTAAGTCTGAATGCTGGCCACACTGAGCCTGCATGGTGCGGCTTGCATCTTCGCCTTTGGGAAGCTGCCATTCGCCGATTCTCCCCGAGGCGAAGAAGCGGCTTCTTCGCACACAGAGCATTGGGCCGGTCGCGGTGAGCACCTAAGAGCGGCTTCTGCCGAAAGAAGCCGTGGACCGGCACTTAGCTTCGGAGAGCTGCGTATCTGCGTCTTCTGCGTGTCTTGCCGCTCAACACTCAGCAAAAAGCTTTTCCACCATATCTTGCAAAGAGAAACTCTGCCAGTAAAGAAAACATCCAAAATCTTGTTCTAAAGCTTGCACGGAGGTCTGCAAAGAGTTTTGCAAGAATGAAAGGTAGTTGTCCAAAACTCGTTCTTTTCCAATATAATAACGATGGAAAAGGCAGGAGAGTGGTAAAGTACTGGTTTCTCTAAGTCTGAATGCTGGCCACACTGAGCCTGCATGGTGCGGCTTGCATCTTCGCCTTTGGGAAGCTGCTGCTCGCCGATTCTCCCGGAGGCGGAGAAGCGGCTTCTTCGCCCACAGAGCATTGGGCCGGTCGCGGTGAGCACCTAAGAGCGGCTTCTACCGAAAGAAGCCGTGGACCGGCACTTAGCTTCGGAGAGCTGCGTATCTGCGTCTTCTGCGTGTCTTGCCGCTCAACACTCAGCAAAAAGCTTTTCCACCATATCTTGCAAAGAGAAACTCTGCCAGGAAAGAAAACATCCAAAATCTTGTTCTAAAGCTTGCACGGAGGTCTGCAAAGAGTTTTGCAAGAATGAAAGGTAGTTGTCCAAAACTCGTTCTTTTCGAATATAATAACAATGGAAAAGGCAGGAGAGTGGTAAAGTACTGGTTTCTCTAAGTCTGAATGCTGCCCACACTGTGCCTGCATGGTGCGGCTTGCACCTTCGCCTTTGGGAAGCTGCTGCTCGCCGATTCTCCCGGAGGCGAAGAAGCGGCTTCTTCGCCCACAGAGCATTGGGCCGGTCGCGGTGAGCACCTAAGAGCGGCTTCTACCGAAAGAAGCCGTGGACCGGCACTTAGCTTCGGAGAGCTGCGTATCTGCGTCTTCTGCGTGTCTTGCCGCTCAACACTCAGCAAAAAGCTTTTCCACCATTTCTTGCAAAGAGAAACTCTGCCAGGAAAGAAAACATCCAAAATCTTGTTCTAAAGCTTGCACGGAGGTCTGCAAAGAGTTTTGCAAGAATGAAAGGTAGTTGTCCAAAACCCGTTCATTTCCAATATAATAACAATGGAAAAGGCAGGATAGAGAGGCAAAGTAATGGTTTCTCTAAGTCTGAATGCTGCCCACACTGTGCCTGCGTGGTGCGGCTTGCACCTTCGCCTTTGGGAAGCTGCCGCTCGCCGATTCTCCCGGAGGCGAAGAAGCGGCTTCTTTGCGCACAACATTGTGGCGAGCGCAGGGAGCTCATGAGAGCGGTTTGTGCCGAACGAAGCCCGGGACCGGCACTTAGCTTCAGAGAGCTGCGTATCTGCGTCTTCTGCGTGTCTTGCCGCTCAACACTCAGCAATAAGCTTTTCCACCATTTCTTGCAAAGAGAAACTCTGCCAGGAAAGAAAACATCCAAAATCTTGTTCTAAAGCTTGCACGGAGGTCTGCAAAGAGTTTTGCAAGAATGAAAGGTAGTTGTCAGAAACCCGTTTTTTCCGATATAATAACAGTGGAAAAGGCAGGAGAGAGAGGCAAAGTAATGGTTTCTCTAAGTCTGAATGCTGCCCACACTGTGCCTGCATGGTGCGGCTTGCACCTTCGCCTTTGGGAAGCTGCCGCTCGCCGATTCTCCCGGAGGCGAAGAAGCGGCTTCTTCGCCCACAGAGCATTGGGCCGGTCGGGGTGAGCACCTGAGAGCGGCTTCTGCCGAAAGAAGCCGTGGACCGGCACTTAGCTTCGGAGAGCTGCGTATCTGCGTCTTCTGCGTGTCTTGCCGCTCAACACTCAGCAAAAAGCTTTTCCACCATATCTTGCAAAGAGAAACTCTGCCAGTAAAGAAAACATCCAAAATCTTGTTCTAAAGCTTGCACGGAGGTCTGCAAAGAGTTTTGCAAGAATGAAAGGTAGTTGTCCAAAACTCGTTCTTTTCCAATATAATAACAATGGAAAAGGCAGGAGAGTGGTAAGGTACTGGTTTTCTCTAAGTCTGAAGGCTGCCCACACAGTGCTTGCATGGTGCGGCTTGCATCTTCGCCTTTGGGAAGCTGCTGCTCGCCGATTCTCCCGAAGGCGAAGAAGCGGCTTCTTTGCGCACAGAGCATTGGGCCGGTCGCGGTGAGCACCTAAGAGCGGATTCTGCCGAAAGAAGCCGTGGACCGGCACTTAGCTTCGGAGAGCTGCGTATCTGCGTCTTCTGCGTGTCTTGCCGCTCAACACTCAGCAAAAAGCTTTTCCACCATATCTTGCAAAGAGAAACTCTGCCAGTAAAGAAAACATCCAAAATCTTGTTCTAAAGCTTGCACGGAGGTCTGCAAAGAGTTTTGCAAGAATGAAAGGTAGTTGTCCAAAACTCGTTCTTTTCGAATATAATAACAATGGAAAAGGCAGGAGAGTGGTAAAGTACTGGTTTCTCTAAGTCTGAATGCTGCCCACACTGTGCCTGCATGGTGCGGCTTGCACCTTCGCCTTTGGGAAGCTGCCGCTCGCCGATTCTCCCGGAGGCGAAGAAGCGGCTTCTTAGCGCACAACATAGTGGCGAGCGCAGGGAGCTCCTGAGAGCGGTTTGTGCTGAACGAAGCCCGGGACCGGCACTTAGCTTCGGAGAGCTGCGTATCTGCGTCTTCTGTGTGTCTTGCCGCTCAACATTCAGCAAAAAGCTTTTCCACCATATCTTGCAAAGAGAAACTCTGCCAGTAAAGAAAACATCCAAAATCTTGTTCTAAAGCTTGCACGGAGGTCTGCAAAGAGTTTTGCAAGAATGAAAGGTAGTTGTCCAAAACTCGTTCTTTTCGAATATAATAACAATGGAAAAGGCAGGAGAGTGGTAAAGTACTGGTTTCTCTAAGTCTGAATGCTGCCCACACTGTGCCTGCATGGTGCGGCTTGCACCTTCGCCTTTGGGAAGCTGCCGCTCGCCGATTCTCCCAGAGGCGAAGAAGCGGCTTCTTCGCACACAGAGCATTGGGCCAGTCGCGGTGAGCACCTAAGAGCGGATTCTGCCGAAAGAAGCCGTGGACCAGCACTTAGCTTCGGAGAGCTGCGTATCTGCGTCTTCTGCGTGTCTTGCCGCTCAACACTCAGCAAAAAGCTTTTCCACCATTTCTTGCAAAGAGAAACTGTGCCAGTAAAGAAAACATCCAAAATCTTGTTCTAAAGCTTGCACGGAGGTCTGCAAAGAGTTTTGCAAGAATGAAAGGTAGTTGTCCAAAACTCGTTCTTTTCGAATATAATAACAATGGAAAAGGCAGGAGAGTGGTAAAGTACTGGTTTCTCTAAGTCTGAATGCTGCCCACACTGTGCCTGCATGGTGCGGCTTGCACCTTCGCCTTTGGGAAGCTGCCACTCGCCGATTCTCCCGGAGGCGAAGAAGCGGCTTCTTTGCGCACAACATTGAGGCGATCGCAGGGAGCTCCTGAGAGCGGTTTGTGCCGAACGAAGCCCGGGACCGGCACTTAGCTTCGGAGAGCTGCGTATCTGCGTCTTCTGCGTGTCTTGCCGCTCAACACTCAGCAAAAAGCTTTTCCACCATATCTTGCAAAGAGAAACTCTGCCAGTAAAGAAAATATCCAAAATCTTGTTCTAAAGCTTACATGGAGGTCTGCAAAGAGTTTTGCAAGAATGAAAAGTAGTTGTCCAAAACTCGTTTTTTTCGAATATAATAACAATTGAAAAGGCAGGAGAGTGGTAAAGTACTGGTTTCTCTAAGTCTGAATGCTGCCCACACTGTGCCTGCATGGTGCGGCTTGCACCTTCGCCTTTGGGAAGCTGCCGCTCGCCGACTCTCCCGGAGGCGAAGAAGCGGCTTCTTTGCGCACAACATTGTGGCGAGCGCAGTGAGCTCATGAGAGCGGTTTGTGCCGAACGAAGCCCGGGACCGGCACTTAGCTTCGGAGAGCTGCGTATCTGCGCCTTCTGCGTGTCTTGCCGCTCAACACTCAGCAAAAAGCTTTTCCAACATATCTTGCAAAGAGAAACTCTGCCAGGAAAGAAAACATCCAAAATCTTGTCCTAAAGCTTGCACGGAGGTCTGCAAAGAGTTTGGCAAGAATGAAAGGTAGTTGTCCAAAACTCGTTCTTTTCGAATATAATAACAATGGAAAAGGCAGGAGAGTGGTAAAGTACTGGTTTCTCTAAGTCTGAATGCTGCCCACACTGTGCCTGCATGGTGCGGCTTGCACCTTCGCCTTTGGGAAGCTGCTGCTCGCCGATTCTCCCGGAGGCGAAGAAGCTGCTTCTTCGCCCACAGAGCATTGGGCCGGTCGCGGTGAGCACCTAAGAGCGGCTTCTACCGAAAGAAGCCGTGGACCGGCACTTAGCTTCGGAGAGCTGCGTATCTGCGTCTTCTGCGTGTCTTGCCGCTCAACACTCAGCAAAAAGCTTTTCCACCATTTCTTGCAAAGAGAAATTCTGCCAGGAAAGAAAACATCCAAAATCTTGTTCTAAAGCTTGCACGGAGGTCTGCAAAGAGTTTGGCAAGAATGAAAGGTAGTTGTCCAAAACTCGTTCTTTTCCAATATAATAACAATGGAAAAGGCAGGAGAGTGGTAAAGTACTGGTTTCTCTAAGTCTGAATGCTGCCCACACTGTGCCTGCATGGTGCGGCTTGCACCTTCGCCTTTGGGAAGCTGCCGCTCGCCGATTCTCCCGGAGGCGGAGAAGCGGCTTCTTCGCCCACAGAGCATTGGGGCGGTCGCGGTGAGCACCTAAGAGCGGCTTCTACCGAAAGAAGCCGTGGACCGGCACTTAGCTTCGGAGAGCTGCGTATCTGCGTCTTCTGCGTGTCTTGCCGCTCAACACTCAGCAAAAAGCTTTTCCACCATATCTTGCAAAGAGAAACTCTGCCAGGAAAGAAAACATCCAAAATCTTGTCCTAAAGCTTGCACGGAGGTCTGCAAAGAGTTTTGCAAGAATGAAAGGTAGTTGTCCAAAACTCGTTCTTTTCGAATATAATAACAATGGAAAAGGCAGGAGAGTGGTAAAGTACTGGTTTCTCTAAGTCTGAATGCTGCCCACACTGTGCCTGCATGGTGCGGCTTGCACCTTCGCCTTTGGGAAGCTGCTGCTCGCCGATTCTCCCGGAGGCGAAGAAGCGGCTTCTTCGCCCACAGAGCATTGGGCCGGTCGCGGTGAGCACCTAAGAGCGGCTTCTACCGAAAGAAGCCGTGGACCGGCACTTAGCTTCGGAGAGCTGCGTATCTGCGTCTTCTGCGTGTCTTGCCGCTCAACACTCAGCAAAAAGCTTTTCCACCATTTCTTGCAAAGAGAAACTCTGCCAGGAAAGAAAACATCCAAAATCTTGTTCTAAAGCTTGCACGGAGGTCTGCAAAGAGTTTTGCAAGAATGAAAGGTAGTTGTCCAAAACCCGTTCATTTCCAATATAATAACAATGGAAAAGGCAGGATAGAGAGGCAAAGTAATGGTTTCTCTAAGTCTGAATGCTGCCCACACTGTGCCTGCGTGGTGCGGCTTGCACCTTCGCCTTTGGGAAGCTGCCGCTCGCCGATTCTCCCGGAGGCGAAGAAGCGGCTTCTTTGCGCACAACATTGTGGCGAGTGCAGGGAGCTCATGAGAGCGGTTTGTGCCGAACGAAGCCCGGGACCGGCACTTAGCTTCAGAGAGCTGCGTATCTGCGTCTTCTGCGTGTCTTGCCGCTCAACACTCAGCAATAAGCTTTTCCACCATTTCTTGCAAAGAGAAACTCTGCCAGTAAAGAAAACATCCAAAATCTTGTTCTAAAGCTTGCACGGAGGTCTGCAAAGAGTTTTGCAAGAATGAAAGGTAGTTGTCAGAAACCCGTTTTTTCCGATATAATAACAATGGAAAAGGCAGGAGAGAGAGGCAAAGTAATGGTTTCTCTAAGTCTGAATGCTGCCCACACTGTGCCTGCATGGTGCGGCTTGCACCTTCGCCTTTAGGAAGCTGCCACTCGCCGATTCTCCCCGAGGCGAAGAAGCGGCTTCTTCGCACACAGAGCATTGGGCCGGTCGCGGTGAGCACCTGAGTGCGGCTTCTGCCGAAAGAAGCCGTGGACCGGCACTTAGCTTCGGAGAGCTGCGTATCTGCGTCTTCTGCGTGTCTTGCCGCTCAACACTCAGCAAAAAGCTTCTCCACCATATCTTGCAAAGAGAAACTGTGCCAGTAAAGAAAACATCCAAAATCTTGTTCTAAAGCTTGCACGGAGGTCTGCAAAGAGTTTTGCAAGAATGAAAAGTTGTTGTCCAAAACTCGTTCTTTTCGAATATAATAACAATGGAAAAGGCAGGAGAGTGGTAAAGTACTGGTTTCTCTAAGTCTGAATGCTGCCCACACTGTGCCTGCATGGTGCGGCTTGCACCTTCGCCTTTGGGAAGCTGCCGCTCGCCGATTCTCCCGGAGGCGGAGAAGCGGCTTCTTCGCCCACAGAGCATTGGGGCGGTCGCGGTGAGCACCTAAGAGCGGCTTCTACCGAAAGAAGCCGTGGACCGGCACTTAGCTTCGGAGAGCTGCGTATCTGCGTCTTCTGCGTGTCTTGCCGCTCAACACTCAGCAAAAAGCTTTTCCACCATATCTTGCAAAGAGAAACTCTGCCAGGAAAGAAAACATCCAAAATCTTGTCCTAAAGCTTGCACGGAGGTCTGCAAAGAGTTTTGCAAGAATGAAAGGTAGTTGTCCAAAACTCGTTCTTTTCGAATATAATAACAATGGAAAAGGCAGGAGAGTGGTAAAGTACTGGTTTCTCTAAGTCTGAATGCTGCCCACACTGTGCCTGCATGGTGCGGCTTGCACCTTCGCCTTTGGGAAGCTGCTGCTCGCCGATTCTCCCGGAGGCGAAGAAGCGGCTTCTTCGCCCACAGAGCATTGGGCCGGTCGCGGTGAGCACCTAAGAGCGGCTTCTACCGAAAGAAGCCGTGGACCGGCACTTAGCTTCGGAGAGCTGCGTATCTGCGTCTTCTGCGTGTCTTGCCGCTCAACACTCAGCAAAAAGCTTTTCCACCATTTCTTGCAAAGAGAAACTCTGCCAGGAAAGAAAACATCCAAAATCTTGTTCTAAAGCTTGCACGGAGGTCTGCAAAGAGTTTTGCAAGAATGAAAGGTAGTTGTCCAAAACCCGTTCATTTCCAATATAATAACAATGGAAAAGGCAGGATAGAGAGGCAAAGTAATGGTTTCTCTAAGTCTGAATGCTGCCCACACTGTGCCTGCGTGGTGCGGCTTGCACCTTCGCCTTTGGGAAGCTGCCGCTCGCCGATTCTCCCGGAGGCGAAGAAGCGGCTTCTTCGCCCACAGAGCATTGGGCCGGTCGCGGTGAGCACCTAAGAGCGGCTTCTACCGAAAGAAGCCGTGGACCGGCACTTAGCTTCGGAGAGCTGCGTATCTGCGTCTTCTGTGTGTCTTGCCGCTCAACATTCAGCAAAAAGCTTTTCCACCATATCTTGCAAAGAGAAACTCTGCCAGTAAAGAAAACATCCAAAATCTTGTTCTAAAGCTTGCACGGAGGTCTGCAAAGAGTTTGGCAAGAATGAAAGGTAGTTGTCCAAAACTCGTTCTTTTCGAATATAATAACGATGGAAAAGGCAGGAGAGTGGTAAAGTACTGGTTTCTCTAAGTCTGAATGCTGCCCACACTGTGCCTGCATGGTGCGGCTTGCACCTTCGCCTTTGGGAAGCTGCTGCTCGCCGATTCTCCCGGAGGCGAAGAAGCGGCTTCTTCGCCCACAGAGCATTGGGCCGGTCGCGGTGAGCACCTAAGAGCGGCTTCTACCGAAAGAAGCCGTGGACCGGCACTTAGCTTCGGAGAGCTGCGTATCTGCGTCTTCTGCGTGTCTTGCCGCTCAACACTCAGCAAAAAGCTTTTCCACCATTTCTTGCAAAGAGAAACTCTGCCAGGAAAGAAAACATCCAAAATCTTGTTCTAAAGCTTGCACGGAGGTCTGCAAAGAGTTTTGCAAGAATGAAGGGTAGTTGTCCAAAACTCGTTCTTTTCCAATATAATAACAATGGAAAAGGCAGTGGAGTGGTAAAGTACTGGTTTCTCTAAGTCTGAATGCTGCCCACACTGTGCCTGCATGGTGCGGCTTGCACCTTCGCCTGGGGGAAGCTGCCGCTCGCCGATTCTCCCGGAGGCGAAGAAGCGGCTTCTTCGCACACAGAGCATTGGGCCAGTCGCGGTGAGCACCTAAGTGCGGATTCAGCCGAAAGAAGCCGTGGACCGGCACTTAGCTTCGGAGAGCTGCGTATCTGCGTCTTCTGCGTGTCTTGCCGCTCAACACTCAGCAAAAAGCTTTTCCACCATTTCTTGCAAAGAGAAACTGTGCCAGTAAAGAAAACATCCAAAATCTTGTTCTAAAGCTTGCACGGAGGTCTGCAAAGAGTTTTGCAAGAATGAAAGGTAGTTGTCCAAAACTCGTTCTTTTCAAATATAATAACAATGGAAAAGGCAGGAGAGTGGTAAAGTACTGGTTTCTCTAAGTCTGAATGCTGCCCACACTGTGCCTGCATGGTGCGGCTTGCACCTTCGCCTTTGGGAAGCTGCCACTCGCCGATTCTCCCGGAGGCGAAGAAGCGGCTTCTTTGCGCACAACATTGAGGCGATCGCAGGGAGATCCTGAGAGCGGTTTGTGCCGAACGAAGCCCGGGACCGGCACTTAGCTTCGGAGAGCTGCGTATCTGCGTCTTCTGCGTGTCTTGCCGCTCAACACTCAGCAAAAAGCTTTTCCACCATATCTTGCAAAGAGAAACTCTGCCAGTAAAGAAAACATCCAAAATCTTGTCCTAAAGCTTACATGGAGGTCTGCAAAGAGTTTTGCAAGAATGAAAAGTTGTTGTCCAAAACTCGTTTTTTTCGAATATAATAACAATTGAAAAGGCAGGAGAGTGGTAAAGTACTGGTTTCTCTAAGTCTGAATGCTGCCCACACTGTGCCTGCATGGTGCGGCTTGCACCTTCGCCTTTGGGAAGCTGCTGCTCGCCGATTCTCCCGGAGGCGAAGAAGCGGCTTCTTCGCACACAGAGCATTGGGCCGGTCGCGGTGAGCACCTAAGAGCGGCTTCTACCGAAAGAAGCCGTGGACCGGCACTTAGCTTCGGAGAGCTGCGTATCTGCGTCTTCTGCGTGTCTTGCCGCTCAACACTCAGCAAAAAGCTTTTCCACCATTTCTTGCAAAGAGAAACTCTGCCAGGAAAGAAAACATCCAAAATCTTGTTCTAAAGCTTGCACGGAGGTCTGCAAAGAGTTTTGCAAGAATGAAGGGTAGTTGTCCAAAACTCGTTCTTTTCCAATATAATAACAATGGAAAAGGCAGTAGAGTGGTAAAGTACTGGTTTCTCTAAGTCTGAATGCTGCCCACACTGTGCCTGCATGGTGCGGCTTGCACCTTCGCCTGGGGGAAGCTGCCGCTCGCCGATTCTCCCGGAGGCGAAGAAGCGGCTTCTTCGCACACAGAGCATTGGGCCAGTCGCGGTGAGCACCTAAGTGCGGATTCAGCCGAAAGAAGCCGTGGACCGGCACTTAGCTTCGGAGAGCTGCGTATCTGCGTCTTCTGCGTGTCTTGCCGCTCAACACTCAGCAAAAAGCTTTTCCACCATTTCTTGCAAAGAGAAACTGTGCCAGTAAAGAAAACATCCAAAATCTTGTTCTAAAGCTTGCACGGAGGTCTGCAAAGAGTTTTGCAAGAATGAAAGGTAGTTGTCCAAAACTCGTTCTTTTCAAATATAATAACAATGGAAAAGGCAGGAGAGTGGTAAAGTACTGGTTTCTCTAAGTCTGAATGCTGCCCACACTGTGCCTGCATGGTGCGGCTTGCACCTTCGCCTTTGGGAAGCTGCCACTCGCCGATTCTCCCGGAGGCGAAGAAGCGGCTTCTTTGCGCACAACATTGAGGCGATCGCAGGGAGATCCTGAGAGCGGTTTGTGCCGAACGAAGCCCGGGACCGGCACTTAGCTTCGGAGAGCTGCGTATCTGCGTCTTCTGCGTGTCTTGCCGCTCAACACTCAGCAAAAAGCTTTTCCACCATATCTTGCAAAGAGAAACTCTGCCAGTAAAGAAAACATCCAAAATCTTGTTCTAAAGCTTACATGGAGGTCTGCAAAGAGTTTTGCAAGAATGAAAAGTTGTTGTCCAAAACTCGTTTTTTTCGAATATAATAACAAGGGAAAAGGCAGGAGAGTGGTAAAGTACTGGTTTCTCTAAGTCTGAATGCTGCCCACACTGTGCCTGCATGGTGCGGCTTGCACCTTCGCCTTTGGGAAGCTGCCGCTCGCCGATTCTCCCGGAGGCGAAGAAGCGGCTTCTTCGCACACAGAGCATTGGGCCGGTCGCGGTGAGCACCTAAGAGCGGCTTCTGCCGAAAGAAGGCGTGGACTGGCACTTAGATTCGGAGAGCTGCGTATCTGCGTCTTCTGCGTGTCTTGCCGCTCAACACTCAGCAAAAAGCTTTTCCACCATATCTTGCAAAGAGAAACTCTGCCAGGAAAGAAAACATCCAAAATCTTGTTCTAAAGCTTGCACGGAGGTCTGCAAAGAGTTTTGTATGAATGAAAGGTAGTTGTCCAAAACTCGTTCATTTTCAATATAATAACAATGGAAAAGGCAAGATAGAAAGGCAAAGTAATGGTTTCTCTAAGTCTGAATGCTGCCCACACTGTGCCTGCATGGTGCGGCTTGCACCTTCGCCTTTGGGAAGCTGCCACTCGCCGATGCTCCCCGAGGCGAAGAAGCGGCTTCTTCGCACACAGAGCATTGGGCCGGTCGCGGTGAGCACCTAAGAGCGGATTCTGCCGAAAGAAGCCGTGGACCGGCACTTAGCTTCGGAGAGCTGCGTATCTGCGTCTTCTGCGTGTCTTGCCGCTCAACACTCAGCAAAAAGCTTTTCCACCATATCTTGCAAAGAGAAACTGTGCCAGTAAAGAAAACATCCAAAATCTTGTTCTAAAGCTTGCACGGAGGTCTGCAAAGAGTTTGGCAAGAATGAAAGGTAGTTGTCCAAAACTCGTTCTTTTCAAATATAATAACAATGGAAAAGGCAGGAGAGTGGTAAAGTACTGGTTTCTCTAAGTCTGAATGCTGCCCACACTGTGCCTGCATGGTGCGGCTTGCACCTTCGCCTTTGGGAAGCTGCCACTCGCCGATTCTCCCGGAGGCGAAGAAGCGGCTTCTTTGCGCACAACATTGAGGCGATCGCAGGGAGATCCTGAGAGCGGTTTGTGCCGAACGAAGCCCGGGACCGGCACTTAGCTTCGGAGAGCTGCGTATCTGCGTCTTCTGCGTGTCTTGCCGCTCAACACTCAGCAAAAAGCTTTTCCACCATATCTTGCAAAGAGAAACTCTGCCAGTAAAGAAAACATCCAAAATCTTGTCCTAAAGCTTACATGGAGGTCTGCAAAGAGTTTTGCAAGAATGAAAAGTTGTTGTCCAAAACTCGTTTTTTTCGAATATAATAACAATTGAAAAGGCAGGAGAGTGGTAAAGTACTGGTTTCTCTAAGTCTGAATGCTGCCCACACTGTGCCTGCATGGTGCGGCTTGCACCTTCGCCTTTGGGAAGCTGCTGCTCGCCGATTCTCCCGGAGGCGGAGAAGCGGCTTCTTCGCCCACAGAGCATTGGGCCGGTCGCGGTGAGCACCTAAGAGCGGCTTCTACCGAAAGAAGCCGTGGACCGGCACTTAGCTTCGGAGAGCTGCGTATCTGCGTCTTCTGCGTGTCTTGCCGCTCAACACTCAGCAAAAAGCTTTTCCACCATTTCTTGCAAAGAGAAACTCTGCCAGGAAAGAAAACATCCAAAATCTTGTTCTAAAGCTTGCACGGAGGTCTGCAAAGAGTTTTGCAAGAATGAAGGGTAGTTGTCCAAAACTCGTTCTTTTCCAATATAATAACAATGGAAAAGGCAGTAGAGTGGTAAAGTACTGGTTTCTCTAAGTCTGAATGCTGCCCACACTGTGCCTGCATGGTGCGGCTTGCACCTTCGCCTGGGGGAAGCTGCCGCTCGCCGATTCTCCCGGAGGCGAAGAAGCGGCTTCTTCGCACACAGAGCATTGGGCCAGTCGCGGTGAGCACCTAAGTGCGGATTCAGCCGAAAGAAGCCGTGGACCGGCACTTAGCTTCGGAGAGCTGCGTATCTGCGTCTTCTGCGTGTCTTGCCGCTCAACACTCAGCAAAAAGCTTTTCCACCATTTCTTGCAAAGAGAAACTGTGCCAGTAAAGAAAACATCCAAAATCTTGTTCTAAAGCTTGCACGGAGGTCTGCAAAGAGTTTTGCAAGAATGAAAGGTAGTTGTCCAAAACTCGTTCTTTTCAAATATAATAACAATGGAAAAGGCAGGAGAGTGGTAAAGTACTGGTTTCTCTAAGTCTGAATGCTGCCCACACTGTGCCTGCATGGTGCGGCTTGCACCTTCGCCTTTGGGAAGCTGCCACTCGCCGATTCTCCCGGAGGCGAAGAAGCGGCTTCTTTGCGCACAACATTGAGGCGATCGCAGGGAGATCCTGAGAGCGGTTTGTGCCGAACGAAGCCCGGGACCGGCACTTAGCTTCGGAGAGCTGCGTATCTGCGTCTTCTGCGTGTCTTGCCGCTCAACACTCAGCAAAAAGCTTTTCCACCATATCTTGCAAAGAGAAACTCTGCCAGTAAAGAAAACATCCAAAATCTTGTTCTAAAGCTTACATGGAGGTCTGCAAAGAGTTTTGCAAGAATGAAAAGTTGTTGTCCAAAACTCGTTTTTTTCGAATATAATAACAATTGAAAAGGCAGGAGAGTGGTAAAGTACTGGTTTCTCTAAGTCTGAATGCTGCCCACACTGTGCCTGCATGGTGCGGCTTGCACCTTCGCCTTTGGGAAGCTGCCGCTCGCCGATTCTCCCGGAGGCGAAGAAGCGGCTTCTTTGCGCACAACATTGTGGCGAGCGCAGCGAGCTCCTGAGAGCGGTTTGTGCCGAACGAAGCCCGGGACCGGCACTTAGCTTCAGAGAGCTGCGTATCTGCGTCTTCTGCTTGTCTTGCCGCTCAACACTCAGCAAAAAGCTTTTCCACCATATCTTGCAAAGAGAAACTCTGCCAGGAAAGAAAACATCCAAAATCTTGTTCTAAAGCTTGCACGGAGGTCTGCAAAGAGTTTTGTATGAATGAAAGGTAGTTGTCCAAAACTCGTTCATTTTCAATATAATAACAATGGAAAAGGCAAGATAGAGAGGCAAAGTAATGGTTTCTCTAAGTCTGAATGCTGCCCACACTGTGCCTGCATGGTGCGGCTTGCACCTTCGCCTTTGGGAAGCTGCCACTCGCCGATGCTCCCCGAGGCGAAGAAGCGGCTTCTTCGCACACAGAGCATTGGGCCGGTCGCGGTGAGCACCTAAGAGCGGCTTCTGCCGAAAGAAGCCGTGGACCGGCACTTAGCTTCGGAGAGCTGCGTATCTGCGTCTTCTGCGTGTCTTGCCGCTCAACACTCAGCAAAAAGCTTTTCCACCATATCTTGCAAAGAGAAACTCTGCCAGTAAAGAAAACATCCAAAATCTTGTTCTAAAGCTTGCACGGAGGTCTGCAAAGAGTTTGGCAAGAATGAAAGGTAGTTGTCCAAAACTCGTTCTTTTCCAATATAATAACAATGGAAAAGGCAGGAGAGTGGTAAAGTACTGGTTTCTCTAAGTCTGAATGCTGCCCACACTGTGCCTGCATGGTGCGGCTTGCACCTTCGCCTTTGGGAAGCTGCTGCTCGCCGATTCTCCCGGAGGCGAAGAAGCGGCTTCTTCGCCCACAGAGCATTGGGCCGGTCGCGGTGAGCACCTAAGAGCGGCTTCTACCGAAAGAAGCCGTGGACCGGCACTTAGCTTCGGAGAGCTGCGTATCTGCGTCTTCTGCGTGTCTTGCCGCTCAACACTCAGCAAAAAGCTTTTCCACCATTTCTTGCAAAGAGAAACTCTGCCAGGAAAGAAAACATCCAAAATCTTGATCTAAAGCGTGCACGGAGGTCTGCAAAGAGTTTTGCAATAATGAAAGGTAGTTGTCCAAAACACGTTCTTTTCCAAAATAATAACAATGGAAAAGGCAGGAGAGACAGGCAAAGTACTGGTTTCTCTAAGTCTGAATGCTGCCCACACTGTGCCTGCATGGTGCGACTTGCATCTTTGCCTTTGGGAAGCTGCCGCTCGCCGATTCTCCCGGAGGCGAAGAAGCGGCTTCTTCGCACACAGAGCATTGGGCCGGTCGCGGTGAGCACCTAAGAGCGGCTTCTGCCGAAAGAAGCCGTGGACTGGCACTTAGATTCGGAGAGCTGCGTATCTGCGTCTTCTGCGTGTCTTGCCGCTCAACACTCAGCAAAAAGCTTTTCCACCATATCTTGCAAAGAGAAACTCTGCCAGTAAAGAAAACATCCAAAATCTTGTTCTAAAGCTTGCACGGAGGTCTGCAAAGAGTTTTGCAAGAATGAAAGGTAGTTGTCCAAAACTCGTTCTTTTCCAATATAATAACAATGGAAAAGGCAGGAGAGTGGTAAAGTACTGGTTTCTCTAAGTCTGAATGCTGCCCACACTGTGCCTGCGTGGTGCGGCTTGCATCTTCGCCTTTGGGAAGCTGTCGCTCGCCGATTCCCCCGGAGGCGAAGAAGCGGCTTCTTCGCACACAGAGCATTGGGCCGGTCGCGGTGAGCACCTAAGAGCGGCTTCTGCCGAACGAAGCCGTGGACCGGCACTTAGCTTCGGAGAGCTGCGTATCTGCGTCTTCTGCGTGTCTTGCCGCTCAACACTCAGCAAAAAACTTTTCCACCATATCTTGCAAAGAGAAACTCTGCCAGTAAAGCAAACATCCAAAATCTTGTTCTAAAGCTTGCACGGAGGTCTGCAAAGAGTTTTGCAAGAATGAAAGGTAGTTGTCCAAAACCCGTTCATTTCCAATATAATAACAATGGAAAAGGCAGGATAGAGAGGCAAAGTAATGGTTTCTCTAAGTCTGAATGCTGCCCACACTGTGCCTGCATGGTGCGGCTTGCACCTTCGCCTTTGGGAAGCTGCGACTCGCCGATTCTCCCCGAGGCGAAGAAGCGGCTTCTTCGCACACAGAGCATTGGGCCGGTCGCGGTGAGCACCTAAGAGCGGATTCTGCCGAAAGAAGCCGTGGACCGGCACTTAGCTTCGGAGAGCTGCGTATCTGCGTCTTCTGCGTGTCTTGCCGCTCAACACTCAGCAAAAAGCTTTTCCACCATTTCTTGCAAAGAGAAACTGTGCCAGTAAAGAAAACATCCAAAATATTGTTCTAAAGCTTGCACGGAGGTCTGCAAAGAGTTTTGCAAGAATGAAAGGTAGTTGTCCAAAACTCGTTCTTTTCAAATATAATAACAATGGAAAAGGCAGGAGAGTGGTAAAGTACTGGTTTCTCTAAGTCTGAATGCTGCCCACACTGTGCCTGCATGGTGCGGCTTGCACCTTCGCCTTTGGGAAGCTGCCACTCGCCGATTCTCCCGGAGGCGAAGAAGCGGCTTCTTTGCGCACAACATTGAGGCGATCGCAGGGAGATCCTGAGAGCGGTTTGTGCCGAACGAAGCCCGGGACCGGCACTTAGCTTCGGAGAGCTGCGTATCTGCGTCTTCTGCGTGTCTTGCCGCTCAACACTCAGCAAAAAGCTTTTCCACCATATCTTGCAAAGAGAAACTCTGCCAGTAAAGAAAACATCCAAAATCTTGTTCTAAAGCTTACATGGAGGTCTGCAAAGAGTTTTGCAAGAATGAAAAGTTGTTGTCCAAAACTCGTTTTTTTCGAATATAATAACAATTGAAAAGGCAGGAGAGTGGTAAAGTACTGGTTTCTCTAAGTCTGAATGCTGCCCACACTGTGCCTGCATGGTGCGGCTTGCACCTTCGCCTTTGGGAAGCTGCCGCTCGCCGATTCTCCCGGAGGCGAAGAAGCGGCTTCTTTGCGCACAACATTGTGGCGAGCGCAGCGAGCTCCTGAGAGCGGTTTGTGCCGAACGAAGCCCGGGACCGGCACTTAGCTTCAGAGAGCTGCGTATCTGCGTCTTCTGCTTGTCTTGCCGCTCAACACTCAGCAAAAAGCTTTTCCACCATTTCTTGCAAAGAGAAACTCTGCCAGTAAAGAAAACATCCAAAATCTTGTTCTAAAGCTTGCACGGAGGTCTGCAAAGAGTTTTGTATGAATGAAAGGTAGTTGTCCAAAACTCGTTCATTTTCAATATAATAACAATGGAAAAGGCAAGATAGAGAGGCAAAGTAATGGTTTCTCTAAGTCTGAATGCTGCCCACACTGTGCCTGCATGGTGCGGCTTGCACCTTCGCCTTTGGGAAGCTGCCACTCGCCGATGCTCCCCGAGGCGAAGAAGCGGCTTCTTCGCACACAGAGCATTGGGCCGGTCGCGGTGAGCACCTAAGAGCGGATTCTGCCGAAAGAAGCCGTGGACCGGCACTTAGCTTCGGAGAGCTGCGTATCTGCGTCTTCTGCGTGTCTTGCCGCTCAACACTCAGCAAAAAGCTTTTCCACCATATCTTGCAAAGAGAAACTCTGCCAGTAAAGAAAACATCCAAAATCTTGTTCTAAAGCTTGCACGGAGGTCTGCAAAGAGTTTGGCAAGAATGAAAGGTAGTTGTCCAAAACTCGTTCTTTTCCAATATAATAACAATGGAAAAGGCAGGAGAGTGGTAAAGTACTGGTTTCTCTAAGTCTGAATGCTGCCCACACTGTGCCTGCATGGTGCGGCTTGCACCTTCGCCTTTGGGAAGCTGCTGCTCGCCGATTCTCCCGGAGGCGAAGAAGCGGCTTCTTCGCCCACAGAGCATTGGGCCGGTCGCGGTGAGCACCTAAGAGCGGCTTCTACCGAAAGAAGCCGTGGACCGGCACTTAGCTTCGGAGAGCTGCGTATCTGCGTCTTCTGCGTGTCTTGCCGCTCAACACTCAGCAAAAAACTTTTCCACCATATCTTGCAAAGAGAAACTCTGCCAGGAAAGAAAACATCCAAAATCTTGTTCTAAAGCGTGCACGGAGGTCTGCAAAGAGTTTTGCAATAATGAAAGGTAGTTGTCCAAAACACGTTCTTTTCCAAAATAATAACAATGGAAAAGGCAGGAGAGTGGTAAAGTACTGGTTTCTCTAAGTCTGAATGCTGGCCACACTGAGCCTGCATGGTGCGGCTTGCACCTTCGCCTTTGGGAAGCTGCCGCTCGCCGATTCTCCCGGAGGCGGAGAAGCGGCTTCTTCGCACACAGAGCATTGGGGCGGTCGCGGTGAGCACCTAAGAGCGGCTTCTACCGAAAGAAGCCGTGGACCGGCACTTAGCTTCGGAGAGCTGCGTATCTGCGTCTTCTGCGTGTCTTGCCGATCAACACTCAGCAAAAAGCTTTTCCACCATATCTTGCAAAGAGAAACTCTGCCAGTAAAGAAAACATCCAAAATCTTGTTCTAAAGCTTGCACGGAGGTCTGCAAAGAGTTTGGCAAGAATGAAAGGTAGTTGTCCAAAACTCGTTCTTTTCCAATATAATAACGATGGAAAAGGCAGGAGAGTGGTAAAGTACTGGTTTCTCTAAGTCTGAATGCTGGCCACACTGAGCCTGCATGGTGCGGCTTGCATCTTCGCCTTTGGGAAGCTGCTGCTCGCCGATTCTCCCGGAGGCGGAGAAGTGGCTTCTTCGCCCACAGAGCATTGGGCCGGTCGCGGTGAGCACCTAAGTGCGGCTTCTGCCGAAAGAAGCCGTGGCCCGGCACTTGGCTTTGAAGAGCTGTGTATCTGCGTCTTCTGCGTGTCTTGCCGCTCAACACTCCGCAAAAAGCTTTTCCACCATATCTTGCAAAGAGAAACTCTGCCAGGAAAGAAAACATCCAAAATCTTGTTCTAAAGCTTGCACGGAGGTCTGCAAAGAGTTTTGCAAGAATGAAAGGTAGTTGTCCAAAACTCGTTCTTTTCCAATATAATAACAATGGAAAAGGCAGGAGAGTGGTAAAGTACTGGTTTCTCTAAGTCTGAATGCTGCCCACACTGTGCCTGCATGGTGCGGCTTGCACCTTCGCCTTTGGGAAGCTGCCACTCGCCGATTCTCCCCGAGGCGAAGAAGCGGCTTCTTCGCCCACAGAGCATTGGGCCGGTCGCGGTGAGCACCTAAGAGCGGTTTGTGCCGAACGAAGCCCGGGACCGGCACTCAGCTTCGGAGAGCTGCGTATCTGCGTCTTCTGCGTGTCTTGCCGCTCAACACTCAGCAAAAAGCTTTTCCACCATATCTTGCAAAGAGAAACTCTGCCAGGAAAGAAAACATCCAAAATCTTGTTCTAAAGCGTGCACGGAGGTCTGCAAAGAGTGTTGCAAGAATGAAAGGTAGTTGTCCAAAACACGTTCTTTTCCAAAATAATAACAATGGAAAAGGCAGGAGAGACAGGCAAAGTACTGGTTTCTCTAAGTCTGAATGCTGCCCACACTGTGCCTGCATGGTGCGACTTGCATCTTTGCCTTTGGGAAGCTGCCGCTCGCCGATTCTCCCGGAGGCGAAGAAGCGGCTTCTTCGCACACAGAGCATTGGGCCGGTCGCGGTGAGCACCTAAGAGCGGCTTCTGCCGAAAGAAGCCGTGGACTGGCACTTAGATTCGGAGAGCTGCGTATCTGCGTCTTCTGCGTGTCTTGCCGCTCAACACTCAGCAAAAAGGTTTTCCACCATATCTTGCAAAGAGAAACTCTGCCAGTAAAGCAAACATCCAAAATCTTGTTCTAATGCTTGCACGGAGGTCTGCAAAGAGTTTTGCAAGAATGAAAGGTAGTTGTCCAAAACTCGTTCTTTTCCAATATAATAACAATGGAAAAGGCAGGAGAGTGGTAAAGTACTGGTTTCTCTAAGTCTGAATGCTGCCCACACTGTGCCTGCGTGGTGCGGCTTGCATCTTCGCCTTTGGGAAGCTGTCGCTCGCCGATTCCCCCGGAGGCGAAGAAGCGGCTTCTTCGCACACAGAGCATTGGGCCGGTCGCGGTGAGCACCTAAGAGCGGCTTCTGCCGAACGAAGCCGTGGACCGGCACTTAGCTTCGGAGAGCTGCGTATCTGCGTCTTCTGCGTGTCTTGCCGCTCAACACTCAGCAAAAAACTTTTCCACCATATCTTGCAAAGAGAAACTCTGCCAGTAAAGCAAACATCCAAAATCTTGTTCTAAAGCTTGCACGGAGGTCTGCAAAGAGTTTTGCAAGAATGAAAGGTAGTTGTCCAAAACCCGTTCATTTCCAATATAATAACAATGGAAAAGGCAGGATAGAGAGGCAAAGTAATGGTTTCTCTAAGTCTGAATGCTGCCCACACTGTGCCTGCATGGTGCGGCTTGCACCTTCGCCTTTGGGAAGCTGCGACTCGCCGATTCTCCCCGAGGCGAAGAAGCGGCTTCTTCGCACACAGAGCATTGGGCCGGTCGCGGTGAGCACCTAAGAGCGGATTCTGCCGAAAGAAGCCGTGGACCGGCACTTAGCTTCGGAGAGCTGCGTATCTGCGTCTTCTGCGTGTCTTGACGCTCAACACTCAGCAAAAAGCTTTTCCACCATATCTTGCAAAGAGAAACTCTGCCAGTAAAGAAAACATCCAAAATCTTGTTCTAAAGCTTGCACGGAGGTCTGCAAAGACTTTGGCAAGAATGAAAGGTAGTTGTCCAAAACTCGTTCTTTTCCAATATAATAACGATGGAAAAGGCAGGAGAGTGGTAAAGTACTGGTTTCTCTAAGTCTGAATGCTGGCCACACTGAGCCTGCATGGTGCGGCTTGCATCTTCGCCTTTGGGAAGCTGCTGCTCGCCGATTCTCCCGGAGGCGGAGAAGTGGCTTCTTCGCCCACAGAGCATTGGGCCGGTCGCGGTGAGCACCTAAGTGCGGCTTCTGCCGAAAGAAGCCGTGGCCCGGCACTTAGCTTTGAAGAGCTGTGTATCTGCGTCTTCTGAGTGTCTTGCCGCTCAACACTCAGCAAAAAGCTTTTCCACCATATCTTGCAAAGAGAAACTCTGCCAGTAAAGAAAACATCCAAAATCTTGTTCTAAAGCTTGCACGGAGGTCTGCAAAGAGTTTTGCAAGAATGAAAGGTATTTGTCCAAAACTCGTTCTTTTCCAATATAATAACAATGGAAAAGGCAGGAGAGTGGTAAAGTACTGGTTTCTCTAAGTCTGAATGCTGCCCACACTGTGCCTGCATGGTGCGGCTTGCACCTTCGCCTTTGGGAAGCTGCCACTCGCCGATTCTCCCCGAGGCGAAGAAGCGGCTTCTTCGCCCACAGAGAATTGGGCCGGTCGCGGTGAGCACCTAAGAGCGGTTTGTGCCGAACGAAGCCCGGGACCGGCACTTAGCTTCGGAGAGCTGCGTATCTGCGTCTTCTGCGTGTCTTGCCGCTCAACACTCAGCAAAAAGCTTTTCCACCATTTCTTGCAAAGAGAAACTCTGCCAGTAAAGAAAACATCCAAAATCTTGTTCTAAAGCGTGCACGGAGGTCTGCAAAGAGTTTTGCAAGAATGAAAGGTAGTTGTCCAAAACACGTTCTTTTCCAAAATAATAACAATGGAAAAGGCAGGAGAGACAGGCAAAGTACTGGTTTCTCTAAGTCTGAATGCTGCCCACACTATGCCTGCATGGTGCGGCTTGCATCTTTGCCTTTGGGAAGCTGCCGCTCGCCGATTCTCCCGGAGGCGAAGAAGCGGCTTCTTCGCACACAGAGCATTGGGCCGGTCGCGGTGAGCACCTAAGAGCGGCTTCTGCCGAACGAAGCCGTGGACCGGCACTTAGCTTCGGAGAGCTGCGTATCTGCGTCTTCTGCGTGTCTTGCCGCTCAACACTCAGCAAAAAGCTTTTCCACCATATCTTGCAAAGAGAAACTCTGCCAGTAAAGAAAACATCCAAAATCTTGTTCTAAAGCTTGCACGGAGGTCTGCAAAGAGTTTTGCAAGAATGAAAGGTAGTTGTCCAAAACACGTTCTTTTCCAATATAATAACAATGGAAAAGGCAGGAGAGTGGTAAAGTACTGGTTTCTCTAAGTCTGAATGCTGCCCACACTGTGCCTGCATGGTGCGGCTTGCACCTTCGCCTTTGGGAAGCTGCCGCTCGCCGAGTCTCCCGGAGGCGAAGAAGCGGCTTCCTTGCCCACAACATTGTGGCGAGCGCAGGGAGCTCCTGAGAGCGGCTTCTGCCGAAAGGCGCCCGGGACCGGCACTTAGCTTCGGAGAGCTGCGTATCTGCGTCTTCTGCGTGTCTTGCCGCTCAACACTCAGCAAAATCTTTTCCACCATATCTTGCAAATAGAAACTCTGCCAGGAAAGAAAACATCCAAAATCTTGTTCTAAAGCTTGCACGGAGGTCTGCAAAGAGTTTTGCAAGAATGAAAAGTTGTTGTCCAAAACTCGTTTTTTTCGAATATAATAACAATTGAAAAGGCAGGAGAGTGGTAAAGTAATGGTTTCTCTAAGTCTGAATGCTGCCCACACTGTGCCTGCATGGTGCGGCTTGCACCTTCGCCTTTGGGAAGCTGCCACTCGCCGATGCTCCCCGAGGCGAAGAAGCGGCTTCTTCGCACACAGAGCATTGGGCCGGTCGCGGTGAGCACCTAAGAGCGGATTCTGCCGAAAGAAGCCGTGGACCGGCACTTAGCTTCGGAGAGCTGCGTATCTGCGTCTTCTGCGTGTCTTGCCGCTCAACACTCAGCAAAAAGCTTTTCCACCATATCTTGCAAAGAGAAACTCTGCCAGTAAAGAAAACATCCAAAATCTTGTTCTAAAGCTTGCACGGAGGTCTGCAAAGAGTTTGGCAAGAATGAAAGGTAGTTGTCCAAAACTCGTTCTTTTCCAATATAATAACAATGGAAAAGGCAGGAGAGTGGTAAAGTACTGGTTTCTCTAAGTCTGAATGCTGCCCACACTGTGCCTGCATGGTGCGGCTTGCACCTTCGCCTTTGGGAAGCTGCTGCTCGCCGATTCTCCCGGAGGCGAAGAAGCGGCTTCTTCGCCCACAGAGCATTGGGCCGGTCGCGGTGAGCACCTAAGAGCGGCTTCTACCGAAAGAAGCCGTGGACCGGCACTTAGCTTCGGAGAGCTGCGTATCTGCGTCTTCTGCGTGTCTTGCCGCTCAACACTCAGCAAAAAGCTTTTCCACCATTTCTTGCAAAGAGAAACTCTGCCAGGAAAGAAAACATCCAAAATCTTGATCTAAAGCGTGCACGGAGGTCTGCAAAGAGTTTTGCAATAATGAAAGGTAGTTGTCCAAAACATGTTCTTTTCCAAAATAATAACAATGGAAAAGGCAGGAGAGACAGGCAAAGTACTGGTTTCTCTAAGTCTGAATGCTGCCCACACTGTGCCTGCATGGTGCGACTTGCATCTTTGCCTTTGGGAAGCTGCCGCTCGCCGATTCTCCCGGAGGCGAAGAAGCGGCTTCTTCGCACACAGAGCATTGGGCCGGTCGCGGTGAGCACCTAAGAGCGGCTTCTGCCGAAAGAAGCCGTGGACTGGCACTTAGATTCGGAGAGCTGCGTATCTGCGTCTTCTGCGTGTCTTGCCGCTCAACACTCAGCAAAAAGCTTTTCCACCATATCTTGCAAAGAGAAACTCTGCCAGTAAAGAAAACATCCAAAATCTTGTTCTAAAGCTTGCACGGAGGTCTGCAAAGAGTTTTGCAAGAATGAAAGGTAGTTGTCCAAAACTCGTTCTTTTCCAATATAATAACAATGGAAAAGGCAGGAGAGTGGTAAAGTACTGGTTTCTCTAAGTCTGAATGCTGCCCACACTGTGCCTGCGTGGTGCGGCTTGCATCTTCGCCTTTGGGAAGCTGTTGCTCGCCGATTCCCCCGGAGGCGAAGAAGCGGCTTCTTCGCACACAGAGCATTGGGCCGGTCGCGGTGAGCACCTAAGAGCGGCTTCTGCCGAACGAAGCCGTGGACCGGCACTTAGCTTCGGAGAGCTGCGTATCTGCGTCTTCTGCGTGTCTTGCCGCTCAACACTCAGCAAAAAGCTTTTCCACCATATCTTGCAAAGAGAAACTCTGCCAGTAAAGCAAACATCCAAAATCTTGTTCTAAAGCTTGCACGGAGGTCTGCAAAGAGTTTTGCAAGAATGAAAGGTAGTTGTCCAAAACCCGTTCATTTCCAATATAATAACAATGGAAAAGGCAGGATAGAGAGGCAAAGTAATGGTTTCTCTAACTCTGAATGCTGCCCACACTGTGCCTGCATGGTGCGGCTTGCACCTTCGCCTTTGGGAAGCTGCGACTCACCGATTCTCCCCGAGGCGAAGAAGCGGCTTCTTCGCACACAGAGCATTGGGCCGGTCGCGGTGAGCACCTAAGAGCGGATTCTGCCGAAAGAAGCCGTGGACCGGCACTTAGCTTCGGAGAGCTGCGTATCTGCGTCTTCTGCGTGTCTTGCCGCTCAACACTCAGCAAAAAGCTTTTCCACCATTTCTTGCAAAGAGAAACTGTGCCAGTAAAGAAAACATCCAAAATCTTGTTCTAAAGCTTGCACGGAGGTCTGCAAAGAGTTTTGCAAGAATGAAAGGTAGTTGTCCAAAACTCGTTCTTTTCAAATATAATAACAATGGAAAAGGCAGGAGAGTGGTAAAGTACTGGTTTCTCTAAGTCTGAATGCTGCCCACACTGTGCCTGCATGGTGCGGCTTGCACCTTCGCCTTTGGGAAGCTGCCACTCGCCGATTCTCCCGGAGGCGAAGAAGCGGCTTCTTTGCGCACAACATTGAGGCGATCGCAGGGAGATCCTGAGAGCGGTTTGTGCCGAACGAAGCCCGGGACCGGCACTTAGCTTCGGAGAGCTGCGTATCTGCGTCTTCTGCGTGTCTTGCCGCTCAACACTCAGCAAAAAGCTTTTCCACCATATCTTGCAAAGAGAAACTCTGCCAGTAAAGAAAACATCCAAAATCTTGTTCTAAAGCTTACATGGAGGTCTGCAAAGAGTTTTGCAAGAATGAAAAGTTGTTGTCCAAAACTCGTTTTTTTCGAATATAATAACAATTGAAAAGGCAGGAGAGTGGTAAAGTACTGGTTTCTCTAAGTCTGAATGCTGCCCACACTGTGCCTGCATGGTGCGGCTTGCACCTTCGCCTTTGGGAAGCTGCCGCTCGCCGATTCTCCCGGAGGCGAAGAAGCGGCTTCTTCGCCCACAGAGCATTGGGCCGGTCGCGGTGAGCACCTAAGAGCGGCTTCTACCGAAAGAAGCCGTGGACCGGCACTTAGCTTCGGAGAGCTGCGTATCTGCGTCTTCTGCGTGTCTTGCCGCTCAACACTCAGCAAAAAGCTTTTCCACCATTTCTTGCAAAGAGAAACTCTGCCAGGAAAGAAAACATCCAAAATCTTGATCTAAAGCGTGCACGGAGGTCTGCAAAGAGTTTTGCAATAATGAAAGGTAGTTGTCCAAAACATGTTCTTTTCCAAAATAATAACAATGGAAAAGGCAGGAGAGACAGGCAAAGTACTGGTTTCTCTAAGTCTGAATGCTGCCCACACTGTGCCTGCATGGTGCGACTTGCATCTTTGCCTTTGGGAAGCTGCCGCTCGCCGATTCTCCCGGAGGCGAAGAAGCGGCTTCTTCGCACACAGAGCATTGGGCCGGTCGCGGTGAGCACCTAAGAGCGGCTTCTGCCGAAAGAAGCCGTGGACTGGCACTTAGATTCGGAGAGCTGCGTATCTGCGTCTTCTGCGTGTCTTGCCGCTCAACACTCAGCAAAAAGCTTTTCCACCATATCTTGCAAAGAGAAACTCTGCCAGTAAAGAAAACATCCAAAATCTTGTTCTAAAGCTTGCACGGAGGTCTGCAAAGAGTTTTGCAAGAATGAAAGGTAGTTGTCCAAAACTCGTTCTTTTCCAATATAATAACAATGGAAAAGGCAGGAGAGTGGTAAAGTACTGGTTTCTCTAAGTCTGAATGCTGCCCACACTGTGCCTGCGTGGTGCGGCTTGCATCTTCGCCTTTGGGAAGCTGTTGCTCGCCGATTCCCCCGGAGGCGAAGAAGCGGCTTCTTCGCACACAGAGCATTGGGCCGGTCGCGGTGAGCACCTAAGAGCGGCTTCTGCCGAACGAAGCCGTGGACCGGCACTTAGCTTCGGAGAGCTGCGTATCTGCGTCTTCTGCGTGTCTTGCCGCTCAACACTCAGCAAAAAGCTTTTCCACCATATCTTGCAAAGAGAAACTCTGCCAGTAAAGCAAACATCCAAAATCTTGTTCTAAAGCTTGCACGGAGGTCTGCAAAGAGTTTTGCAAGAATGAAAGGTAGTTGTCCAAAACCCGTTCATTTCCAATATAATAACAATGGAAAAGGCAGGATAGAGAGGCAAAGTAATGGTTTCTCTAACTCTGAATGCTGCCCACACTGTGCCTGCATGGTGCGGCTTGCACCTTCGCCTTTGGGAAGCTGCGACTCACCGATTCTCCCCGAGGCGAAGAAGCGGCTTCTTCGCACACAGAGCATTGGGCCGGTCGCGGTGAGCACCTAAGAGCGGATTCTGCCGAAAGAAGCCGTGGACCGGCACTTAGCTTCGGAGAGCTGCGTATCTGCGTCTTCTGCGTGTCTTGCCGCTCAACACTCAGCAAAAAGCTTTTCCACCATTTCTTGCAAAGAGAAACTGTGCCAGTAAAGAAAACATCCAAAATCTTGTTCTAAAGCTTGCACGGAGGTCTGCAAAGAGTTTTGCAAGAATGAAAGGTAGTTGTCCAAAACTCGTTCTTTTCAAATATAATAACAATGGAAAAGGCAGGAGAGTGGTAAAGTACTGGTTTCTCTAAGTCTGAATGCTGCCCACACTGTGCCTGCATGGTGCGGCTTGCACCTTCGCCTTTGGGAAGCTGCCACTCGCCGATTCTCCCGGAGGCGAAGAAGCGGCTTCTTTGCGCACAACATTGAGGCGATCGCAGGGAGATCCTGAGAGCGGTTTGTGCCGAACGAAGCCCGGGACCGGCACTTAGCTTCGGAGAGCTGCGTATCTGCGTCTTCTGCGTGTCTTGCCGCTCAACACTCAGCAAAAAGCTTTTCCACCATATCTTGCAAAGAGAAACTCTGCCAGTAAAGAAAACATCCAAAATCTTGTTCTAAAGCTTACATGGAGGTCTGCAAAGAGTTTTGCAAGAATGAAAAGTTGTTGTCCAAAACTCGTTTTTTTCGAATATAATAACAATTGAAAAGGCAGGAGAGTGGTAAAGTACTGGTTTCTCTAAGTCTGAATGCTGCCCACACTGTGCCTGCATGGTGCGGCTTGCACCTTCGCCTTTGGGAAGCTGCCGCTCGCCGATTCTCCCGGAGGCGAAGAAGCGGCTTCTTTGCGCACAACATTGTGGCGAGCGCAGCGAGCTCCTGAGAGCGGTTTGTGCCGAACGAAGCCCGGGACCGGCACTTAGCTTCAGAGAGCTGCGTATCTGCGTCTTCTGCTTGTCTTGCCGCTCAACACTCAGCAAAAAGCTTTTCCACCATATCTTGCAAAGAGAAACTCTGCCAGTAAAGAAAACATCCAAAATCTTGTTCTAAAGCTTGCACGGAGGTCTGCAAAGAGTTTTGTATGAATGAAAGGTAGTTGTCCAAAACTCGTTCATTTTCAATATAATAACAATGGAAAAGGCAAGATAGAGAGGCAAAGTAATGGTTTCTCTAAGTCTGAATGCTGCCCACACTGTGCCTGCATGGTGCGGCTTGCACCTTCGCCTTTGGGAAGCTGCCACTCGCCGATGCTCCCCGAGGCGAAGAAGCGGCTTCTTCGCACACAGAGCATTGGGCCGGTCGCGGTGAGCACCTAAGAGCGGATTCTGCCGAAAGAAGCCGTGGACCGGCACTTAGCTTCGGAGAGCTGCGTATCTGCGTCTTCTGCGTGTCTTGCCGCTCAACACTCAGCAAAAAGCTTTTCCACCATATCTTGCAAAGAGAAACTCTGCCAGTAAAGAAAACATCCAAAATCTTGTTCTAAAGCTTGCACGGAGGTCTGCAAAGAGTTTGGCAAGAATGAAAGGTAGTTGTCCAAAACTCGTTCTTTTCCAATATAATAACAATGGAAAAGGCAGGAGAGTGGTAAAGTACTGGTTTCTCTAAGTCTGAATGCTGGCCACACTGAGCCTGCATGGTGCGGCTTGCATCTTCGCCTTTGGGAAGCTGCTGCTCGCCGATTCTCCCGGAGGCGGAGAAGTGGCTTCTTCGCCCACAGAGCATTGGGCCGGTCGCGGTGAGCACCTAAGTGCGGCTTCTACCGAAAGAAGCCGTGGACCGGCACTTAGCTTCGGAGAGCTGCGTATCTGCGTCTTCTGCGTGTCTTGCCGCTCAACACTCAGCAAAAAGCTTTTCCACCATATCTTGCAAAGAGAAACTCTGCCAGGAAACAAAACATCCAAAATCTTGTTCTAAAGCTTGCACGGAGGTCTGCAAAGAGTTTTGCAATAATGAAAGGTAGTTGTCCAAAACACGTTCTTTTCCAAAATAATAACAATGGAAAAGGCAGGAGAGTGGTAAAGTACTGGTTTCTCTAAGTCTGAATGCTGCCCACACTGTGCCTGCATGGTGCGGCTTGCACCTTCGCCTTTGGGAAGCTGCCACTCGCCGATTCTCCCCGAGGCGAAGAAGCGGCTTCTTCGCCCACAGAGCATTGGGCCGGTCGCGGTGAGCACCTAAGAGCGGTTTGTGCCGAACGAAGCCCGGGACCGGCACTCAGCTTCGGAGAGCTGCGTATCTGCGTCTTCTGCGTGTCTTGCCGCTCAACACTCAGCAAAAAGCTTTTCCACCATATCTTGCAAAGAGAAACTCTGCCAGGAAAGAAAACATCCAAAATCTTGTTCTAAAGCGTGCACGGAGGTCTGCAAAGAGTGTTGCAAGAATGAAAGGTAGTTGTCCAAAACACGTTCTTTTCCAAAATAATAACAATGGAAAAGGCAGGAGAGACAGGCAAAGTACTGGTTTCTCTAAGTCTGAATGCTGCCCACACTGTGCCTGCATGGTGCGACTTGCATCTTTGCCTTTGGGAAGCTGCCGCTCGCCGATTCTCCCGGAGGCGAAGAAGCGGCTTCTTCGCACACAGAGCATTGGGCCGGTCGCGGTGAGCACCTAAGAGCGGCTTCTGCCGAAAGAAGCCGTGGACTGGCACTTAGATTCGGAGAGCTGCGTATCTGCGTCTTCTGCGTGTCTTGCCGCTCAACACTCAGCAAAAAGCTTTTCCACCATATCTTGCAAAGAGAAACTCTGCCAGTAAAGAAAACATCCAAAATCTTGTTCTAATGCTTGCACGGAGGTCTGCAAAGAGTTTTGCAAGAATGAAAGGTAGTTGTCCAAAACTCGTTCTTTTCCAATATAATAACAATGGAAAAGGCAGGAGAGTGGTAAAGTACTGGTTTCTCTAAGTCTGAATGCTGCCCACACTGTGCCTGCGTGGTGCGGCTTGCATCTTCGCCTTTGGGAAGCTGTCGCTCGCCGATTCCCCCGGAGGCGAAGAAGCGGCTTCTTCGCACACAGAGCATTGGGCCGGTCGCGGTGAGCACCTAAGAGCGGCTTCTGCCGAACGAAGCCGTGGACCGGCACTTAGCTTCGGAGAGCTGCGTATCTGCGTCTTCTGCGTGTCTTGCCGCTCAACACTCAGCAAAAAACTTTTCCACCATATCTTGCAAAGAGAAACTCTGCCAGTAAAGCAAACATCCAAAATCTTGTTCTAAAGCTTGCACGGAGGTCTGCAAAGAGTTTTGCAAGAATGAAAGGTAGTTGTCCAAAACCCGTTCATTTCCAATATAATAACAATGGAAAAGGCAGGATAGAGAGGCAAAGTAATGGTTTCTCTAAGTCTGAATGCTGCCCACACTGTGCCTGCATGGTGCGGCTTGCACCTTCGCCTTTGGGAAGCTGCGACTCGCCGATTCTCCCCGAGGCGAAGTAGCGGCTTCTTCGCACACAGAGCATTGGGCCGGTCGCGGTGAGCACCTAAGAGCGGATTCTGCCGAAAGAAGCCGTGGACCGGCACTTAGCTTCGGAGAGCTGCGTATCTGCGTCTTCTGCGTGTCTTGACGCTCAACACTCAGCAAAAAGCTTTTCCACCATATCTTGCAAAGAGAAACTCTGCCAGTAAAGAAAACATCCAAAATCTTGTTCTAAAGCTTGCACGGAGGTCTGCAAAGAGTTTGGCAAGAATGAAAGGTAGTTGTCCAAAACTCGTTCTTTTCCAATATAATAACGATGGAAAAGGCAGGAGAGTGGTAAAGTACTGGTTTCTCTAAGTCTGAATGCTGGCCACACTGAGCCTGCATGGTGCGGCTTGCATCTTCGCCTTTGGGAAGCTGCTGCTCGCCGATTCTCCCGGAGGCGGAGAAGTGGCTTCTTCGCCCACAGAGCATTGGGCCGGTCGCGGTGAGCACCTAAGTGCGGCTTCTGCCGAAAGAAGCCGTGGCCCGGCACTTAGCTTTGAAGAGCTGTGTATCTGCGTCTTCTGAGTGTCTTGCCGCTCAACACTCCGCAAAAAGCTTTTCCACCATATCTTGCAAAGAGAAACTCTGCCAGTAAAGAAAACATCCAAAATCTTGTTCTAAAGCTTGCACGGAGGTCTGCAAAGAGTTTTGCAAGAATGAAAGGTATTTGTCCAAAACTCGTTCTTTTCCAATATAATAACAATGGAAAAGGCAGGAGAGTGGTAAAGTACTGGTTTCTCTAAGTCTGAATGCTGCCCACACTGAGCCTGCATGGTGCTGCTTGCATCTTCGCCTTTGGGAAGCTGCTGCTCGCCGATTCTCCCGGAGGCGAAGAAGCGGCTTCTTCGCCCACAGAGCATTGGGCCGGTCGCGGTGAGCACCTAAGTGCGGCTTCTGCCGAAAGAAGCCGTGGACCGGCACTTAGCTTCGGAGAGCTGCGTATCTGCGTCTTCAGCGTGTCTTGCCGCTCAACACTCAGCAAAAAGCTTTTCCACCATTTCTTGCAAAGAGAAACTGTGCCAGTAAAGAAAACATCCAAAATCTTGTTCAAAAGCTTGCACGGAGGACTGCAAAGAGTTTTGCAAGAATGAAAGGTAGTTGTCCAAAACTCGTTCTTTTCCAATATAATAACAATGGAAAAGGCAGGAGAGTGGTAAAGTACTGTTTTCTCTAAGTCGGAATGCTGCCCACACTGTGCCTGCATGGTGCGGCTTGCACCTTCGCCTATGGGAAGCTGCCACTCGCCGATTCTCCCGGAGGCGAAGAAGCGGCTTCTTTGCGCACAACATTGTGGCGAGCGCAGGGAGCTCCTGAGAGCGGTTTGTGCCGAACGAAGCCCGGGACCGGCACTTAGCTTCGGAGAGCTGCGTATCTGCGTCTTCTGCGTGTCTTGCCGCTCAACACTCAGCAAAAAGCTTTTCCACCATTTCTTGCAAAGAGTAACTCTGCCAGTAAAGAAAACATCCAAAATCTTGTTCTAAAGCGTGCACGGAGGTCTGCAAAGAGTTTTGCAAGAATGAAAGGTAGTTGTCCAAAACACGTTCTTTTCCAAAATAATAACAATGGAAAAGGCAGGAGAGACAGGCAAAGTACTGGTTTCTCTAAGTCTGAATGCTGCCCACACTGTGCCTGCATGGTGCAGCTTGCATCTTTGCCTTTGGGAAGCTGCCGCTCGCCGATTCTCCCGGAGGCGAAGAAGCGGCTTCTTCGCACACAGAGCATTGGGCCGGTCGCGGTGAGCACCTAAGAGCGGCTTCTGCCGAACGAAGCCGTGGACCGGCACTTAGCTTCGGAGAGCTGCGTATCTGCGTCTTCTGCGTGTCTTGCCGCTCAACACTCAGCAAAAAGCTTTTCCACCATATCTTGCAAAGAGAAACTCTGCCAGTAAAGAAAACATCCAAAATCTTGTTCTAAAGCTTGCACGGAGGTCTGCAAAGAGTTTTGCAAGAATGAAAGGTAGTTGTCCAAAACACGTTCTTTTCCAATATAATAACAATGGAAAAGGCAGGAGAGTGGTAAAGTACTGGTTTCTCTAAGTCTGAATGCTGCCCACACTGTGCCTGCATGGTGCGGCTTGCACCTTCGCCTTTGGGAAGCTGCCGCTCGCCGAGTCTCCCGGAGGCGAAGAAGCGGCTTCTTTGCGCACAACATTGTGGCGAGCGCAGGGAGCTCCTGAGAGCGGCTTCTGCCGAAAGAAGCCCGGGACAGGCACTTAGCTTCGGAGAGCTGCGTATCTGCGTCTTCTGCGTGTCTTGCCGCTCAACACTCAGCAAAATCTTTTCCACCATATCTTGCAAATAGAAACTCTGCCAGGAAAGAAAACATCCAAAACCTTGTTCTAAAGCTTGCACGGAGGTCTGCAAAGAGTTTTGCAAGAATGAAAGGTAGTTGTCCAAAACTCGTTCTTTTCGAATATAATAGCAATGGAAAAGGCAGGAGAGTGGTAAAGTACTGTTTTCTCTAAGTCTGAATGCTGCCCACACTGTGCCTGCATGGTGCGGCTTGCACCTTCGCCTTTGGGAAGCTGCCACTCGCCGATTCTCCCCGATGCGAAGAAGCGGCTTCTTCGCACACAGAGCATTGGGCCGGTCGCGGTGAGCACCTCAGAAGAGGATTCTGCCGAAAGAAGCCGTGGACCGGCACTTAGCTTCGGAGAGCTGCGTATCTGCGTCTTCTGCGTGTCTTGCCGCTCAACACTCAGCAAAAAGCTTTTCCACCATATCTTGCAAAGAGAAACTCTGCAAGGAAAGAAAACATCCAAAATCTTGTTCTAAAGCTTGCACGGAGGTCTGCAAAGAGTTTTGCAAGAATGAAAGGTAGTTGTCCAAAACTCGTTCTTTTCCAATATAATAACAATGGAAAAGGCAGGAGAGTGGTAAAGTACTGGTTTCTCTAAGTCTGAATGCTGCCCACACTGAGCCTGCATGGTGCGGCTTGCATCTTCGCCTTTGGGAAGCTGCTGCTCGCCGATTCTCCCGGAGG
Organism: Molothrus aeneus; assembly: GCF_037042795.1. Taxonomy (NCBI): domain Eukaryota; kingdom Metazoa; phylum Chordata; class Aves; order Passeriformes; family Icteridae; genus Molothrus; species Molothrus aeneus. Next base: position 10,087,075 of record NC_089679.1, on the reverse strand, counting down.
CGAAGAAGCGGCTTCTTCGCCCACAGAGCATTGGGCCGGTCGCGGTGAGCACGTAAGTGCGGCTTCTGCCGAAAGAAGCCGTGGACCGGCACTTAGCTTCGGAGAGCTGCGTATCTGCGTCTTCTGCGTGTCTTGCCGCTCAACACTCAGCAAAAAGCTTTTCCACCATTTCTTGCAAAGAGAAACTGTGCCAGTAAAGAAAACATCCAAAATCTTGTTCAAAAGCTTGCACGGAGGTCTGCAAAGAATTTTGCAAGAATGAAAGGTAGTTGTCCAAAACTCGTTCTTTTCCAATATAATAACAATGGAAAAGGCAGGAGAGTGGTAAAGTACTGTTTTCTCTAAGTCTGAATGCTGCCCACACTGTGCCTGCATGGTGCGGCTTGCACCTTCGCCTTTGGGAAGCTGCCACTCGCCGATTCTCCCGGAGGAGAAGAAGCGGCTTCTTCGCACACAGAGCATTGGGCCGGTCGCGGTGAGCACCTAAGAGCGGCTTCTGCCAAACGAAGCCCAGGACCGGCACTTAGCTTCGGAGAGCTGCGTATCTGCGTCTTCTGCGTGTCTTGCCGCTCAACACTCAGCAAAAAGCTTTTCCACCATATCTTGCAAAGAGAAACTGTGCCAGTAAAGAAAACATCCAAAATCTTGTTCTAAAGCTTGCACGGAGGTCTGCAAAGAGTTTTGCAAGAATGAAAGGTAGTTGTCCAAAACTCGTTCTTTTCCAATATAATAACAATGGAAAAGGCAGGAGAGTGGTAAAGTACTGGTTTCTCTAAGTCTGAATGCTGCCCACACTGTGCCTGCATGGTGCGGCTTGCACCTTCGCCTTTGGGAAGCTGCCACTCGCCGATTCTCCCGGAGGCGAAGAAGCGGCTTCTTCGCCCACAGAGCATTGGGCCGGTCGCGGTGAGCACCTAAGAGCGGTTTGTGCCGAACGAAGCCCGGGACCGGCACTCAGCTTCGGAGAGCTGCGTATCTGCGTCTTCTGCGAGTCTTGCCGCTCAACACTCAGCAAAAAGCTTTTCCACCATATCTTGCAAAGAGAAACTCTGCCAGTAAAGAAAACATCCAAAATCTTGTTCTAAAGCTTGCACGGAGGTCTGCAAAGAGTTTTGCAAGAATGAAAGGTAGTTGTCCAAAACTCGTTCTTTTCCAATATAATAACAATGGAAAAGGCAGGAGAGTGGTAAAGTACTGGTTTCTCTAAGTCTGAATGCTGCCCACACTGTGCCTGCATGGTGCGGCTTGCACCTTCGCCTTTGGGAAGCTGCAGCTCGCCGATTCTCCCGGAGGCGAAGAAGCGGCTTCTTCGCACACAGAGCATTGGGCCGGTCGCGGTGAGCACCTAAGAGCGGCTTCTGACGAACGAAGCCCGGGACCGGCACTTAGCTTCGGAGAGCTGCGTATCTGCGTCTTCTGCGTGTCTTGCCGCTCAACACTCAGCAAAAAGCTTTTCCACCATATCTTGCAAAGAGAAACTCTGCCAGTAAAGAAAACATCCAGAATCTTGTTCTAAAGCTTGCACGGAGGTCTGCAAAGAGTTTTGCAAGAATGAAAAGTTGTTGTCCAAAACACGTTCTTTTCGAATATAATAACAATGGAAAAGGCAGGAGAGTGTTAAAGTACTGGTTTCTCTAAGACTGAATGCTGCCCACACTGTGCCTGCATGGTGCGGCTTGCACCTTCGCCTTTGGGAAGCTGCCGCTCGCCGATTCTCCCGGAGGCGAAGAAGCGGCTTCTTCGCCCACAGAGCATTGGGCCGGTCGCGGTGAGCACCTAAGTGCGGCTTCTGCCGAAAGAAGCCGTGGACCGGCACTTAGCTTCGGAGAGCTGCGTATCTGCGTCTTCTGCGTGTCTTGCCGCTCAACACTCAGCAAAAAGCTTTTCCACCATTTCTTGCAAAGAGAAACTGTGCCAGTAAAGAAAGCATCCAAAATCTTGTTCTAAAGCTTGCACGGAGGTCTGCAAAGAGTTTTGCAAGAATGAAAGGTAGTTGTCCAAAACTCGTTCTTTTCGAATATAATAACAATGGAAAAGGCAGGAGAGTGGTAAAGTACTGTTTTCTCTAAGTCTGAATGCTGCCCACACTGTGCCTGCATGGTGCGGCTTGCACCTTCGCCTTTGGGAAGCTGCCACTCGCCGATGCTCCCCGAGGCGAAGAAGCGGCTTCTTCGCACACAGAGCATTGGGCCGGTCGCGGTGAGCACCTAAGAGCGGCTTCTGCCGAACGAAGCCGTGGACCGGCACTTAGCTTCGGAGAGCTGCCTATCTGCGTCTTCTGCGTGTCTTGCCGCTCAACACTCAGCAAAAAGCTTTTCCACCATATCTTGCAAAGAGAAACTCTGCCAGTAAAGAAAACATCCAAAATCTTGTTCTAAAGCTTGCACGGAGGTCTGCAAAGAGTTTTGCAAGAATGAAAAGTTGTTGTCCAAAACACGTTCTTTTCGAATATAAAAACAATGGAAAAGGCAGGAGAGTGTTAAAGTACTGGTTTCTCTAAGACTGAATGCTGCCCACACTGTGCCTGCATGGTGCGGCTTGCACCTTCGCCTTTGGGAAGCTGCCGCTCGCCGATTCTCCCGGAGGCGAAGAAGCGGCTTCTTTGCGCACAACACTGTGGCGAGCGCAGGGAGCTCCTGACAGCGGTTTGTGCCGAACGAAGCCCGGGACCGGCACTTAGCTTCGGAGAGCTGCGTATCTGCGTCTTCTGCGTGTCTTGCCGCTCAACACTCAGCAAAAAGCTTTTCCACCATTTCTTGCAAAGAGAAACTCTGCCAGTAAAGAAAACATCCAAAATCTTGTTCTAAAGCTTGCACGGAGGTCTGCAAAGCGTTTTGCAAGAATGAAAGGTAGTTGTCCAAAACTCGTTCTTTTCGAATATAATAACAATGGAAAAGGCAGGAGAGTGGTAAAGTACTGTTTTCTCTAAGTCTGAATGCTGCCCACACTGTGCCTGCATGGTGCGGCTTGCACCTTCGCCTTTGGGAAGCTGCCACTTGCCGATTCTCCCGGAGGCGAAGAAGCGGCTTCTTCGCACACAGAGCATTGGGCCGGTCGCGGTGAGCACCTAAGAGCGGCTTCTGCCGAACGAAGCCCGGGACCGGCACTTAGCTTCGGAGAGCTGCGTATCTGCGTCTTCTGCGTGTCTTGCCGCTCAACACTCAGCAAAAAGCTTTTCCACCATATCGTGCAAAGAGAAACTCTGCCAGTAAAGAAAACATCCAAAATCTTGTTCTAAAGCTTGCACGGAGGTCTGCAAAGAGTTTTGCAAGAATGAAAAGTTGTTGTCCAAAACACCTTCTTTTCGAATATAATAACAATGGAAAAGGCAGGAGAGTGGTAAAGTACTGGTTTCTCTAAGTCTGAATGCTGCCCACACTGTGCCTGCATGGTGCGGCTTGCACCTTCGCCTTTGGGAAGCTGCCGCTCGCCGATTCTCCCGGAGGCGAAGAAGCGGCTTCTTTGCGCACAACATTGTGGCGAGCGCAGGGAGCTCCTGACAGTGGTTTGTGCCGAACGAAGCCCGGGACCGGCACTTAGCTTCGGAGAGCTGCGTATCTGCGTCTTCTGCGAGTCTTGCCGCTCAACACTCAGCAAAAAGCTTTTCCACCATATCTTGCAAAGAGAAACTCTGCCAGGAAAGAAAACATCCAAAATCTTGTTCTAAAGCTTGCACGGAGGTCTGCAAAGAGTTTTGCAAGAATGAAAGGTAGTTGTCCAAAACTCGTTCTTTTCCAATATAATAACAATGGAAAAGGCAGGAGAGTGGTAAAGTACTGGTTTCTCTAAGTCTGAATGCTGCCCACACTGTGCCTGCGTGGTGCGGCTTGCATCTTCGCCTTTGGGAAGCTGCCGCTCGCCGATTCTCCCGGAGGCGAAGAAGCGGCTTCTTCGCACACAGAGCATTGGGCCGGTCGCGGTGAGCACCTAAGAGCGGCTTCTGCCGAACGAAGCCGTGGACCGGCACTCAGCTTCGGAGAGCTGCGTATCTGCGTCTTCTGCGTGTCTTGCCGCTCAACACTCAGCAAAAAACTTTTCCACCATATCTTGCAAAGAGAAACTCTGCCAGTAAAGCAAACATCCAAAATCTTGTTCTAAAGCTTGCACGGAGGTCTGCAGAGTTTTGCAAGAATGAAAGGTAGTTGTCCAAAACTCGTTCTTTTCCAATATAATAACAACGGAAAAGGCAGGAGAGTGAGGCAAAGTAATGGTTTCTCTAAGTCTGAATGCTGCCCACACTGTGCCTGCATGGTGCGGCTTGCACCTTCGCCTTTGGGAAGCTGCCACTCGCCGATTCTACCCGAGGCGAAGAAGCGGCTTCTTCGCACACAGAGCATTGGGCCGGTCGCGGTGAGCACCTAAGAGCGGCTTCTGCCGAAAGAAGCCGTGGACCGGCACTTAGCTTCGGAGAGCTGCGTATCTGCGTCTTCTGCGTGTCTTGCCGCTCAACACTCAGCAAAAAGCTTTTCCACCATATCTTGCAAAGAGAAACTCTGCCAGTAAAGAAAACATCCAAAATCTTGTTCTAAAGCTTGCACGGAGGTCTGCAAAGAGTTTTGCAAGAATGAAAGGTAGTTGTCCAAAACTCGTTCTTTTCCAATATAATAATGATGGAAAAGGCAGGAGAGTGGTAAAGTACTGGTTTCTCTAAGTCTGAATGCTGGCCACACTGAGCCTGCATGGTGCGGCCTGCATCTTCGCCCTTGGGAAGCTGCTGCTCGCCGATTCTCCCGGAGGCGGAGAAGCGGCTTCTTCGCCCACAGAGCATTGGGCCGGTCGCGGTGAGCACCTATGTGCGGCTTCTGCCGAAAGAAGCCGTGGACCGGCACTTAGCTTCGGAGAGCTGCGTATCTGCGTCTTCTGCGTGTCTTGCCGCTCAACACTCAGCAAAAAGCTTTTCCACCGTATCTTGCAAAGAGAAACTCTGCCAGTAAAGAAAACATCCAAAATCTTGTTCTAAAGCTTGCACGGAGGTCTGCAAAGAGTTTGGCAAGAATGAAAGGTAGTTGTCCAAAACTCGTTCTTTTCCAATATAATAACAATGGAAAAGGCAGGAGAGACAGGCAAAGTACTGGTTTCTCTAAGTCTGAATGCTGCCCACACTGTGCCTGCATGGTGCGGCTTGCATCTTTGCCTTTGGGAAGCTGCCGCTCGCCGATTCTCCCGGAGGCGAAGAAGCGGCTTCTTCGGACACAGAGCATTGGGCCGGTCGCGGTGAGCACCTAAGAGCGGCTTCTGCCGAAAGAAGCCGTGGACTGGCACTTTAGCTTCGGAGAGCTGCGTATCTGCGTCTTCTGCGTGTCTTGCCGCTCAACACTCAGCAAAAAGCTTTTCCACCATATCTTGCAAAGAGAAACTCTGCCAGTAAAGAAAACATCCAAAATCTTGTTCTAAAGCTTGCACGGAGGTCTGCAAAGAGTTTTGCAAGAATGAAAGGTAGTTGTCCAAAACTCGTTCTTTTCCAATATAATAACAATGGAAAAGGCAGGAGAGTGGTAAAGTACTGGTTTCTCTAAGTCTGAATGCTGCCCACACTGTGCCTGCGTGGTGCGGCTTGCATCTTCGCCTTTGGGAAGCTGCCGCTCGCCGATTCTCCCGGAGGCGAAGAAGCGGCTTCTTCACACACAGAGCATTGGGCCGGTCGCGGTGAGCACCTAAGAGCGGCTTCTGCCGAACGAAGCCGTGGACCGGCACTTAGCTTCGGAGAGCTGCGTATCTGCGTCTTCTGCGTGTCTTGCCGCTCAACACTCAGCAAAAAACTTTTCCACCATATCTTGCAAAGAGAAACTCTGCCAGTAAAGCAAACATCCAAAATCTTGTTCTAAAGCTTGCACGGAGGTCTGCAAAGAGTTTTGCAAGAATGAAAGGTAGTTGTCCAAAACTCGTTCTTTTCCAATATAATAACAATGGAAAAGGCAGGAGAGTGGTAAAGTACTGGTTTCTCTAAGTCTGAATGCTGGCCACACTGAGCCTGCATGGTGCGGCCTGCATCTTCGCCTTTGGGAAGCTGCTGCTCGCCGATTCTCCCGGAGGCGGAGAAGCGGCTTCTTCGCCCACAGAGCATTGGGCCGGTCGCGGTGAGCACCTAAGTGCGGCTTCTGCCGAAAGAAGCCGTGGACCGGCACTTAGCTTCGGAGAGCTGCGTATCTGCGTCTTCTGCGTGTCTTGCCGCTCAACACTCAGCAAAAAGCTTTTCCACCGTATCTTGCAAAGAGAAACTCTGCCAGTAAAGAAAACATCCAAAATCTTGTTCTAAAGCGTGCACGGAGGTCTGCAAAGAGTTTTGCAATAATGAAAGGTAGTTGTCCAAAACACGTTCTTTTCCAATATAATAACAATGGAAAAGGCAGGAGAGTGGTAAAGTACTGTTTTCTCTAAGTCTGAATGCTGCCCACACTGTGCCTGCATGGTGCGGCTTGCACCTTCGCCTTTGGGAAGCTGCCGCTCGCCGAGTCTCCCGGAGGCGAAGAAGTGGCTTCTTCGCCCACAGAGCATTGGGCCGGTCGCGGTGAGCACCTAAGAGCGGCTTCTGGCGAAAGAAGCCGTGGACCGGCACTTAGCTTCGGAGAGCTGGGTATCTGCGTCTTCTGCGTGTCTTGCCGCTCAACACTCAGCAAAAAGCTTTTCCACCATTTCTTGCAAAGAGAAACTGTGCCAGTAAAGAAAACATCCAAAATCTTGTTCTAAAGCTTGCACGGAGGTCTGCAAAGAGTTTTTCAAGAATGAAAGGTAGTTGTCCAAAACTCGTTCTTTTCGAATATAATAACAATGGAAAAGACAGGAGAGTGGTAAAGTACTGTTTTCTCTAAGTCTGAATGCTGCCCACACTGTGCCTGCATGGTGCGGCTTGCACCTTCGCCTTTGGGAAGCTGCCACTCGCCGATTCTCCCGGAGGTGAAGAAGCGGCTTCTTCGCACACAGAGCATTGGGCCGGTCGCGGTGAGCACCTAAGAGCGGCTTCTACCGAAAGAAGCCCGGGACCGGCACTTAGCTTCGGAGAGCTGCGTATCTGCGTCTTCTGCGTGTCTTGCCGCTCAACACTCAGCAAAAAGCTTTTCCACCATATCTTGCAAAGAGAAACTCTGCCAGTAAAGAAAACATCCAAAATCTTGTTCTAAAGCTTGCACGGAGGTCTGCAAAGAGTTTTGCAAGAATGAAAAGTTGTTGTCCAAAACACGTTCTTTTCGAATATAATAACAATGGAAAAGGCAGGAGAGTGTTAAAGTACTGGTTTCTCTAAGTCTGAATGCTGCCCACACTGTGCCTGCATGGTGCGGCTTGCACCTTCGCCTTTGGGAAGCTGCTGCTCGCCGATTCTCCCGGAGGCGGAGAAGCGGCTTCTTCGCCCACAGAGCATTGGGCCGGTCGCGGTGAGCACCTAAGAGCGGCTTCTGCCGAACGAAGCCGTGGACCGGCACTTAGCTTCGGAGAGCTGCCTATCTGCGTCTTCTGCGTGTCTTGCCGCTCAACACTCAGCAAAAAACTTTTCCACCATATCTTGCAAAGAGAAACTCTGCCAGTAAAGCAAACATCCAAAATCTTGTTCTAAAGCGTGCACGGAGGTCTGCAAAGAGTTTTGCAAGAATGAAAGGTAGTTGTCAAAAACACGTTCTTTTCCAATATAATAACAATGGAAAAGGCAGGAGAGTGGTAAAGTACTGGTTTCTCTAAGTCTGAATGCTGCCCACACTGTGCCTGCATGGTGCGGCTTGCACCTTCGCCTTTGGGAAGCTGCCACTCGCCGCGTCTCCCGGAGGCGAAGAAGCGGCTTCTTCGCCCACAGAGCATTGGGCCGGTCGCGGTGAGCACCTAAGAGCGGCTTCTGGCGAAAGAAGCCGTGGACCGGCACTTAGCTTCGGAGAGCTGCGTATCTGCATCTTCTGCGTGTCTTGCCGCTCAACACTCAGCAAAAAGCTTTTCCACCATATCTTGCAAAGAGAATCTCTGCCAGTAAAGAAAACATCCCCCATCTTCTTCTAAAAGTTTCACAGAGGACTGCAGAGTGTTTAACAAGAAGAAAAAGATAGTGCCCCAAAACTCCTTTTAGTCGAATATAATGTGAATGAAACGGCAGGAGAATGCTAAGGTACTCGTTTTTATCAATTTGAAAGCTGCACACGCTATATCGGTGTGCTGCGGCTTGCATCTTCGCCTTTGGGAAGCTGCCTTTCTCGCCATCTCCCGGAGGCGAAGAAGCGGCTTCTTCGCGCACAGAGCATTGTGCCCGTGGCGGTGTTTTCCGGAGAGCGGCTTCTGACGAAAGACGCCCTGGCAGGGGGCTTAGTTTCGGAGAGCTCTTTACTCTGCCTTCTGCCTCTCTGGTCGCATAAAACTTAGCAAAAAGCTTTTTTACTATGTCTTGCAAGGACAAACTGTGCCAGTACGGAAAGCATCTCCGCTCTTGTTCTAGAAGTTGCACGGAGGTCTGCAGAGTGTTTAGCAAGAAGCAAAAGAAAGTTGTCCAAAACTCCTTCTTTTGGAATGGTAATGTGAATGGAAATGGCCGGAGAGTGGTAAGGTACTGTTTTCTTTAGGTTTGAGAGCTGCACACACAATCCCCATGTTGTGCGACTTTTTTCTTTGCTTTTAAAGACGCGGCCGCGGTCTCCATCTCCTGGAGGCGAAGAATCCGTTTCTTTGCACACAGAGCATTGTGCCGGTCGCGCTGCGCTCCAGAGCATGGCTTCTGCGGAAAGACGCCCGGGAGCGGCCCTTACCTTCGGAGATCTCCGTATCTCTGAATCTGCGTCTCTTGTCGCCTACATCTTAGCAAAAAGCTTTTCTACTAGGTCTCGCAAGGAGAAACTCTCCCAGTACAAAAAGCATCCCGGATCTTTTTCTGGAAGTTGCACGGAGTGCAATGTTAATGTGAATTGAAAAGGCAGGAGAATGAGGAAGTGCTGTTTTCTGTCCGTTTGAAAGCTGTCACAAGGAGAAACTCTATCAGCACCTCAAGTTTTCCTCCATTTTACTCCCGATCTTTCTTTTGCTGTGCAGTCAAGAAGCACCCCACTTTCTTAGTTCTGCTGCAGGTTGTCTTCAAATGGCTTTGCTTTCTGTCCCCTCCTCCCCATTTCTAACAGGCACAAGCACATTCCCTTCCCGGAACAAAATCCTGGTAATAGAGCCAGGAAGACTACGCTTTGACTTTGAGAACCAAAACCTATCTAAGAGAAAATAGTCCATTCTTTGAGACCCAATAGCACACATCTGTGTGCAGGAGGAAGAGGGGTGCGTGCGTGCGTGAATGGGAAGTGTACTCGCCAACAAACTAGAGCCAATATTAGTAACCAACATGTAACAAGTGTGGACGTATCTAATTCCCGGCTCTTTTTTGGATCTTTTTTCTTCAAGGTTATTTTGCTTTTAAAGATTTTCTAGTCATTTGAAAGATTCTTCTTTGTTTGTGTGAGAATAGAAATCTCCATAAAGCTTACTACGTAAAAGCAGGGTAATCTTTTGGACTTGATGATGACTATTTGGGAGATGATATTTTCATCTGCATAAATCAATTTCCTTGTTTTGGAAATATTTTTGTCACGGAAAGTAGTAAGTTTCAAGATGTGTTTTTAGAAGGTGTAAAAATTGAGATCCTCATTTGTATCAAAGCAATACAAAGAATATCCCTTAAAACCATCCACTCCATCATTTCATTTTTGTATTTTTGTCTTTTCAATAGCTAGTTCTCACTTTCAGGTGGCTTTTAAATGCCATGGTTTGACACAATTTTGTTATTCATTTCTAAGCTTCAAAATGATATTTAAGAAGAGTAATTTCCTGTAACTACTTGACAGTTTGCAAATTAACATCAAAGTGGAGGGAGGGAGGGAAGGAAGTGGCAGAAGGACGTGGCAGAAAGAAGGACATAGTGGAAGGAAGGCAGTGAAGGAAGGAAGTGGGGGAAGGAAAGAAAAGAAAGAAGGAAAGAGAGAAAGAGAAAAAGAAAGAAAGAAAGAAAGAAAGAAAGAAAGAAAGAAAGAAAGAAAGAAAGAAAGAAAGAAAGAAAGAAAGAAAGAAAGAAAGAAAGAAAGAAAGAAAGAAAGAAAGAAAGAAAGAAAGAAAGAAAGAAAGAGAAAGAAAGAAAGAAAGAAAGAGAAGGGAAGAAAATTCCCAAATGTCAGAAACGTTAAAGATGATAAAATACTTGCGTGTATGATAAAGAGCGAGGACTAGATATTAGATATAGTATTGCTAAATGGCACATAAATGTGAGACCCAAACAGTTCAACTCATTGGATAGCAGTTTCTCAGCATGAATATGTTATTTCTAGCTTCAATTTCTTACTGCTACTGTACAGAATGATTACCATAGAATAATGGAATGGTTGGGTTTGGAAGGGACATTAAATTCACCTACGTCCTCCCCACCATGTCATTGTCAGGGACACCTTCCACTAGACCGCCTTAAGCTCAAAGACCCATTCAAGCTGGCCTTGATCACTTCCAGGAATTGGTCACCCACAACATGTTCTAGTGTCTCACAACCATCTTGGCAAGGAATTTCTTCCCAATAGCCAAAGGAAACCTATACTCTTCAGGTTTTAAAGCCATCCACACTTTTCCTATCGCTCCTTGCCCTTGTGTAGCTCACCTGCCTCCTTCTGGTAGGCTGTCTTCAGCTACTGGAGAGCTGCTCTAACAATTTGCCCAGAGTCTGCTCTTCTCCAGGCTGAGAAAACGCCTGCGGGACTCTGACTTGATGACAGACTTCATGTGCTGCACTGGGGGCTCAGACCATTCTTCTTCTTGGAATTGTTGTAGGATGCTCAACCACTGTTGACTGTGGTACAGGTACACAGTTCATTGTGGTACAGGTAATAAATAGATGATTGTTTTAATAAAGACACAATTGAAATGATAAGAGCTAAATTTTAATGCAAAATTAATTGGAGAAAGATTCCTAAACCTGTGGCCCGTTACCCCAGCCCATCCATTGATTGTAAATGAGATTCCTTGCAGATGTTATGATACATGAACCAAAGCCAAGTGATGGATACTGCTTAAGATAGATGTTCTACCTGCTTACTGCAATATGGTCTTATCAGTCTAAAACAATCCCCCGAACATTAAGAACAAGAGATTACATCATGAAGTAATGAAGTGCTTTGGTTGAAAGTAAAAGGCATTTGAAAGAAATGGGTTTGGGGGCTAACGCAGCAAGATCTCAGAAATGGAGTGCCAGCTTAGTTCTCTGCTTCAGAGACAAGTGAAGCAATTCAGAAGTGTCCTCCTGTGAAAAAGGTTGACAGATCTTTCTGCACAACAGTTAACAGCCGGCATCAGAAATGTGTGCAAATAACATACTAGCCACTACAAGTTTGTCATCCAGGAGTGGAAGGGCCACTCAGACGCATAGCAGTGGTCTTGCTGCTGTGCCTGTTCAAATAGACAGAAAAGAATGAGGAAAACAAATTTTTCCATCTAGTTTGTTTCAGTATTGGTACAAAGACTATTTTCCCGCCCTCAGGAGACAGCAAAAACAGTCAACAACTGAAATGCTTCAGAAATGGAAATGATCTGAATCACAAATATTTCTTTTCACATCAAATTTAAAGCCTAAGTCATAACTGTCAAACAGATAGAACTATTTAAAGATGAATGTACTATACATACTAAAATATTCCCAGAGATAACTATTGTGTCCTTAGTCTGTTTAAAAGTCTAGACTTCCTGGTAAAAAAACTTGTACAGCGCTGAGGTAGCTCCACGACATTCTCTTTTCAGATTAATTAAACTCTTCAGTCTCACCACCGTTACCAATGGATTTCTGTAAGTCCTTGAAAACCAGTAATTTCCCTTTTTTCCTTCTATGAAAAAAATGACAGTGACAAGAGTTATTTGCACTCCCTATTTTCTGAAAAGCCTGAACATCAAGCCTTAAGAACTTTATCATGAGTTTTACTTCAAAGTAAATTTTAAGAGAATGGCAGAAAGAATGGGAGCCTCAAGCAAAAGAATTTAGGCTTCTAATTCTTGGGTTGTCTTCTTACTTACCTAAGACAAGAAGTGGAAAGAGAATAGATTAGAGTTAGCAGCTGTTTAAGATTTGCACGTACTCTTCCACTCTTCCAAGAGGTCAAGGATGCTTTTCTGGCCCTCCCTCCCTCCACAAGCTGCAGCTTCCTTCAAAGCACATTCACCTGCTGTGCAATGGAGCTCCCCACGAGCTCCATTGTGTTCCTCCACGGTTCTCCAGGGACTGCTGGGAGACAACCTGCTTGATGATGATGTCCTCCAGGGACTGTGGGGGATTCTTTGCTGTGTCAACTGGAGCACCTTCTCCTCCTTCTTGTCTCACTTTAGTATCATGCAGCTGCTTCTCATACTTCTTTTTTCCCTCACTTGTCACTGCCTATTCATATGTTTTGTACTTTTGACAATATATTTTCACAAAGACTGATGGGCTCAGTTGCAGAAATGTGTCTTGCTAGAAAATTGGATACTATAGAAAACCATGATTTTACAGCAAAGAATAGTGGAAGTACAAATATACTGCTAAAGAACCAGAAAATTGACAATCATTCATTGTAATACGTCCCCTCATTTTGCCTTCTTTCTCCTTAAGATCTGGAAAGACTACTGGGCACTGAAAAACACTACAGTGTTGTTTCAAAGAAAAGACTTTTTTAGGATTCTAAGGCGCATGTTCCAATTGCTTGAGAAAATTGAGAAAAGGCACTTTGTCTTTTGTGATAAATATCATTAGCCAGTAGGGACAAAGTCTGACCAACAAGAGCAGATCAAAATCTGATGAGACCAAGCAATATACCTTGAGTGGCCAGGACAGAACCATCGAGTCGTCAAATCTGTTGAATTGGAAGGACCCCATCAGGATCATCATCAGTCCAACTCCTGGCCCTGCCTGGGGCCATCCTTGAGAATCACACCATATGCCTGAGAGCAATGTCCCAAACTCAGACAGGTGTGATGGTGTGACCACTCCCTGGAAAGACTCTTCCAGTGCCCAGCCATTCTCTGGTTAAAAACTTTTTCCGGATACCCGACCTAAACCTCCCCTGACTCAGCTGCATGCCATTTCTTTGAGTTCTGTCTTTGTAGACCTCATTTGAGGACTTTCTAATACCAAGGTGATTCCGCCCCAGAGCAGAGCAGAGCAGAGCAGAGCAAGACAATCCCCTCCCTTGCCCAGCTGGTGATACTGTGCCTGATGCACCCCAGGACAGGCTTGGCCCTCCTGGCTGCCAGGGCACTGCTGATGCACATTCAGCTTGCCATTGGCCAGGAGCCTGGGTCCCTTTCTGCAGTGCTTCTCCCAGCCTCTTGCTCCCTCCCCAGTCTATACACCCACCAGGATTGCCCTGTTGCAGGTGCTGAATCCAGCACTTGCCCTTGTTCCACTCCATCTGGTTGGTGATTGCCTGTGGGAATCCTCAAAAACAGAGGGGTTTGGGAAAGCTGCAAAAGGAAGGCCTCAGAGACAGCAGAACTGTCATTGGAGCTAAGCAGTAGTCATAAGGTTTGTCAGCAGAAAAATTAGATGAGAAGTAGAAATGTAAGGACAAATGGAACAATGGTCTGTGTATTAATGCTTGTCTAGAATAACTCCCTAAGCTACAGCAAAGTATATCTAGTGCGATGTTAGGTAGTTCTAAGCTTAATAATGGAGCTCTGTGCGTTGTATCTTAAGGCTTACAAGCAGGTCTTTTATTCGAAAGAAGCGAGCATTGTTCTAAGCCCAGGTACATGTCTTTATAGTGATTGGACAGAAGTACTGTCAATATGCTTTTGCTTTGTGTGATTGGTCAAAAAACTTTTCAAGTAAGTTGTAACATTAAGTTCTTTGTCTGCTGCTGGGGACGTGAGCTGCTGGCAGCTTCCCATTGTCATCACCATGTAATGAGACTGATGCTGGAAAAAAACCAGCTTGAGACGCCGTCCCCAGCAGTCCCGCCCCTTTTGTGATTTGTGCATAGACTCCCGGCCAGCAAGAATTGCCCATCTCTCCTATTTGGCAAGATCTCTCTGCAAGGTCTCTGTGCCCTCAAGGGAGTTAGTTCACAGCTCCTCCCAATTTAGTGTCTTTGGCAAACTGTCTTAATATTCCTTCAAGTGCTGTGTCCAGGTTGTTCAAAAGATGTTGAAGAGAACTGGCCCAATGATGATACTGTCTTAGCCACTGAAATAAGTGCTTCATACTTCCTCTTGTGCAGAAATCACAACAAATTTCTTTTCTATCCATGCAGATATCTTTTCTTATGCTCATGCTTTTTATCCCAACAGCAGCTGACACGACATTTACAGGCACAGCAACAGCACACTTTTCCTGCTCTTACTAGACTTAACAATTTTGCAACCGGTCAATCAGTGACCTTTGCAACTAAAGTCAGACCTTCAGCATTTCTCATTAAAGGAATGTCTTCAGAAGAAAACTTTGCTGCCTACTCTGTACGACTGAAGAATAGATGATAATGAGTTAGCATCACAATCAGTTAAGTACAGAGCCTATACTTTAGCAGGGAAAAAATTAAAAGAAGAGCTCTTTTATGCAACAACTATCTGAGAAACAAAACAACTAGGATCTTCCACAGGGTTTCCCTGCAGTAGAAATGTACTTGTATGAATGCAGAAGATAAAAGATGTGGTTTTGAAAGGCTATGTCCTTGCTAAGCTAAATTGGATCTCATCCTGTAGATGAAAGATCAAGGAGCTCAAAGCGGAGCTAGAGAGACATGTCCAGATAATGAGACAGAGCAAAGCATTTTCCAAGATAATTAAGCATTCTGGTGGACTGGCCAGTTAGGTTAAATCTGCCACACCCATTCACTTTCGGGGACTGAACTGTGGAGTGCTAAACCGTATCTGCTGCTGTGCAAAGTAAAAGAGATCCATCCAAATTGTATGGTTAGTGTGAACACTCTCACTCTCAATTGTAAAACACTTCATAAGCTATTAATCAGTCTTAGGAACAAAATGAAATAAAGCTGTTATGCCATCTGGGAATGGGAAAACATGTTCAAAATATTTTTTCTCTATGTTTTCTTCTTTTTTCTTTTTCTTTTTTTCTTTTTTTTTTTTTTAATCCCACATTATGTGATTGATAATTTCAACCATTCTGGAATGCTTTTAACAGATGAACCCAGCATAGTAGTTTTATTACAGGCTCTTGTCCCTTACATGCTTCAGGACAGGTTTGGAATATACTCCACAGTCAATTAGTGGTTTTTTATCTCTTTTCCCAGAGACAACTTTTAAAGGACTACTTAACCCCTAAAAATCATAATTTCTCTGGTTTCTCCAAGCTTTTTGAGAAAGCTGTTTTGGTTTTGTTTTGGTTTGTTGTTTGTTTTGTTTTATTGCATCATTCCTAATGTCTTCAGACCTACTACAAGAAGAAGTTAAAAATAGATCTTATTTGAAGAGACTGTTAAAGCTAATGAACTGCCAGTCTTGGTATTTGTATCTTTCTAAATCCTTTAAATTCCAAGGTTGCCTTCCTGAATCCTCAGTTACTTAGAAAACATTGTGTTTATAAAACAGACCCAGTTCAATTGCTTCTGCAAACTCACCTTCATTTTATAGGATTGTACTTCAAGAAATCTTGCTTCATTCAAACATTGAAAGTACAGATTTGACATCATCTGTGACCCTTCCATCTGTCTGAACTGTATTTCATTGTGTGAGTTTCTCAGTTGCTTCAAATAAGGACAGAATCTTTTCAATTTGCATAGCATGTTATCTGAAGATCTCCTGTCTGCTTTCTTCACTTGCTTTAATGGGAAGACAAGGGAAATACATTTTGAATGTTATCTTTTAGAGTCTACTTTTACCTACCAGTATGCTTATATGGACTAGAACCAATGTCAGCTTGAAAGAAGGTATTGTCACGATCCGCTGATACCAAGGGGTTGGTTAACTGGTTGGTTGGTTAACTGATCTCGGAGTGCAACAGACAACCTGGAAAGGGGATTGCAGTATCAATCCAAACAAATGCACCTTTATAGAATGACCACAGCAAATGCCTGAAAGGAATCAGGGAGAGGAAAAGAATAAAAAAGAGGGGGAGAAAGAGAGAGGAGTATAGCTACCAAACATGGAGAGACTAAGTCCTCTTAGTCCAGCCGATAGAGTTTGCCTAGTCACGTTGGGAAGATCTCAAAGTCCTGGTTAACTCAAGGTTCTATTATAGTCCATTGCTGAGGGGGGAAACAGAATCTTGAAATGGCTGAGGGGGAACAGATACAATCAAGAAGAAGAAGTCTATTGAAATTGCTGAGGGGGAAAAAGGTATTGAAGACGGGTACAGACAGTCCATGTTCTCAGCAGGATAAGTCAGTATCAGCAGTGAGTGGGACCCACTGTTTCAGGACTGCTTTCTGGGGGAAACCAGCCTAGGTCCGGTGAACACATCTGTAGGCAACACTCAGCAGGCATCCTGCTTCAGTCAGGCCAGCACCCCTGCATCAGAATTACAGGTGTCTCAGTCTCAGTCCTTGGTAGGGGGGCTTCAACCTCGGTGCCTCACGCTGGTAGTGGAGATGAAGGATTTTCCATGGGGGGGCTACCAAGTTGCCCCAGCAAGTTCATCTGGCCAAGAGGTGGGAAAATTCCTGGTCTATTGTCGTGAAGCAGGTGCAAGCATATAGGCCGGGTCGCCCTTTGGCAGGCCCTGCTAGAAGCAGTCACTGAAGACACAGCTGTGAACAATCACTTGGCAGGCCAGAATTCTGCTCAGGGGCCTCAGGATTTTTGGTGTTCATCCATTACTGGCAGGCCAGAGGTCCCATCGGGATCCTCAGGGTCCTGATATCGGTCCTGTGGACGGTCGTGAGGCAAATGAGGGGAACCTCAGACCGTCTTTCACAGCACCTGGTGACTCATGACAGGCTTCAAAGGGTCTTCATCAGCAGTGTTCTGTACTATTGTTGTGTACTTGTCGCACATTGGTAGCATATCCTGGAAAGCAGAGACAATACGTCAGACAGAGAGAGAGAAGGGAAGGACAAGAAAAGATAGAAAAAGGCGGGAGTAAGGAAACAAGAAACAAATATAATAACAGTAATTTAAACCATATTATTTTGAAACATTTTTTTCAAATATCTGAAACTAATCACAAATAATCAAAGGCAATAAAGCAATAAACAAATCCACAACAGTTAATTTAAAATATTTTTTTTCAAAACAATTCACCAAAAATCAAAAGTAATTTTCTTATAATCATCAAAGAAAATTGAAGACGATTTCAAAACACATCCTCTCATTTATAGTCGCCTTGTGTCAATAGTCTTGGAGATGTCCACAGTGAAAAGGACATCAGCCAAGTTGTGTGCATTAATTACAGACATCAATTTTGTTAACTCTTTCATCATTCTCCAATTCATAATGAGTAAGATTGCTGATTAAAAAACCCCAATCAAAACGAAACGCAAAAGGGCAATGATGGGATGACACATACTGTTCAGGACTCTTGTGGCAATAGGTGACCACCCAAAAAGAGTATCCTACCACCTGTGTTCAGCATCTTTTCTTACTCTCTCTATGACATGGTGTATTTCTTTCACATTGTGATGAACAGTTACCAGTGCTTTCTGTCTATTCTTCTTGATCTTCTCCAATATTTCCATGAAGTCCTGATGAAGCAAAGATTGCTTTACCAAAGTAATGTTCATCCCAATGGGAGTAGGTAAATGTCCTGGTTTAGGGCAAATTTGGGAGAAAACCTCCAAAAGGTGGACCCTCCAGAAAACAAACCCACACGGCCCCTCCCCCAACCGGGTCGGGAAGGATTCCTTGGAAACAAGTGGAAAGAACCTGTTTCTGTAACAGGCAAAGCACCCCCCAGCACACAAAAGGAACAATACCAGATGGCACCACTCTTTCACCGCTCTGAAAAAGTAGACAGCTTCAGAAAGTCTCTCTTGGGAGTGCTCGCTCTGTTATCAGTCTGTCCTGTGCTGGGGTAGCTGCTGCACCTTGGCCACAAGGTGCAAACTCTCGGTGTTTCCCAGGTCCCAGTCCGGAGCAGGTCCGAGTAGGTCCAAAAAAGGGAAAGGAGAAACAGTCCAGGGAAAATTTGGACTGCTTAGCTAAACTAACTAATGAGCAGGAGCAAAAAAGCAAGAGCAAAGCAGGAGCAAAGCCGAAGCAAGAGCAAAGCGAAAAGCAAAGCAAAAAGCAAAAGCAGCACCCATGTACTGCCCTGTCTCTGTGTCGCGCCAGCTGTGGGGGAGCGGCTGATAGCAAAACCGAAACAAAACATTCGCTCTTCACAGCCAGTCTTGAAGGCACAGAACATGATATCCAGCATAAACAGAACACACGGATGGGGATACAAGCATCATAACGTCACCCTAGGACAGTAATAGTTTGTGAATCAGTCTTTAATTGGATTGTAAAAGGTAATGGGAGGTAACTGGAGCTTCTGAAGAAAAATCACATCCCTCAATTTTGTAAAGTTACAAGCGCAAAAATTTGAATGATTTTTACTATCCACTACTGCATTTTCTACAAATACCATATCACAAGCAGTTCTAAAGCACCCACACCCATTGCCTATATATTTAAGGACTGTTTCGAAAGTCTCGTTAGGATGAATTTCAAAATGACAGATATTTTGTTCTGTGTCCAAACAAACATCCTGAGCTGGAATTGCATTACTTTCACAGATGAAGCCTTGTTCTCGGACAATAGAAGATTCCAAATTAACATAGCTCCATCATGATTTAGCCCTAATGCAATAATAGGAAATCTCAAATGCACTGAGGCATTGCGTACGGTTAACACAAGAGCTGTGGCTGTGTCTGTAATGGGGTGATAAGTAAAATTCACCAAGTTCCACCAGGACTGGAATTCTCTTTCAAAATCAGTGGCACTTTCCCAAATTCTTTTCTGAATTTCAGTAGGAAAATTGCCTTCACCTTCTCTTATCATTGAGGCAGCAACTGACTGCATCGACAATTGTGCCTGGATAGAGCTAAGAGCCAAAGAAAGGTTGTTTTGTGTAGCACCGAGTGCATCAGTATACCAATTTGTGATCACTTACATTTACCTTTTCCCAAGCTGGTAATATGTTTGATAGCAAGCACTGCTGTGTTCCCAAAGCCAATAAGGATGATTGCAGTGGTTGTTTTAATTTGGTCAAATCTCTAACCATTTTGTGGCAGCCAATTTATCCATTAGTGTACTTCAGAATCAATACTATTTAGAATTCCAAAACCTGTTCCCAAAACACCGGTTATGTCTCTTAGTGTCCGTTTTTAAAGAAAAAACGGACTTTCTGTTTTTGCAGCCAGGTGGTCCAACCCTCAAAGGAAGTCCGCAAAAAAGGCAAACAGGCCGGCTGAATTTCTGAGACATTGTTTTGCATCATCAGCAATTTGACTTGTTTAAGAGACCGTGCCAGATTGAACAATATGTGTTGTTGACCAGTTTTCCTGATTATATATGGTCCAATTTCAAAACTTCTCAGGCTAAGCATAAGCGGTGGTTGGGCTGGAGTGGTGGTAGTAGAAGGTTGGTTCATACCATTTATTATCAACTTAAAAGAAAAGCCTTCACTAGTTTTGGACCAAAGACAAACTACTTCTGCAGTTTGTGTTAATGTAAAATTGTGCCAACAGTCTTGTACGCTTGGGGGCGTACAAACCTGTTCACGCTTATTTGTCTGATCTGTCAAAACACTGATTGAGATTGCTTTGCTATAAGCAGTTCCACAAATCCTTCGGCTAATTTCTTCTCCCACTACCCCTTGAAGCTGCCAGGCTTTTTGTTTTTCCCATTCCTGCCAAGTGAACAAAAGCTTGGGACCAAGGCCACATTGACTAAGGGGACTCTCAGTCCCTTCTGCCCACTAGGATGTAACTACTGTACTCAATGTCAGCTTTGTGCTCTCAGTCCCTTCTACCCATTGGGGTGTAACTATGGTGCTCAGTGTGGGCTTCATGCTCTCAGTCCCGTCTATTCCACTGGGATGTAACTACGGTACTCAGCGTGGGTTTTGTTATAGCGTCTATCTTAAATTTATGAGCTAAGCCTTTTCAACCTAACAGGTTGGTCAAGTTATTTTGCCAGCGGCATGTCACTTATGTCGGTTTAGTTAACGTAAAATTATGCCAGCAATCAATTGGTTCATTTTTACAATCCTTTGTACTTGCAACATTGTTCGTTTTGCGACCTAGAGTGTAATTACCAACATACTCCTGACAGCAACACAGAGTAAGGGGAATTTGTTTGGCACACTCCCACTTGTTTGTAGGACACAGTCTCGCTGAAGGGATATCCCAATCATTTTTCCCATCTGGTTCCATAAAATTTCCGGCAACTGTGATGGAGGTGGATTTCTCATAGAGAGATCCTTCCATTTTTCTGCATGCTTCCACAACCGACTCACCAATTGTTCCAGTTAGGGCTCTAGTCCAGTCCTTCTGATCCCATCCCCACTCACTTGGACCATATACCTGGGGGTCATGCAGCACTATAGGCTCTAGGTTCGGGTGGCCACCCTTGGGATACGCTCCTAGAACATTAGTGGGATGGAGGGTAGCTTCAGACCACAACCACTCAGCAGGATCCTGTCCATGGAATTGTGGTAGGATGCAGAAAAGCATCACCAGTGTTATCATGGTTCAGATGATTTTCATGTTCCTCAGGGTTCTTCTGTAAAAGTAAAAACAACAGAAATCCTTCCACTGAGGGCAGAAAAGAGTTAAAATGATAGGATTATCCAGCATGTATTTATCCAATGCTCTTTCCCTAGAGCATCAGAGGCTACCCATGCATATTTCTTCAGAGGGGTTTTCAGCACTAGTGCTACTTCCCCTACAGTAGGGAGGTCCACCAGAACAGGTTGTCCAGGGTAATGTGCTGGACTTTTTGAATCGTCAGGTCGCCGAAGTAAGGGAACGATGCTTGGAGCTGTTGGGCAAAAGGCAGTGATTTTGGGACATCCATTCACCCCCCATCTACTGTTCACTCTTTTAACAGCTTCCCATAACCGAACGTCCCAATTTCCCTCCCGGGGCTTCAGAAGTCCTTTCAAAAAACCCTTGGTCCTTTCTAAGATCCCCTTAGCTTGAGGGTAGTGGAAAGGGGTGTGCAAAGACCGCTTAATTCCTTCACCTTTTGCCCAATGCTGTACACCTCTAGCAGTGAAGTGGGACCTGTTATCAGATTGAATTTCCTGTGGCTTTGGGAAAGTTCCAAACCACCCCTGCAAAGCTTTAACTGCATTATCACCTGTAGCTCTTTTCAAAGCATCAGCTTGAAGCAACCCAGATACAATTTCTACTCCTACTAGCACAAAGTGTTTACCTCCTGACTTCTTAAAGGGGCCAATATAGTCTACCTGCCACGCGTCCCATAAGCCTTTACCCTTTCTTAAATGCAGAGGGTCATCTTCTAAAGGATGTCTCTCCACTCACCTGTGACATTGCTCGCAGGCTGATACGCATGTTTTACACATTTCCCTGGTAACCAGCCAACCACAAGCATGAGCTTCTTTGTACAAATCTTTTGCACCTGTGTGCTGTCTTTTTCCATGCAGCCATTCTAATAGTTGATCCCAGTCCTCACTAATGAGTTCCTTTTTCAGGGGGCTGAGCCTTGCTAGTTCATCAGCTCTATTCTTCCACTCTCCTGCTGGATTTCCATCTGTTTGCTGAGAAGCTACCCAACCAATAGCAACATTTCCTTGGCTTGCAACATCTAAAATTTCTTGCCCCTTTTCCTTTTGCCACACTGGAATTCTGTGAACTTCCCAATCATTTTGCTGCCAGAAAGGAAGCCACTCGGTACAACCTTTGTACACTGCGTAAGAGTCGGTATAAATGCAGACAAGAGAAATGTTCTGTGCCTCACATCGGAAAACACTCCAAACAGCTATGAGTTCCCCAGCCTGAGCGCTGCCTTCCCCTTCGGTAATGATTCTTTCACCAGATGAATTGTGTAAGACAGCTGTTCTATATCTCCATACCTTCCCTTCCCGTTTTGCAGAGGCATCTGTGAACCAAGAACTTGCTGCTTGTTCGGGGGAGAAAGGAAGGGCAGCTTTGATTACAGAGGCAGATTTATCTTGGCTGCTAACCAGGCTCTCAGTGCCTTGGATTGTTAGATTTTTAGCAGCATCTTCCGTTATTGAGACGGTATTACAATAGCCTTCCATCTGAGCATACCATTTCCTAACTGAGGCCCTTTGGGCTACCCCGTCAGGTTGGGGGCGGGGGAGGTGGGGCTCCCATTAGTGACAATTTTGATAACTTTGAAAGGGCTTCTTAATACAATATGCTCTTGTCATGCAATTTTTTCCTCTTCTAGGAGAGCTAAGCTAACTACAAACAACCCCTTTTCCCAGGTAGTGTATCTTTTCTCAGCATCTTTGAAACCACAGGAATAAAAACCAAGAGGCCCCGTTGGACCCTCGGGACCCCACTGCCAAATGTGTACTGATAGCCCTGAGGAGGCAAATCCCCATTCCACCTGAAAGGGATCTGTGGGATGGATAGGGCCTAGTGCTTGGTGAGCTGTTGCCTCAAAAATCAGTAATTGCAATGCTTCTTCCTGAGAAGGAGTCCAATCCCATTTCATCCTTTTCCTCAGCAAGTCAAAAAGCGGCCTAGCAATTATTGAGAAATCTGGGATGTGTTTTCTCCAGAACACTAATAGTCCTAGAGCTTGCTGGAGATCTTTCCTCAATTCAGGCCTTTGAATCTGATCTAAAGAGGTTAGGGTATCGGGTGGAATACATGTCATGCCTCCTTTCCACCAAATTCTCAAAATCTTCACTTCCTGAGAAGGTTTCTGAATTTTCTCTGCGGGTATCTGCAAATCAAGACTTTTTAAGTGAGAGATTATTTTCTGCTGATGTTTCCCTACTACCTCTATTTCATCCTTCCCCCCCCTCCCCACCACCCCCCCCCCCAGAGTGTCTTAAATGTATTGATTATCAGCTACAGGATCAGCAGGATCAGGTTTGGGTATTTTTTCTAATTCCTGAACTAAAGCATGGTGGGCCAAAGTGGAGGAGTGTTTGTTGCCTTGGGGAAGCCTAGTGCAAGTGTATTTCTGTCCTTTCCCATGGGAAGGCAAAATGGTCCCTATCTTCTGGCTGTATAGGTATCATAAGGAAGATGTCTTTGACATCCATAGTTGCCATTGCCATGATTGAGTGAGCCTTTTCTTGAATTGATGTTATTAATTCAGCTAAGTTTGGGACCAGTGCTGTAAGAGGGTCTGTGTTGGCATTAAGCCTGCGAAAATCTACTGTTAATCTCCACTTTCCACTGGCTTTTCAGACTGGCCATACCGGTGAATTAAAAGGAGAATGTGTGTGAATTATTACCCCTTGGTTTCTCAAGTCCTGTAGAACCGCTTTGATACCTTCTCTGGCACCAGAAGGTAGAGGGTATTGTTTTACATTAGTTGTTTGATTATAGGGTAGGGAGGGTGCGGTTTGAAGCAGCCTAATGTTAAGTGGCAGTGTGCCAAAAGACCACAGAAATCCCTCAGAGTCTTCCCACTGCCTCCCAGCAAGGACACCCATTCCTAATCAATTATTTGGAATGTTCCCACTTACCATTTTGATGGCTAGTTGATGCTCATTTCCAGGGCGCGTCAGTTAGGCTAAGGCAACATTCATAGATTCTGTAGTTCCCAGAGCATTAAGAACACAGCATTGTCTCTTAGTTGGAACAATTCCACACCTCTGGGCATCCTTTTTTGTTAGTGCAGAGATTTGAGCCCCAATGTCAATCAAAAAGGTTACTAGTAGCCTGTGGAGGCCCGTGATAGCTGGGCTTAATTTATATCCTGATTTATTTTTAGTGAGCATTCTTAAATAAACCCAAGCTCCGCCCCTTTGCCCGCCTGTAAGCGGCAGAGAGATTTGTTTCCCGAAAACCCTGTTGGTTTTGGTTCACTGCCTGTGCTCTGTGGGAGAGGCTGGGGGAGGGTGAGTTTTTGTCCCTGAGAAGGGAGGGGTGCACTGGGTTGAGCCAATGGATTTGGTTTTCGCTGGTGCCAATTATTTATTATTTTCTGCAATTTATCAAGGGGCAAACCATCCATCACCGCTTTGGGGACCCACTTTTGAATTCCCAACAACCACCAACGGTGGCAGTTAGAGATCTGTTTTCCTTTCTCTATATTTTCACTGTGAGGAGCCCCAATAAACCAAACACCTTTGTTATTTTCTGATTTCTATGCCGGGGTTTTTATAGCTCCATATTGTCTACAATAATTAATTAGATCTACTGCAACTTCAGCTCATGTCCAAACTTTATGGCTACTGGCAGGTGAGTCAGACTGAGAAGCTGAGGGCTGTGAGGGGGAAGAGTAGGGAGTGAAGCCAGGATCTCTAGGTCCACTTTGGTCAGGGGAATTCCTGAGGAATCTTATCTAGTCTTTCTACAGGATTCAAAGCCATTATGGTTTTCTGTAGAGTCATTGCTGTATGTTTAAGTGTTTCTGGAAGCCCATGAGTTCAATTGGTCATTAGTTCTGGCTTCACAGGTAATTGCATTGGGCATTCAAAACCAGGAACTAATTTCTTTTCATCAATCATTTGCAGGCAGGCGGCTTTGTGGACACTTTCTAAGAGCTGGTCAGTGGTGTCAACGATTGCCAGGGGGTCACCCCTTTCCAAAGGATTCATTCTCCCGGCCCAGAAAGACGCACCCTGTGTCAGGGACCATGCATCACTCTTACCTCCTTATCTCCTGTTATGAAGAAGGCTCCATGTCCCCAGTACCCACTGGCCTCCGGTTAATTTAATTTGATCTCCACCATCGAGGGACACTCGGAAGACATATTCTGTCTCTGATTCTTGTGGGAGGCGCCCGAATTCTTTTTACAGCTTAGCTAATTCGGTAGCACTGAAGGGTATTTGTTTAGTTGTGATATGTGGGTCAAGATCCTCTTTCGGCAATGCAGAGAGACAGGGAGACCCACTCGGTAATCAGAATCCAATTTTATTGTGGGATACAAGCACTTATATACCATTTCAGGGAGACTAGTAATGTGTACTACAATGATTAGGTTAAAATCACATACACAAACTTACGCATATAACAACATCTCTTGCTTGCAGAGTTTAATGCGATTTTCTTTTGCCAGTAAACCCGTTTGATTTAATCTTCTTGCAATCCAGGTCTAATTTTCAAAGTTCCGTTTGTTTATGCCAAGGCATCCTGTTATCAAATCTCTTATGTTAACCAGGTCCAAAGTGCATCATCTGTCTTATGTCCCCCAACATTCCAACAATCCTCATCATTAATATAGTTCTATTCTGTTGGAACCAAGGGTCTCAAGCGAGGACAGCAGTATTCTCTCCAATTTTTTACTGCCTCAAGTTCCTGACGGGGATAGATTTGTTTCATGTCAGGAGTTTCCTTTTCCTCTGGCTCTGTAGAGGAATCAGTATGATGTGAATTCTTAGCAAGTTCCTCTCTAAGGGCAGCTCGCAACATATAGATCTCATTTCTATCTTCCTTTAATTCTTTCTGCAAAATTTCAACTAGGTTTTGAAGGGAATCTATTCTTGCTATTTCCTCGTTTCTTTGCTTAAAAAGAGTTTCTATGGCTGCTGTGAGACAAGCTGCCAAAACTGAGCAGAGGATGGTTTTATTTTTGCCCAGTTTAACTTCTGTTTCATGTTGTAAAGAATGAATTCTATCTATGACATTTTCTAAATTAAACCAGCTGTTCTCTGCCCAAACCTCCCCCCTTGGAGAAGGCTTGGCATTCTATTTAGCAAGCAGAGCAGAAAATTCAGCTTTAACTTTTGTGCTAGAGTTTTCAGTCATTTTATGAAGGGACCAAAACCATGACAGGGAGGTGCAAACTTAAGTTAGACAATCTCACAGCCTTTGCTCTGTTCCCCTTTGCTTCCCTGGCTGGGTGAAGAGACCAAATCTCCCTGGGAGGCCCTGCTGAGTTCCTTCAAGTTGTCCCTTCCTTCCCAGACAGTCCAAATTCACACATAAACAAAAACAGTTTCCCCTTTTGCGCTAAGAGATTTTTTTGGGAAAGTCTAAAGACAGAACTCTCAATAGAGTATGGGGGCGTATTTCACCTGGGCGTGCGCAGTTTGTGGGAAATTCAAAGAGCTTTCCTTGCTTTCCAGCTTCGTTCAACCCTTTCGCGATGAGGGGCTAGGTGTGGCTGAAGCAAATCGTCCTTCCCCTTTTACAGACTACAAACAGCCTTGCAGACCCTTCTGTCTATCAGAATCCTGTCCATGATGCCAATTTAATGTCACGATCCGCTCATACCAATGGGGGTGGTGATGGTTGGTTAACTGATCTCGGAGTGCAACAGACAACACGGAAAGGGGATTGCAGTATCAATCCAAACAAATGCACCTTTATAGAATGACCACAGCAAATGCATGAAAGGAATTAGGGAGAGGAAAAGAATAGAAAAGAGGGGGAGAAAGAGAGAGGGAGTTGTCCTAAGCTGATTATATGATGCTTTTAACCCCAATCATCTTGTTCTGTTTATGCTGCATACTAAGTTTTGCACCTTTAAGACTTGTTGCAGAGAGTGAAGGGGGGAGAGAAGAAGCAGCAGTTTGTTTTCAGACACTGCACTCACTCCTCCACATTCCTGCTCCTGGACTGTGTTGTCTGTGGATGAACAGACAGTGGGACAGAGCTCTCCTTTGCTTTTAGTTAGTTTTAGCTTGCTGAGGCAAGGAAGTTCCCTGGACTGTGGTTTCTTTTCTTTTTTCCCTTTTCTTTGGACCTCTTGAAACCTGCTCTGGACTGAACACCCAGAAGAGCACCGGCAGCTAGCACCTGTGGCCCACCAGGCCGTGCCCGGCCCGCAACATTTCCAGCACCAGAGGGACTGATAAGAGCCTGTGTGAGCTGAACTGCAACCGAGGGAGGGGACTTTCTCAGTTTGTCATCTCTTTTGGAGCAACAAGGGGTTTTATTGTTCAATATTGTTTAAGTTTTATTGTTTAATAAACAGGTTTTTTCCACCTCTTTCCAAGGAGCTATTTTCTCCTGGACCGGTTGGGGGGAGTGTTGCAGTGTGACGCCATTTCCTGTTTCAGGAAACAGGAAAATCCCTCAGGTGTTGGGATAGGTGAAATCTGTCCTTTCCCCTCCCCCTTTGCCCTCCTGCTAAGTGCTGTCCATCAATCTTAACATTCCAGCAGGGTCATGGTGTGGTTGGCAGAAGTTCAAAAGAAGCCCCTCAGGTCCGGGCTCATTGGCCTGTCCAAGTGTCTTTATCCTTTGAGCCTTCCCCTCCTCCCACCTGGTTGGTGGCTCACCTGTGCCTTCCCCTCCCCCTGTCCCCGGGCTTAAAAGGAGATGGGACCATGCGGTCTGGATTCTGTTGGGAGCTGTTACAAGATTCAGAGGTCTGTCATCCTGGAATAAACTCTGGATTAAAACTCTACAGCAGAATCCTCTCCTTTTTCTCTTCACCGTCCCCTGAACCTTTTCCACCAGAGGTAAACTGAGTTTCTACTATGCCTGGATTTGTTGCGAGTGCCTAGCTGCACGATCCAGCTGGCCAAATGTATCTCTGAGGTGAAACATCACAGCTGCCGCCTTTGGCCCAGCAGCAAGGGTCAGACGAGCCCAGGCACGTCCCACCCGGTAATATTGGGATTAATATTTCATAGGGGAGGGGCCAAATGAATCTGCTTTCCTAGAGGAGCCCCTTTGGGGGTTCTCCCCAAAATTTGCCCTGAACCAAGACAGGAGTATAGCTACCAAATGTGGAGAGACTAAGTCCTCATAGTCCAGCCGACAGAGTTTGCCTAGTCACGTTGGGAAGAAAATGGCCCTGCCTGGTTAACTCAAGGTTAAGTCCTGGTTAACTCAAGGTTCTATTATAGTCCATTGCTGAGGGGGGAAACAGAATCTTGAAATGGCTGAGGGGGAACAGATACAATCAAGAAGAAGAAGAAGTCTATTGAAATTGCTGAGGGGGAAAAAGGTATTGAAGACGGGTACAGACAGTCCATGTTCTCAGCAGGATAAGTCAGTATCAGCAGTGAGTGGGACCCACTGTTTCAGGACTGCTTTCTGGGGGAAACCAGCCTAGGTCCGGTGAACACATCTGTAGGCAACACTCAGCAGGCATCCTGCTTCAGTCAGGCCAGCACCCCTGCATCAGAATTACAGGTGTCTCAGTCTCAGTCCTTGGTAGGGGGGCTTCAACCTCGGTGCCTCACGCTGGTAGTGGAGATGAAGGATTTTCCATGGGGGGGCTACCAAGTTGCCCCAGCAAGTTCATCTGGCCAAGAGGTGGGAAAATTCCTGGTCTATTGTCGTGAAGCAGGTGCAAGCATATAGGCCGGGTCGCCCTTTGGCAGGCCCTGCTAGAAGCAGTCACTGAAGACACAGCTGTGAACAATCACTTGGCAGGCCAGAATTCTGCTCAGGGGCCTCAGGATTTTTGGTGTTCATCCATTACTGGCAGGCCAGAATTCCCATCGGTGTCTTTAGGGTCCCAGTGTCTGT
This sequence comes from Molothrus aeneus, assembly GCF_037042795.1. Classification (NCBI taxonomy): domain Eukaryota; kingdom Metazoa; phylum Chordata; class Aves; order Passeriformes; family Icteridae; genus Molothrus; species Molothrus aeneus. Next base: position 10,058,642 of record NC_089679.1, on the reverse strand, counting down.
CCTGGGAATGGTCGTGAGGCAAATGAGGGGAACTTTAGACTGTCTTTCACACGTATCAGAAAATCTATTTACTGAAATGGCCAAAAAGAATGCATAACATTTACAATTGAGGGGGAAAACGAAAACCAAACTCAAACCGTTGGAGCAATATCATTCTAGAGAATGCCATGTCTCTATGAAAACTACAAAAAAATTTCTGTTTTCAAACGCACCCACAAATCACCATTTTGCATCTTTGTTGTTGTTGTTGTTGTTTGTTTTAAAGCTCTGGCACTTATCTGATTCCTTTTTGAGTTAGTTCAGCTCATTAATCTAGTAAGAAAGCTGCTAAAATTAAACGGAAAAACCTATGGGGAACAGGATGCCACTTCAGCCATGTTGTAGGGAAGCATTAGGTCAGCCTTCTGTCTTGTAGAAATATGTCTGTCATATAGGAAAATCAATGCGTAGCACTATCTCATTTTGAACTTTCTCATTGCTACTGGGTTCCTGAATGATCAAGATGGTTTAAACCAACAACAGGCAGCCCTCTAAGATACTCCCCAAACTATTGCAATGGAATAACTTGATCAGGTGAAGAGCTCGCTATGCAAAAGCTGAATATGATGTCAAGAATGCTTTGTTGTGGATTACCATTGTTTGGGATCATTTATCCCTTACCCTCCCATGTAGGTATAGGAAAAAATTAAGAAACCACAAGGCTTTTACAGCTGTTCTTGTATTTTGGGATCGTAAGGACTTGGGTTGGTAAACAAAACTGTGGTGAGTTTTACTATTGACTTTATCGCTGTTTCACTTTGAATTAACTGCTTTGCATTTCAGCTTACCCATCAGTATAATGAGAAGAAGAATATCTTCCTTCCTGCCCAAAAGATGTTGAATTATGCCTGTGATGTCACGGACTTAAAGACGAAAACCATTGTGATTGAAAGGAAGTATTGGCATGCCACAAGGTAACTGGAGTGAGCTGTGTTTCCTCCTCAGCTTCACTGTGATAGTAGAATTTTAATTAGCAGTTCCAAAACTTTGTCTTAGCATAGTCTGGTGACATATCTCAGTAGAGCAGTGTCCTAGGGTGACTTTATGATGTTGTATCCCCAGCCATCTGTTCTGTTAATGCTGGATATTATATTCTCTGCCTTCAAGACTGCTTCTGAGAGCAAAGGTGGGGAGAAGAAGAAGTACGGAGTTTGTTATCACAGGCTGCACTCACTCTTCTAAAAGTAACACTGCTCCACATTCGGTGCTGCACTGTGTTGTCTGGGCACTGATGGAGCAGAACAGAGTGTTCTTTGCTTTTCAGTTGGTTTAGCTGGCTGAGGCAGAGTTTTCCCTGGACTGTCTTTTTTCTTTCCCTTTTCTTGGAACTGTTCAAACCTGCTCCAGACTGGGACCTGGAGAGCACTGAGAGCTTGCACTTTGTGGCCTATGGGGGCCTACTCTGGGCAGCAGCCTTTCCTAGTGCCGGAGGGATTGATAACAGAGCAAGCATCCACAGGAGAGACTTTCTGAATTTGTTGTCTCTTCAGAGCGGCGATTGAGTTTTGTCATCTGGTATTGTTCATTTTTTGTGCTGGGGGGTGCTTTCCCTGGTAAATAAACAGATTTTTTCCACTTCTCTCAGAGGAAATGTTTCCCAGACCAGTTGAGGGGAGGGGCCGTGTAGGTGGGCTTTCTGGGGGGGGGCCCCCTGAGACATAAACTTTAAAGAAATTTAGGGATTTTAGAGGAGCTGAGGTTTTAGTTAGAGATAAGCCTTATTAGAGTTTATCAAAATAAATAGGTAGGCCTTGTTGAAGTTAAGAGTTAGTAGTTAACTAATAATTGATTGCTTGTCAACATCATGTTTGCTTAGCTGGGTTTATCATGAAGAATATAGAAACTCATAAATAGCTTTTAGGAACATAAGACAATTGTAGGCCACCTCTGTTCTGAAACCAATTGAAGATGGGGAATGGGAGTTCTACCAATGGGTTCATTTGTCATATTTGCATTGAAAATGTAGAAAGTTCAGAACCAGGAAGACTTCATTTATTTCCTCATTTTGGAACCCCTCCCCATGAAAGGGACCACCGATTCATTTTGAGGAACAAACTACGCGTGCTTAATAGCTTTTGAACTAATTACCATACAAAGTGAGGAATGATGGGATGTACCTAAATTATGAATATGTATTTGTCTTTTGGGTATTCAATCCTTGTATAGATAAAAAGACTCTGTTATCACCTCTAAATCACAGTGTGTATTTGGGAGCTATCCCGCACGCTGCCCAGCGTTGCAATAAACATACACTTTCTAATTTTGAACTGTTAGAGAGCCTTGGTCCGTCACAGTTGGATATCAGTACTAGATCAATATTTTTAATAAATCACCCCTTCTTGAGGATTGCTGCCAAATTTGCCCTAAACCAAGACAAGCAGGATCTGCGATTTAGAGAATGATGGAATCACTTTGGTTGGAAAAGACCTTTAAGAACATTGAGTCTAAATGTAATTAGCAAACACAACCATCAAGCAATGTTTTGCTGTCTGAAGAGAACATGGTTTATCTGGTAAGCTTTGCAAGTATTTGTGTCATCACAAGCATGCATGTCCAATGCATTAGATGGGTATATAATAAGAAACCTGTGCAAATCAACAGAATGATTCTCAGGGTAGGATATTGGCATGTTTCATCCTTCTTCCCGACTTCTTCCAATGAATTATTTTTACAAAGTAATGATTGGAATTGTTACTCTTTTGACGGTTCTTGTTGTATTACTGACATTTTTGGCATAGGAATGCCAAATAGGTTAATTCACCTAGTATTTCAGATAAAGACCAAGATTTAGTGTTGCTTAAGCTGGAGGCAGAAATATTTAAATCTTCCAGCCTCCTTCTTAGTACCTAATTTCTATTACAATATCAGTGCACAATCTTGTCCCTTAAGGTCCCGCTAGCTCAGTTTATACCAACAGGGTGACATTAGTAGGGCTCACGTGATGCTGCACACAGAAGCCCTCGGGGTGCACCTCTAGCAGACAGTAATTCATGCAGTTGGACCATCCCAGTGCTGACTTTGGATCACCAGAAGAGTAGAACTAGAGAGATTTGATGGAGAGCTCTCTGGAGGAAGTGGCCTGAAGAAGACAGCAGAAATCCCATCTGTGTGTTTGTACAAATAACGTGAATACCATTTACAGAAAAAGATCTTCAAATGGATCTAGCTTTTTCTGCAGACTATTTGTCAACTATATGCATTACATGGACAGTTCCACTGAGCATCTGAAATACAGCTGCGTTTAAGTGGATTGATTCAGGGTTGGAAAGCAGTGAAATAAAGCTTTTCAGGAATAGCTGACATCCAAGTCCCGCAGAAATTTACCTATTTTTAATGTCCAGATGCTTTTTAAAATCATGGGTGACCATTTAGCTACCTAATAGCTTTAATCAGAAATACAAAGAAAATTTTAAACTCCCATCTTTTATAGCTTGAATATTTTTCTTCATTTATTTCCTGGTTTCCAATTCAGGTCTACAAATCATATGATTAGGTAATGAGAACTCATGCTGTATAAAAATATTTCGTGCTATACTTCCAAGTCAAGGCCATGTTTTTCCCGGAACTGTTTAAAAAAATAAAATTCTATCTGGATTCTCTCTAGCCCACACTCATCATTATATAAAATCATTTAAATATTATATTTTGACTTTACATGGTGCAATTATATTCAGAAATCCAAGGCTCTATTGTTAGATTGTTTGTATGGTTTTCTGGCAATTCTAACTTCCCACAACCACTCTTGGCAGCTATCTATTTTTGCAGCAAGGCATCACAGGGGTCTGTGAGAAGTTTGAATGTGAAGCAGAGCTAACATTAAAATACACGTGATATACTCGAAATATTTCACTTCAGAAAGTTACAGTTTGCTTAGATGGAAGGAAATATGAAATAAATAAATCTCACACAACATTTCTAAATCTTGGAAATCTATTACCTGAACTTTGAGTCAGTTTGCAGGACAGGAATCTGTAGAAATGCAAATGTGAAGTCCAAGGAATAGAGCAGAAGGTGTATTGGGCAGGGGTACAGAAGATTGCTCTGAAGGGTGATGTAAGCAAGATTGCATCCTATAAAGATAGCAGCTGCTTCTGCTGGTGCCAACATAGAGAATTTGCGCCACCAGCCTAGTTTTCTGGGGACATTTGACCTGTACACTCTTGAGGGCTTGTAGATGTGAATGAATGTGTCCTTTGATCTGTTTTTTTCTTTTGAATGTCTATGACCTGACTTGCTATTGTGTACTGTACTGTATCGTTTTATAAACAGACATGTTTCATCTGTTTGAAAGCTGTAGTTGAAAGTGAGCTTGCAATCATGAGTTGGCTGTCAAAAGAATTAATTTTCTGCTTTAAGCAAAATATCAATAGAAACATTCCATCCACTCCTATGATACAGATTCCTTTTGAATTTACAGGGTAATTTGCATTAGTGAGTATACTGCATGTGCAATAAATACACCTTGCTTGGTTTCTAATGATGATAATAGTCCTCTTTGTATTACTCTAAGGATTGAACTCACCATCATTATTTTCCTGTTCTCATTGAACTGTAAAGGAAAAATAGTTTTGCATTAACCAAGGAGTAAAATGCATGGATTTAGCATCATTCTTGCAAGTAGTCCTCGATTCTGAAAATACCTCTCAGAAGCTGCATCAAATGGCAAAGCTAGACAGATGGCAGAATGCAGAACCTGCCATTTAGGATCAGGTACAAAATAACACCCAAGAAATTCTTCATGGATGCTGCATAAGTACAAAGACGCCGTTATTTAAAAGAGAAAAATAGTCAATGTGAAACGTGTTTGATGAATAAAAAGCTATGCTAATCAAGAGATTGCAGTGCCAAGTGTGCTACAAGGCTTTTTTGTAATTCACATCATTCCCAGCATGAAAAAATACTATTTTTATTGTAGATTGCTTAAGAGTGCACAACAGTTTGGAAAAAAGTGCTTTGCTTTTTCTATTCATAGGAACTGTGTATCATGGTAAGAGATACTGTAAACAGGTTTTGGAAAACAATGTTATTTTGAAGATTCATTCTATTCAGAAATACTTCACATGAAAAAATTTGCTCTGCCTTCCATCCTGAAGACTCTAAAAGGAAAATGTCTTTGTTGCATTCTCTTCACACTAGTTCAGGAGCTCAGTCTTACCTGCATTCTAATGCTTTTTTATGTTCCTGATGGCATGGCTTAGACATCCTTGTCTCCATTACCATCATGATTTCCAGATCAAGTGATGAGAATTTTTCTTCAGGATTGGTGAAGTTAAGTGTCATAACATTTTTGTCAAGTCAATTTGAAGGGGTTTTTTTGCCAAAGGAATCTCTTCCTTCCTAATGAAAACCATTGGCAATAGCAAACCTACTCAGTTTTTCAGGAAGTCAAATAATACATCTCCACTGTACAAGGTCCTCCGTTTGTTTTTTTTTCACCAGAAGAAAACTGCTGTTTTCTTCTTCTTCTTCTATCACCTTAGACTTACTTTCTTCCAAAATCTTTTTAAACCTTTAGATTTCTCTTTATAGCTAATTACTTTCACAGTGTGCTATAGCATATGTATTTGAAAAGACCATTTGTACATATTCAAATGGCTTACTTCTATTCTATTAAGAAATGGCTGTACTTCTATTAAGGAAACATAAAGGTGCAGTAATATTTTTTCTTCTACAAAATTTAAAAAGCCCCAACTATTAAAAATGATACCAGCAAATGATGTCTGTAAGACTGAGGCAGGAGACTTTTTTCCAGAACAATGTGCAGTTCTTCCCAATTCTATTTTTCCCTCCGATTACTTTGTACAAAAATAGTTTTACACAGTCTTCTAATAGTGGCGTGTTACTAGTGGGGTAGAGTATTGCCCTGCCAGCATTGGAATTGACTCGACTGTAGTTGTGTTCAAATTTGCTGATGAGACAAGGTTTTTTTGCTGAACGCACTTCAGCAAGCAAGAGAGCTTCTTAGTCTTAAGATGCTATGAGTCCCAGAAGAAGATGAATGAGGTGATGACATGCCTTGTGTTCTGAAGAGAGATCAAAACTTATTTCTGGGGTCACCCCCCCTCTTGGTACAGAAAGCACACAGAGGGCTTTGAAGCAGCACTTTCACCCTCTTTGCATTCACTAGTAAATCGGAGACAGAGCTTGCCCCAAGGTTTGTGCAAAAATACTCTTTTGATGCAACTCTTAACCAGACAAAATCTCTGGGAAAATTTGCAGTGGCAGAAAGCAATTTTCCCTTCCTGGGAAATCTACTGAAATGGTTCAGAAGTTATTCCCATTCCCTGTTGCTAACCTCTGCTGTCTAGCTGTCCGATATGTTTGGGACCATGTTGAAATCATTCTAAACAATGTACTGATGCCGCACTGTTGAGTAAACATAGGTCTTTTCCATAGGTGTCAGGGAAAAATATTTCTCTTGGTAAAAATGATAGAAAACAATACCAGCATGGCAGAAAAACAATTACATCAATAGAATGAAGATGCCCAGAATTCTTCTTTTGAAGTTACACACAGTCAATATTTTCTAAAGAAGGTTGTGAAACTTAATAAGGAGTACATTCCACGTGACTGGTGCACAAGTTCATGTTTCCACCTTACAAAATACATATTATTAAAAGAAAAATGTTCTGCCTTGTAGAAAAGTAACCCATTAGTAATTTGATCAAAGATAGGATTAGATCAAGTATTCCTACAAGACAGTAGTAGTACTAGGAAAAGCCTTTTGGCGTCTATTTAACTACAGGAAACTTGAGAAAGCAGAAGAGTGTCCTTCCCTGCTGCAAGCTGTGCTTCCTATTTGCTAGTGCTGCTTCAACATTGTCTAAAGAAAACTTGCCAAAATAAGACTATTGTATACAAGCAACTGTGACTATCCATTCCGTTCCAGCTAATTTTAACTAGCAAGTATGAGTCACACACTCTAATGGAATATTCTAATGCATAGATAGAGCATACCTTCACTAATAAATGGGGACTCTGGAAAAAGGAGCAAATGCAGTTGAATTTCAGGGAAGGAAATTATTGGAGTGCTAACTGCAGTCCCTCGACTTCACAAGAAATGATGTCTGGTAATCCCAACCAGAAACATATAGAAATCCATTTTCAAATGGGTTGCATCTATGGTCCTCTGCTCTTCCTATATGAAGAAACTGTGTTTTGAATCAATCTTCAAAATAGTATGCCTAAAGACCTTAGATGCCTCCAATTCTTTTGTTTTTTTGTTTTTTTTTTTTCCAGAAGCAACTGTCTCAAAACCTTTTTAAAGCTGACATTTTCCCTTAAGATGCCATATTTTAAAAGAGCACCTTGTCATTTAACAGGGTATTCCAAACATCATTTACAAGTTTAGACTGAAAGTAACACTTTTCCTAGTAATCTTTCATTTTTTGCAGCTCAGTGCTAACATAGGCAGCAAAGAAGAGAACAGACCACAGCTCTTTCTGGAGCATCTTGAACAAATGCCCTTGCTTATGTTCTAATCATTCACTTCACCAAAAGACCTAATGATGAAGAAAAGGTTGTGAAAGCATTACTAGTAGTGCTACATGGCAATCCACGGGTGTGATTTCTCAAGCAGAATTTGTATCACATAGATGATACTTGGCAAACAGCAAATGAAGGGGTTTTCTTCAGCTCTCAGACTGATGTTACATGTCAGTAATTTAATAAAAAGATAACAAGAAGAAGGTTATTTTTTAACATGTGAATTTAATTACACCCCTGCCATGGACATCTGAATCTTATGAATAGACAGTGTCTGATTTAGAAAAAAATAAAGAATTACCACAGTTTAAAGAAACATAGGATCATAAACCCTTTGCTGATGGAACGTAGCCTATTCATTGGTTGAAATGAAGCAGGTAGACAGGACATATGAAATATTTTTTTGTGGATCAAACATTTATTTTCTAAAGTGATGCTGACAGATAGTGAACTCACCAACTTAGATATTGCACGGTAGATAAGGGTACATAACTTGCTCCATCAAGTAATCCCTTGGAACCATCATCCAAGGGGATTTTCCTCTGCATCTGTGAAAATATGCCTACCTTTTTCACAATACTTCTGCAGCAGCATTGTTAGGCCTGATCAGCTGGTATGGAGAGGGAATTATCGGCAGCAAGGTGACTGGCCAGGGCAATTTGCTTCAATGGATTTTGATCTCCCGGATATTTTGCAGACCTGCTTCAGCCCTGCTTGTCGAACACAGCCTTTAAAGGGTGCCAAACAATTGTTAGTCTGTACTGGGCCATATGCTCTTTATTCTCTCCCTCAACTTCTCCATCGCCTCTCATCTGTTTCACACATGAGCTATGTTCAAGGTCCACAGGCTACTTTTCACAGAATCTTCAGGCCTGATGCAGTAAGAATGATGACTAGAACACAGCTGGGATCAATTTTCCAGTTTGGATAAAATGCATTCTGCACACAAATCCAATGAGAAGGTGTTCCCCCTATGCCCAGAAAAACCTTCACTAGTACTAGTGTTCTACGTAAACTGCAACTTAGTCTGAAAGAAAAGCTTTTTTCTGAGAGTGTCTAAGAGCTTTGTATGAAGCACAGATATTTGATATATGCAATTTTGAATACCAGAGGAAAAAGAAAACGGCACAAAGCTTTTAATGGTGCTGGTTTTAATTTTAAATTCCATGCACCTTTTCAAAAAGTGTCAGCTCAAATGCCCATCAACATATTTTAGTCATCTGTAAGTCAGTATTCATATAAAATGTGATTCAAATCAAAAGAATTTCAAACCTTTCCTCAAAGTTTATATGCCTAGATTTAATACTTCTGACACATATTAGATGAAAGGAAGACATTTTTTACTGTGGGGGTGCTGGAACACTGGAACAGGTTGCCCAGAGAAGTAGTGGGTGTCCCATCCCTGAAAGTATTCAAGGTCAGGTTGGATGGGGCTTTGAGCAGCAACACAGGAGACTCTTGATGGTAGAGAAACAAAGTTTGAATCTAGAAGAAACTCAGATTGAAGTATAGGAGCAAGTTTTCCCTCAGCTCTTGGGGTAAAATCAAAGTGTTACAAAATTACCTTGATCTGTGATTTTCACTACTGTAACAGGTTAATGAAAACTATGCAGAAGATAGCAAATTTTAAAAGAGAGAAGAATTACAGCATAAAATACATGGGATGGGTTTCTACATGGGACAAAATCTCTGTATTTCCACACTTCCTCATGTTAGGATTTCATGAAGTGCCAAAGAAGGCGGCAAAATATCATTCAGGACATTATTTACTGGAGTTCAGCCTGGCCTTTAGTAGGAATTGGGTTTGAACATAATGCAGATATTCCACACACTTTCCCTTCACTGAAAAATTACTGTATACAATGAATAAGCAATGAGGATATAAAATTGACTGAAAGCATCTTAAAAAGGTAAAGTATTTCATTGTAAATGATCTGTGATCCAAATAGTTCTTCCACCTTAGTGAGGGACAAAAGAATTCTTCCATATCATGATGGTTTAAAATTGTATAAACCAATGTTTTCTTCTGAAAAGATATTATCTATTTTTTTCTATTTTTAGATGAAAATATTCCTAGACATACAACACATGAGAACGAAGTAATTGTAAAGAAACAAATAATATGAAAATATTCCCTACATATAATTAAATGAAAAGCTGTGTTTTAAATAGGAAGTAGATATTAAACAGAATTTTTACACCAGATATTTGAATTGTTGCACCAGCTATTTTGCCCCCAAAGAGAGGTATTTAGCATTTCGGTCTTTTCCAAGGTGTTCATCATCTGCTATGCTGACCTCTGCGTGGGCCTAGGTGTGTGTGGAAGGGGGGCATGTGAAGGGGAGTGTGTATGTTTGCTTAACACTTGTTGTGGCAGATTCATGCCTCAGCTCCATCATTTGTTTTAGAAACTTCACAGAGAGTGGATATGAAGTTTAATATCAACAAGAGATCAATTCCCAAATCATCCATTTTACCCTACCTTATAAATCATATGCTTTGTTGCATATTTTATCAAATATACTTTCAAGCCACACGGAGAAATGAGAATGTGGAGAATCCCTCCAATGTCTTGCAACTTTTATGCAAACAGAGTTTCAAGAAAGGATAATTTCTTTTAAAATACATCTGGGACAGGCATGATGGTGGTGTCAAGCTGCTGGAGTTTTTGTTGCTGGGAGAAGTCGTACAAAAGGATTGGTTTTTACATTGACTAGTTACTGAATCAAGTGCATGAATACATTGGAAATTCAACTGGGGGTTCCTTTTTCTAGCAGATTACTTCTAGAACGAGCTTGCAGACTGAAGCTGACTCTTTTGCTCTCTTTTTGTTTCTTACCTATTTTCTTGGCTTCTTTACCACTATCTACACAATTTTGGAACTTTTTTCCCAACTAAAATTGTTTCATAGTCTGATAATTAGGATACATTTTTTACAAGGAATTTTTAAAAATCTTTGTTTGAGTTAAGAAGGTTAAGGACTAAGGTCTTTTTCTTACCGTATCAATATTGCGATGAAATTGATAAATAAAGACTAACTCTTTCTTTTTATTTTCAACCCAAGTAGATAGTTCCCATACATTAATACATTTTGTGGACCAATATTTGCCATTCTGATGTAAGTTGTCCCTTCTTAACAATATACATTCTGTGACTATGTTGACAACACTATTGGTGAAGATCCTAACTGGTCTTAAACACACATAGGGAGAAATTTGCTCAGCCAGTGTCAGTCTTAAGCATGCCTATCAGAAGATCTTTCTATAGCTGGGGAATTTTCCCATGAAAGGGATTCAGTTATGGAAGAGACACTTATCCCAGAGTTTTGCATTCTTCTTGAGCACTACTTAAGGAACTTAGATCCCATGTCCATTTGGATCTTTCTCTGCACAGATCTTTGTCATGCCAGTGCTTGAAATGCATCTCTAAGAGAATTCACTAGCACAGAATGAACGAGAGTGGAAGGCGTCAGTGGGGCTCACCAGGTCCAACCCCCCTGCTTAAACCAGGCTACCTAGAGCCTCTTGCCCAGGATTATATCTGGGTGTACTTTTCATGTCTTCAAAGATCCAGGCTCCACAATCTTTCTGGGCAGTCTGTGCCGTGGTTCAGTCGCCCTCACAGTAAAAAATCATTTGCTGATGTGCAGAGGCAATCTCCTGTATTTCAGTGTGTGCCTACTGCCTCTTGTCTTTTCACTGAGCATCCTTGAAAAGACACTGGTTCCCTCCTCTTTGCACTATTCCTTCTGGGATGTATGTGTGCTGCCACCTAGATAAATGTCAAAAACCTTCCTGAAGCCCAGGCAGACAATATTCCCTTCATCTACCGGGCAAGTTGATTCATCAGAGGAGTTTAAAAAGTTGTTCAGCATGAAGCTCCCCTGGTAAATCCATGCTGACTATGTTATTTTGTCCTCCTTCATGTGCCTGGCAATGCTTTCCAGCAATAGCTGCTCCATCAACTTCCTGGGGATAAAAATGACGCTGGCTGGCTGGCTTGTACTTTTCCAAGTCCTCCTAGTTGCCTTTTTCCAAGATGGGTGACATTTGCTTTCATCCAGTCTTTGGGCACTTTCCTCAGTCACTATGATCCATCAAACATCATTAGGAGTGGCCTCAGAATAACATCTGCTAACACCCTTGAGACCTGTGGCTGCATCTCAACAGGGCCTGTGGACTTCATGGAATACGTACCAATTCAGTGACTATGCCCATAAAAGTTTGCAAGGGATAAGAGAATGTATTAACAGGTACCTGAAGAGTGAGTGAAAAACTATGGAAGCAATCCAAAAGGACAAAGACTTGAGTTCCCTTTTCAGACAAAGCATCCTATCGTGGAGCTGAGCAGCTTTAGATCTAGGGAAGCTTCCCCTCTGAAAGGATGCAGAAGACATTCTTTTACCCGTATCCACTAATAAAATGTATTGACCATTCACTTGCAATACAAAAAAACTAAATTATTTCCAAAATTGTTGCCGCCTAACTAGACAATCATGTACTGGCTGGGTATTCCCCTAACAGATGACAGCACCTGCTTGATGCCTCTTATGCCTACAGACTATTTGAATTAGGTCATTTGAGTGGGGATTACTGGTCTGGGAACTTTCTTTCTGATGAATTTGGAAGATTTACTGAAGCAAGGACCTGAAGATGAAAACTTCATTTCCCATCAGTGCACTTTAACATCCACGGCTGTAATGCCATTGTTTCTCACCAACTGAGTCAAGAATTTATGACTACAAAGTGAATCAGCTCCAAAAGGAAAGATAAAGGCTGGAAAACATTCTCTCTTGGTAAAGCAAATGAAGTGACTAAATTCTAATCACTCGCTGGCCTAAAGCTTCAAGGAGGGGGAGGTGGACCAGGTTTCCTTCCACTGCCGTTCTCTTTGTCACCTCAGTGTTTTATAGGGGTATGCAGACATTCAAAAAGAGAGCTTTGCTGAATTCATAAAATTCAGTCTTAAAAAATAACTTGATAGCAGCTGAAATGAAAAGAACAAATAAAATGCAATTAATTCCACGGAAGCTTGAAATTATTATTTCTTCATTTTGCATTTGAGGATGTATATTGTGTGAGTTTGTCTTGTATTGTTCTACAGGTTTTCTAACTGGCACACCTTTCTTTATGAATGGACTGTCCTTTCCTAAATGCTCTCATATGGAGGAACATGCTTCTGATAGGAAGAGCACTAGGGTGTCTTTACTTGACCTTTTATTTTTACTGATGTTTGGTCCTTGGAAATGAATGGGGTTTTTCAATTGAAATGTCTTACTATTGTTCCCACAGGATAAGCCACAGGCTCTTCTGCTCAGAGATGTCACTAGTCAGCTATTCTCCTATCTGCCTTTAAGTAGTTGAATGTTCTGGTCTAAAAGTAGCACCTTCTATGTAGCCATGCTCTTAGCTGCCAGTGTCATCTTGAATCCAAACACCCTCCCGCAAGGGACCGCTGGTTCTGTAGTCAACTAAGGGGAAAAAAACGGTCCATCCATGCTTCCTGATTTAAAATATAAAGGTATATAAAGGTATGGTGTCCCTAAACGATTCTCTGCAGTTGAACACTACTTATCTTTGCCGTGTTTCTTCAACTCACTTGCAAGTCATTCATGCGCTACCTTATTGTGAGAATTGCTTGGTTTGAAGATGATTTAAAAGGGTATGAGAATACTTTGGTGCCTCTGCTATAAGGATGCTTTTCAAATCCACACAAACTTCCTGCAAATGCAAAAGCATTCATCCTGTATTGTCCTAGGCTACAATATAAAAATGTATTCTGCTCCCAACCTCAAGAGCTGCTGAAACCGGGAGGGGCATCGTTTTTTCCTTATCTCCTTATCTCTTAACGGGGCCATCCATGTCTTGCCACATGATTCAGAGATGACTCCCTCCAGGAGCCATTTCTGTTTAAAGGGTAATCAAGGAACCACCGCATGACTCAGAACAATTTGAGCCCATTGCAAGATGCTCTGCCCAGGGGGCAGGAGCTAAGCATCCCCAGCTGGATAGAATCTGAGTTTTGGGACACCACAAGCAGTCTCTCCACTGGCTTCCTAGAAGAACAGCCACCCTCACCCACTGGTCTTCAGAGGACAAGAGCTACCAGATGGTTTCTACAGGATCACCACTTCAACAAGACCATTTCATCCGGACTGCTGCCACCACCCTAACTAGCAGGGTGACAGGTTGTATTCTGTCCGTGGTTTTTCTTTTGTATTATTGCATGTATTTGGTTTTTTGCCTTTTCCTAATAAATTGTATTTCTGACTTGGAGTCTTGCTGCCATGCTGGATTTCTTCAGACCGACTAGCTCCTGACACCAACAGCCAGAGTGGGCTGCCCCCAGAAAGCTGTCGAATCCAGGGTGCAGCTGTAGGGCACAGCTGCTCTATGGCACAGGTGGACTGCATTGGGGATAGGACTGCGCCGAGGGCAGGGACAAGGAACAGGGAGAGGTCTTCTGTATGTTTTCCAAATGAGTTTCTTCCCTGGAGGGTCAGGGACAGAAAGACACTGACTCAAATGCATACATCAACTTAGAAATGGGGAGAGGGCCCAGAGGAGGATACAATCTTTAACACACTGGGAGCAACTGGGGGTGGACCACAAGGCGGGGAATACAATGTTTAAACCAATAGGGGACTACAGGGGAGGAGAATAACTTAAACAAACCAATGGGGTTTTGAAGACTATAAAATTGATAGGGAAGTTTCTAGAGAAAGGGGCAGGCTTGGGGAGGGATTGACATTCAGTGGGAGGAGGAAAAGGGAACAAAAGGGCAGGTCTTTGGGGAGATGGACAACTAGGGCAAAAACTAACACCACGGGGGGAAAGGAACAATCCATTAATAATAAAATATGCTACAACAGCACAAAACAGGAAGTATTATAAAACTGACTACTCAAACTGCATTACAATCAAAAACACACACTGCAACAGCGACAGCATCTCTTGCTGCTTTTGCTTTCAAACCAGAAGAGGTGCCAACCAAAAAATTAGCAAACTTAAAAGTTAACTGGCTGCAGTTTTGATTTCCTTCTTAAATATATTACTGCTTGTCTAATTGGCTTAGCAGCATGTCTGTTCTTAGTGCCAAGCAGGGATTCACTTTGCCAGGCATGGAGGAAGCTTCTAGGAGCTTTTCACAAAAGATTCACTTCTGTGGCTGGCTTCTTCCCTCCCCACCAAAAACCAAGCCATGCAAAACCAACACCTTAACTAATCCCTAGTACTTAGAACGCATCCAATAATTCCTTTTAAACTATACTTTACATTTTTTACCAAATGCCCTGGAAAGAAATGGATCCATAATATTGATCAAAATAGTTCCAGTTCAATAGAAATATTGGGTCATGCAACTCTGGTTTACATCACTATTTTTTGTACAATCAACAGGAGCTTTTTTCGCCTCTAAAGAAATGTTTCCTGATGGTTTGGATCAGAAGATCCAGTATTGCCATCGTGAGATTTTTGTTTTGAAGGCCATAAGCTGTGCTCAGTGTTTTGGGTATATTCTTTGTTGTGCCTTGCATATATTTTGGATAGAAAGCCAGTAGAGATGATGTCCTTGCTGCAGTAGCCATGCTAAATAAGGCAGAGCGTCTGGCTGATGTACTGGAGCTGTAGACTATCCACCAGTCGCCCAGGGCGGTGAGGATCTCTAAAGGAATATAATCTTGGCTATGCTCTGGAAGTTTTACAGAGAGAAAGAGCCTCATAGCTCTAATGATTTGTCTCCTGGAGTTCTGAAGAATATGTTGTAAAGAAGAAGGCTGCTGTCTTTCGCAACAATCTTCCGCGCATTCAAGAGGATAATTTCACTTCTTGTCTGAGAATGAAAGAAATATTAGTAGTAATTAGTTCTTTTTTCTCTGTCGGTGCATCACTGATTGAGTTTGGGTAGGTTACATTTTATTTCTTTTTTTTCTTTAAATATTACATCGTAAGGTGTTCCAAATTCCCAAATTCTGCTTCACTTTATTTTGTAGGCCAGACTGGTTCATCTTGTCTCGGCTGTATTATTGCAGACCATATCTGAATGAATTTTTTTTTTTCATTTTGAACATTATTAGATTTAAACTGTATGAACAGAACACTTTATTTATCATTATTTTACCAGTTTGGAAGGAAATAGAGAATTTTTAAGAAAATGACGCAACTCCACTTGTGGTTTTCAATGGAAGAGAAGAATAACAATGTCCTACATTCACAGCATTGTTTGCAGTAATATTGCAGCTAGTTTCCAGCAACTTAGGTCAGGTTCTGGAAGCAGGCACCCATGATAGTATAGAAGTCTAAGCAGTTTCATTTTGGCGGCTTTTCTTCAAAAAATAGCTAATATGTCTCATCGTTGTGCTGAATCTTGTTGTACAGACTCTTCTTTTGAGGTCTGAACTCCTTGCTGGACTACTGTATCTCAGAATCAGCTACAGTAAACCTGTGTTTCCTTATAGCTTTAAGAATTTGGTTCTAATCTATAAAAGCAAGAAAAGGTTGCCATATTAATACAAGAGAAAGAAAATGTTAGGAAAGCAGTTAATGGCATGGGGATTTTTCCTACAAATTGGAGCAGAGATTTAGTTGTTTGATGGGGTTTTTTGCTTCTCAATGGAATTTTAGAAGTGGTTGGGAAAGAAAGTGTGGATTTTTCCAGGTTTGCCTTTAAAGAAGAATAACAGGGGAAACTGTTAAGAATAACAGGGGAAACTGAAAAGAATTAATCCAGAACTCTATGCCTTTCATACAGAGTTTCAGAAGTGAAAAGCAGGAAGAGACAGTCCAGACAAGATGATTGAATAGAATGAATTCAAAATAGCTTTCTTTTCCCTCTGAATTCCAGCTCTAAACCTTATTAATATTAAGGTATTAATAGGAAATACATCTGTCCTAGGGTGACGTTATGATGCTTGTATCCCCATTCATGTGTTCTGTGAATGTTGGATATTATGTTCTGTACCTTTAAGACTGGCTCTGAAGAGGGAATGTTTTGTTTTGGTTTTCTTATCAACCTGGCGGGACACAGAGACTGCAGCTTTTGCTTTTTCTGCTTTTGCTTTTCGCTTTGCTCTCTCTCACTCTTGCTTGCTTCGCTTCTGCTTGCTTTTGCTCATTAGGCTAGTTTAGCTAAACTGTCCAAATTTCTTCCTGGACCATTTCTCCTTCAGGTCTTCCTGACCATTTTGAACCTGCTCCGGACTGGGACCTGGGAAACACCGAGAGTTTGCACCTTGTGGCCTGCAGCAGCTGGCCCAGCCCTGGAGGGACTGAGAACAAAGTGACCACCCCCCCAAGAGAGACTTTCTGAATTTGTCATCTTTTTCAGAGTGCTGTCATCCAGAATTGTTCCTTTTGCGTGCTGGGGGGTGCTGTGCCTATTAAATAAACAGGTTCGTTCCACTTCTCTCTGAGGAATCCTTCCCGAACCAGCTGGGGGGAGGGGCCCTAATTTGGAAATTCTCCTCCAAATTTGCCCTAAACCAGGACAACATCGCAATCTCTAAGATTTAAAAATGGACAATGAAGTTTTATATCCAGTAAAGTGTAAGGCTTCACATTTTAATCTGATTTGCATTTTGGTGAAAGCCGGGCATCCTTTGCAATTTACCAGATAACAAGGGATTTAGAACAGTAAGTATGCAAGTAATCTTTTGGACCCTTCATCTCCCTTCTTATGACAATGAATACATTTATTAAGCTTGTTGTCCTGGCATGTTTTTATTCCATCAGGGGATTTGATCATACAAATGTCTAGTCATTCTTTCCTTGTTTTCAACCACTCTAAGAACATTAATCAGAACTATTCAGTAGTTCTTGATCTGCAACAGTGACAAGCACTAGACTGGTAAGAGTCAGTGGGCATCAGCAGATCCCCTATGACAGCACGTGGCGGGCTGTTCTGGCAGGACTGAAGTTTGAGGGGCTCAAATTCTGTGAAATAGAACATTCGAGGGATGGGAAACATGGAAACAGATTCTGAGCTTTCAACCCAACACATGAAGAAGTAATAAGGCAGGTAATTTTCTGTGGAAATTTCCTTAGCCCCAGTGTTGTGGATGATGATCACTCTTCCTACCTCCTTTGGCCAGCTACCAGTTTTCCCCTCCATTACTCTGCTTATGGACAGAAAACCAGAAGAAGGGATTTTTGACCAAAACACCTATCAGGACCTTAGAGTGTTTTTTGCTCCAAAATGTTTCAAGGCAGATAGGGAAATAATTCCATTTTCGAGAGTGTGTTGAGAAGACAAGGTTGAAAGTTAAAAACCATGGGTTCTGTTTCTATATATGTTACTGATTGTGCTTATTATCTTAGTCATGTTATATATATATATATATATTTGGTAGGGTTTGTTCTTTTTTATTTTTCTTGGGTTTTTTTTTTTCCTTTTTCTTTTTTTTTTTGATTCATCCTTGAGATAAAAGGCCAAAAGTACAGAAAAGTTCTGTACGGTTAAAACACTTTTGAGATGCCTCATGCTGAAAAACTTGTAGCTACTGCTAAGGCCCATTGGCCAATTCCTGCTTCATTTCTGAGAAGGCCCATTGGCCAATTCCTGCTTCATTTCTGAGAAGCTATAAAATTCCCATCTGTATTTTAGTTCTAACAATTTGTTGTTATGGTGGAGATGCAAATTAAGAACAACCATTTTTGAATCTGTAGGGATGTATTTACCATTTTGTAGCTGCCTTTTCAGTTTCTGAGCCACTATTGAAAAAAAGGAGAAGTATCTACACTGTTTTCAACCTGTAGACCATCCACTACTGTCCACATGCTCAGATTCAAAGGCAAACAAGCCTGTCTGGCCTCATTGGGAGGAATTATTTGCATTCAAAATACTAGACTAGTATTTGATTTCCACCAGCAGAGTCCATTGGGCAGCTCCTGTCATCTGCATTTCAATATTTAATCCTCCTCTATGTTTACTGTGCAAAGCTCTTTCAGAATGATGGTGTGCCCACTGTCTCACCAGCTGTGACGTTTGCAGCGAGTCTCCCACGGAAAGGAGCTGTAAAACAGGCAAGCCAGGGCAGTGATTTCTGTTGCTCAATACCCACAAATCAAAGCTATTTAGTCTAATTTAAGGCTGAAAAAGAATTCAAAATTCAAAATGCCTTCAAAAAATTCAAAAAATCATCAGACAATACTGCAGTTCAGTATTCAGGACAAGAGCATATCCCACAGTGTGGTGGTTTGACAGGAAATGTGTTTTCTGGGATGCTGTGGTTAGGCCAATGGATGTTCAGATTTTAATATTGGCACCTAAGGTGGCCATTGGGACATTGGATGTGCCTCTGAGAACACGGGGTTAAAAGCAGGGCTCTCCCCTGGGAGGCTCTCTTGGGTTCCAGTCAGGGAAAGGTTCAGATCTCCCCTGCCTGGCTGTGGGCTGGGCGGGGGAGGGGAAGCCACCCAGCCCGGTGAGGTAGGCTGGGGCCCTGGCCAGAAGGGAGGTGAAGGCCCCTGCAGGATGGAAGGGTGGAGGAGCACTGAGAGGCATCGGGCAGCCCCCCCCCCCCCGCCCCCCCCCCCACCGCAGGAGAGACAGAGAGAGAGCTGGTGCCTGTTCTTGGCCGGCCGAGAAGGAGAAGAGGGGAGTGCAAGAAGGTGCCTGGCAGGGCAGCCATGGGAGTTCTGGACAGACAGAGCCTCAGATTTTTAACCTTTTTCTTGGATGATGGAAACCTTACAAATGCTAATCCTCCTGGAGTTGAATGAGAAGAGAGATATGGAGGAGATAAGAGGAAATGGGCCACGAGAGAAATAGAGAAGAACGCAGGTGGAAGAGATGATGAAGTAGCTTATGCTGGACTCTTTGTGTGTAGCCATGGACAGAGCCATGTTTCCTTGTGATACAGGGACTGCATTCTAGGGGGAGGCAATGCCTCAGGACCAAGAGGGTTCGGTGTGGGTACCCCTCGGCCCCAGGGGGTGAAAAATATGGGGGGACAGATGTCCCAAAGTTGAGACTGTGCCTTTTTGCAGTGGGACGAAGCATCCTTAAAAGTCGACCCTAGAAGCAGCTCTGGTCTGTGTTCAGTGGTGAGAGCACTGGACATGAAAGGAAGAGGTCACCATTGGCAGAAGAAGGACTCCTTGTCCTCTTGATGAACTGAGGATTGAGTATTCTGAAGGGTGGTGCTGGACCGAGAGTCGATGATTTGGGGGATGTATTGTATTGGGAATTTGGGGAGGAGGAGGAGGAGATGTATTTGTGAAGTTTTCATTTTCCTTGTGTGTTTCTTTTTTTTTTTTTTTTTCCTTTCCCTTGTAGTTTAGTTAATAATTTATTTTTTTTTCCCTAAGTGGGAGCCTGCTTTGCTTATTCCTGGTCACATCTCACAGCAGAAACCAGGGAGAGAGTATACTCATGGGGGCACTGGCATTGTCCCAGTGTCAAGCCATGACACACAGGCTGAGAGAATGAGGGCTGTTTAGCCTGGTGAAGAGAAGGTTGCATGGAGACCTCACAACACCTTCCAATATCTGAAGGGAAGCAGGAGAGGGACTCTTCATTAGGAACTCTGGAGACAGGACAATGGGCAATGGCTTCAAAATGAAAGAGGGCAGGTTGAAATTAGATACTCGGAAGAAATTCTTCCCTGTGAGGGTGGTGAAGCACTGGCACAGACAGCCTGGAGAAGTTATGGACACCCCAACCTGGTGTTCAAGGCCAGGCTGGATGGGGCTCTGAGCAACCTGAGCAAGTAAAAGGTGTCCCCGCCCATGTCAGAGAACTAGATGGCCTTTAAGGTCTTTGTCTACCCCGGCCATTCTATGATCCTGTGATTCTGCTGTGGTAGCGTTCAGGATGGAGCGTGTTCTGCATGTTGGCCATTTCCAATACACCATTGGTTCCAGGTGCCTTACACTAGCTTGCTGCCTGAAAATTCTGTCAGAATGAAGAACATCTCTATATATATTAGACACATAATAAATGAAGAAATGGGTTTGCACATTTGTCCACTGAGTTGTGGATGAGATTGCTGTGAAGTTTCATTTGGTTTTCTTGTTTGCTCATGAGGCCGACGGTCCTTGTGTCAGCTGCCTCAAAGGCAGCATTTGCCTCCTCCGCCTCCCTTCTCCCTCCTCCCTCTTTCAATTTCTTTCCCTTGACAATTTAATGTCGTTTTCCCTTTCATACCTGAAAATCCCTGCATGCTTCTGGGCTTTCTCCCTTTTCATGCAGATCTTCTTCCACCCTTGACAATCCATACTTTTCATACCATAAGGGCCTGCTTGCAGGCATAAAAGACTTTGATTCCTTATTATATCTATGGGAATTTAATTAATAGCTTCATGCCTTTTCATAGAAAGAGTAGGGAATTGATAGCTTGTTCCCTGAAGTACAGAAGGAAGAGAATGAAACATGAATCATGTGGAGTGGAAAAGTTGCTATCTATTTTCTTCCAAGAACTACCCCAAAAGATGCAGGGGGTGATGAAGCCTGGCTAGATGAGTTTTCCCTTCTAATGGAAGGAAACAACCACGCCACTACATACAAGTCAGTCCTATAGAAGAGAGAAATTCACTTCTGGGAACATTGCAGGATTTGAATGCAGAGTCACACTCATCTTTTGTTGCTTTGTTGTCTGCTTGGCATGGAACACGCTGCTTTGAAGAGGGAAGTGACTAACAGACAGTCCACTTTACAAACACATATGCTTCCCTCTTCTTCTGAGACCTCAGCACAGAGCCCTCTTCGGCATGGTACTTCAAGGTAAGAAGGAGCGGGCAGAGGGCACTGCGAACAGACAGCAGTTTGCAGGTTGTATAGGAAAGAGGACTGCCCCTTGAATGTGGTGCAAATACAAACTTCCACCAGTTTCAGGGGTACACTTCAGCCAAGCTTGTTGTCCTGGCACATTTTTTCTCTGTGAAACGCTTTGTGGTATGATCTGGACGACAAGAGACGCAGAATACGGGGCTACGTAGTGCTGAGAAGGTAAGTGCCTGGCCCCAGTGTCTTTTGGCAGAAGCAGTGCACTAGAGCCGTTGGCTGCTGCCACAATGATCTGTGTGAGAAACAGATGCCTAATCCCCTCCGGGAGAGTAAAAGCGGGATTGGTTACAAGAGTCGAAGAGCACTGGGCTGGTGGCTGCTGCATACCAGCTGTAAAAGGAGCATGACTCCTACTGGCCTACCAACCAAACTCATGGTGGCAGTGGTAAAGATTAAAGTTCAGTGAGAGCTATTTGTGCTGCTACCTATGGCCCTTCTGTGGAAACAAATGTGCCTACCTTTAGGTTCCGAGATCCAGAGAACACAATGGTAGTTGCAGCGGAAAAGGGAAGGACAGAGCGCACTGGTGAGTTTGATGTGGCTTACACAGGGCAGGCAGAAGGTGCAGCCCAAGTCTCGCTTTTATTTCTAGAGCCTTTTTCTACACAAACAGCTGCTGGATGTTTGCAACAAAGATGTGAGTGTGAAAAAGTGAGGGCAGGTCAATGTGGGAAAGAAGATACAAAGCATTGTGCGCAGTTTAAAAGCTGTTTAGAAAAAAAAGGAGTTACTTTGAGAACATCTTCTGTCTTGACACTTCCACCTGTGTGATCTTTAGCTGCTTTGGACATGGCCACAATGAACGAATGTGAAAATATTTGCGCTGCCAATGTCAGGTTGCACAGGAAAGAGGGTAGGTTGGCAAATGCCTTCTGTCCTGGCACATCTGTCAGTCAGAAGTGCAGCTGAAAACGCTTGGCTGTAGCGATAGTCTCTGTCACTTTGAGAGAATGTGCTGATGCACGTATATATATCATTGCGAAAGTACGTGAGAATCGCTAGTAAGTTTCGTTTGGTTGACAGACTGCAAAGGGACCGTTATGGCCAGCACTGCCTTTTTGTTGTAGGACTTTTTCTTTGAGAGCAGCTGCCGCTGGACATTTTGAAGCGGTTTGGGATCTTCAAGCGTTAGAGTGCAAGATGGTACCTAGATCTTGAGGGAAAGTGCATATCTCCAGGAAGCTGAATGCAGTTCAGTGGGTGCAAGTTACATGTTGAGCAGCTGATGGCCCAGAAAACTTTCTAAAATGAAGAGGCCATGCTGCAATTGCCTTTTATTTTGAAGCTTCTAAACTGTGCAGCCAACAATGAAATGATTCTTCTTCCTTCTCTGCTACATGCAGGATCCCATTCTGTCAGTACCCGAGAGCCAGGATCCACAGCGGAGCTCTTGTCCCTACACTGCTCCCACACGAACGGGGCTGGGCTAGAAAAGTGCTTGTCTTTTTCCTGGGCACTGTCAGCGCTCTTCTAAATAACCACACCACAGCATTGTCAACTCACAAAACCAGGACACGCACCGAGCCCAGCTCACAACCACCCCCAGGACCCAGCCAAGTCAGAAACGTCCCTGCCCTCCAATCAACTGTGTCAGGACAAAAAGATTTCACCGATCTTCCCCTTCCAAGTGGATACTCTTCTTTGCCCCACACTCAAAGGCCGACACCAGATCTTCTAAAAAACAAAAACACAGCATCCCAAAAAACACATTTCCTGTCAAACCAATACACATGGGAAAAAGAAGTCCTTTCCTCCAGGTCTGGGTATCAGTTGCAAGGTGACTTTTGGGGCTCTCTAGCCTTGCAGGGTCCTAGGTACTGGCAGCTTTAGTTTTAGAGCAATCCAGGAAAGTTTGCCAATGTCACGCTAGGCAATGCCCTGTCAGGCAGGGCCTGTGGCACTAAACAGACCCCACTTTCCGTAGGAATAAGAAGTCATTTCCCACCGTCTGGGGATCAGATGAAAAGTGGCCTTTGAGGCTCTATGAACTGGCAGGGTCCTAGCTGCTGGCAGCTTTACTTTTAAGAAATCCAGCAAAGTTTGCCAGTTCCTAAACTGTCGCCGCCCTGTTGGACAGGGCGAGTGGCCGCAAACAGTGCCCGTTTTCCCAGGAAAAAAGAAGTCATTTCCCCAGGGTTTTGGTATCAGTTGAAAGGTGACGTTTGGTATTCTAAAGCCTTGCCGGGTCCTAGTTGCTGGAAGCTTTAGTTTTAGAGAAATCCAGCAAAGTTTTTCCATTTCTAACCTGGCACTGCCCTGTCGGGCAGGGCCTGTGGCAGTAAATGGGTCACACTTGCTATAGGAAAAGGAAATCATTAACCACCTTCTGGGTATCAGATGAAAGGTGAATTTTGGAGCTCTATGACCATGCAGGATGCGAGTTGCGGGCAGCTTAAGTTTTGGAAAAATCCAGCAAAGTTTGCCAATTTCGAGATTGGCACCGCCCTGTCTGACAAGGCGTGTGGCTGCAAACGGAGCCCACTTTCCGTGGGAATGCGAATTCATTTCCCACCGTCTGGGTAGTAGATGAAAGGTGGCCTTTGGGGCTCTGAGGCCTTGCAGGGTCCTAGTTGCTCTCAGCTTTACTTTTGGAGAAATCCAGCAAAGTTTGCCAATTTCTAACCTGGCGCCGCCCTGTCGGTCAGGACAAGATGCTGCAAACGGATGCCATTTTCCATGGGAAAAAGAAGTCCCCTCCCCAGGGTCCTGGTATCAGATATATGGTGGCCTTGGGGCTCAAAGGTCTTACAGGGTCCTAGTTGCTGGCAGCCGTAGTTTTGGAGAAATCCAGCCAAGTTTGCCCATTTCTAGCCTAAGACTGCCCACACGGGCAGGGCCTGTGGCAGCAAACAGAGCCCACTTTCTGTAGGAATAGGAAGTCGTTTACCACCGTCCAGGTATCACATGAAAGGTAGCCTTTGGAGAAAGGCAGCTTTAGTTTTGGAGAAATCCATCAAAGTCTGCAAAACTCTAACCAGGCGCCGCCCTGTCGGTCTGGGCGAGCGCCCACAAACGGAGGCCATTTTCCATGGGAAAAAGAAGTCCTTTCCTCCAGGTCTGGGAATCAGTTGCAAGGTGACTTTTGGGGCTCTATAGCCTTGCAGGGTCCTAGTTACTGGCAGCTTTAGTTTTAGAGCAATCCAGGAAAGTTTGCCAATGTCACGCTTGGCAATGCCCTGTCAGGCAGGGCCTGTGGCACTAAACAGACCCCACATTCCGTAGGAATAAGAAGTCATTTCCCACCGACTGGGGATCAGATGAAAGGTGGCCTTTGAGGCTCTATGAACTTGCAGGGTCCTAGCTGCTGGCAGCTTTACTTTTGGAGAAATACAGCAAAGTTTGCCAGTTCCTAAACTGTCGCCGCCCTGTCGGACAGGGCGAGTGGCCGCAAACAGTGCCCGTTTTCCCTGGAAAAAAGAAGTCATTTCCCCAGGGTTTTGGTATCAGTTGAAAGGTGACGTTTGGTATTCTAAAGCCTTGCCGGGTCCTAGTTGCTGGCAGCTTTAGTTTTAGAGAAATGCAGCAAAGTTTTTCCATTTCTAACCTGGCGCTGCCCTGTCGGGCAGGGCCTGTGGCAGTAAATGGGTCACACTTTCCATAGGAAAAGGAAATCATTAACCACCTTCTGGGTATCAGTTGAAAGGTGAATTTTGGGGCTCTATGACCATGCAGGATGCGAGTTGCGGGCAGCTTAAGTTTTGGAAAAATCCAGCAAAGTTTGCCAATTTCGAGATTGGCACCGCCCTGTCTGACAAGGCGTGTGGCCGCAAACGGAGCCCACTTTCCGTGGGAATAAGAACTCATTTCCCACCGTCGGGGTAGTAGATGAAAGGTGGCCTTTGGGGCTCTGAGGCCTTGCAGGGTCCTAGTTGCTGTCAGCTTTACTTTTGGAGAAATCCAGCAAAGTTTGCCAATTTCTAACCTGGCGCCGCCCTGTCGGTAAAGACAAGATGCTGCAAACGGATGCCATTTTCCATGGGAAAAAGAAGTCCTCTCCCCAGGGTCCCTGTATCAGATATATGGTGGCCTTGGGGCTCTAAGGTCTTGCAGGGTCCTAGTTGCTGGCAGCTGTAGTTTTGGAGAAATCCAGCCAAGTTTGCCCATTTCTAGCCTAAGACTGCCCATATGGGCAAAGCCTGTGGCAGCAAACAGAGCCCACTTTCTGTAGGAATAGGAAGTCGTTTAGCACCGTCCAGGTATCAGATGAAAGGTAGCCTTTGGAGAAAGGCAGCTTTAGTTTTGGAGAAATCCATCAAAGTCTGCCAAATTCTAACCTGGCGCCGCCCTGTCGGTCTGGGTGAGCGCCCACAAACGGAGGCCATTTTCCATGGGAAAAAGAAGTCCTTTCCTCCAGGTCTGGGTATCAGTTGCAAGGTGACTTTTGGGGCTCTCTAGCCTTGCAGGGTCCTAGTTACTGGCAGCTTTAGTTTTAGAGCAATCCAGGAAAGTTTGCCAATGTCACGCTTGGCAATGCCCTGTCTGACAAGGCATGTGGCCGCAAACGGAGCCCACTTTCCGTGGGAATGCGAATTCATTTCCCACCGTCTGGGTAGTCGATGAAAGGTGGCCTTTGGGGCTCTGAGGCCTTGCAGGGTCCTAGTTGCTGTCAGCTTTACTTTTGGAGAAATCCAGCAAAGTTTGCCAATTTCTAACCTGGCGCCGCCCTGTCGGTCAGGACAAGATGCTGCAAACGGATGCCATTTTCCATGGGAAAAAGAAGTCCTCTCCCCAGGGTCCTGGTGTCAGATATATGGTGGCCTTGGGGCTCTATGAACTTGCAGGGTCCTAGCTGCTGGCAGCCGTAGTTTTGGAGAAATCCAACCAAGTTTGCCCATTTCTAGCCTAAGACTGCCCACACGGGCAGGGCCTGTGGCAGCAACCAGAGCCCACTTTCTGTAGGAATAGGAAGTCGTTTACCACCGTCCAGGTATCAGATGAAAGGTAGCCTTTGGAGAAAGGCAGCTTTAGTTTTGGAGAAATCCAGCAAAGTCTGCAAAACTCTAACCAGGCGCCGCCCTGTCGGTCTGGGCGAGCGGCCACAAACAGAGGCCATTTTCCATGGGAAAAAGAAGTCCTTTCCTCCAGGTCTGGGTATCAGTTGCAAGGTGACTTTTGGGGCTCTCTAGCCTTGCAGGGTCCTAGTTACTGGCAGCTTTAGTTTTAGAGCAATCCAGGAAAGTTTGCCAATGTCACGCTTGGCAATGCCCTGTCAGGCAGGGCCTGTGGCACTAAACAGACCCCACTTTCCGTAGGAATAAGAAGTCATTTCCCACCGTCTGGGGATCAGATGAAAGGTGGCCTTTGAGGCTCTATGAACTTGCAGGGTCCAAGCTGCTGGCAGCTTTACTTTTAAGAAATCCAGCAAAGTTTGCCAGTTCCTAAACTGTCGCCGCCCTGTCGGACAGGGCGAGTGGCCGCAAACAGTGCCCGTTTTCCCTGGAAAAAAGAAGTCATTTCCCCAGGGTTTTGGTATCAGTTGAAAGGTGACGTTTGGTATTCTAAAGCCTTGCCGGGTCCTAGTTGCTGGAAGCTTTAGTTTTAGAGAAATCCAGCAAAGTTTTTCCATTTCTAACCTGGCACTGCCCTGTCGGGCAGGGCCTGTGGCAGTAAATGGGTCACACTTGCCATAGGAATAGGAAATCATTAACCACCTTCCGGGTATCAGTTGAAAGGTGAATTTTGGGGCTCTATGACCATGCAGGATGCAAGTTGCGGGCAGCTTAAGTTTTGGAAAAATCCAGCAAAGTTTGCCAATTTCGAGATTGGCACCGCCCTGTCTGACAAGGCGTGTGGCCGCAAACGGAGCCCACTTTCCATGGGAATAAGAACACATTTCCCACCGTCTGGGTAGTAGATGAAAGGTGGCCTTTGGGGCTCTGAGGCCTTGCAGGGTCCTAGTTGCTCTCAGCTTTACTTTTGGAGAAATCCAGCAAAGTTTGCCAATTTCTAACCTGGCGCCGCCCTGTCGGTCAGGACAAGATGCTGCAAACGGATGCCATTTTCCATGGGAAAAAGAAGTCCCCTCCCCAGGGTCCTGGTATCAGATATATGGTGGCCTTGGGGCTCAAAGGTCTTACAGGGTCCTAGTTGCTGGCAGCTGTAGTTTTGGAGAAATCCAGCAAAGTTTGCCCATTTCTAGCCTAAGACTGCCCATATGGGCAGGGCCTGTGGCAGCAAACAGAGCCCACTTTCTGTAGGAATAGGAAGTCGTTTAGCACCGTCCAGGTATCAGATGAAAGGTAGCCTCTGGAGAAAGGCAGCTTTAGTTTTGGAGATATCCTTTAAAGTCTGCCAAATTCTAACCTGGCGCCGCCCTGTCGGTCAGGAGAAGATGCTGCAAACGGATGCCATTTTCCATGGGAAAAAGAAGTCCTCTCCCCAGGGTCCTGGTGTCAGATATATGGTGGCCTTGGGGCTCTAAGGTCTTGCAGGTTCCTATGTGCTGGCAGCTGTAGTTTTGGAGAAATCCAGCAAAGTCTGCAAAACTCTAACCAGGCGCCGCCCTCTCGGTCTGGGCGAGCGGCCACAAACGGAGGCCATTTTCCATGGGAAAAAGAAGTCCTTTCCTCCAGGTCTGGGTATCAGTTGCAAGGTGACTTTTGGGGCTCTATAGCCTTGCAGGGTCCTAGTTACTGGCAGCTTTAGTTTTAGAGCAATCCAGGAAAGTTTGCCAATGTCACGCTTGGCAATGCCCTGTCAGGCAGGGCCTGTGGCCCTAAACAGACCCCACTTTCCGTAGGAATAAGAAGTCATTTCCCACCGTCTGGGGATCAGATGAAAGGTGGCCTTTGAGGCTCTATGAACTTGCAGGGTCCTAGCTGCTGGCAGCTTTACTTTTAAGAAATCCAGCAAAGTTTGCCAGTTCCTAAACTGTCGCCGCCCTGTCGGACAGGGCGAGTGGCCGCAAAGAGTGCCCGTTTTCCCTGGAAAAAAGAAGTCATTTCCCCAGGGTTTTGGTATCAGTTGAAAGGTGACGTTTGGTATTCTAAAGCCTTGCCGGGTCCTAGCTGCTGGCAGCTTTAGTTTTAGAGAAATCCAGCAAAGTTTTTCCATTTCTAACCTGGCACTGCCCTGTCGGGCAGGGCCTGTGGCGGTAAATGGGTCACACTTGCCATAGGAATAGGAAATCATTACCCACCTTCTGGGTATCAGTTGAAAGGTGAATTTTGGGGCTCTGTGACCAAGCAGGATGCGAGTTGCGGGCAGCTTAAGTTCTGGAAAAATCCAGCAAAGTTTGCCAATTTCGAGATTGGCACCGCCCTGTCTGACAAGGCGTGTGGCCGCAAACGGAGCCCACTTTCCGTGGGAATAAGAACTCATTTCCCACCGTCTGGGTAGTAGATGAAAGGTGGCCTTTGGGGCTCTGAGGCCTTGCAGGGTCCTAGTTGCTGGAAGCTGTAGTTTTGGAGAAATCCATCAAAGTTTGCCCATTTCTAGCCTAAGACTGCCCATATGGGCAGGGCCTGTGGCAGCAAACAGAGCCCACTTTCTGTAGGAATAGGAAGTCGTTTAGCACCGTCCAGGTATCAGATGAAAGGTAGACTCTGGAGAAAGGCAGCTTTAGTTTTGGAGAAATCCATCAAAGTCTGCAAAACTCTAACCTGGCGCCGCCCTGTCGGTCTGGGCGAGCGGCCACAAACAGAGGCCATTTTCCATGGGAAAAAGAAGTCCTTTCCTCCAGGTCTGGGGATCAGTTGCAAGGTGACTTTTGGGGCTCTATAGCCTTGCAGGGTCCTAGTTACTGGCAGCTTTAGTTTTAGAGCAATCCAGGAAAGTTTGCCAATGTCACGCTTGGCAATGCCCTGTCAGGCAGGGCCTGTGGCCCTAAACAGACCCCACTTTCCGTAGGAATAAGAAGTCATTTCCCACCGTCTGGGGATCGGATGAAAGGTGGCCTTTGAGGCTCTATGAACTTGCAGGGTCCTAGCTGCTGGCAGCTTTAGTTTTGGAGAAATCCAGCAAAGTTTTTCCATTTCTAACCTGGCACTGCCCTGTCGGGCAGGGCCTGTGGCAGTAAATGGGTCACACTTTCCATAGGAATAGGAAATCATTAACCACCTTCCGGGTATCAGTTGAAAGGTGAATTTTGGGGCTCTATGACCATGCAGGATGCGAGTTGCGGGCAGCTTAAGGTTTGGAAAAATCCAGCAAAATTTGCCAATTTCGAGATTGGCACCGCCCTGTCTGACAAGGCGTGTGGCCGCAAACGGAGCCCACTTTCCGTGGGAATAAGAACTCATTTCCCACCGTCTGGGTAGTAGATGAAAGGTGGCCTTTGGGGCTCTGAGGCCTTGCAGGGTCCTAGTTGCTGTCAGCTTTACTTTTGGAGAAATCCAGCAAAGTTTGCCAATTTCTAACCTGGCGCCGCCCTGTCGGTCAGGACAAGATGCTGCAAACGGATGGCATTTTCCATGGGAAAAAGAAGTCCTCTCCCCAGGGTCCTGGTATCAGATATATGGTGGCCTTGGGGCTCTAAGGTCTTGCAGGTTCCTATGTGCTGGCAGCTGTAGTTTTGGAGAAATCCAGCAAAGTCTGCAAAACTCTAACCAGGCGCCGCCCTCTCGGTCTGGGCGAGCGGCCACAAACGGAGGCCATTTTCCATGGGAAAAAGAAGTCCTTTCCTCCAGGTCTGGGTATCAGTTGCAAGGTGACTTTTGGGGCTCTATAGCCTTGCAGGGTCCTAGTTACTGGCAGCTTTAGTTTTAGAGCAATCCAGGAAAGTTTGCCAATGTCACGCTTGGCAATGCCCTGTCAGGCAGGGCCTGTGGCCCTAAACAGACCCCACATTCCGTAGGAATAAGAAGTCATTTCCCACCGTCTGGGGATCAGATGAAAGGTGGCCTTTGAGGCTCTATGAACTTGCAGGGTCCTAGCTGCTGGCAGCTTTACTTTTAAGAAATCCAGCAAAGTTTGCCAGTTCCTAAACTGTCGCCGCCCTGTCGGACAGGGCGAGTGGCCGCAAACAGTGCCCGTTTTCCCTGGAAAAAAGAAGTAATTTCCCCAGGGTTTTGGTATCAGTTGAAAGGTGACGTTTGGTATTCTAAAGCCTTGCCGGGTCCTAGTTGCTGGCAGCTTTAGTATTAGAGAAATCCAGCAAAGTTTTTCCATTTCTAACCTGGCACTGCCCTGTTTGGCAGGGCCTGTGGCGGTAAATGGGTCACACTTGCCATAGGAATAGGAAATCATTACCCACCTTCTGGGTATCAGTTGAAAGGTGAATTTTGGGGCTCTGTGACCAAGCAGGATGCGAGTTGCGGGCAGCTTAAGTTCTGGAAAAATCCAGCAAAGTTTGCCAATTTCGAGATTGGCACCGCCCTGTCTGACAAGGCGTGTGGCCGCAAACGGAGCCCACTTTCCGTGGGAATAAGAACTCATTTCCCACCGTCTGGGTAGTAGATGAAAGGTGGCCTTTGGGGCTCTGAGGCCTTGCAGGGTCCTAGTTGCTGTCAGCTTTACTTTTGGAGAAATCCAGCAAAGTTTGCCAATTTCTAACCTGGCGCCGCCCTGTCGGTCAGGACAAGATGCTGCAAAGGGATGCCATTTTCCATGGGAAAAAGAAGACCTCTCCCCAGGGTCCTGGTATCAGATATATGGTGGCCTTGGGGCTCAAGGTCTTGCAGGGTCCTAGTTGCTGGCAGCTGTAGCTTTGGAGAAATCCAGCAAAGTTTGCCCATTTCTAGCCTAGGACTGCCCATACGGGCAGGGCCTGTGGCAGCAAACAGAGCCCACTTTCTGTAGGAATAGGAAGTCGTTTAGCACCATCCAGGTATCAGATGAAAGGTAGCCTTTGGAGAAAGGCAGATTTAGTTTTGGAGAAATCCAGCAAAGTCTGCAAAATTCTAACCTGGGGCCACCCTGTCGGTCTGGGCGAGCGGCCACAAATGGGGGCCATTATCCATGGGAAAAAGAAGTCCTTTCCTCCCGGTCTGGGTATCAGTTGCAAGGTGACTTTTGGGGCTCTCTAGCCTTGCAGGGTCCTAGTTACTGGCAGCTTTAGTTTTAGAGCAATCCAGGAAATTTTGCCAATGTCACGCTTGGCAATGCCCTGTCAGGCAGGACCTGTGGCACTAAACAGACCCCACTTTCCGTAGGAATAAGAAGTCATTTCCCACCGTCTGGGGATCAGATGAAAGGTGGCCTTTGAGGCTCTATGAACTTGCAGGGTCCTAGCTGCTGGCAGCTTTAGTTTTGGAGAAATCCAGCAAAGTTTTTCCATTTCTAACCTGGCACTGCCCTGTCAGGCAGGGCCATTGGCGGTAAATGGGTCACACTTTCCATAGGAATAGGAAATCATTAACCACCTTCTGAGTATCAGTTGAAAGGTGAATTTTGGGGCTCTATGAACAGGCAGGATGAGAGTTGCGGGCAGCTTTAGTTTTGGAAAAATCCAGCCAAATTTGCCAATTTCGAGATTGGCACCGCCCTGTCTGACAAGGCGTGTGGCCTCAAACGGAGCACACTTTCCGTGGGAATAAGAACTCATTTCCCACCATCTGGGTAGTAGATGAAAGGTGGCCTTTGGGGCTCTGAGGCCTTGCAGGGTCCGAGTTGCTGACAGCTTTACTTTTGGTGAAATCCAGCAAAGTTTACCAATTTCTAACCTGGCGCCGCCCTGTCGGTCAGGACAAGATGCTGCAAACGGATGCCATTTTCCATGGGAAAAAGAAGTCCTCTCCCCAGGGTCCTGGTATCAGATATATGGTGGCCTTGGGGCTCTAAGGTCTTGCAGGGTCCTAGTTGCTGGCAGCTGTAGTTTTGCAGAAATCCAGTAAAGTTTGCCCATTTCTAGCCTAAGACTGCCCATACGGGCAGGGCCTGTGGCAGCAAACAGAGCCCACTTTCTGTAGGAATAGGAAGTCGTTTAGCACCGTCCAGGTATCAGATGAAAGGCAGCCTTTGGAGAAAGCAGCTTTAGTTTTGGAGAAATCCATCAAAGACTGCAAAACTCTAACCTGGCGCCGCCCTGTCGGTCTGGGCGAGCGGCCACAAACGGAGGCCATTTTCCATGGGAAAAAGAAGTCCTTTCCTCCAGGTCTGGGTATCAGTTGCAAGGTGACTTTTGGGGCTCTATAGCCTTGCAGGGTCCTAGTTACTGGCAGCTTTAGTTTTAGAGCAATCCAGGAAAGTTTACCAATGTCACGCTTGGCAATGCCCTGTAAGGCAGGGCCTGTGGCACTAAACAGACCCCACTTTCCGTAGGAATAAGAAGTCATTTCCCACCGTCTGGGGATCCGATGAAAGGTGGTCTTTGAGGCTCTATGAACTCTCATGGTCCTTGCTGCTGGCAGCTTTAGTTTTGGAGAAATACAGCAAAGTTTGCCAGTTCCTAAACTGTCGCCGCCCTGTCGGACAGGGCGAGTGGCTGCAAACAGTGCCCGTTTTCCCTGGAAAAAAGAAGTCATTTCCCCAGGGTTTTGGTATCAGTTGAACGTTGACGTTTGGTATTCTAAAGCCTTGCCGGGTCCTAGTTGCTGTCAGCTTTAGTTTTAGAGAAATCCAGCAAAGTTTTTCCATTTCTAACCTGGCACTGCCCTGTCGGGCAGGGCCTGTGGCGGTAAATGGGTCACACTTTCCATAGGAATAGGAAATCATTAACCACCTTCTGAGTATCAGTTGAAAGGTGAATTTTGGGGCTCTATGACCATGCAGGATGCGAGTTGCGGGCAGCTTAAGGTTTGGAAAAATCCAGCCAAGTTTGCCAATTTCGAGATTGGCACCGCCCTGTCTGACAAGGCGTGTGGCCGCAAACGGAGCCCGCTTTCCGTGGGAATAAGAACTCATTTCCCACCGTCTGGGTAGTAGATGAAAGGTGGCCTTTGGGGCTCTGAGGCCTTGCAGGGTCCGAGTTGCTGTCAGCTTTACTTTTGGAGAAATCCAGCAAAGTTTACCAATTTCTAACCTGGCGCCGCCCTGTCGATCAGGACAAGATGCTGCAAACGGATGCCATTTTCCATGGGAAAAAGAAGTCCTCTCCCCAGGGTCCTGGTATCAGATATATGGTGGCCTTGGGGCTCTAAGGTCTTGCAGGGTCCTAGTTGCTGGCTGCTGTAGTTTTGCAGAAATCCAGCAAAGTTTGCCCATTTCTAGCCTAAGACTGCCTATACGGGCAGGGCCTGTGGCAGCAAACAGAGCCCACTTTCTGTAGGAATTGGAAGTCGCTTAGCACCGTCCAGGTATCAGATGAAAGGTAGCCTTTGGAGAAAGGCAGCTTTAGTTTTGGAGAAATCCTTCAAAGACTGCAAAATTCTAACCTAGCGCCGCCCTGTCGGTCTGGGCAAGCGGCCACAAACGGAGGCCATTTTCCATGGGAAAAAGAAGTCCTTTCCTCCAGGTCTGGGTATCAGTTGCAAGGTGACTTTTGGGGCTCTCTAGCCTTGCAGGGTCCTAGTTACTGGCAGCTTTAGTTTTAGAGCAATCCAGGAATGTTTGCCAATGTCACGCTTGGCAATGCCCTGTCAGGCAGGGCCTGTGGCGCTAAACAGACCCCACTTTCCGTAGGAATAAGAAGTCATTTCCCACCGTCTGGGGATCAGATGAAAGGTGGCCTTTGAGGCTCTATGAACTTGCAGGGTCCTAGCTGCTGGCAGCTTTAGTTTTGGAGAAATACAGCAAAGTTTGCCAGTTCCTAAACTGTCGCCGCCCAGTCGGACAGGGCGAGTGGCCGCAAACAGTGCCCGTTTTCCCTGGAAAAAAGAAGTCATTTCCCCAGGGTTTTGGTATCAGTTGAAAGGTGACGTTTGGTATTCTAAAGCCTTGCCGGGTCCTAGTTGCTGGCAGCTTTAGTTTTAGAGAAATCCAGCAAAGTTTTTCCATTTCTAACCTGGCACTGCCCTGTCCGGCAGGGCCTGTGGCGGTAAATGGGTCACACTTGCCATAGGAATAGGAAATCATTAACCACCTTCTGAGTATCAGTTGAAAGGTGAATTTTGGGGCTCTATGAACAGGCAGGATGCGAGTTGCGGGCAGCTTTAGATTTGGAAAAATCCATCCAAATTTGCAAATTTCGAGATTGGCACCGCCCTGTCTGACAAGGCGTGTGGCCACAAACGGAGCCCACTTTCCGTGGGAATAAGAACTCATTTCCCACCGTCTGGGTAGTAGATGAAAGGTGGCCTTTGGGGCTCTGAGGCCTTGCAGGGTCCTAGTTGCTGTCGGCTTTAGTTTTGGTGAAATCCAGCAAAGTTTACCAATTTCTAACCTGGCGCCGCCCTGTCGGTCAGGACAAGATGCTGCAAACGGATGCCATTTTCCATGGGAAAAAGAAGTCGTCTCCCCAGGGTCCTGGTATCAGATATATGGTGGCCTTGGGGCTCTAAGGTCTTGCAGGGTCCTAGTTGCTGGCAGCTGTAGTTTTGCAGAAATCCAGCAAAGTTTGCCCATTTCAAGCCTAAGACTGCCCATACGGGCAGGGCCTGTGGCAGCAAACAGAGCCCACTTTCTGTAGGAATAGGAAGTCGTTTAGCACCGTCCAGGTATCAGATGAAAGGCAGCCTTTGGAGAAAGGCAGTTTAGTTTTGGAGAAATCCAGCAAAGACTGCAAAATTCTAACCTGGCGCCGCCCTGTCGGTCTGGGCGAGCGGCCACAAACGGAGGCCATTTTCCATGGGAAAAAGAAGTCCTTTCCTCCAGGTCTGGGTATCAGTTGCAAGGTGACTTTTGGGGCTCTATAGCCTTGCAGGGTCCTAGGTACTGGCAGCTTTAGTTTTAGAGCAATCCAGGAAAGTTTGCCAATGTCACGCTTGGCAATGCCCTGTCAGGCAGGGCCTGTGGCGCTAAACAGACCCCACTTTCCGTAGGAATAAGAAGTCATTTCCCACCGTCTGGGGATCAGATGAAAGGTGGCCTTTGAGGCTCTATGAACTTGCAGGGTCCAAGCTGCTGGCAGCTTTAGTTTTGGAGAAATACAGCAAAGTTTGCCAATTCCTAAACTGTTGCCGCCCTGTCGGACAGGGCGAGTGGCCGCAAACAGTGCCCGTTTTCCCTGGAAAAAAGAAGTCATTTCCCCAGGGTTTTGGTATCAGTTGAAAGGTGACGTTTGGTATTCTAAAGCCTTGCCGCGTCCTAGTTGCTGGCAGCTTTAGTTTTAGAGAAATCAAGCAAAGTTTTTCCATTTCTAACCTGGCACTGCCCTGTCCGGCAGGGCCTGTGGCGGTAAATGGGTCACACTTTCCATAGGAATAGGAAATCATTAACCACCTTCTGAGTATCAGTTGAAAGGTGAATTTTGGGGCTCTATGAACAAGCAGGATGCGAGTTGCGGGCAGCTTTAGTTTTGGAAAAATCCAGCCAAATTTGCCAATTTCGAGATTGGCACCGCCCTGTCTGTCAAGGCATGTGGCCGCAAACAAAGCCCGCTTTCTGTGGGAATAAGAACTCATTTCCCACCGTCTGGGTAGTAGATGAAAGGTGGCCTTTGGGGCTCTGAGGCCTTGCAGGGTCCTAGTTGCTGTCGGCTTTAGTTTTGGTGAAATCCAGCAAAGTTTCCCAATTTCTAACCTGGCGCCGCCCTGTCGGTCAGGACAAGATGATGCAAACGGATGCCATTTTCCATGGGAAAAAGAAGTCCTCTCCCCAGGGTCCTGGTATCAGATATATGGTGGCCTTGGGGCTCTAAGGTCTTGCAGGGTCCGAGTTGCTGGCTGCGGTATTTTTGCAGAAATCCAGCAAAGTTTGCCCATTTCTAGCCTAAGACTGCCCATACGGGCAGGGCCTGTGGCAGCAAACAGAGCCCACTTTCTGTAGGAATAGGAAGTCGTTTAGCACCGTCCAGGTATCAGATGAAAGGCAGCCTTTGGAGAAAGCAGCTTTAGTTTTGGAGAAATCCATCAAAGACTGCAAAACTCTAACCTGGCGCCGCCCTGTCGGTCTGGGCGAGCGGCCACAAACGGAGGCCATTTTCCATGGGAAAAAGAAGTCCTTTCCTCCAGGTCTGGGTATCAGTTGCAAGGTGACTTTTGGGGCTCTATAGCCTTGCAGGGTCCTAGTTACTGGCAGCTTTAGTTTTAGAGCAATCCAGGAAAGTTTACCAATGTCACGCTTGGCAATGCCCTGTAAGGCAGGGCCTGTGGCACTAAACAGACCCCACTTTCCGTAGGAATAAGAAGTCATTTCCCACCGTCTGGGGATCCGATGAAAGGTGGTCTTTGAGGCTCTATGAACTCTCATGGTCCTTGCTGCTGGCAGCTTTAGTTTTGGAGAAATACAGCAAAGTTTGCCAGTTCCTAAACTGTCGCCGCCCTGTCGGACAGGGCGAGTGGCTGCAAACAGTGCCCGTTTTCCCTGGAAAAAAGAAGTCATTTCCCCAGGGTTTTGGTATCAGTTGAACGTTGACGTTTGGTATTCTAAAGCCTTGCCGGGTCCTAGTTGCTGTCAGCTTTAGTTTTAGAGAAATCCAGCAAAGTTTTTCCATTTCTGACCTGGCACTGCCCTGTCGGGCAGGGCCTGTGGCGGTAAATGGGTCACACTTTCCATAGGAATAGGAAATCATTAACCACCTTCTGAGTATCAGTTGAAAGGTGAATTTTGGGGCTCTATGACCATGCAGGATGCGAGTTGCGGGCAGCTTAAGGTTTGGAAAAATCCAGCCAAGTTTGCCAATTTCGAGATTGGCACCGCCCTGTCTGACAAGGCGTGTGGCCGCAAACGGAGCCCGCTTTCCGTGGGAATAAGAACTCATTTCCCACCGTCTGGGTAGTAGATGAAAGGTGGCCTTTGGGGCTCTGAGGCCTTGCAGGGTCCGAGTTGCTGTCGGCTTTACTTTTGGAGAAATCCAGCAAAGTTTACCAATTTCTAACCTGGCGCCGCCCTGTCGGTCAGGACAAGATGCTGCAAACGGATGCCATTTTCCATGGGAAAAAGAAGTCCTCTCCCCAGGGTCCTGGTATCAGATATATGGTGGCCTTGGGGCTCTAAGGTCTTGCAGGGTCCTAGTTGCTGGCTGCTGTAGTTTTGCAGAAATCCAGCAAAGTTTGCCCATTTCTAGCCTAAGACTGCCTATACGGGCAGGGCCTGTGGCAGCAAACAGAGCCCACTTTCTGTAGGAATTGGAAGTCGCTTAGCACCGTCCAGGTATCAGATGAAAGGTAGCCTTTGGAGAAAGGCAGCTTTAGTTTTGGAGAAATCCATCAAAGACTGCAAAATTCTAACCTAGCGCCGCCCTGTCGGTCTGGGCAAGCGGCCACAAACGGAGGCCATTTTCCATGGGAAAAAGAAGTCCTTTCCTCCAGGTCTGGGTATCAGTTGCAAGGTGACTTTTGGGGCTCTCTAGCCTTGCAGGGTCCTAGTTACTGGCAGCTTTAGTTTTAGAGCAATCCAGGAATGTTTGCCAATGTCACGCTTGGCAATGCCCTGTCAGGCAGGGCCTGTGGCGCTAAACAGACCCCACTTTCCGTAGGAATAAGAAGTCATTTCCCACCGTCTGGGGATCAGATGAAAGGTGGCCTTTGAGGCTCTATGAACTTGCCGGGTCCTAGCTGCTGGCAGCTTTAGTTTTGGAGAAATACAGCAAAGTTTGCCAGTTCCTAAACTGTCGCCGCCCAGTCGGACAGGGCGAGTGGCCGCAAACAGTGCCCGTTTTCCCTGGAAAAAAGAAGTCATTTCCCCAGGGTTTTGGTATCAGTTGAAAGGTGACGTTTGGTATTCTAAAGCCTTGCCGGGTC
The DNA here is from genome assembly GCF_037042795.1 of Molothrus aeneus. Classification (NCBI taxonomy): domain Eukaryota; kingdom Metazoa; phylum Chordata; class Aves; order Passeriformes; family Icteridae; genus Molothrus; species Molothrus aeneus. The sequence continues at coordinate 10,020,678 of NC_089679.1, read as the reverse complement.
CTAGTTGCTGGCAGCTTTAGTTTTAGAGAAATCCAGCAAAGTTTTTCCATTTCTAACCTGGCACTGCCCTGTCCGGCAGGGCCTGTGGCGGTAAATGGGTCACACTTGCCATAGGAATAGGAAATCATTAACCACCTTCTGAGTATCAGTTGAAAGGTGAATTTTGGGGCTCTATGAACAGGCAGGATGCGAGTTGCGGGCAGCTTTAGATTTGGAAAAATCCATCCAAATTTGCAAATTTCGAGATTGGCACCGCCCTGTCTGACAAGGCGTGTGGCCACAAACGGAGCCCACTTTCCGTGGGAATAAGAACTCATTTCCCACCGTCTGGGTAGTAGATGAAAGGTGGCCTTTGGGGCTCTGAGGCCTTGCAGGGTCCTAGTTGCTGTCGGCTTTAGTTTTGGTGAAATCCAGCAAAGTTTACCAATTTCTAACCTGGCGCCGCCCTGTCGGTCAGGACAAGATGCTGCAAACGGATGCCATTTTCCATGGGAAAAAGAAGTCGTCTCCCCAGGGTCCTGGTATCAGATATATGGTGGCCTTGGGGCTCTAAGGTCTTGCAGGGTCCTAGTTGCTGGCAGCTGTAGTTTTGCAGAAATCCAGCAAAGTTTGCCCATTTCAAGCCTAAGACTGCCCATACGGGCAGGGCCTGTGGCAGCAAACAGAGCCCACTTTCTGTAGGAATAGGAAGTCGTTTAGCACCGTCCAGGTATCAGATGAAAGGCAGCCTTTGGAGAAAGGCAGTTTAGTTTTGGAGAAATCCAGCAAAGACTGCAAAATTCTAACCTGGCGCCGCCCTGTCGGTCTGGGCGAGCGGCCACAAACGGAGGCCATTTTCCATGGGAAAAAGAAGTCCTTTCCTCCAGGTCTGGGTATCAGTTGCAAGGTGACTTTTGGGGCTCTATAGCCTTGCAGGGTCCTAGGTACTGGCAGCTTTAGTTTTAGAGCAATCCAGGAAAGTTTGCCAATGTCACGCTTGGCAATGCCCTGTCAGGCAGGGCCTGTGGCGCTAAACAGACCCCACTTTCCGTAGGAATAAGAAGTCATTTCCCACCGTCTGGGGATCAGATGAAAGGTGGCCTTTGAGGCTCTATGAACTTGCAGGGTCCAAGCTGCTGGCAGCTTTAGTTTTGGAGAAATACAGCAAAGTTTGCCAATTCCTAAACTGTTGCCGCCCTGTCGGACAGGGCGAGTGGCCGCAAACAGTGCCCGTTTTCCCTGGAAAAAAGAAGTCATTTCCCCAGGGTTTTGGTATCAGTTGAAAGGTGACGTTTGGTATTCTAAAGCCTTGCCGCGTCCTAGTTGCTGGCAGCTTTAGTTTTAGAGAAATCAAGCAAAGTTTTTCCATTTCTAACCTGGCACTGCCCTGTCCGGCAGGGCCTGTGGCGGTAAATGGGTCACACTTTCCATAGGAATAGGAAATCATTAACCACCTTCTGAGTATCAGTTGAAAGGTGAATTTTGGGGCTCTATGAACAAGCAGGATGCGAGTTGCGGGCAGCTTTAGTTTTGGAAAAATCCAGCCAAATTTGCCAATTTCGAGATTGGCACCGCCCTGTCTGTCAAGGCATGTGGCCGCAAACAAAGCCCGCTTTCTGTGGGAATAAGAACTCATTTCCCACCGTCTGGGTAGTAGATGAAAGGTGGCCTTTGGGGCTCTGAGGCCTTGCAGGGTCCTAGTTGCTGTCGGCTTTAGTTTTGGTGAAATCCAGCAAAGTTTCCCAATTTCTAACCTGGCGCCGCCCTGTCGGTCAGGACAAGATGATGCAAACGGATGCCATTTTCCATGGGAAAAAGAAGTCCTCTCCCCAGGGTCCTGGTATCAGATATATGGTGGCCTTGGGGCTCTAAGGTCTTGCAGGGTCCGAGTTGCTGGCTGCGGTATTTTTGCAGAAATCCAGCAAAGTTTGCCCATTTCTAGCCTAAGACTGCCCATACGGGCAGGGCCTGTGGCAGCAAACAGAGCCCACTTTCTGTAGGAATAGGAAGTCGTTTAGCACCGTCCAGGTATCAGATGAAAGGTAGCCTTTGGAGAAAGGCAGTTTAGTTTTGGAGAAATCCATCAAAGTCTGCAAAATTCTAACCTGGCGCCGCCCTGTCGGTCTGGGCGAGCGGCCACAAACGGAGGCCATTTTCCATGGGAAAAAGAAGTCCTTTCCTCCAGGTCTGGGTATCAGTTGCAAGGTGACTTTTGGGGCTCTATAGCCTTGCAGGGTCTTAGTTACTGGCAGCTTTAGTTTTAGAGCAATCCAGGAAAGTTTGCCAATGTCACGCTTGGCAATGCCCTGTCAGGCAGGTCCTGTGGCACAAAACCGACCCCACTTTCCGTAGGAATAAGAAGTCATTTCCCACTGTCTGGGGATCAGATGAAAGGTGGCCTTTGAGGCTCTTTGAACTTGCAGGGTCCTAGCTGCTGGCAGCTTTAGTTTTGGAGAAATACAGCAAAGTTTGCCACTTCCTAAACTATCGCCGCCCAGTCGGACAGGGCGAGTGGCCGCAAACAGTGCCCGTTTTCCCTGGAAAAAAGAAGTCATTTCCGCAGGGTTTTGGTATCAGTTGAAAGGTGACGTTTGGTATTCTAAAGCCTTGCTGGGTCCTAGTTGCTGGCAGCTTTAGTTTTAGAGAAATCCAGCAAAGTTTTTCCATTTCTAACCTGGCACTGCCCTGTCGGGCAGGGCCTGTGGCAGTAAATGGGTCACACTTGCCATAGGAATAGGAAATCATTACCCACCTTCTGGGTATCAGTTGAAAGGTGAATTTTAGGGCTCTATGACCATGCAGGATGCGAGTTGCGGGCAGCTTTAGATTTGGAAAAATCCAGCAAAGTTTGCCAATTTCGAGATTGGCACCGCCCTGTCGGACAAGGCGTGTGGCCGCAAACGGACCCCACTTTCTGTGGGAATAAGAACTCATTTCCCACCGTCTGGGTAGTAGATGAAAGGTGGCCTTTGGGGCTCTGAGGCCTTGCAGGGTCCTAGTTGCTGTCGGCTTTAGTTTTGGAGAAATCCAGCAAAGTTTGCCAATTTCTAACCTGGCGCCGCCCTGTCGGTCAGGACAAGATGCTGCAAACGGATGCCATTTTCCATGGGAAAAAGAAGTCCTCTCCCCAGGGTCCTGGTATCAGATATATGGTGGCCTTGGGGCTCTAAGTTCTTGCAGGGTCCTAGTTGCTGGAAGCTGTAGCCTTTGGAGAAATCCAGTAAAGTTTGCCAATTTCTAACCTGGCGCCGCCCTGTCGGTGTGGGCGAGCGGCCACAAACAAGGGCCATTTTCCATGGGAAAAAGAAGTCCTTTCCTCCAGGTCTGGGTATCAGTTGCAAGGTGACTTTTGGGGCTCTATAGCCTTGCAGGGTCCTAGGTGCTGGCAGCTTTAGTTTTAGAGCAATCCAGGAAAGTTTGCCAATGTCACGCTTGGCAATGCCCTGTCAGGCAGGGCCTGTGGCACTAAACAGACCCCACTTTCCGTAGGAATAAGAAGTCATTTCCCACCGTCTGGGGATCAGATGAAAGGTGGCCTTTGAGGCTCTATGAACTTGCAGGGTCCTAGCTGCTGGCAGCTTTAGTTTTGGAGAAATACAGCAAAGTTTGCCAGTTCCTAAACTGTCGCCGCCCTGTCGGACAGGGCGAGTGGCCGCAAACAGTGCCCGTTTTCCCTGGAAAAAAGAAGTCATTTCCCCAGGGTTTTGGTATCAGTTGAAAGGTGATGTTTGGTATTCTAAAGCCTTGCCGGGTCCTAGTTCCTGGCAGCTTTAGTTTTAGAGAAATCCAGCAAAGTTTTTCCATTTCTAACCTGGCACTGCCCTGTCGGGCAGGGCATGTGGCAGTAAATGGGTCACAATTTCCATAGGAATAGGAAATCATAACCACCTTCTGAGTATCAGTTGAAAGGTGAATTTTGGGGCTCTATGAACAAGCAGGATGCGAGTTGCGGGCAGCTTTAGTTTTGGAAAAATCCAGCAAAGTTTGCCAATTTCAAGATTGGCACCGCCCTGTCTGACAAGGCGTGTGGCCGCAAACGGAGCCCGCTTTCCGTGGGAATAAGAACTCATTTCCCACCGTCTGGGTAGTAGATGAAAGGTGGCCTTTGGGGCTCTGAGGCCTTGCAGGGTCCGAGTTGCTGTCAGCTTTACTTTTGGAGAAATCCAGCAAAGTTTGCCAATTTCTAACCTGGCGCCGCCCTGTCGGTCAGGACAAGATGCTGCAAACGGATGCCATTTTCCATGGGAAAAAGAAGTCCTCTCCCCAGGGTCCTGGTATCAGATATATGGTGGCCTTGGGGCTCTAAGGACTTGCAGGGTCCTAGTTGCTGGCAGCTGTAGTTTTGGAGAAATCCAGCAAAGTTTGCCCATTTCTAGCCTAGAACTGCCCATACGGGCAGGGCCTGTGGCAGCAAACAGAGCCCACTTTCTGTAGGAATAGGAAGTCGTTTAGCACCATCCAGGTATCAGATGAAAGGCAGCCTTTGGAGAAAGGCAGCTTTAGTTTTGGAGAAATCCAGCAAAGTCTGCAAAATTCTAACCTAGCGCCCCCCTGTCGGTCTGGGCGAGCGGCCACAAACGGAGGCCATTTTCCATGGGAAAAAGAAGTCCTTTCCTCCAGGTCTGGGTATCAGTTGCAAGGTGACTTTTGGGGCTCTATAGCCTTGCAGGGTCCTAGTTACTGGCAGCTTTAGTTTTAGAGCAATCCAGGAAAGTTTGCCAATGGCACGCTTGGCAATGCCCTGTCAGGCAGGGCCAGTGGCACTAAACAGACCCCACTTTCCGTAGGAATAAGAAGTCATTTCCCACCGTCTGGGGATCAGATGAAAGGTGGCCATTGAGGCTCTATGAACTTGCAGGGTCCTAGCTGCTGGCAGCTTTAGTTTTGGAGAAATACAGCAAAGTTTGCCAGTTCCTAAACTGTCGCCGCCCTGTCGGACAGGGCGAGTGGCTGCAAACAGTGCCCGTTTTCCCTGGAAAAAAGAAGTCATTTCCCCAGGGTTTTGGCATCAGTTGAAAGGTGACGTTTGGTATTCTAAAGCCTTGCCGGGTTCTAGTTGCTGGCAGCTTTAGTTTTAGAGAAATCCAGAAAAGTTTTTCCATTTCTAACCTGGCACTGCCCTGTCGGGCAGGGGCTGTGGCAGTAAATGGGTCACACTTTCCATAGGAATAGGAAATCATAACCACCTTCTGAGTATCAGTTCAAAGGTGAATTTTGGGGCTCTATGAACAAGCAGGATGCGAGTTGTGGGCAGCTTTAGATTTGGAAAAATCCAGCCAAGTTTGCCAATTTCGAGATTGGCACCGCCCTGTCTGACAAGGCGTGTGGCCGCAAACGGAGCCCACTTTCCGTGGGAATAAGAACTCATTTCCCACCGTCTGGGTAGTAGATGAAAGGTGGCCTTTGGGGCTCTGAGGCCTTGCAGGGTCCGAGTTGCTGACAGCTTTACTTTTGGAGAAATCCAGCAAAGTTTACCAATTTCTAACCTGGCGCCGCCCTGTCGGTCAGGACAAGATGATGCAAACGGATGCCATTTTCCATGGGAAAAAGAAGTCCTCTCCCCAGGGTCCTGGTATCAGATATATGGTGGCCTTGGGGCTCTAAGGTCTTGCAGGGTCCGAGTTGCTGGCAGCTGTAGTTTTGGAGAAATCCAGCAAAGTTTGCCCATTTCTAGCCTAGAACTGCCCATACAGGCAGGGCCTGTGGCAGCAAACAGAGCCCAATTTCTGTAGGAATAGGAAGTCGTTTAGCACCATCCAGGTATCAGATGAAAGGTAGCCTTTGGAGAAAGGCAGCTTTAGTTTTGGAGAAATCCAGCAAAGTCTGCAAAATTCTAACCTGGCGCCGCCCTGTCAGTCTGGGCGAGCGGCCACAAACGGAGGCCATTTTCCATGGGAAAAAGAAGTCCTTTCCTCCAGGTCTGGGTATCAGTTGCAAGGTGACTTTTGGGGCTCTATAGCCTTGCAGGGTCCTAGTTACTGGCAGCTTTAGTTTTAGAGCAATCCAGGAAAGTTTGCCAATGTCACGCTTGGCAATGCCCTGTCAGGCAGGGCCTGTGGCACTAAAGCGACCCCACTTTCCGTAGGAATAAGAAGTCATTTCCCACCGTCTGGGGATCAGATGAAAGGTGGCCTTTGAGGCTCTATGAACTTGCAGGGTCCAAGCTGCTGGCAGCTTTACTTTTAGAGAAATCCAGAAAAGTTTGCCAGTTCCTAAACTGTCGCCGCCCTGTCGGACAGGGCGAGTGGCCGCAAACAGTGCCCGTTTTCCCTGGAAAAAAGAAGTCATTTCCCCAGGGTTTTGGTATCAGTTGAAAGGTGACGTTTGGTATTCTAAAGCCTTGCCGGGTCCTAGTCGCGGGCAGCTTTAGTTTTGGAGAAATCCAGCAAAGTTTTTCCATTTCTAACCTGGCACTGCCCTGTCGGGCAGTGCCTGTGGCGGTAAATGGGTCACACTTTCCATAGGAATAGGAAATCATTAACCACCTTCTGAGAATCCGTTGAAAGGTGAATTTTGGGGCTCTATGAACAAGCAGGATGCGAGTTGCGGGCAGCTTTAGATTTGGAAAAATCCAGCCTAGTTTGCCAATTTCGAGATTGGCACCGCCCTGTCTGACAAGGCGTGTGGCCGCAAATGGAGCCCACTTTCCGTGGGAATAAGAACTCATTTCCCACCATCTGGGTAGTACATGAAAAGTGGCCTTTGGGGCTCTGAGGACTTGCAGGGTCCTAGTTGCTGTCAGCTTTACTTTTGGAGAAATCCAGCAGAGTTTGCCAATTTCTAGATTGGCACCGCCCTGTCGGTCAGGACAAGATGCTGCAAACGGATGCCATTTTCCATGGGAAAAAGAAGTCCTCTCCCCAGGGTCCTGGTATCAGATATATGGTGGCCTTGGGGCTCTAAGGTCTTGCAGGGTCCTAGTTGCTGGCAGCTGTAGTTTTGGAGAAATCCAGGAAAGTTTGCCAATGTCACGCTTGGCAATGCCCTGTCAGGCAGGGCCTGTGGCACTAAACAGACCCCACTTTCCGCAGGAATAAGAAGTCATTTCCCACCGTCTGGGGATCGGATGAAAGGTGGCCTTTGAGGCTCTATGAACTTGCAGGGTGCAAGCTGCTGTCCGCAGCACGCCGGTATAGTGTGGGCAGCTTCCAAACATATAGAAAACAGTACTTTCCCACTCTCCTGCATTTTCCACTCACATTATATGTGAAAAGAAGCAGTTTTGGACAACTCTATTTTACTTCGTGGTAAACACTCTGCAGACCTCCTTGAAACTTCTAGAACAAGATTAGGCATGTTTTCTGTACTGGCACAGTTTTCCTTGGAAACCATTATGGAAAAGCTTTCTGCTAATTGCTAAAAGAGAAGCGAGGCAGAAGACGGTGAAAAGGAGCTCTCTGAAGCTAAGTGGCTGTCCCTGGCGTCTCTCGGCACAAGCCCCTGTCAGGAGCTCACTGCGACAGGCACAATGCTCTTTGTGCAATGAAGCCGCTTCTTAGCTTACACGAGAAGGTGAGAGCGGCAGCTTCCCTTACGCGAAAAACTACGCCGCACCACACCGGTATACTGTCGGCAGCTTCCAAGATTATAGAAAACAGTACTTTACCACTCTCTTGCCTTTTCCACTCACATTTTATGTGAAAAGAAGTAGTTTTGGAGAACTCTCTTTTGCTTCTTGCTAAACACTCTGCAGACCTCCTTGAAATGTCTAGAACAAGATTGGGAATGTTTTCTGCACTGGCACAGTTTCTCCATGCAAGACATAGTGGAAAAGCTTTTTCTGCTGTTTTAGGCGACAAGAGATGCAGAAGACGGAGATACGGAGCTCTCCAAAGCTAAGTGGCTTTCCCGCGCATCTTGCGGCACAAGCTGCTCTCCGGACTTCACCGCGACAGGCAAAATGTTCTTTATGCGCAGAAGCCACTTCTTCGCCTCTGGGAAACCGAGAGAGCGGCCGCTTCCCTTAGGCGAAGAGGCAAGCCGCACCACACCGGTATAGTGTTGGCAGCTTCCAAACATTTTGAAAACAGTTCTTTTCAACGCTCTTGCATTTTCCGCTCACATTATATGTGAAAAAAAGTAGTTTTGGAGAACTCTATTTTGCTTTTAGCTAAACACTCTGCAGACCTCCTTGAAACGTCTAGAACAAGACTGGTATATTTTCTGCACTGACACAGTTTCTCCATGCAAGAAAGAGTGGAAAAGCTTTTTGATATGTGTTAAACAAGAAACGAGGCGGAAGACGGAGATAAGGAGCTCTCGGAAGCTAAGTGGCTGTCCCGGGAATCTTGTGGGCCGCTTCCAAACTTATAGAAAACACTACTTTAACAGTCTCCTGCATTTTCCACTCATATAATATTCCTAAAAAAATAGTTTTGGACAACTCTATTTTCTTCTTGCTAAACACTCTGTAGACCTCCTTGAAACTTCTAGAACAAGATTGGGGATGTTTTCTGTACGGGCACAGATTCTCGGTTCAAGATATAGTGGAAAATCTTTTTCTGAGTGTTAAACGAGAAACGAGGCGGAAGACGGATATATGGAGCTCTCCGAAGCTAAATTGCTGTCCCAGGCATCTTTAGGCACAAGCCGCTCTCCAGGGCTCACAGCGACCAGCACAATGCTCTTTGCGTGAAGAAGCCACTTCTTCGCCTCCGGGACACGGAGAGAGCGGCAGCTTCCAAAAGGCGAAGTAGCAAGCCGCACCACCCCTGTATAGTGTAGGCAGCTTCCAAAAAATTTGAAAACAGTATTTTACTACTCTCTTGCCTTTTCCACTCACATTATATATGAAAAGAAGCAGTTTTGGACAACTCTATTTTGCTTTTATGTAAACACTCTGCAGACGTCCTTGAAATGTCTAGAGCAAGATGGGGGATTTTTTCTGCACGGGCACAGTTTCTCCATGCAAGATATAGTGGAAAAGCCTTTTGCTAAGTGTTAAACGAGAAGCGAGGCAGAAGACGGAGATATGGGGCTCTCCGAAGCTAAGCGTCTGTCCCCGGCATCTTTCGGCACAAGCCGCTGTCCGGAGCTCACCGCGACCGGCGCAATGCTCTTTGCGCAAAGAAGCCGCTTCTTCGCCTTCGGGAGACGGAGAGAGCGGCAGCTTCCCAAAGGCGAAGAAGCAAGCCGCACCACTCCGGTATAGTGTGGGCAGCTTCCAAACTTATAGAAAACAGTACTTCACCGCTCTCTTGCCTTTTCCAATCACATTATATGTGAAAAGAAGCAGTATTGGACAACTCTATTTTACTTCATGCTAAACACTATGCAGACCTCCTTGAAACTTCTAGAACAGGATTGGGGATGTTTTCTGTGTTGCAGTGTGTTTTGTTAAGTTATTAGGTTGGTTTGTTCCAATCCCCTTCTGTCTGAAAATGGTTCTGCCCCAGTTCTCCCTTCCCGCCTTTGGAGCTGTCTGTCTTCCTGGGTCCACCAAAGCCAACAATGTATCCCCTACACTCCGCCCTGGTTTCCCTGGAAACCCTTGTATTTTTTCTTCTGATCCCTCCCCAGTGCCCCGCCAATCACTCTCACTCCCCACCCTTACTGCTAGAATGTTCCAGCAGGGGAGTTTGATGGTTGGCTGAGGAACAGGGGCCCCTCCCCAGAATGTTTCCCGTCGGTGTTGCCCACGTGTCAATCCCTTGGACCCCACTCCCCACTACACCCCCATTGGCCCAATGCCTGGCACCTCCCAACCCTTTAAAACTTGCTGTCACCGCCCCCCCCCCCCGTCTTCTCCTGTCGGTCCCTCCGGGATTCATTCAAGCCTGGATTAAGCCACAGTTGGAGTCCACCGTCTTCTTTCTGCTGGTTGCAGCCTTTACTAGACTCCGTCCTGCACAAGGTGTGCCAACAGCCGCAAGCTGGGCACTGCCTTAGGCGCTATCCCAAAGCCAGCTCTCGGGAGAAGTGCCCCCTCGTGCTGCTAGCAGTGCTGGAGCTATCCGAACGCTGACAATTGAGTCGCACTGCTGCATTTTCTGTACTGGCACAGTTTCTCCTTGAAACCATAGTGGAAAAGCTTTTTGCTAAGTGTTAAACGAGAAGCGAGGCAGAAGACGGAGATAAGGAGCTCTCCGAAGCTAAGTGGCTGTCCCGGGCATCTTTCGGCACGAGCCGCTCGCCAGAACTCACCGCGACCGGCACAATGCTCTTTGCACGAAGAAGCCGATTCTTCACCTATGCGAGAAGGAGGGAGCGGCAGCTTCCCAAAGGCGAAGAACCAAGCCTCACCACACCGGTATAGTGTCGGCAGCTTCCAAACTTATTGAATATAGTACTTTACCACTCTCTTGCATTTTCCACTCACATTATATTCCTAAAGAAAGAGTTTTGGACAACTCTATTTTGCTTTTATCTAAACACTCTTCAGACCTCCTTGAAACGTCTAGAGCAAGATGGGGGATGTTTTCTGCACGGGCACAGTTTCTCCATGCAAGATATAGTGGAAAAGCCTTTTGCTAATTGTTAAACAAGAAGCGAGGCAGAAGACAGAGATAAGGAGCTCTCGGAAGCTAAGTGGCTGTCCCGGGCATCTTTCGGCAAAAGCCGCTGTCCGGAGCTCACCATGACCGGCACAATGCTCTTTGCGCGAAGAAGCCGCTTCTTCGCCTTCGGGAGATGGACAGAGCGGCAGCTTCCCAAAGGCGAAGAAGCAAGCCGCACCACACCGGTATAGTGTGGGCAGCTTCCAAACTTTTAGAAAACCGGACTTTACCACTCTCCTGCATTTTCCACTCACATAATATGCGAAAAGAAGGAGTTTTGGACAACTCTATTTTGCTTCTTGCTAAACACTCTGCAAACCTCCTTGAAACTTCTAGAACAAGATTAAGGATGTTTTCTGTACAGGCACAGTTTCTCCATGCAAGACATAGTGGAAAAGCTTTTTGTTAAGTGTTAAACAAGAAACGAGGTGGAAGACGGATATAAGGAGCTCTCCGAAGCTAAGTGGCTCTCCCGGGAAACTTTCGGCACAAGCTGCTGCCCGGAGCCCACTGCGACCGGCACAATTGTCTTTGCGCGAAGAAGCCATTTTTTCACCTCCGGGAGACGGAGAGAGCTGCAGCTTCCCAAAGGCGAAGAACAAAACTGTACCTCACCGGAACAGTATGGGCAGCTTCAAAACTTATAGAAAACAGTACTTTACCACTCTCTTGCCTTTTCCACTCACATTATATGTGAAAAGAAGCAGATTTGGACAACTCTATTTTGCTTCTTGCTAAAAACTCTTCAGAAGTCCTTGAAACGCCTAGAAAAAGATTGGGAAGGTTTTCTGCACTTGCACTGTTTCTCCATGCAAGACATAGTGGAAAAGCTTTTTGCTAAGTGTTAAACGAGAAGCGAGGCAGAAGACGGAGATAAGGAGCTCTCCGAAGCTAAGTGGCTGTCCCGGGCATCTTTCGGCACAAGCCACTCTCCGGAGCTCACTGCGACCGGCACGATGCTCCTTGCGTGAAGAAGCCACTTCTTCGCCTCCATGAAACGGAGAGAGCGGCGGCTTCACCAAAGGCGAAGAAGCAAGCCGCACCACACCGGTATAGTGTGGGCAGTGTCCTCGGGTGACGTTATGATGCTTGTATCCCCATTCATGTGTTCTGTTAATGTTGGATATTATGTTCTGTACCTTTAAGACCGGCTCTGAAGAGGGAAAGTTTTGTTTTGGTTTTCTTATCAGCCTGGCGGGACACAGAGACTGCAGCTTTTGCTTTTGCTGCTTTTGCTTTTTGCTTTTGCTCTCTCGCTTCTGCTTGCTTCGCTTCTGCTTGCTTTTGCTCTTTAGCTAGTTCAGCTAAACTGTCCAATTTCTTCCTGGACGGTTTCTCCTTTCCTTTTTCTCATCATTTCGAACCTGCCCCGGACTGGGACCTGAGAAACACCAAGATCCTGCACCTTCTGGCCTGCAGCAGCAGCCCCAGCGCCGGAGGGACTGAGAACAGAGTGACCACCCCCAGAGAGACTTTCTGAATTTGTCATCTTTTTTCAGAGTGGTGTCATCCGGTATTGTTCATTTTGTGTGCTGGGGGGTGCTGTGCTTGTTAAATAAACAGGTTCTTTCCACTCCACTCCGAGAAATCCTTCCCGAACCGGTTGGGGGGAGGGGCTGTGTGGGTTTGCTTACTGGAGGAGCCCTAATTTGGAAATTCTCCTCCAAATTTGCCCTAAACCTCGACAGGCAGCTTCCAAACATATAGAAAACAGTACTTTACCACTCTCTTGCCTTTTCCACTCACATCATATGTGAAAAGAAGGAGTTTTGGACAACTCTATTTTGCTTCTTTCTAAACACCCTGCAGACCTCCTTGAAACTTGTAGAAGAAGATTAGGAATGTTTTCTGTACTGGCACAGTTTCTACTTGGAAACTATAGTGGAAAAGCTTTTTGCTAAGTGTTAAACAAGAAACGAGGCAGAAGACGAATATAAGGAGCTCTCTGAAGCTAAGTGGCTGTGCCGGGCATCGTTCGGCAAAAGCCGCTGTCCGGAGCTCACCGCGACCGGCACAATGGTCTTGGCGTGAAGAAGCCGCTTCTTCGCCTCCCGGAAACGGAGAGAGCGGCAGCTTCCCAAAGGCGAAGAACTAAGCTGCACCACACCGGTATAGTATGGGCAGCTTCCAAACTTATAATAAAAGTACTTTACCACTTTCTTGCCTTTTCCACTCACATTATATTTCTAAAGATAGAGTTTTGGACAACTCTATTTTGCTTTTAGCTAAACACTCTGCAGACCTCCTTGAAACGTCTAGAACAATATTGGGAATGTTTTCAGTTCTGGCACAGTTTCTCCATGCAAGACATAGTGGAAAAGCTTTTTGCTAAGTGTTAGGTGACAAGAGAGGCAGAAGAAGGAGACACGGAGTTCTCCGAATCTAAGTGGCTGTCCCGGGCATCTTTCGGCACAAGCCGCTGTCTGGGGCTCACCGCCACTGGCACAATGCTCTTTGCGCGAAGAAGCCACTTCTTCGCCTCCGGGAAAAGGAGAGAGCAGCAGCTTCCCAAAGGCGAGGAAGCAAGCCGCACCACACCGGTATAGTGTGGGCAGCTTCCAAACTTATAGAAAACAGTACTTCACTGCTCTCTTGCCTTTTCCACTCACATTATATGTGAAAAGAAGCAGTATTGGACAACTCTATTTTACTTCATGCTAAACACTCTGCAGACCTCCTTGAAACTTCTAGAACAGGATTGGGGATGTTTTCTGTGTTGCAGTGTGCTTTGTTAAGTTATTAGGTTGGTTTGTTCCAATCCCCTTCTGTCTGAAAATGGTTCTGCCCCAGTTCTCCCTTCCCGCCTTTGGAGCTGTCTGTCTTCCTGGCTCCACCTCAGCCAACAATGTATCCCCTAAACTCCGCCCTGGTTTCCCTGGAAACCCTTGTATTTTTTCTTCTGATCCCTCCCCAGTGCCCCGCCAATCACTCTCACTCCCCACCCTTACTGTTAGAATGTTCCAGCAGGGGAGTTCGATGGTTGGCTGAGGAACAGGGGCCCCTCCCCAGAATGTTTCCCGTCGGTGTTGCCCACGTGTCAATCCCTTGGACCCCACTCCCCACTACACTCCGATTGGCCCAATGCCTGGCACCTCCCTACCCCTTAAAACTTGCTGTCACCACCCCCCTCCCCTCGTCTTCTCTTGTCGGTCCCCCTGGGATTCATTAAAGCCTGGATTAAGCCACAGTTGGAGTCCGCCGTCTTCTTTCTGCTGGTTGCAGCCTTTACTAGACTCCGTCCTGCACAAGGTGTGCCTACAGCCGCAAGCTGGGCACTGCCTTAGGCGCTATCCCGAAGCCAGCTCTCGGGAGAAGTGCCCCCTCGTGCTGCTAGCAGTGCTGGAGCTAGCCGGACGCTGACAATTGAGTCGCACTGCTGCAGTTCTTGGCGCCCAACGTCGGGGTCCGAGGACATCGCTGGACCCTGCGGACAGGATTTTTAATTCCACTGGCCGCCGGAATACCCCTTTGCGAGCAGACCCCTTTTTGGTGGGTGGCGCTCCAGGGGACTGGGGACGGCAGCTCCTTGCGCCCGAGGAGTCATCCCTGCAGCGGAAATCACCACCCTTGGATTTCTTTTAGCCCTCGCCGGGATTGGAGAGCATTTCTCTCTTTTCCCTGTCTTTCTAACTAATTTGTCCCCAAGTGGACCCTCTCTCCTTTTCTCGCTGCGCAGCTCTTTCTCGGCAGGGACTGATGGGGGGCTCTTTCTTGTTTTCTTTACCCATTCTTCCCGGGTGGTGTGCACTGTGAGCCGCAGATTTTAACATCTTTCACCATGGGTGCACAATTGTCTGCGGCACAGAAGACGGCTTCTGCCCAAGTTGTGGAAATCCTTTCTGGGAGGGGTTTTGTTGTTCATAAAAAAGTATTAAAAAAGTTAGTGAAGTGGATATTTTCCCAATTTCCTGAAGCTTCCCCGGAGCAGTTTTGTGACTCCCGCTTTTGGGACGCAGTTTACAGCAAATTACAAAAGGAAATGAAATCCGGGGATTCCTCTCTAGCTGAGATCAATTATTGGGTATTCCAAATCAGGCCAGTGTTAAGATCTTCGAAATTGGGAAAAGGTTCCACGAGTTCTACTTTGTCCCCTTGTTCTCCCTGGCCTTCCACCCCTAACCCTCCTTCCTCCCCTGCTCTTCCTAAAGCTGGCATCTTGAGAGGAGCAACTCACCCCAGCACGGCGCAGGGTGGCCACCATTCCCCTGGCTGCTCTCAAGGCTCCCAATCCCCCTGCCCAAGGAGTCCTGGCCAGACTTCTCGGGGTTCTTCCCACTCCCCTGCTACCCCAGTTCAAAAAACCCCTGTTAAAACCCCTGTTCAAAAAACCCTTGTTAAAACCCCAGTTCAAAAAATCCCTGTTAAAGCTCCTCTGTTCAGTCTCAGCTCCCTCCACAAGATGGCTCCTGTGGAGCCCAAGATGGAGGGGGCCACATGGCCTTTCCCGCCTTTTCTCCTTCTTGCTCCCAGAACCCCCTCCTGTCCCTCAACCATTCCCAGCTTCCCTCTGCCCCTCCTCCCTTGTCGGTCCCTCCCATCCCTCCTCCCTCTTACTTAACCCCACTCCCTGACTCCTCCCTTGGGGCGGGAACTTTGACATCTGTGTTTCCCGCCCAGCTTGCCCAGTCCTCCGCCCAGTCCTTCAGCCACTCCCCCTCCTCTCTCCATTCCAGTTCCCACGCTCCCCCTTCTGGTTCCCACGCTTCGGCGTCCGTGGGGGGAAGGGTGGGAACCCCTGAGCCAGAGCCTGCTCCTATTCCATCAGCAGCTCCAGTTACTTACCATCCAGGAGGGGAGAGAGGAGTGGTGGCTCAGTGGACTCCCTTCCCACACCATCAGATTAAAGAGCTCTGTAAGGCCCAAAAGGATTTCTCCCGGGAGAGTATTTCCGGGGGATCCTGAAGGCCACAATAGCAGGGCCGGAGGTCACCCCTAGTGATCTCTGAACCCTTTTCTCTTGTCTTCTGAACCTAACTGAATTATCTATATGGGAGACAATATGGAGAAGGGAAGTGGTAGAGGTGCTACCATCATTGTGGGAAAACCCCCGCACTGGGCATGACTCAAATGGGGAGATCATTTCAATTGATCATATGTGTGGCGTGGGGAATTGGGCAGACAGGCACACTCAGGCGAGGGTCATCCCTCCTGAGGCATTGCGGGAAAGCAGTAAGGCGGCAGAAAGAGCCTTCCTGAGATTACCATCAACTGCACCCCCCATTTCCTACTCAATAATTAAACAACGCGCAGATGAACCGTTCATTGTATTTGTGGAAAGGCTTCGCAAATCTATTGAGTTGCAGGAGAAAAGCGAGGGAACCAGAGCGGAGCTCTTAAAGGAGGTGGCCCGTACTAACGCCAATCCCGCTTGCAAGGAGGCTATCCTTAGCCTCCCACTAGATCCTCCGCAGACCGTGCAGCAAATGATTGAAGTCTGCGCGCAACGGGTCACCATAACAGCAGGAGACCCGGACCAGAGGGCCCGCATGCCACCTCGCCGAACAGCTGCTGCTGCTGATACCCTGGATGATTCGTTGCAGCTGACTCGACCTCTGCATCTAAGAAACACTGATTTCCAGCTGGTGACCGTGTGCCCAGAGTGCCCCGGCCAGTGGAGACGGCTTGGACGTTGTGGTTATTCTCTCCGGATGGCTCCCTATTCAGTTATGTTCCTGCTGGCCATCATTCTGTGGCCCATTATCCCACCTGCGAGCCCGTGGTTCATCCCCTAGCCAAGGGCCAACGTTTGGAGAACTCTCGCCAATGCCCTCGGCCACGAACACATTTGCCTCAGTATGGCATCAGCAGAGGACCCGATGTCGACCTGCCTCGTGGGGATCCCTCTCTCTCCCGGCGAGTTGCCCTCCCCTTTCAACTCCTCCCTTGTCCCATTCGTGACCCAAACCCTTTCTCACCGTAGGAATCCCAGCGATGTCTGGAGGGACAGAATCAAGGGGCTGGCCCCTTTGACCTCCGAACCTCCAGAACTGGATTTGCTCGGCTCCGCCAATGCCTCGCTTTGTTTTCTGTTTTGGTTTTCCCCAGCCCCCTGGGACAGCAGGTATACTCGTATAAAACCAATAAAGAATGAATACGTTGCTGCCCAGTGGTGTGAGACGGTTGTTAAAATACACATTGCATCCACCCTGGGAAGCGAGCCGCTGTCCCTACCCCGGGGAATTTTCTTTATTTGCGGAGACCGAGCGTGGGCAGGCATCCCCTCTCGCCTGGTCTGAGGTCCTTGTACTTTGGGTCGGCTGTCGCTGTTTACACCCAACCTGACCAAAATTAATGATTGGAAGGTGAAAAGAGCCGCCCCGGAATCAGTCCGGTCCAAAAGAGACCTTAAAGATCTCGATCCGGAGTGTGACTCTGAAATTATCCATTGGTCCAAGCCAAAAATTGTAGCCGTCACCTTGTTTTTACCTTGGGTGTCGGTGGCTAAGTCACTAGGAGGATTGGCTCGCCTAGAGTGTTGGGCTGCTAAGCAAGCTAATCTTACATCAGCCACATTATCAGACCTCCTATCAGACGAGGAAATAACGAGGAAGGCAACGCTCCAGAAAAGGGCAGCAATTGATTTCCTGTTGCTTATACATAACCATCGGTGCGAAGAGTTCGAGGGCCTCTGCTGTTTGAATTTATCATCCTGGGCCGAGGACGCGAGAGCCTCCATTCAAAAAGTGCAAGACACATCAGATTGGCTGGGGGACCTTTTCAAAAACTGGGGCCTCGGCGGCTGGATCGGCTCAATCTTAAAGACAGCTTTGCTAGTCCTGTTGGTTATACTCGTAGTTTCGGTTGCGTCAACGGTTGTTTGGAGATTAGTTAAAGGACGTTTAGTTAAGTTGACGTCCCCCCCTAATGTTAATCAAGTGTCGGCCAAAGAAGAGGGACAGTCTATTGAGTTACAAGACGCTGACGACTTACACATGGACTCTGAACTTGAAGGTCAAGACCCGCAAGATGTGTGTTAAGCCTTCACTTGATTTTTCTTTTTATTTAAACGAAAAAGGGGGAGATGTTGCAGTGTGTTTTGTTAAGTTATTAGGTTGGTTTGTTCCAATCCCCTTCTGTCTGAAAATGGTTCTGCCCCAGTTCTCCCTTCCCGCCTTTGGAGCTGTCTGTCTTCCTGGCTCCACCTCAGCCAACAATGTATCCCCTAAACTCCGCCCTGGTTTCCCTGGAAACCCTTGTATTTTTTCTTCTGATCCCTCCCCCGTGCCCCGCCAATCACTCTCACTCCCCACCCTTACTGTTAGAATGTTCCAGCAGGGGAGTTCGATGGTTGGCTGAGGAACAGGGGCCCCTCCCCAGAATGTGTCCCGTCGGTGTTGCCCACGTGTCAATCCCTTGGGCCCCACTCCCCACTACACCCCCATTGGCCCAATGCCTGGCACCTCCCAACTCTTTAAAACTTGCTGTCACCGCCCCCCCCCCCCCGTCTTCTCCTGTCGGTCCCTCCGGGATTCATTAAAGCCTGGATTAAGCCACAGTTGGAGTCCGCCGTCTTCTTTCTGCTGGTTGCAGCCTTTACTAGACTCCGTCCTGCACAAGGTGTGCCTACAGCCGCAAGCTGGGCACTGCCTTAGGCGCTATCCCGAAGCCAGCTCTCGGGAGAAGTGCCCCCTCGTGCTGCTAGCAGTGCTGGAGCTAGCCGGACGCTGACAATTGAGTCGCACTGCTGCATTTTCTGTACTGGCACAGTTTCTCCTTGAAACCATAGTGGAAAAGCTTTTTGCTAAGTGTTAAACGAGAAGCGAGGCAGAAGACGGAGATAAGGAGCTCTCCGAATCTAAGTGGCTGTCCCGGGCATCTTTCGGCAAAAGCCGCTGCCCGGAGCACACCGCGACCGGCACAATGCTCTTTGGCGAAGAAGCCGCTTCTTCCCCTCCGGAAGAAGGAGAGAGCGGCAGCTTACCAAAGGATGGGAACCAACCCGCGCTACACCGGTATAGTGTTGGCAGCTTCCAAACTTATAGAAAACAGTACTTTACCACTCTCCTGCATTTTCCACTCACATAATATGCGAAAAGAAGGAGTTTTGGGCAACACTATTTTCCTTTTAGCAAAACAGTCTGCAGACCGCCTTGAAACTTCTAGAACAAGATTGGGGATGTTTTCTGTACGGGCACAGTTTCTCCATGCAAGAAATAGTGGAAAAGCTTTTTACTAACTGGTAAACGAGAAGCGAGGCAGAAGACGGACATACGGAGCTCTCCGAAGGTAAGTGGCTGTCCCAGGCATCTTTCATCACAAGCCGCTCTCTGCAGTTCACTGCGATGGGCACAATGCTCTTTGCGCGAAGAAGCCGCTTCTTCGCCTACGCGAGAAGGAGAGAGCGGCAGCTTCCAAAAGGCGAAGAACCAAGCCGCACCACACCGGTATAGTATGGGCGGCTTCCAAACTTTTAGAAAACAGTACTTTACCACTTTCTTGCATTTTCCGCTATATAATAAACGAAAAGAAGGAGTTTTGGACAACTTTTTTTTACTTGTTTCTAGACACTCTGCAGACCTCCTTGAAACTTCTAGAACAAGATTGGGGATGTTTTCTGTACTGGCCCAGTTTCTCCATGCAAGACATAGTGGAAATGCTTTTTGCTAAGTGTTAAACGAGTAGCGAGGCAGAAGACGGAGATAAGGAGCTCTCCAAAGATAAGTGGTTGTCCCGGGCATCATTTGGAACAAGCCGTTGCCCGGAGCTCACCGCGACCGGCACAATGCTCTTTTCGCGAAGAAACCGTTTTTTCGCCTCCCGGAGACGGAGAGAGATTCAGTTTCCCAAAGGCGAAGAACTAAGCTGCACCACACCGGTATAGTGTGGGCAGCTTCCAAACTTATTGAAAACAGTACATTACCACTCTCTTGCCTTTTCCACTCACATTATATGTGAAAAGAAGTAGTTTTGGACAATTCTATTTTACTTCATGCTAAACACTCTGCAGACCTCCTTGAAACTTCTAGAACAAGATTGGGGATGTTTTCTGTACTGGCACAGTTTCTCCTTGGAAACCAGAGGGGAAAAGCTTTTTGCTAAGTGTTAAACGAAAAGCGAGGCAGAAGACGGAGATAAGGAGCTCTCCGAAGCTAAGTGGCTGTCCCGGGCATCTTTCGGCACAAGCCGCCGTCCGGGGCTCACCGCGACCGGCACAATGCTCTTTGCACTGAGAAGCCGCTTATTCACCTTCGGGATACGGAGAGAGTGGCAGCTTCCCAAAGCCGAAGAAGCAAGCCGCACCGCACTTGTATAGTGAGGGCAGCTTCTAAACTTATAGAAAACCGTACTTCACCGCTCTGTTGCATTTGCCACTCACATTATATGTAAAAGAAGCAGTATTGGACAACTCTATTTTACTTCATGCTAAACACTCTGCAGACCTCCTTGAAACTTCTAGAACAAGATTGTGGATGTTTTCTGTACTGGCATAGTTTCTCCATGCAAGACATAGTGGAAAAGCTTTTTGCTATGTGTTAAACAAGAAACGAGGCGGAAGACGGAGATATGGATCTCTCCGAAGCTAAGTGGCTGTCCCGGGCATCTTTTGGCACTAGCCGCTCTCCGGGGCTCACCGCGACCGGCACAATGCTCTTTGCGCGAAGAAGCCGTTTTTTCGCCTCCGGAAGATGGAGAGAGCGGCAGCTTACCAAAGGATGGGAACCAACCCGCACCACACCGGTATAGTGTTGGCAGCTTCCAAACTTAAAGAAAACAGTACTTTACCTCTATCTTGCCTTTTCCACTCACATTATATGTGAAAAGAAGCAGTTTTGGACAACTCTATTTTAGTTCGTGCTAAACACTCTGCAGACCTCCTTGAAACTTCTAGAAGATTGGGGATGTTTTCAGTTCTGGCACGGTTTCTCCTTGGAAACCATAAAGGACAAGCTTTTTGCTAAGTGTTAAACGAGAAGCGAGGCAGAAGACGGACATAAGGAGCTCTCCAAAGCTAAGTGGCTGTCCCGGGCATCTTTCGGCACAAGCCGCTGTCCGGAGATCACCGCGTCTGGCACAATGCTCTTTGCGCTAAGAAGCTGCTTCATCGCCTTCGGAGGATGGAGTGAGTGGCAGCTTCCCAATGGCGAAGAACCAAGTCGCACCACATCGGTATAGTGTGGGCAGCTTCCAAACTTATTGAAAACAGTACTTTACCACTCTCCTGCATTTTCCTCTCACAAAATATTGGAAAAAAAAGAGTTTTGGACACCTCAATTTTACTTCTTGCTAAACACTCGGTAGACCTTTTTGAAACGTCTAGAACA
Organism: Molothrus aeneus; assembly: GCF_037042795.1. Taxonomy (NCBI): domain Eukaryota; kingdom Metazoa; phylum Chordata; class Aves; order Passeriformes; family Icteridae; genus Molothrus; species Molothrus aeneus. The sequence continues at coordinate 9,999,941 of NC_089679.1, read as the reverse complement.
AGATTGGGAATGTTTTCTGTACGGGCACTGTTTCTCCTTGGAAACCAAAGTGGAAAAGCTTTTTCCTTAGTTTTAAACGAGAAGGGAGGCAGAAGACGGGGATAAGGAGCTCTCCGAAGCTAGGTGGCTGTCCCGGGCATCTTTCGGCACAAGCCGCTCTCCGGGTCTCACCGCGACCGGCACAATGCTCTTTGCGCGAAGAAGCCGCTTCTTCGCCTCCGGGAAACGGAGAGAGCGGCAGCTTCCCAAAGCAAAGAACCAAGCCTCACCGCACTTGTATAGTTTTGGCAGCTCCCAAAATTATTGAAAACAGTACTTTACCACTTTCTTGCCTTTTCCACTCACATTATTTTTTCCTAAGGAAAGAGTTTTGGACAACTCTATTTTGCTTTTAGCCAAACACTCTGCAGACCTCCTTGAAACTTCTAGAACAAGATTGGGAATGTTTTCTGCCCGGGAACACTTTCTCCATGCAAGACATCGCGGAAAAGCTTTTTGCTAAGTGTTAGGCGACAAGACAGGCAGAAGACGGAGACATGGAGTTCTCCGAAGCTAAGTGGCCGTCCCGGGCATCTTTCGGCACAAGCCGCTGTCCGCGGCTCACCGCGACCGGCACAATGCTCTTTGCGCGAAGAAGCCGCTTCTTCGCCTCCGGGAAACGGAGAGAGCGGCAGCTTCCCAAAGGCAAAGGACCAAGCCGCACCGCACTTGTATAGTGTGGGCAGCTTCCAAAATTATTGAAAACAGTACTTTACCACTTTCTTGCCTTTTCCACTCACATTATATGTGAAAAGAAGCAGTTTTGTGTCACCTTGGGTTTTTAAAATTTTCTAAGCCTTCTCATGTTGACATTCTTGTAGTGAATTTTCTCACACACTTTCTGTAAATAACTCATTGTTTTGCATTCCTTTATGAAGGAGGAGAGAGTTGATGGACTGTTGGTTTAACCAGTGGCATTGGAGAGGTGCCACTGTCACACTCCAATCCACTGTCACTTTTGGAAAACTATAAATGTTGGAGTCAGAAAATAAACGGCCTTTTTCTTCTCTTTCACCTTGAGAACGGTGTGAGCGTGTGTTCTTTTTTCTCCTATAGCGACATTTGGTGACCCCGACATGTGTATTGCAGCAGATTGCGGTGAGGTTTACCCCCCCTCTCTTTGGTGCTTTGCCTGCGGTTCTTGGGGTAATGGCGAGCGCTGTGGGATTTGAGGAGGATCTCCTCCTTTTGGATCTTTGGAGGGGGGTCCTGGAGTGGAAACAGATTTCTGTTTCCTGGGATGACTTTGAGAGATTGTTTCTGTGGGCCCGGGAGCGAGGGTTTCTTTCGGGTCCTGAGAGGGTGTTCTCCAGGGAGGCGTGGTCTCGTGTGGGGACCTGCCTCATGGAGGCCCTTTTTGACGATTGCACGCTAGATGCGGGACCGCTGCTGGTGCAGTGGAAGAGATGTGTGGAGCTTTGGGAGGGGTCTGGCTCTTGTACCCCTCGGAGTTCCCGGGGAAGCTCTTCTGCCTCGGACGTGGAGGAGGGGGAGTTTGAGTTTTTGTCCGATGTGGAGTCCCCCTCCCCGCCTCCGGACGGTGTGCTGGGGGGCGGAGCCCCGTGGGTTTCTGCGGGCTTTGTGGATTCGGTTGGCCGTCCTCGTCCTGCTTCGCCCGGCATGGGCGGTGGGGTGGGGGACGGGTTGCCTTTTCTTTGTGCCTTTCCGGTTCTTGAGGGCCAGCCTCCGCCTCGGCTTGAGTCTGGTTCGGTGACGACCTGGTGTCCGAATTGTGGTGTTTCCACGAAGTTCCCCCTGGCCACGGCGGGGGCGGGGTCACCCACCTCCGAGCCGGGCTCATCGGCGGGGGGGGCGACTTCGCCCGCCCCTGGGCCGGCGCAGCCTTCTGAGCGTGTGCAGTCGGTGGACGCAGCCGGGGGCGGGGCGTCGGTCGGCGTTCTGTCCGGCCCCGCTCCGGTGGGCGGGCAGCCTGCCCCTCTCTGCTCGGTGGGGGCGGTACCCGCTGGGCAGTCTTGTGGTTTGGGACGGACCCTCATAGGGGGCTTGCCAGGCTCCCTGGTGCCATCCCGCAGCGACGCAGCTGCGCGGACTGCGTCTCTCTCGGCATCCCGTCCCTCCCCTGTGTCGGGGGCCGGGGGCCCCGCGCCAGTCTCGTCCCGGCCCGCGCCAGATTCGCGGGCCGGGACGGTACCTGCGTCCACCGGGGCGCCCCCTGCTGGAGCTGTAACACGACAGGGCGCTGGGGTGTTTACCTTTAGCGCACCTGTTGACACGGCCAGCGGGAGGCCGGTGGGTGCCTGGGGCCACGGCACTTCCTCGTCGAATTTGTGGACGCTTCCTGCCTGTCAGGTGACCGTGCGTCCCAGGCATCCCGAACATTTTTGGCGAGAGGCGAAAACCAAGACTGACGAGATGAATGAGCCTGTTTCCTCGCGGCACCTGCAGGGTCGCGGGGCGGGCTCCTTTGGCTCTGCCGGTGCTGCGGGGGGCCCAGGGCCGAGTGGTGTTGGCCTGGCTCCCAGGCGATTTTCGTCTTTTGCCCCTGTTGGGCCCGAGGACCAGGGAGCGTCAGGTGCGGTGGCTTTGCCAGGGGATCCTCAGGTTTTCCCTGTGCTCAGGGGTGTTGCTCATAACACCTATGAACCCCTTTCATATAAGCTGGAGAAGGAGCTCCGTGAGGCAGTTGCTCAGCATGGTTTGGGGTCCGCTGAGGTTATGCGGACTCTCCGGAGGGTTGATTCAGATAGGCTGACGCCTTACGATCTCCGTCGTGTGGCACGTTCTCTATTTGACCCTGTGCAGTATGGTGTCTTTGAAACCAAGTGGGCTCGGTTGCCGGCCCACGCAGTGTTGCGGAATGCTACGCTGGGTCCGCAGGACCCCAGGCGTGGGGTTGTTGCTGACATGCTGCTGGGAACAGGGCTTTATGAGGATGTTCAAGGGCAGGTTGGATTTGATCCCCTTGTGCTTGAACAGTGCCACTCGCTGGGCATGGCTGCGATTGTTCAGACCCTGGAAATGGCTGCTCCGAGGCCGCCATTCCCGACCATTGTCCAGGGGGATGACGAGCCTTTCATGACATTTGTGGAAAGGCTGATTGCATCCGTGGAGAGGCAGGTGCCTGATCCTGTGGCAAGGAGCGTTACGATTACGAACCATGTCAAGTGCAATTGCAATGCTGCTTCTAGGAAAGTCATAGTGGCTCTGCCTGGTGATCCTACTGTCTCTGAGATGGCGGAGGCCTGTGCGGACATCGTCCCCCTGGATGGGAAGTTGGCTGCCGTGGCTGCCGCTGTGCAGCCGGTTTGGGCGGCACCGCAGGGCAAGCGGCCGCAGCGGGGGATTGCACAGGCTGGCAAGAAGCAGGGGAAGAAAGCGCAGAAGGTGAAGTTCCCCATGTTCTTGTGTGGTCGGTGTGGTAGGCCGAATCATATGTCTGATGTGTGCAAGGCGACTGTTCATGCTAATGGCCAAGCTTTGCCAGGCTCGGGAAACGGCAAGCGGAGCGCACAGGGGGGACGCATGCGGACACAAGCTTCTCTCCAGACCCCGGTGCCGATGGAGGTCTCCTTTGCCGGCTTGCAGCCAGCACCCGTGGATCAGCAGGAGTGGATGTCTGCACCGCAGCAACAGTTGTGTTAGAGTCTTCTCAGATATGCAAGGTTCCCCTGGATGCCTTTGGTCCCTTGGGTGGGGGCATGAGTGCTCTCCTTATGGGGAGGTCTAGTGCCACCCTTCAGGGCATCATTGTGCACCTGGGGCTCATCGATGCGGATTTCACAGGGCAGATTTGTGCCATGGTCTCCACACCCACCCCCCCCGTGACGATCCCGAAAGGGACGCGGCTTGCTCAACTTGTGCCTTTCAAGTCCTCTGTTTGCAGGTCAGCTGATCAGTCGCGTGGAGCTGGCGGTTTTGGCTCCACTGGGCCACCTCAAGTTCACTGGACTGCTGTCCTGACCAAGGACCGTCCCGAGATGCTGTGCACCCTGTCTGTTCCTGGTGCAACGCCGCCAGAAGTCCGCGTCCGTGGGCTTCTCGACAGCGGTGCTGATGTCACGGTTCTCTCCCTTGTGACCTGGCCCTCAGAGTGGCCCTTGGATCCGGTGGGGACATCTGTCGCTGGCCTGGGAGGGACGGCGCAATGTTATGTGAGCCAACGGCCTGTGTTGGTCACGAACCCAGAGGGACAGGTGGCCTGGGTTAGGCCTCATGTTACTTCTACTCCTGCCAACCTTTGGCGGAGGGATGTTCTGTCTGCTTGGGGGGTGCGCTTTGGGACAGATTTTTGATGGGGGCCACTGCAGTGAAGGGCGCAGAGTGTCCGACGCCTCCTATACGGTGGCTGGTTGACAAACCTGTATGGGAAAAGCAGTGGCCCCTCCCTCAAGAGAAGTTGAATGCCCTTCGGAATCTGGTGCAGGAGCAGTTGGACCAGGGTCATCTGGAGCCTTCCACCAGCCCCTGGAACACCCCTGTCTTCTGCATCAAAAAGAAGTCTGGGAAATGGAGGTTGTTGCAAGACCTCCGAAAGGTTAATGCCGTGATGGAAAGCATGGGAACATTGCAGGCGGGCATGCCATCGCCTACCATGCTTCCTGCAGACTGGCCGGTCCTCATTGTGGATCTGAAGGATTGTTTCTTTACAATTCCTTTGCATCCCGATGACAGACCGAAGTTTGCCTTCTCAGTGCCAGCAATTAATAAGGCTGAGCCTGCACAGAGGTATCAATGGAGGACATTGCCTCAGGGCATGCGCAATTCTCCGGCCATATGCCAGTGGTATGTGGCCCGTGCCTTGTCTGGAGTTCGCAGGCAGTTTCCTGATGCACGTCTGTATCATTATATGGACGACATTTTGGTGGCCGCGTCCACCCAGGATGAGCTGCTGAGGATTCAGCCTCGGTTGCTTGATGCTTTGCATGCTCAGGGACTGCAGGTGGCTCCGGAGAAGGTCCAACAGCAACCACCTTGGAAGTATTTGGGGGTCAAAATTCTGGAACGGACGATCCGTCACCAGGAGGTGCAATTTGTGCATCCTGTGAGGACACTGAATGATGTTCAGAAATTGGTGGGTGTCATCACTTGGTTGCGTCCATATTTGGGAGTAACCGATGCGCAGCTGTCTCCTCTGTATGATTTGTTGAAAGGAGACGCTGATCTAAAATCACCTCGCACACTGACCCCTGAGGCGCATAAGGCGTTGGAGGTGGTTCAGCGAGCTGTTTCGGCTTGCCAAGTTTATCGCATTGATCCCTCCGTTGATGTCACTGTGTTCGTCACCACTCCAGATTCGTATCCCACAGGTATCATTGGCCAGTGGAGTGACAATTGGTCTGATTCCTTGCACATTTTGGAATGGGTTTTCCTGCCCCATCAGCCGCAGAAGACGGCAACTGCGTTGTTTGAATTGATCGCTCGCTTGATAATCAAATGCCGGCAACGGTGTTTGCAATTGATGGGTGCGGATCCCGCAAAGATCATACTCCCGGTGCAACGGGAGGATTTTGACTGGAGCTTTGCAAACAGTGTGTCCCTGCAGAGTGCTCTGGAAAATTTCTCCGGGCAGATCATTTATCATCTGCCCAGCCATAGGCTACTGCATATGGCAAAATCCACAAAAATCTCTTTGCGGCCCAAAAATAGCCAGGAACCCGTGCAAGGACCCACTGTCTTCACTGATGGTTCAGGGAGGACTGGGAAGGCCATTGTTACCTGGAGGGATGGATCTGAGTGGCAGGTTCTGGAAGGCCACGAGGATGGGTCAGCCCAGTTGGATGAACTGAGGGCTGCTGTCATGGCATTTGAAAGATTCTCCCAGGAGCCTTTCAACTTGGTCACAGATTCCGCCTATGTGGCTGATATCGCACAGCGGTTGGGTCATTCGGTCTTGAAGGAGGTCAGTAATCCTGCCTTGTTTCAATTACTGAAGACCTTGTGGTGTGCCATTCAGGCCCAGGTTCATCCATTCTATGTTCTGCATGTGAGGAGTCACACCAATTTGCCGGGCTTTATAGTGGAAGGTAACGCGAGGGCTGACAAGCTGGCTAACCCAGCGTGGGTAGCGCCTCAGCCTGATACACTCGCGCAGGCCAAGGCATCGCATGGGTTTTTCCACCAAAACGCACATACCCTGCAGAAGCAGTTTCAGCTGACGCCAACTGAGGCTCGTGACATTGTTGAGTCATGTGATGACTGCCATGCACTTGCTCCGCCTTTGCCGGCAGGGGTGAACCCCAGAGGCCTTAGGGCCTTGGAGCTTTGGCAGACCGATGTCACCCTGGTTGCCGAGTTTGGCCGGCTCAAGTATGTGCATGTCACTGTGGACACGTTCTCCTCTGCAATGTGGGCTTCGGCTCACACTGGGGAGAAGGCCCGCGATGTCCTTGCCCACTGGAGGCAGGCCTTTGCTGTTTGGGGCATACCTTCTGCGGTGAAAACCGACAATGGTCCTGCTTACGCATCGCAAAAGGTGCGGCAGTTCCTGCAGTTGTGGGGTGTTTCGCACAAGTTCGGGATCCCTCATTCTCCGACTGGTCAAGCTATTGTAGAACGCGCTCATGGTACTCTGAAGCGGGTTCTTCAAAAACAAAAACGGGGAATGCAGGGTGAAACCCCGCACAGTCGGTTGGCAAAAGCTTTGTACACAATCAATCATCTCACTGTGCCACAGAACTCAAATAACCCTGTCATTTTGAATCACCATCTCTCGTTGCAGGCTGCGGACGAGGCACATCAGCCTCGAGCGAAGGTTCGGGTGCGGAATTTAGTCACCAAACAGTGGGAAGGTCCCTACGACCTTATCGCTTCGGGGCGCGGGTATGCTTGTGTATCCACAGATACTGGGGTACGCTGGGTACCTTCAAAATGTGTTCGCCCTGACCTGCGACCGCAGAGGCAGAATCCAGCCGATGAGCGAGACGGAGACCGTGACCAACCTGAAAGGGATCAAGCGGGCGGATCATTGAGTGATGACTCAGATGCAGATGACGGGAGTGATCGCTCTGATGATTCGTCCGCAAGTGGACACGGAGCATTGTTCATGTTTTTCCTTTTCACATTGTTCATTTTCTTTTCTTTTTCTATTTAAATGGAAAAAGGGTGAGATGTCACCCAGGGTTATTAAGATTTTCTAAGCCTTCTGATGTTGACATTCTTGTAGTGAATTTTCTCACACACTTTCTGTAAATAACTCATTGTTTTGCATTCCTTTATGGAGGAGGAGAGAGTTGATGGACTGTTGGTTTAACCAGTGGCATTGGAGAGGTGCCACTGTCACCCTCCAATCCACTGTCGCTTTTGGAAAACTATAAATGTTGGAGTCAGAAAATAAACGGCCTTTTTCTTCTCTTTCCCCTTGAGAACGGTGTGAGCGTGTGTTCTTTTGTGTCCTAGAGCGACAGTTTTGGACAACTCTATTTTAGTTCGAGCTAAACACTCTGCAGACCTCCTTGAAACTTCTAGAAGAAGACTGGGGATGTTTTCTGTACTGGCACAGTTTCTCCATGCAAGACATCGTGGAAAAGATTTTTGCTAAGTGTTAAACAAGAAACACGGCAGAAGACGGAGATATGGAGGTCTCCGAAGATAAGTGGCTGTCCCGGGCATCTTTGGGCACAAGCCGCTGCCCGAAACTCACCGCGACCCGCCCAATGCTCTTTGCGCAACGAAGCCATTTTTTCGCCTCCGGAAGATGGAGAGAGCGGCAGCTTCCCACAGGCGAAGAACTAAGCAGCACCACACCGGTATAGTGTGGGCAGCTTCCAAACTTTTAGAAAACAGGACTTTACCACTCTCTTGCCTTTTCCACACATATTATATGTGAAAAGAAGCAGTTTTGGACAACACCATATTGCTTCTTGCTAAACACTCTGCAGACCTCCTTGAAATGTCTAGAACAATATTGGGAATGTTTTCAGTTCTGGCACAGTTTCTCCTTGGAAACCATAGAGGAAAAGCTTTTTGCTAAGTGTTAAACGAGAAGCGAGGCAGAAGACGGAGATAATGAGCTCTCTGAGGCTAAGTGGCTGTCCCGGGCATCTTTCGGCACTAAGCCGCTGTCTGGAGCTCACGGCGACCGGCACAATGCTCTTTGCGCAAAGAAGCCATTTTTTCACCTCCGGGAGACGGAGAGAGCTGCAGCTTCCAAAAGGCGAAAAACTAACCTGCACCTCACCGGTATAGTGTGGGCAGCTTCCAAACTTATAGAAAAAAGTATTTTACCACTCTCTTGTCTTTTCCACTCACATTATATGTGAAAAGAAGCAGTTTTTGACAACTGAATTTACTTCATGCTAAACAATTTGCAGACCGACTTGAAAATTCTAAGAAAAGATTGGGGATGTTTTCTGTAGTGGCACAGTTTCTTCATGCAAGTAAGAGTGGAAAAGCTTTTTGCTAAATATTAGGCGACAAGAGCGGAAGAAGACGGAGATATGGAGCTCTCCGAAGCTAAGTGGCTGTCCCGAGCATCTTTCGGCACAAGCCGCTGTCCGGGGCTCACCGCGACCGGCACAATGCTCTTTGCGCGAAAAAGCCACTCCTTCGCCTCCGGGAAACGGAGAGAGCGGAAGCTCCATAAAGGTGGAGAACTAAGCCGCACCACACCTGTATAGTGTGGGCAGCTGCCAAACTTCAGGAAAACAGTACTTTACCACTCTCTTGCCTTTTCCACTCACATTATATTTGAAAAGAAAGAGTTTTGGACAACTCTATTTTGCTTCTTGCTAAACACTCTGCAGACCTCCTTGAAGCATCGAGAATAAGATGGGGGATATTTTCAGTACTGGCACAGTTTCTCCATGGAAGACATCGTGGAAAAGCTTTTTGCTAAGTGTTAGGAAACAAGAGAGGCAGAAGACGGAGATAAGGAGCTCTCCGAAGCTAAGTGGCTCTCCTTGGCATATTTCGGCAAAAGCCGCTGTTCGGAGTTCACCGCCACCGGCACAATGCTCTTTGCGCGTAGGAGCCGCTTCTTCGCCTCCGGGAAACAAAGTGAGCGGCAGCTTCCCAAAGGCGAAGAGGCAATCCGCACCACACCGGTATAGTGTGGGCAGCTTCCAAACATATAAAAAACAGTACTTTACCACTCTCCTGCATTTTCCACACATATTATATGTGAAAAGAAGCAGTTTTGGACAGCTCTATTTTACTTCATGCTAAACACTCTGCAGACCTCCTTGAAACGTCTAGGAGAAGATTGGGGATGTTTTCTGTACAGACACAGTTTCTCCATGCAAGGTATCGTGGAAAAGCTTTTTGCAATGTGGTAAACAAGAAACGAGGCAGAAGTCGGAGATATTGAGCTCTCCGAAGCTAAGTGGCTGTCCCTGGCATCTTTCGGCACAAGCCGCTGCCCAGAGTTCACTGCGACGGGCGCAATGCTCTTTGCGCGAAGAAGCCGCTTCTTCGCCTTCGGGAAACAAAGAGAGCGGCAGCTTCCCAAAGGCGAAGAACCAAGACGCTTCACACTGGTATAGTGTGGGCATCTTCCAAACTTATCGAAAAAAGTACTTTACCGCATTCCTTCATTTTCCACTCACATTATTTGTGAAAAGAAGCAGTTTTTGACAACTCTATTTTAGTTAGATCTAAACGCTCTGCAGACCTCCTTGAAACTACTAGAACAAGATTGGGGATGATTTCTGTACTGGCACAGTTTCTCCACGCAAGACACCGTTGAAAAGATTTTTGCTAAGTGTTAAATAGGAAACGCGGCGGAAGATGGAGATATGGAGCTCTCCGAAGCTAGAGTAGCTGTCCCGGGCATCTTTCGGCACAAGCCGCTCTCCAAGGCTCACCGCGACAGACAAAATTCTCTTTGCGCGAAGAAGCTGTTTTTTCGCCTCAGGAAGATGGAGAGAGCGGCAGCTTCCCACAGGCGAAGAACTAAACTGCACCACACAGGTATAGTATCGGCAGCTTCCCAACTTATCGAAAACAGTATTTTACCACTCTCTTGAATTTTCCACTCACATATTCCTAAAGAAAGGGTTTCGGACCACCCTGTTTTCTTCTTGCTAAAAACTCTGCATACCTCCCTGAACCTTCTGGAACAAGATTGGGAATATTTTCTGTACGGGCACAGTTTCTACATGCAAGACATAGTGGAAGAGCTTTTTGCTGAGTGTTAGGCTACCAGAGAGGCAGACGACGGAGATACGGAGCTCTCCGAAGCTAAGTGGCTGTCCCGGGCATCTTTCGGCACAAGCCGCTGTCCGGGGCTTACGGCGACAGGCACAATGTTCTTTGCGCGAATAAGCCGCTTCTTCGCCTACGCGAGAAGGAGAGAGCGGCTGCTTCCCAAAGGCGAAGAAGCAAGCCGCACCACATCGGTATAGTGTGGGCAGCTTCCAAACTTATTGAAAACAGTACTTTACTACTCTCTTGCCTTTTCCACTCACATTATATGTGAAATAAGCAGTTTTGAACAACTCTGTTTTGCTTTTAGCGAAACACTCTGCAGGCTTCCTTGAAACTTCTAGAACCCGATTGGAAATATTTTCTGTACTGGCACAGTTTCTCCTTTGAAACCATAGTGGAAAAGCTTTTGCTAAGTGTTACACGAGAAGCGAGGCACAAGACGGCGATAAGGAGCTCTCCGAAGCTAAGTAGCTATCCCGGGCATCTTTCGGCACAAGCCGCTCTCCGGAGATCACTGCGACTGGCACAATGCTCTTTGCACGATGAAGCCGCTTCTTTGCCTCGGGGAGACAGAGAGAGCGGCAGCTTCCCAAAGGAGAAGAACCAAGCCGCACCACACCGGTATAGCGTGCATAGCTTCCAAACTTTTAGAAAACAGTACTTTACCACTCTCTTGCATTTTCCAGTCACATTATATTCATACAGAAGGAGTTTTGGTCAACTCTATTTTGCTTTTAGCTAAACACTCTGCAGACCTCCTTGAAACTTCTAGAAAAAGATTGGGCATGTTTTCAGTACTGGCACACTTTCTCCTTAGAAACCATAGTGGAAAAGCTTTTTGCTAAGTGTTAAACGAGAAGTAAGGCAGAAGACGGAGATAATGAGCTTCCCTAAGCTAAGTGGCTGTCCCAGGCATCTTTCGGCACAATCCGCTGTCCGGGGCTCACCGCGACCGGCACAATGTTCTTTGCGCGAATAAGCCGATTCTTCGCCTAGGCGAGAGGGAAAGAGCGGCTGCTTCCCAAAGGCGAAGAAGCAAGCCGCACCACACCGGTATAGTGGGGGCAGCTTCCTAACTTACAGAAAACAGCACTTTACCACTCTCTTGCCTTTTCCACTCACATTATATGTGAAAAGAAGCAGTTTTGGACAACTATATTTTACTTCATGCTAAGCACTCTGCAGACCTCCTTGAAACTTCTAGAAGAAGATTGGGGATGTTTTCTATACTGGCACAGTTTCTCCTTGAAAACCATAGAGGAAAAGCTTTTTGCTAAGCGTTAAATGAAAAGCGAGGCAGAAGATGGAGATAAGGAGCTCTCTGAAGCTAAGTGGCTGTCCCGGGCATCTTTCGGGACAAGCCGCTGCCCGGAGCTCACCGGGACCGGCACAATGCTCTTTGCGCGAAGAAGCCGCTTCTTCGCCTCCGGGAAACGGAGAGAGCGGAAGCTCCATAAAGGTGGAGAACTAAGCCGCACCACACCTTTATAGTGTGGGCAGCTGCCAAACTTCAGGAAAACAGTACTTTACCACTCTCTTGCCTTTTCCACTCTCATTATATTTGAAAAGAAAGAGTTTTGGACAACTCTATTTTGCTTCTTGCTAAACACTCTGCAGACCTCCTTGAAACGTCGAGAATAAGATGGGGGATGTTTTCAGTACTGGCACAGTTTCTCCATGCAAGACATAGTGGAAAAGCTTTTTGCTAAGTGTTAGGAAACAAGAGAGGCAGAAGACGGAGATAAGGAGCTCTCCGAAGCTGAGTGGCTGTCCCGGGCATCTTTCGGTACAAGCCGCTGTCCGGAGCTCACTGCGACCGGCACAATGCTCTTTGCGCGAAGAAGCCACTTCTTCGCCTCCGGGAAAAGGAGAGAGCAGCAGCTTCCCAAAGGCGAAGAAGCAAGCCGCACCACACCGGTATAGTGTGGGCAGCTTCCAAACCTATAGGAAAACAGTACTTCACCACTCTCTTGCCTTTTCCACTCACATTATATGTGAAAAGAAGCAGTATTGGACAACTCTATTTTACTTCATGCTAAACACTATGCAGACCCCCTGGAAACTTCTAGAACAGGATTGGGGATGTTTTCTGTGTTGCAGTGTGTTTTGTTATTAGGTTGGTTTGTTCCATGCCCCTTCTGTCTGAAAATGGTTCTGCCCCAGTTCTCCCTTTCCCGCCTTTGGAGCTGTCTGTCTTCCTGGCTCCACCTAAGCCAACAATGTATCCCCTAAACTCCGCCCTGGTTTCCCTGGAAACCCTTGCATTTTTTTCTTCTGATCCCTCCCCAGTGCCCCGCCAATCACTCTCACTCCCCACCCTTACTGCTAGAATGTTCCAGCAGGGGAGTTTGATGGTTGGCTGAGGAACAGGGGCCCCTCCCCAGAATGTTTCCCTTTGGTGTTGCCCACGTGTCAATCCCTTGGACCCCACTCCACACTACACCCCCATTGGCCCAATGCCTGGCACCGCCCAACCCTTTAAAACTTGCTGTCACCCCCCCCGCCCCGTCTTCTCCTGTCGGTCCCTCCGGGATTCATTAAAGCCTGGATTAAGCAACAGTTGGAGTCCACCGTCTTCTTTCTGCTGGTTGCAGCCTTTACTAGACTCCGTCCTGCACAAGGTGTGCCTACAGCCGCAAGCTGGGCACTGCCTTAGGCGCTATCCCGAAGACATCTCTCGGGAGAAGTGCCCCCTCGTGCTGCTAGCAGTGCTGGAGCTAGCCGGACGCTGACAATTGAGTCGCACTGCTGCATTTTCTGTACTGGCAGAGTTTCTCTTTGAAACCATCGTGGAAAAGCTTTTTGCTAAGTGTTAAACGAGAAGCGAGGCAGAAGACGGAGATAAGGAGCTCTCCGAAGCTAAGTGGCTGTCCTGGGCATCTTTCGGCAAAAGCCGCTGCCCGGAGCACACCGCGACCGGCACAATGCTCTTTGGCGAAGAAGCCGCTTCTTCCCCTCCGCAAGATGGAGAGAGTGGCAGCTTCCCAAAGGAGAAGAAGCAAGACGCACCACACCGTTATAGTGTGGGCAGCTTCCAAAATTATTGAAAACAGTACTTTACCACTCTCTTGCCTTTTCCACTCACATTATATGTGAAGAGAAACAGTTTTGGACAACTCCATATTACTTCATGCTAAACACTCTGCAGACCTCCTTGAAACTGCAAGAACAAGATTGGGAATATTTTCCGCACGGGCACAGTTTCTCCATGCAAGACATAGTGGAAAAGCTTTTTGCTAAGTGTTAAACGAGAAGCGAGGCAGACGACGGAGATAAGGAGCTCTCCGAAGCTAAGTGGCTGTCCCCGGCATCTTTCGGCACAAGCCGCTCTCTGGGTCTCACCGCGACCGGCACAATGCTCTTTGGTGAAGAAGCCGCTTCTTCGCCTCTGGATGATGGAGAGAGCGGCAGCTTCCCAAAGGCAAAGAACCAACTCGCACCACACCGGTATAGTATGGGCAGCTTCCAAACTTATTGAAAACAGTACTTTACCACTATCTTGCCTTTTCCACTAACATTATATGTGAAAAGAAGCAGTTTTGGACAACTCTATTTTAGTTCGTGCCAAACACTCTGCAGAACTCTTTGAAACTTCTAGAAGAAGATTGGGGATGTTTTCAGTTCTGGCGCGGTTTCTCCTTGGAAACCATAAAGGACAAGCTTTTTGCTAAGTGTTAAATGAGAAGCGAGGCAGAAGACGGAGTTAAGGAGTTCTGCGAAGCTAAGTGGCTGTCCCGGGCATCTTTCGGCACAAGCCGCTGTCCGGAGCTAACCGCATCTGGCACAATGCTCTTTGCCCGAAGAAGCCGCTTCTTCGCGTCCGGAGGATGGAGCGAGCGGCAGTTTCCACAAGGCGAAGAAGCAAGCCGCACCACACTGGTATAGTGTGGGCAGCTTCCAAACTTATGGAAAACAGTACTTTACCACTCTCCTGCATTTTCCTCTCACAAAATATTGGAAAAAAAGGAGTTTTGGACACCTCTATTTTACTTCATGCTAAACACTCGGCAGACCTCCTTGAAACGTCTAGAAAAAGATTGGGAATGTTTTCTGTACGGGCACTGTTTCTCCTTGGAATCCAAAGTGGAAAAGCTTTTTGCTTAGTGTTAAACGAGAAGCGAGGCAGAAGAGGGAGATAAGGAGCTCTCTGAAGCTAAGTGGCTGTCCCGGTCATCTTTTGGCACAAGCCTCTGTCCTGGGCTCACTGCGACTGGCACAATGCTCTTTGCGCGAAGAAGCTGCTTCTTCGCCTCCGGGAAACAGAGAGAGCGGCAGCTTCCCAAAGGCGAAAAACCAAGCCGCACCACCACGGTATAGTGTGGACAGCGTCCAAACCTATAGAAAACAGTACTTTACCACTCTCCTGCATTTTACACTCACATATTATGCGAAATGAAGGAGTTTTGGACAAATGTATTTTGCTTCTTGCTAAACACTCTGCAGTCCTCCTTGAAACTTCTAGAAAAAGATTGGGCATGTTTTCAGTACTGGCACACTTTCTCCTTAGAAACCATAGTGGAAAAGCTTTTTGCTAATTGTTAAACGAGAAGCGAGGCAGAAGACGACGATAAGGAGCTCTCCGAAGCTAAGTGGCTGTCCCGGGCATCTTTCGGCACAAGCCGCTGTCCGGGGTCACCGCAACCAGCACAATGCTCTTTGTACCAAGAACCCGTTATTTCGCCTCCAGAAGATGGAGAGAGCTGCAGCTTCCAAAAGGCGAATAACAAAGCTGCACCTCACCCGTATAGTATTGGCCGCTTCCAAACTTATTGAAAACAGTACTTTACCACTCTCCTGCATTTTCCACTCACAGTATATTCCTAAATAAAAAGTTTTGGACAACTCTATTTTCCTTCATGCTAAACACTCTGCAGACCTCCTTGAAACTTCTAGAACAAGACTGGGGATGTTTTCTGTACGGGCACAGTTTCTCTTTGGAAACCAGAGGGGAAAAGCTTTTTGCTAAGTGTTAAACGAAAAGCGAGGCAGAAGATGGAGAGAAGGAGCTCTCCTAAGCTAAGTGGCTGTCCTGGGCATCTTTCGGCACTAAGCCGCTGCCCGGAGCTCACCGCGACCGGCACAATGCTCTTTGCGCGAAGAAGCCGCTTCTTCGCCTTCGGGAAACAAAGAGAGCGGCAGCTTCCCAAAGGGGAAGAACCAAGCCGCACAACACCGGTATAGTGTAGGCAGCTTCCAAACTTATTGAAAACAGTTCTTTACCACTCTCTTGCCTTTTCCACTCACATTATATGTGAAAAGAAGCAGTTTTGTGTCACCTTGGGTTTTTAAGATTTTCTAAGCCTTCTGATGTTGACATTCTTGTAGTGAATTTTCTCACACACTTTCTGTAAATAACTCATTGTTTTGCATTCCTTAATGGAGGAGGAGAGAGGTGATGGACTGTTGGTTTAACCAGTGGCATTGGAGAGGTGCCACTGTCACCCTCCAATCCACTGTTACTTTTGGAAAACTATAAATGTTGGAGTCAGAAAATAAATGGCCTTTTTTTTCTCTTTCACCGTGAGAACGGTGTGAGCGTGTGTTCTTTTTTCTCCTATAGCGACATTTGGTGACCCCGACATGTGCATTGCCGCAGATTGCGGTGAGGTTTTCTCCCCCCTCTCTTTGGTGCTTTGCCTGCGGTTCTTGGGGTAATGGCGAGCGCTGTGGGTTTTGAGGAGGATCTCCTCCTTTTGGATCTTTGGAGGGGGGGTCCTGGAGTGGAAACAGATTTCTGTTTCCTGGGATGACTTTGAGAGATTGTTTCTGTGGGCCAGGGAGCGAGGGTTTCTTTCGGGTCCTGAGAGGGTGTTCTCCAGGGAGGCGTGGTCTCGTGTGGGGACCTGCCTCATGGGGGCCCTTTTTGACGATTGCACGCTAGATGCGGGACCGCTGCTGGTGCAGTGGAAGAGATGTGTGGAGCTTTGGGAGGGGTCTGGCTCTTGTACCCCTCGGAGTTCCCGGGGAAGCTCTTCTGCCTCGGACGTGGAGGAGGGGAAGTTTGAGTTTTTGTCCGATGTGGAGTCCCCCTCCCCGCCTCCGGACGGTGTGCTGGGGGGCGGAGCCCCGTGGGTTTCTGCGGGCTTTGTGGATTCGGTTGGCCGTCCTCGTCCTGCTTCGCCCGGCATGGGCGGTGGGGTGGGGGACGGGTTGCCTTTTCTTTGTGCCTTTCCGGTTCTTGAGGGCCAGCCTCCGCCTCGGCTTGAGTCTGGTTCGGTGACGACCTGGTGTCCGAATTGTGGTGTTTCCACGAAGTTCCCCCTGGCCACGGCGGGGGCGGGGTCACCCACCTCCGAGCCGGGCTCATCGGCGGGGGGGGCGACTTCGCCCGCCCCTGAGCCGGCGCAGCCCGCTGAGCGTGTGCAGTCGGTGGACGCAGCCGGGGGCGGGGCGTCGGTCGGCGTTCTGTCCGGCCCCGCTCCGGTGGGCGGGCAGCCTGCCCTTCTCTGCTCGGTGGGGGCAGTACCCGCTGGGCAGTCTTGTGGTTTGGGACGGACCCTCATAGGGGGCTTGCCGGGCTCCCTGGTGCCATCCCGCAGCGACGCAGCTGCGCGGACTGCGTCTCTCTCGGCATCCCGTCCCTCCCCTGTGTCGGGGGGCCCGCGCCAGTCTCGTCCCGGCCCGCGCCGGATTTGCGAGCCGGGACGGTACCTGCGTCCACCGGGGCGCCCCCTGCTGGAGCTGTAACACGACAGGGCGCTGGGGTGTTTACCTTTAGCGCACCTGTTGACACGGCCAGCGGGAGGCCGGTGGGTGCCTGGGGCCACGGCACTTCCTCGTCGAATTTGTGGACGCTTCCTGCCTGTCGGGTGACCGTGCGTCCCAGGCATCCCGAACATTTTTGGCGAGAGGCGAAAACCAAGACTGACGAGATGAATGAGCCTGTTTCCTCGCGGCACCTGCAGGGTCGCGGGGCGGGCTCCTTTGGCTCTGCCGGTGCTGCGGGGGGCCCAGGGCCGAGTGGTGTTGGCCTGGCTCCCAGGCGATTTTCGTCTTTTGCCCCTGTTGGGCCCGAGGACCAGGGAGCGTCAGGTGCGGTGGCTTTGCCAGGGGATCCTCAGGTTTTCCCTGTGCTCAGGGGTGTTGCTCATAACACCTATGAACCCCTTTCATATAAGCTGGAGAAGGAGCTCCGTGAGGCAGTTGCTCAGCATGGTTTGGGGTCCGCTGAGGTTATGCGGACTCTCCGGAGGGTTGATTCAGATAGGCTGACGCCTTACGATCTCCGTCGTGTGGCACGTTCTCTTTTTGACCCTGTGCAGTATGGTGTCTTTGAAACCAAGTGGGCTCGGTTGCCGGCCCACGCAGTGTTGCGGAATGCTACGCTGGGTCCGCAGGACCCCAGGCGTGGGGTTGTTGCTGACATGCTGCTGGGAACAGGGCTTTATGAGGATGTTCAAGGGCAGGTTGGATTTGATCCCCTTGTGCTTGAACAGTGCCACTCGCTGGGCATGGCTGCGATTGTTCAGACCCTGGAAATGGCTGCTCCGAGGCCGCCATTCCCGACCATTTTCCAGGGGGATGACGAGCCTTTCATGACGTTTGTGGAAAGGCTGATTGCATCCGTGGAGAGGCAGGTGCCTGATCCTGTGGCAAGGAGCGTTACGATTACGAACCATGTCAAGTGCAATTGCAATGCTGCTTCTAGGAAAGTCATAGTGGCTCTGCCTGGTGATCCTACTGTCTCTGAGATGGCGGAGGCCTGTGCGGACATCGTCCCCCTGGATGGGAAGTTGGCTGCCGTGGCTGCCGCTGTGCAGCCGGTTTGGGCGGCGCCGCAGGGCAAGCGGCCGCAGCGGGGGATTGCACAGGCTGGCAAGAAGCAGGGGAAGAAAGCGCAGAAGGTGAAGTTCCCCATGTTCTTGTGTGGTCGGTGTGGTAGGCCGAATCATATGTCTGATGTGTGCAAGGCGACTGTTCATGCTAATGGCCAAGCTTTGCCAGGCTCGGGAAACGGCAAGCGGAGCGCACAGGGGGGACGCATGCGGACACAAGCTTCTCTCCAGACCCCGGTGCCGATGGAGGTCTCCTTTGCCGGCTTGCAGCCAGCACCCGTGGATCAGCAGGAGTGGATGTCTGCACCGCAGCAACAGTTGTGTTAGAGTCTTCTCAGATATGCAAGGTTCCCCTGGATGCCTTTGGTCCCTTGGGTGGGGGCATGAGTGCTCTCCTTATGGGGAGGTCTAGTGCCACCCTTCAGGGCATCATTGTGCACCTGGGGCTCATCGATGCGGATTTCACAGGGCAGATTTGTGCCATGGTCTCCACACCCACCCCCCCCGTGACGATCCCGAAAGGGACGCGGCTTGCTCAACTTGTGCCTTTCAAGTCCTCTGTTTGCAGGTCAGCTGATCAGTCGCGTGGAGCTGGCGGTTTTGGCTCCACTGGGCCACCTCAAGTTCACTGGACTGCTGTCCTGACCAAGGACCGTCCCGAGATGCTGTGCACCCTGTCTGTTCCTGGTGCAACGCCGCCAGAAGTCCGCGTCCGTGGGCTTCTCGACAGCGGTGCTGATGTCACGGTTCTCTCCCTTGTGACCTGGCCCTCAGAGTGGCCCTTGGATCCGGTGGGGACATCTGTCGCTGGCCTGGGAGGGACGGCGCAATGTTATGTGAGCCAACGGCCTGTGTTGGTCACGAACCCAGAGGGACAGGTGGCCTGGGTTAGGCCTCATGTTACTTCTACTCCTGCCAACCTTTGGCGGAGGGATGTTCTGTCTGCTTGGGGTGTCCGCATTGGGACGGATTTTTGATGGGGGCCACTGCAGTGAAGGGCGCAGAGTGTCCGACGCCTCCTATACGGTGGCTGGTTGACAAACCTGTATGGGAAAAGCAGTGGCCCCTCCCTCAAGAGAAGTTGAATGCCCTTCGGAATCTGGTGCAGGAGCAGTTGGACCAGGGTCATCTGGAGCCTTCCACCAGCCCCTGGAACACCCCTGTCTTCTGCATCAAAAAGAAGTCTGGGAAATGGAGGTTGTTGCAAGACCTCTGAAAGGTTAATGCCATGATGGAAAGCATGGGAACATTGCAGGCGGGCATGCCATCGCCTACCATGCTTCCTGCAGACTGGCCGGTCCTCATTGTGGATCTGAAGGATGGTTTCTTTACAATTCCTTTGCATCCCGATGACAGACCGAAGTTTGCCTTCTCAGTGCCAGCAATTAATAAGGCTGAGCCTGCACAGAGGTATCAATGGAGGACATTGCCTCAGGGCATGCGCAATTCTCCAGCCATATGCCAGTGGTATGTGGCCCGTGCCTTGTCTGGAGTTCGCAGGCATTTTCCTGATGCACGTCTGTATCATTATATGGACGACATTTTGGTGGCCGCGTCCACCCAGGATGAGCTGCTGAGGATTCAGCCTCGGTTGCTTGATGCTTTGCATGCTCAGGGACTGCAGGTGGCTCCGGAGAAGGTCCAACAGCAACCACCTTGGAAGTATTTGGGGGTCAAAATTCTGGAACGGACGATCCGTCACCAGGAGGTGCAATTTGTGCATCCTGTGAGGACACTGAATGATGTTCAGAAATTGGTGGGTGTCATCACTTGGTTGCGTCCATATTTGGGAGTAACCGATGCGCAGCTGTCTCCTCTGTATGATTTGTTGAAAGGAGACGCTGATCTAAAATCACCTCGCACACTGACCCCTGAGGCGCCTAAGGCGTTGGAGGTGGTTCAGCGAGCTGTTTCGGCTTGCCAAGTTTATCGCATTGATCCCTCCGTTGATGTCACTGTGTTCGTCACCACTCCAGATTCGTATCCCACAGGTATCATTGGCCAGTGGAGTGACAATTGGTCTGATTCCTTGCACATTTTGGAATGGGTTTTCCTGCCCCATCAGCCGCAGAAGACGGCAACTGCGTTGTTTGAATTGATCGCTCGCTTGATAATCAAATGCCGGCAACGGTGTTTGCAATTGATGGGTGCGGATCCCGCAAAGATCATACTCCCGGTGCAACGGGAGGATTTTGACTGGAGCTTTGCAAACAGTGTGTCCCTGCAGAGTGCTCTGGAAAATTTCTCCGGGCAGATCACTTATCATCTGCCCAGCCATAGGCTACTGCATATGGCAAAATCCACAAAAATCTCTTTGCGGCCCAAAAATAGCCAGGAACCCGTGCAAGGACCCACTGTCTTCACTGATGGTTCAGGGAGGACTGGGAAGGCCATTGTTACCTGGAGGGATGGATCTGAGTGTCAGGTTCTGGAAGGCCACGAGGATGGGTCAGCCCAGTTGGTTGAACTGAGGGCTGCTGTCATGGCATTTGAAAGATTCTCCCAGGAGCCTTTCAACTTGGTCACAGATTCCGCCTATGTGGCTGATATCGCACAGCGGTTGGGTCATTCGGTCTTGAAGGAGGTCAGTAATCCTGCCTTGTTTCAATTACTGAAGACCTTGTGGTGTGCCATTCAGGCCCGGGTTCATCCATTCTATGTTCTGCATGTGAGGAGTCACACCAATTTGCCGGGCTTTATAGTGGAAGGTAACGCGAGGGCTGAAAGCTGGCTAACCCAGCGTGGGTAGCGCCTCAGCCTGATACACTCGCGCAGGCCAAGGCATCGCATGGGTTTTTCCACCAAAACGCACATACCCTGCAGAAGCAGTTTCAGCTGACGCCAACTGAGGCTCGTGACATTGTTGAGTCATGTGATGACTGCCATGCACTTGCTCCGCCTTTGCCGGCAGGGGTGAACCCCAGAGGCCTTAGGGCCTTGGAGCTTTGGCAGACCGATGTCACCCTGGTTGCCGAGTTTGGCCGGCTCAAGTATGTGCATGTC
The DNA here is from genome assembly GCF_037042795.1 of Molothrus aeneus. Lineage (NCBI taxonomy): Eukaryota > Metazoa > Chordata > Aves > Passeriformes > Icteridae > Molothrus > Molothrus aeneus. Next base: position 9,979,020 of record NC_089679.1, on the reverse strand, counting down.
ACTGTGGACACGTTCTCCTCTGCGATGTGGGCTTCGGCTCACACTGGGGAGAAGGCCCGCGATGTCCTTGCCCACTGGAGGCAGGCCTTTGCTGTTTGGGGCATACCTTCTGCGGTGAAAACCGACAATGGTCCTGCTTACGCATCACAAAAGGTGCGGCAGTTCCTGCAGTTGTGGGGTGTTTCGCACAAGTTCGGGATCCCTCATTCTCCGACTGGTCAAGCTATTGTAGAACGCGCTCATGGTACTCTGAAGCGGGTTCTTCAAAAACAAAAACGGGGAATGCAGGGTGAAACCCCGCACAGTCGGTTGGCAAAAGCTTTGTACACAATCAATCATCTCACTGTGCCACAGAACTCAAATAACCCTGTCATTTTGAATCACCATCTCTCGTTGCAGGCTGCGGACGAGGCACATCAGCCTCGAGCGAAGGTTCGGGTGCGGAATTTAGTCACCAAACAGTGGGAAGGTCCCTACGACCTTATCGCTTCGGGGCGCGGGTATGCTTGTGTATCCACAGATACTGGGGTACGCTGGGTACCTTCAAAATGTGTTCGCCCTGACCTGCGACCGCAGAGGCAGAATCCAGCCGATGAGCGAGACGGAGACCGTGACCAACCTGAAAGGGATCAAGCGGGCGGATCATTGAGTGATGACTCAGATGCAGATGACGGGAGTGATCGCTCTGATGATTCATCCGCAAGTGGACACGGAGCATTGTTCATGTTTTTCCTTTTTACATTGTTCATTTTCTTTTTTTTTTCTATTTAAATGGAAAAAGGGTGAGATGTCACCCAGGGTTATTAAGATTTTCTAAGCCTTCTGATGTTGACATTCTTGTAGTGAATTTTCTCACACACTTTCTGTAAATAACTCATTGTTTTGCATTCCTTTATGGAGGAGGAGAGAGTTGATGGACTGTTGGTTTAACCAGTGGCATTGGAGAGGTGCCACTGTCACCCTCCAATCCACTGTCACTTTTGGAAAACTATAAATGTTGGAGTAAGAAAATAAACGGCCTTTTTCTTCTCTTTCACCTTGAGAACGGTGTGAGCATGTGTTCTTTTGTGTCCTAAAGCGACAGTTTTGGACAACTCTATTTTAGTTCGAGCTAAACACTCTGCCGACCTCCTTGAAACTTCTAGAAGAAGACTGGGGATGTTTTCTGTACTGGCACAGTTTCTCCATGCAAGATATAGTGGAAAAGCTTTTTGCTAAGTGTTAAACAAGAAACACGGCGGAAGACGGAGATATGGAGCTCTCCGAAGCTAAGTGGCTGTCCCGGGCATCTTTGGGCACAAGCCGCTGCCTGAAACTCACCGCGACCGGCACAATACTCTTTGCGCAAAGAAGCCGTTTTTTCGCCTCCGGAAGATGGAGAGAGCGGTAGCTTCCCAAAGGCGAAGAACTAAGCAGCACCACACCGGTATAGTGTGGGCAGCTTCCAAAATTTAGAAAACAGGACTTTACCACTCTCTTGCCTTTTCCATACACATTATATGTGAAAAGAAGCAGTTTTGGACAACTCTATATTGCTTCTTGCACAACACTCTGCAGACCTCCTTGAAATGTATAGAACAAGATTGGGGATGTTTTCAGTTCTGGCACAGTTTCTCCTTGGAAACCATAGAGGAAAAGCTTTTTGCTAAGTGTTAAACGAGAAGTGAGGCAGAAGACGGAGATAAGGAGCTCTCTGGGGCTAAGTGGCTGTCCCGGGCATCTTTCGTCACTAAGCCGCTGCCCAGAGCTCACCGCAACCGGCACAATGCTCTTTGCGCGAAGAAGCCGCTTCTTTGCCTTCCCGAAACAAAGAGAGCGGCAGCTTCCCAAAGGCGAAGAACCAAGCCGCACCACACCGGTATAGTGTGGGCAGCTTCCAAACTTATTGTAAACAGTACTTCACCACTCTGCTGCATTTTCCACTCACATTATATGTGAAAAGAAGTAGTTTTGGACAACTCTATTTTGCTTTTAGCCAAAAACTCTGCAGACCTCCTTGAAACGTCTAGAACAAGATTGGGAATGTTTTCTGCACGGGCACAGTTTCTCCATGCAAGATGTAGTGGAAAAGCTTTTAGCTAAGTGTTAAACGAGAAGCGAGGCAGAAGACGGAGATAAGGAGCTCTCCGAAGCTAAGTGGCTGTCCCGGGCATCTTTCGGCACAAGGCGCCGTCCGGGGCTCACCGCGACCGGAACAATGCTCTTTGCGCGAAGAAGCCGCTTCTTCGCCTCCGGAAGATGGAGAGAGCGGCAGCATCCCAAAGGCGAAGAACCAAGTCGCACCACACCGGTATAGTGTGGGCGCCTTCCAAACTTATAGAAAAAAGTACTTTACCACTCCCCCGCATTTTCCACTCACATTATATTCCTAAAGAAAGAGTTTTGGACCACTCTATTTTCCTTCTTGCTAAACACTCTGCATACCTCCTTGAAACTTCTAGAACAAGACTGGGAATGTTTTCTGCCCGGGAACAGTTTCTCCATGCAAGACATCACGGAAAAGCTTTTTGCTAAGTGTTAAACAAGAAGCGAGGCAGAAGACGGAGACACGGAGTTCTCCGAAGCTAAGTGGCCGTCCAAGGCATCTTTCGGCACAAGCCGCTGCCCGGAGCTAACCGCGACCGGCACAATGCTCTTTGCGCGAAGAAGCCAGTTTTTCACCTCCAGGTGACGGAGAGAGCTGCACCTTCCAAAAGGCGAAAAACTAACCTGCACCTCACCGGTATAGTGTGGGCAGCTTCCAAACTTATAGAAAAAAGTATTTTACCACTCTCTTGCCTTTTCCACCCACATTATATGTGAAAAGAAGCAGTTTTGGACAGCTCTATTTTACTTCATGCTAAACACTCTGCAGACCTCCTTGAAATGTCTAGAACAAGATTGGGCATGTTTTCAGTTCTGGCACAGTTTCTCCTTTGAAACCATAGTGGAAAAGCTTTTTGCAAAGTGTTAAACGTGAAGCGAGGCAGAAGTTGGAGATAAGTAACTCTCCGAAGCTGAGTGGCTGTCCCGGGCATCTTTCGGTACAAGCCGCTGTCCGGAGCTCACTGCGTCCGGCACAATGCTCTTTGTGCGAAGAAGCCTCTTCGCCTCCGGAAGATGGAGAGAGCGGCAGCTTCTCTTAGGCGAAGAACCAAGCAGCACCACACCGGTATAGTGTGGGCAGCTTCCAAACTTATAGAAAACAGTACTTTACCGCTCTCTCTCCTTTTCCACTCACATTATATGTGAAAAGAAGCAGTTTTTGACAACTCTATTTTGCTTTTAGCTAAACACTCCGCAGACCTCCTTGAAACTTCTAGAAAAAGATTGGGGATATTTTCAGTACTGGCACAGTTTCTCCATGCAAGACTTAGTGGAAAAGCTTTTTGCTAAGTATTAAACAAGTAATGAAACAAAAGATGGAGACAGGGAGCTCTCCGAAGCTAGAGTGGCTGTCCCGGGCATCTTTCCGCAGTTGCCGCTTCCCGGAGCTCCCCGCGACCTTCACAATGCTCTTTGCGCGAAGAAGCCGCTTCTTCGCCTCCGGGAAACAAAGAGAGCGGCAATTTCCCTTAGGCGAAGAACCAAGCCGCACCACACCGGTATAGTGTGGGCAGCTTCCATACTTATGGTAAACAGCACTTTACCACTCTCCTGCATTTTCCACTCACATTATATGTAAAAGGAAGGAGTTTTGGACAGCTCTATTTTGCTTCTTGCTAAACACTCTGCAGACCTCCTTGAAACTTCGAGAAGAAGATTGGGGATGTTTTCAGTTCTGGCACAGTTTCTCCGTGGAAACCATAGAGGAAAAGATTTTGCTGAGTGTTAAACGAAAAGCGAGGCAGAAGACGGAGATAAGGAGCTCTCGAAAGGAAAGTGGCTGTCCCAGGCATCTTTCGGCACAAGCCGCTGCCCGAAACTCACCGCGACCGGCACAATACTCTTTGCGCAAAGAAGCCGCTTCTTCGCCTACACGAGTAGGAGAGAGCAGCCGCTTCACAAAGGTGAAGAACCAAGTCACACCCCACCGGTATAGTGTGGGCAGCTTCCTAAATTATCGAAAACAGTACCTTACCACTCTCCTGCATTTTCCACTCACATTATATGTTAAAAAAAGCAGTTTTGGACAACTCTATTTTGCGTCTTGCTAAACACTCTGCAGACCTCCTTGAAACGTCTAGAAAGAGATTGGGGATGTTTTCTTTACTGGCAGAGTTTTGCCATGGAAACCATAGTGGAAAACCTTTTTGCTAATTGTTACACGAGAAGCGCGGCAGAAGACGGAGATAAGGAGCTCTCCGAAGCTAAGTGGCTGTCCCGGGCATCTTTCGGCACAAGCCGCTCTCCGGAGTTCACTGCGACCGGCACAATGCTCTTTGCGTGAAGAAGTTGTTTTTCGCATCCGGGAGACCGAGAGATCTGCAGCTTCCAAAAGGCAAAGAACCAAGCCGCACCACACGGGTATAGTGTGGGCAGCTTCCAAAATTATTGAAAACAGTACTTTAACAGGCTCCTGAATTTTCCATACATATAATATTCCTAAAGAAAGAGTTTTGGACCACTCTGTTTTCTTCTTGCTAAACTCTCTGCAGACCTCCTTGAAACTTCAGGAACAATATTGGGAATATTTTCTGTACGGGCACAGTTTCTACATGCAAGACATAGTGGAAAAGCTTTTTGCTGAGTGTTAGGCTACAAGAGAGGCACACGACGGAGATACGGAGCTCTCCGGAGCTGAGTGGCTGTCCCGGGCATCTTTCGGCACAAGCCGCTGTCCGGGGCTCACAGCGACCGGCAAAATGCTCTTTGCGCGAAGAAGCCGCTTCTTCGCCTATGCGAAAAGGAGAGAGCGGCTGCTTCCCAAAGGCGAAGAACAAAGCCGCACCACAGCTGTATAGTGTGGGCAGCTTCGTTACATATAGAAAACAGTACTTTACTACTCTCTTGCCTTTTCCACTCACATTATATGTGAAATAAGCAGTTATGACAACTCTATTTTGCTTTTAGTTAAAAACTCTGCAGACCTCCTTTAAACTTCTAAAACACGGTAGGGAATATTTTCTGTACGGGCACAGTTTCTCCATGCAAGACATCGTTGAAAAGGTTTTTGCTAAGTGTTAAACAGGAAACGAGGCGGAAGATGGAGATATAGCGCTCTCCGAAGCTAGAGTAGCTGTCCCGGGCATCTTTCGGCACAAGCCGCTCTCCGGGGCTCACCGCGACAGACAAAATGCTCTTTGCGCGAAGATGCGGTTTTTTCGCCTCAGGAAGATGGAGAGACCGGCAGCTTCCCAAAGGCGAAGAACTAAACTGCACCACACAGGTATAGCATCGGCAGCTTCCCAACTTATCGAAGACAGTACTTTACCACTCTCCTGCATTTTCCACTCACATATTCCTAATGAAAGGGTTTTGGACCACCCTGTTTTCTTCTTGCTAAAAACTCTGCATACCTCCCTGAAACTTCTGGAACAAGATTGGGAATATTTTCTGTACGGGCACAGTTTCTACATGCAAGACATAGTGGAAAAGCTTTTTGCTGATTGTTAGGCTACAAGAGAGGCCCACGATGGAGACACGGAGCTCTCCGGAGCTAAGTGGCTGTCCCGGGCATCTTTCGGCACAAGCCGCTGTCCGGGGCTCACGGCGACCGGTAAAATGCTCTTTGCGCGAAGAAGCCGCTTCTTCGCCTACGCGAAAAGGAGAGAGCGGCTGCTTCCCACAGGCGAAGAAGCAAGCCGCACCACACCGGTATAGTGTGGGCAGTTTCCTAGGGTGACGTTATGATGCTTGTATCCCCATTCATGTGTTCTGTTAATGTTGGATATTATGTTCTGTACCTTTAAGACCGGCTCTGAAGAGGGAAAGTTTTGTTTTGGTTTTCTTATCAGCCTGGCGGGACACAGAGACTGCAGCTTTTGCTTTTGCTGCTTTTGCTTTTTGCTTTTGCTCTCGCTCTTGCTTGCTTCGCTTCTGCTTGCTTTTGCTCTTTAGCTAGTTCAGCTAAACTGTCCAATTTCTTCCTGGACGGTTTCTCCTTTCCTTTTTCTCATCATTTCGAACCTGCTCCGGACTGGGACCTGAGAAACACCAAGATCCTGCACCTTCTGGCCTGCAGCAGCAGCCCCAGCGCCGGAGGGACTGAGAACAGAGTGACCACCCCCAGAGAGACTTTCTGAATTTGTCATCTTTTTTCAGAGTGGTGTCATCCGGTATTGTTCATTTTGTGTGCTGGGGGGTGCTGTGCTTGTTAAATAAACAGGTTCTTTCCACTCCACTCCGAGAAATCCTTCCCGAACCGGTTGGGGGGAGGGGCTGTGTGGGTTTGCTTACTGGAGGAGCCCTAATTTGGAAATTCTCCTCCAAATTTGCCCTAAACCTCGACAAAATTTTGGCGCCCAAAGCTGGGTTCGAGAGTCTGAGTGGAAAAACCCTGTTTTGAGGGTATTTTGGTTGCCATTACTCTCTGTTTGAAGCAGTTAATAGCCATGCTTTTTGAATTCATGATGAGTGTTGGGGCGAAGACTTGCATGTGGTTCTGGTCCCTAGGGTTTTTCGAGATTTTAATACCTCTGTGGTCCCTAGGTTTATTTTCCTATCCTGAAATAGTTCTAGTATTGTCCCTCATACCTGGTTTTTACAGCAGAGGGGCAGTGACCAGAATAGCTATCCTGCTGGGCTTGATGGCAATGATGTGCAAGAAGTTTATAAACATGTTGGGGTCTGCTCCAGGTATGAATGGTTCTTGGCTATGGTTATTCGTCCAGTTTGTTAGAGGAGGAGCAGCAGGGAATGAGGCTTTTCAGCCTTTGCTTTCCTTCTTCTCCTATGAATCGGTTGCATCAGTAGTAAGGGATGTTCAGTTTCCCCTGAATGTTAGAGAAACCATCTTTCTTGTATTCAATCTGGTAACCTTCTTCTATACAGTCTGCTGTCTCTCCAGAATGAGGGCTGAGATTTCTAGATGGGCTGATGAGACCCCTGACTCAGGAGTAGACCCAGGTGTGAAACATCCTGAGCGGTGTGGGAAATGGGAGGAAATGGGCCACATCCTGAAGGAATTCTCCGACCCTATAGTTTGGGATTTTCCCCATAAACAAATTCAGAACCCAGCTGAGGTGGGGAAATATCTGAAAGAGAAATACCAGGATGAGCCTAAGGAGAGAAAGGTCATTGCAGTGAGCTGGGCCCTGGCATATGCTTATCGCACTCTGGTGGAGACTGTAGGACAGCAGACGGAGGCAGGGGGGCAGGGAGATAAATCAGCTATCCCAGTCACTCAGGCTGCAGCCAACACCACAGGCTCAAAGCCAGCAGCCAAACCAGATAGTGAGCCTAAGCCAGCAGCTAAACCAATGGCTGTTGCTACCAGTACCAGAAGTGGGAAATGCACGGACAAGACCAATCGACCAGTGGATGATGATGATGATGATGATGCAGCAGAAGGAACCTCAATGCCTCCTGACATAAAATCAGGAGTCAAAGCAGCAGGTGCAAGACCAGATGCAAATATTGAGTCCTTTTCCCTGAAGGACCTTCGTGGCTTACGGAAGGATTACACCCGACGACCTGATGAATCTATAATTAGTTGGTTAGTCCGTCTCTGGGATGCTGCAGGCGAGGCTACAATTCTGGATGGCACAGAAGCGAGGCATTTGGGATCCCTATCACATGATCCTGTCATTGACCAAGGAATGATGAGGGGGGCAAACCCTCAGAGCCTCTGGGCACGGGTCTTGGAAAGTGTTGCACAAAGATACCTGTGTGCAGATGATCTTTATATGCAACAGACACAGTGGAAGACCATAGAGCAAGGGATCCAACGCCTGAGAGAGATGGCAGTGGCAGAGATTATCTTCTCAGATGATGTGACAACTAGGAACCCAGACTTGGTGCCATGCACGTCTGTGATGTGGCGGAAACTTGTGCGACTTGGGCCACACGAATATGCTTCTGCCCTAGCCATAATGAAGCGGGATGAGAGGGACGAGACTGTGCTGGATATGGCAAGGAAGCTCCGAGCATATGCAGATGCTGTGCATGGCCCAACACATGCCAGAATTGCAGCGGTAGAAACACGTCTGCAGAACTTAGAGGATAAGATAGAGGAGAATCATAAGAAGCTCAGAGAGGAGATTAAAGAAGACCTTCTCCAAATCTCGGCAGTACAGATCAGAGGTTCTGGTATCCAAGGCAGACGTTCCCCAGATGGCCAGAGAAGGTACACCCCACGAACAGAGCTGTGGTTCTACCTGCGTGACTGTGGAGAAAATATGAGGAGGTGGGATGGAAAACCTACTGCTGTTCTGGCACGACGGGTGCGTGAATTGAAGGAAGCCACCAGGAAGAAAGCAGCTCCAGTTGCCCGTAGCCAAACCACCAGGTATGATGCTGATGATGCCACGTCTGATCCCCTTGAAGGAACATCCAAGACATATGCCCAGGGAAAGAAGGATAACCAGGCTTAGAGGGGCCCTGCCTCTAGCCAGGTAGAGGCCAGGGAAAATCGTGTTTTCTGGTCTGTGTGGATTCGTTGGCCTGGCACATCGGAACCACAAGAGTATAAAGCTTTGGTTGATACTGGCGCGCAATGTACATTAATTCCGTCGAGACATGTGGGGACAGAGTCTGTTTCTATTGCTGGTGTGACAGGGGGATCCCAGGATTTCACTTTGGTGGAAGCTGATGTGAGCCTCACTGGGAATGAGTGGAAGAAACATCCTATTGTGACTGGCCCAGAGGCCCCATGTATTTTGGGCATAGACTACCTTCGAAATGGGTATTTCAAAGACCCAAAAGGACTCAAGTGGGCATTTGGGATAGCTGCTGTAGATACAGAGGGCATCCAGCAATTGAACACCTTGCCTGGGCTGTCTGAGAATCCATCTGCAGTAGGATGTCTGATGGGAGAAGAGCAACGAGTGCCAATTGCCACCTCCATAGTGCATCGACGACAGTATAGAACCACTCGAGATGCTGTGATCCCCATCCATAAGATGATCCGTGAGCTGGAGAGCCAAGGGGTGGTCAGCAAGACCCACTCACCCTTCAACAGCCCCATTTGGCCTGTGCGAAAATCTGAAGGAGAATGGAGATTGACTGTGGACTACCGTGCATTGAATGAGGTGACTCCACCACTGAGTGCTGCCGTGCCAGACATATTAGAGCTCCAGTACGAGCTTGAGTCCAAGGCAGCGAGGTGGTATGCCACTATAGACATTGCCAATGCATTTTTCTCCATTCCTCTGGCAGCAGAATGCAGGCCTCAGTTTGCTTTCACGTGGAGGGGAGTGCAGTATACCTGGAACCGACTGCCCCAGGGGTGGAAGCACAATCCTACCATCTGCCATGGACTGATCCAGACTGCACTAGAAAGGGGTGAGGCTCCAGAACATCTGCAATATATTGATGACATCATTGTGTGGGGGAACACAGCTGCTGAAGTGTTTGAGAAAGGAAAGGAAATCATCCAAATCCTCCTGGGAGCTGGTTTCGCCATTAAAAAGAGCAAAGTAAAGGGACCAGCTCGTGAGATTCAGTTCCTGGGAGTGAAGTGGCAAGATGGACGGCGTCAGATTCCTACAGACGTCATCAACAAGATCACAGCAATGTCTCCACCCACCAATAAGAAAGAGACACAAGCTTTCCTAGGTGCCATAGGCTTTTGGAGGATGCACATTCCTGAGTATAGTCAGATCGTGAGCCCTCTTTACCTGGTCACCCGCAAGAAGAACACTTTCCACTGGGGCCCTGAGCAGCAACAGGCCTTTGTCCAGATCAAGCAGGAGATCGCTCATGCAGTAGCTCTTGGCCCAGTTAGGACGGGACCAGATGTGAAGAACATGCTCTATTCTGCAGCCGGGAACCATGGCTTGTCCTGGAGCCTTTGGCAGAAGGTGCCTGGGGAGACTCGGGGTCGACCACTGGGATTTTGGAGTCGAGGCTACAGAGGCTCTGAGGCCAACTACACTCCCACAGAGAAGGAAATCTTGGCTGCCTATGAAGGAGTCCAAGCCGCCTCAGAGGTGATTGGTACAGAAGCGCAACTCCTCCTGGCACCCCGACTACCGGTGCTGGGGTGGATGTTCAAAGGCAAGGTTCCTTCCACTCACCATGCCACCAGTGCCACATGGAGCAAGTGGATTGTTCTTATCACTCAGCGCGCCCATATAGGTAAACTGAATCGCCCTGGGATTTTGGAGGTAATGTAAAAATTGGCCCGAAGGTGAGAATTTTGGTGTCACAGATGAAGAACAAGAACCAGTGACACGGGCTGAAGAGGCTCCTCCATATAACCAACTGCCCCCAGAGGAAACACGCTATGCTCTTTTCACTGACGGTTCCTGTCGCATCTTAGGGATGAACCGGAAGTGGAAAGCAGCCGTATGGAGCCCCACACGACAGGTTGCACAAGCTACTGAAGGAGAAGGTGGATCAAGTCAACTTGCAGAACTCAAAGCCGTTCAACTGGCCCTGGACATTGCAGAAAGAGAGAAATGGCCAAAGCTCTACCTCTACACTGATTCATGGATGGTAGCCAATGCTCTGTGGGGATGGCTGGAGAGGTGGAAAAAGGCTAACTGGCAGCGTAGGGGAAAACCAATTTGGGCTGCTGATGAGTGGAAAGATATTGCTACCAGGGTAGGGAGGCTACCTGTGAAAGTCCGCCATGTAGATGCCCATGTCCCCAAGAGTAGAGCCAATGAGGAGCACCAAAACAATGAGCAGGTAGACCAGGCAGCAAAGATAGGGGTGTCAAAGATAGACCTAGATTGGGAACACAAGGGAGAGTTATTCCTAGCTCGATGGGCCCATGATGCCTCAGGCCATCAGGGCAGAGATGCCACCTATAAGTGGGCGAGAGACCGAGGGGTGGATCTAACCATGGACGGTATTTCACAGGTTATCCATGACTGTGAGACGTGTGCTGCCATCAAGCAGGCCAAGCGAGTGAAGCCCCTATGGTACGGTGGGTGATGGTCCAAGTACAAGTATGGGGAGGCCTGGCAGATTGACTACATCACACTGCCCCAGACACGCCAGGGCAAGCGCTACGTGCTGACCATGGTGGAAGCCACCACTGGATGGTTGGAAACCTACCCTGTGTCTCATGCTACTGCCCGGAACACCATCCTGGGCCTGGAAAACCAAATCCTGTGGAGACATGGTACCCCTGAGAGGATTGAGTCAGACAATGGGACTCATTTCAAGAACAGCCTTATCAGCACCTGGGCTAGCGAACATGGCATTGAGTGGGTGTACCACATCCCCTACCATGCACCAGCTGCAGGCAAAGTGGAGAGGTACAATGGACTACTAAAAACCCAGCTAAAAGCTTTGGGTGGGGGATCTTTCAAAAATTGGGAGCAGCATTTAGCAAAGGCCACCTGGTTAGTTAACATCCGAGGTTCCACCAACCGAGCAGGTCCTGCCCAGTCTGAGTCCCTGAATGTAATAGATGGAGATAAAGTCCCAGTGGTACGTGTTAGAGGTTTGTTAGGGAAGAATGTGTGGGTCAATTCTGCCTTGAGTACAGACAAACCCATTCGTGGGGTTGTCTTTGCTCAGGGACCAGGTTGCACATGGTGGATAATGCAAGGAGATGGAACAACACGATGTGTACCACAGGGAGATCTGATTGTGGGGTGAGAATGATATGCAATATCACTGTTTGTTGGATGTTACTGCCATTGCCTGTACATTAAACCATACAGACATGAGATAGAAGGAAATGTGTAAGTGTTGAAGGTCTGGGCAAGTGGGAGATGGAGAAGGAGATGTGCAAGTGTCGAAGGTCTGAGCAAGTGATAGATGGAGCTTTGAGTGAGTAAAGTGAAAGGGGTGAAATCCTGCAGCTCTGTAGTATAGGGCCTGGATTCAGTGGTCCAGTGTGGGGATATGATGAGGGCATGATGGGTATTGCTTTTAAATTTTGGGGGAGCAGATGGAAATTTTGTGTGAATAAATGCATGATGTGTGGTAGTATGTTGATGATATGGGGATAAGGGGTGGAATGTCCTAGGGTGACGTTATGATGCTTGTATCCCCATTCATGTGTTTTGTTAATGTTGGATATTATGTTCTGTACCTTTAAGACCGGCTCTGAAGAGGGAAAGTTTTGTTTTGGTTTTCTTATCAGCCTGGCGGGACACAGAGACTGCAGCTTTTGCTTTTGCTGCTTTTGCTTTTTGCTTTTGCTCTCTCGCTCTTGCTTGCTTCGCTTCTGCTTGCTTTTGCTCTTTAGCTAGTTCAGCTAAACTGTCCAATTTCTTCCTGGACGGTTTCTCCTTTCCTTTTTCTCATCATTTCGAACCTGCCCCGGACTGGGACCTGAGAAACACCAAGATCCTGCACCTTCTGGCCTGCAGCAGCAGCCCCAGCGCCGGAGGGACTGAGAACAGAGTGACCACCCCCAGAGAGACTTTCTGAATTTGTCATCTTTTTTCAGAGTGGTGTCATCCGGTATTGTTCATTTTGTGTGCTGGGGGGTGCTGTGCTTGTTAAATAAACAGGTTCTTTCCACTCCACTCCGAGAAATCCTTCCCGAACCGGTTGGGGGGAGGGGCTGTGTGGGTTTGCTTACTGGAGGAGCCCTAATTTGGAAATTCTCCTCCAAATTTGCCCTAAACTTCGACAGGCAGCTTCCAAACATATAGAAAACAGTACTTTACCACTCTCTTGCCTTTTCCACTCACATCATATGTGAAAAGAAGGAGTTTTGGACAACTCTATTTTGCTTCTTTCTAAACACTCTGCAGACCTCCTTGAAACTTCTAGAAAAAGATTGGGGATGTTTTAAGTACTGGCACGGTTTCTACTTGGAAACTATAGTGGAAAAGCTTTTTGCTAAGTGTTAAAGAAGAAACGAGGCAGAAGACGAATATAAGGAGCTCTCCGAAGCGAAATGGCTGTCCCGGGCATCTTCCGGCACAAGCCGCTCTCCGGGGCTCACCGCGACCGGCACAATGGTCTTGGCGTGAAGAAGCTGCTTCTTCGCCTCCCGGAAACGGAGAGAGCGGCAGCTTCCCAAAGGCGAAGAACTAAGCTGCACCACACCGGTATAGCATGGGCAGCTTCCAAACTTATAGAAAACAGTACTTTACCACTTTCTTGCCTTTTCCAATCACATTATATGTGAAAAGAAGCAGTTTTGGACAACTTTATATTGCTTCTTGCTAAACACTCTGCAGACCTTCTTGAAACTTCGAGAAGAAGATTGGGGATGTTTTCAGTTCTGGCATGGTTTCTCCTTGGAAACCATAAAGGACAAGATTTTTGCTAAGTGTTAAACGAGAAGCGAGGCAGAAGACGGAGTTTAGGAGCTCTCCGAAGCTAAGTGGCTGTCCCGGGCATCTTTCGGCAAAAGCCGCTGCCCGGAGCACACCGCGACCGGCACAATGCTCTTTTCGCGAAGAAGCCGATTCTTTACCTCCAGGAAACGGAGAGAGCGGCAGCTTCCCAAAGGCGAAGAAGCAAGCCGCACCACACCGGTATAGTGTGGGCAGCTTCCAAACTTATTGAAAACAGTACTTTACCACTCTCCTGCATTTTCCACTCACATTATATTTCTAAAGATAGAGTTTTGGACAACTCTATTTTGCTTTTAGCTAAACACTCTGCAGACCTCCTTGAAACGTCTAGAACAAGATTGGGAATGTTTTCAGTACTGGCTCAGTTTCTCCATGCAAGACATATTGGAAAAGCTTTTTGCTAAGTGTTAGGTGACAAGAGAGGCAGAAGACGGAGACACGGAGTTCTCCGAAGCTAAGTGGCTGTCCCGGGCATCTTTCGGCACAAGCCACTCTCCGGGGCTCACCGCGACCGGCACAATGCTCTTTGCGCGAAGAAGCCACTTCTTCGCCTCTGGGAAAAGGAGAGAGCAGCAGCTTCCCAAAGGCGAAGAAGCAAGCCGCACCACACCGGTATATTGTGGGCAGCTTCCAAACTTATAGGAAAACAGTACTTCACCGCTCTCTTGCCTTTTCCACTCACATTATATGTGAAAAGAAGCAGTATTGGAAAACTCTAGTTTACTTCATGTTAAACACTCTGCAGACCTCCTTGAAACTTCTAGAACAGGATTGGGGATGTTTTCTGTGTTGCAGTGTGTTTTGTTAAGTTATTAGGTTGGTTTGTTCCAATCCCCTTCTGTCTGAAAATGGTTCTGCCCCAGCTCTCCCTTCCCGCCTTTGGAGCTGTCTGTCTTCCTGGCTCCACCTCAGCTAACAATGTATCCCCTAAACTCCGCCCTGGTTTCCCTGGTAACCCTTGTATTTTTTTCTTCTGATCCCTCCCCAGTGCTCCGCCAATCACTCTCACTCCCCACCCTTACTGCAAGAATGTTCCAGCAGGGGAGTTCGATGGTTGGCTGAGGAACAGGGGCCCCTCCCCAGAATGTTTCCCACGTGTCAATCCCTTGGACCCCACTCCCCACTACACCCCCATTGGCCCAATGCCTGGCACCTCCCTACCCCTTAAAACTTGCTGTCACCCCCCTCCGCCCCGTCTTCTCCTGTCGGTCCCTCCGGGATTCATTAAAGCCTGGATTAAGCCACAGTTGGAGTTTGCCGTCTTCTTTCCGCTGGTTGCAGCCTTTACTAGACTCCGTCCTGCACAAGGTGTGCCTACAGCCGCAAGCTGGGCACTGCCTTAGGTGCTATCCCGAAGCCAGCTCTCGGGAGAAGTGCCCCCTCGTGCTGCTAGCAGTGCTTGAGCTAGCCGGACGCTGACAATTGAGTCGCACTCCTTCAGTTCTTGGCGCCCAACGTCGGGGTCCGAGGACATCGCTGGACCCTGCGGACAGGATTTTTAATTCCACTGGCCGCCGGAATACCCCTTTGCGAGCAGACCCCTTTTTGGTGGGTGGCGCTCCAGGGGACTGGGGACTGCAGCTCCTTGCGCCCGAGGAGTCATCCCTGCAGCGGAAATCACCACCCTTGGATTTCTTTTAGCCCTCGCCGGGATTGGTGAGCATTTCTCTCTTTTCCCTGTCTTTCTAACTAATTTGTCCCCAAGTGGACCCTCTCTCCTTTTCTCGCTGCGCAGCTCTTTCTCGGCAGGGACCGGTGGGGGGCTCTTTCTTGTTTTCTTTACCCATTCTTCCCGGGTGGTGTGCACTGTGAGCCGCAGATTTTAACATCTTTCACCATGGGTGCACAATTGTCTGCGGCACAGAAGACGGCTTCTGCCCAAGTTGTGGGGATCCTTTCTGGGAGGGGTTTTGTTGTTCATAAAAAAGTATTAAAAAAGTTAGTGAAGTGGATATTTTCCCAATTTCCTGAAGCTTCCCCGGAGCAGTTTTGTGACTCCCACTTTTGGGACGCAGTTTACAGCAAATTACAAAAGGAAATGAAATCCGGGGATTCCTCTCTAGCTGAGATCAATTATTGGGTATTCCAAATCAGGCTAGTGTTAAGATCTTCGAAATTGGGAAAAGGTTCCACGAGTTCTACTTTGTCCCCTTGTTCTCCCTGGCCTTCCACCCCTAACCCTCCTTGCTCCCCTGCTCTTCCTAAAGCTGGCATCTTGAGAGGAGCAGCTCGCCCCAGCACGGCGCAGGGTGGCCACCATTCCCCTGGCTGCTCTCAAGGCTCCCAATCCCCCTGCCCGAGGAGTCCTGGCCAGACTTCTCGGGGTTCTTCCCACTCCCCTGCTACCCCAGTTCAAAAAACCCCTGTTAAAACCCCTGTTCAAAAAACCCTTGTTAAAACCCCAGTTCAAAAAATCCCTGTTAAAAACTCCTCTGTTCAGTCTCAGCTCCCTCCACAAGATGGCTCCTGTGGAGCCCAAGATGGAGGGGGCCACATGGCCTTTCCCGCCTTTTCTCCTTCTTGCTCCCAGAACCCCCTCCTGTCCCTCAACCCCTCCCAGCTTCCCTCTGCCCCTCCTCCCTTGTCGGTCCCTCCCATCCCTCCTCCCTCTTACTTAACCCCGCCCCCTGACTCCTCCCTTGGGGCGGGAACTTTGACATCTGTGTTTCCCGCCCAGCTTGTCCAGTCCTCCACCCAGTCCTTCGGCCACTCCCCCTCCTCTCTCCCTTCCGGTTCCCACGCTCCCCCTTCTGGTTCCCACGCTTCGGCGTCCGGCGGGGGAGGGGTGGGAACCCCTGAGCCAGAGCCTGCTCCTATTCCATCAGCAGCTCCAGTTACTTACCATCCAGGAGGGGAGAGAGGAGTGGTGGCTCAGTGGACTCCCTTCCCACACCATCAGATTAAAGAGCTCTGTAAGGCCCAAAAGGATTTCTCCCGGGAGAGTATTTCCGGGGGATCCTGAAGGCCACAATAGCAGGGCCGGAGGTCACCCCTAGTGATCTCTGAACCCTTTTCTCTTGTCTTCTGAACCTAACTGAATTATCTATATGGGAGACAATATGGAGAAGGGAAGTGGTAGAGGTGCTACCATTATTGTGGGAAAACCCCCGCACTGGGCGTGACTCAAATGGGGAGATCATTTCAATTGATCATATGTGTGGCGTGGGGAATTGGGCAGACGGGCACACTCAGGCGAGGGTCATCCCTCCTGAGGCATTGCGGGAAAGCAGTAAGGCGGCAGAAAGAGCCTTCCTGAGATTACCATCAACTGCACCCCCCATTTCCTACTCAATGATTAAACAATGCGCAGATGAACTGTTCATTGTATTTGTGGAAAGGCTTTGCAAATCTATTGAGTTGCAGGTGAAAAGCGAGGGAACCAGAGCGGAGCTCTTAAAGGAGGTGGCCCGTACTAACGCCAATCCCGCTTGCAAGGAGGCTATCCTTAGCCTCCCACTAGATCCTCCGCCGACCGTGCAGCAAATGATTGAAGTCTGCGCGCAACGGGTCACCATAACAGCAGGAGACCCGGACCAGAGGGCCCGCATGCCACCTCGCCGAACAGCTGCTGCTGCTGATACCCTGGATGATTCGTTGCAGCTGACTCGACCTCTGCATCTAAGAAACACTGATTTCCAGCTGGTGACCGTGTGCCCAGAGTGCCCCGGCCAGTGGAGACGGCTTGGACGTTGTGGTTATTCTCTCCGGATGGCTCCCTATTCAGTTATGTTCCTGCTGGCCATCATTCTGTGGCCCATTATCCCACCTGCGAGCCCGTGGATCATCCCCCAGCCAAGGGCCAACGTTTGGAGAACTCTCGCCAACGCCCTCGGCCACGAACACATTTGCCTCAGTATGGCATCAGCAGAGGACCCGATGTCGACCTGCCTCGTGGGGATCCCTCTCTCTCCCGGCGAGTTGCCCTCCCCTTTCAACTCCTCCCTTGTCCCATTCGTGACCCAAACCCTTTCTCACCGTAGGAATCCCAGCGATGTCTGGAGGGACGGAATCAAGGGGCTGGCCCCTTTGACCTCCGAACCTCCAGAACTGGATTTGCTCGGCTCCGCCAATGCCTCGCTTTGTTTTCTGTTTTGGTTTTCCCCAGCCCCCTGGGACAGCAGGTATACTCGTATAAAACCAATAAAGAATGAATACGTTGCTGCCCAGTGGTGTGAGACGGCCGTTAAAATACACATTGCATCCACCCTGGGAAGCAAGCCGCTGTCCCTACCCCGGGGAATTTTCTTTATTTGCGGAGACCGAGCGTGGGCAGGCATCCCCTCTCGCCTGGTCTGAGGTCCTTGTACTTTGGGTCGGCTGTCGCTGTTTACACCCAACCTGACCAAAATTAATGATTGGAAGGTGAAAAGAGCCGCCCCGGAATCAGTCCGGTCCAAAAGAGACCTTAAAGATCTCGATCCGGAGTGTGACTCTGAAATTATCCATTGGTCCAAGCCAAAAATTGTAGCCGTCACCTTGTTTTTACCTTGGGTGTCGGTGGCTAAGTCACTAGGAGGATTGGCTCGCCTAGAGTGTTGGGCTGCTAAGCAAGCTAATCTTACATCAGCCACATTATCAGACCTCCTATCAGACGAGGAAATAACGAGGAAGGCAACGCTCCAGAAAAGGGCAGCAATTGATTTCCTGTTGCTTTTACATAACCATCGGTGCGAAGAGTTCGAGGGCCTCTGCTGTTTGAATTTATCATCCCGGGCTGAGGACGCGAGGGCCTCCATTCAAAAAATGCAAGACATGGTCCATCAGATCAAGCAAGACACATCGGATTGGCTGGGGGACCTTTTCAAAAACTGGGGCCTCGGCGGCTGGATCGGCTCAATCTTAAAGACAGCTTTGCTAGTCCTGTTGGTTATACTCGTAGTTTCAGTTGCGTCAACGGTTGTTTGGAGATTAGTTAAAGGACGTTTAGTTAAGTTGACGTCCCCCCCTAATGTTAATCAAGTGTCGGCCGAAGAAGAGGGACAGTCTATTGAGTTACAAGACGCTGAAGACTTACACATGGACTCTGAACTTGAAGGTCAAGACCCGCAAGATGTGTGTTAAGCCTTCACTTGATTTTTCTTTTTATTTAAACGAAAAAGGGGGAGATGTTGCAGTGTGTTTTGTTAAGTTATTAGGTTGGTTTGTTCCAATCCCCTTCTGTCTGAAAATGGTTCTGCCCCAGTTCTCCCTTCCCGCCTTTGGAGCTGTCTTTCTTCCTGGATCCACCTAAGCCAACAATGTATCCCCTAAACTCCGCCCTGGTTTCCCTGGAAACCCTTGCATTTTTTCTTCTGATCCCTCCCCAGTGCCCCGCCAATCACTCTCACTCCCCACCCTTACTGCTAGAATGTTCCAGCAGGGGAGTTCGATGGTTGGCTGAGGACCAGGGGCCCCTCCCCAGAATGTTTCCCGTTGGTGTTGCCCACGTGTCAATCCCTTGGACCCCACTCCACACTACACCCCCATTGGCCCAATGCCTGGCACCTCCCAACCCTTTAAAACTTGCTGTCACCCCCCCCCCCCCCGTCTTCTCCTGTCGGTCCCTCCGGGATTCATTAAAGACTGGATTAAGCCACAGTTGGAGTCCGCCGTCTTCTTTCCGCTGGTTGCAGCCTTTACTAGACTCCGTCCTGCACAAGGTGTGCCTACAGCCGCAAGCTGGGCACTGCCTTAGGCGCTATCCCGAAGCCAGCTCTCGGGAGAAGTGCCCCCTCGTGCTGCTAGCAGTGCTGGAGCTAGCTAGACGCTGACAATTGAGTCGCACTGCTGCATTTTCTGTACTGGCACAGTTTCTCCTTGAAACCATAGTGGAAAAGCTTTTTGCTAAGTGTTAAACGAGAAGCGAAGCAGAAGACGGAGATAAGGAGCTCTCCGAAGCTAAGTGGCTGTCCCAGGCATCTTTCGGCAAAAGACGCTGCCCGGAGCACACCGCGACCGTCATAATGCTCTTTGGCGAAGAAGCCGCTTCTTCCCCTCCGGGAGATGGAGTAGGGGCAGCTTCCCAAAGGCAAAGAAGCAAGCCGCACCACACCGGTATAGTGTGGGCAGCTTCCAAAATTATCGAAAACAGTACTTTACCACTTTCTTGCCTTTTCCACTAACATTACATGTGAAAAGAAGCAGGTTTGTACAACTCTATTTTGCTTCATGCTAAACACTCTGCAGACCTCCTTGAAACTGCAAGAACAAGATTGGGAATATTTTCCGCACGGGCACAGTTTCTCCATGCAAGACATAGTGGAAAAGCTTTTTGCTAAGTGTTAAACGAGAAGCGAGGCAGAAGACGGAGATAAGGAGCTCTCCGAAGCTAAGTGGCTGTCCACGGCATCTTTCGGAACAAGCCGCTTTCTGGGGCTCATTGCGACCGGCGCAATGCTCTTTGCGCGTGGAAGCCACTTCTTCGCCTCTGGGAAAAGGAGAGAATGGCAGCTTCCCAAAGGCGAAGAACCAAGTCGCACCACACCGGTATAGTGTGGGCAGCTTCCAAACTTATAGAAAACAGTACTTTACCACTCGCCTGCATTTTCCACTCACATTATATTCCTAAAGAAAGAGTTTTGAACAACTCTATTTTGCTTCATGCTAAACACTCTTCAGACCTCCTTGAAACTTCTAGAACAAGATTGGGAAAGTTTTCTGCCCGGGAACAGTTTCTCCATGCAAGACATCATGGAAAAGCTTTTTGCTAAGTGTTGAACGAGAAGCGAGGCAGAAGACGGAGACACGGAGTTCTCCGAAGCTAAGTGGCCGTCCCGGGCATCTTTCGGCACAAGCCGCCGTCCGGGGCTCGCCGCGACCAGCGCAATGCTCTTTGCGCGAAGAAGCCGCTTCTTCGCCTCCGGGAAACGGAGAGAGCGGCAGCTTCCCAAAGGCAAAGGACCAAACCGCACCGCACTTGTATAGTTTGGGCAGCTTCCAAAATTATTGAAAACAGTACTTTACCACTTTCTTGCCTTTTCCACTCACATTATATGTGTAAAGAAGCAGTTTTTTGTCACCCTGGGTTATTAAGATTTTCTAAGCCTTCTGATGTTGACATTCTTGTATTTAATTTTCTCACACACTTTCTGTAAATAACTCATTGTTTTGCATTCCTTTATGGAGGAGGAGAGAGTTGATGGACTGTTGGTTTAACCAGTGGCATTGGAGAGTTGCCACTGTCACCCTCATATCCACTGTCACTTTTGGAAAACTATAAATGTTGGAGTCAGAAAATAAACGGCCTTTTTCTTCTCTTTCACCTTGAGAACGGTGTGAGCGTGTGTTCTTTTTTCTCCTATAGCGACATTTGGTGACCCCGACATGTGTATTGCAGCAGGTTGCGGTGAGGTTTTCCCCCCCCTCTCTTTGGTGCTTTGCCTGCGGTTCATGGGGTAATGGCGAGTGCTGTGAGTTTTTAGGAGGATCTCCTCCTTTTGGATCTTTGGAGGGGGGTCCTGGAGTGGAAACAGATTTCTGTTTCCTGGGATGACTTTGAGAGATTGTTTCTGTGGGCCCGGGAGCGAGGGTTTCTTTCGGGTCCTGAGAGGGTGTTCTCCAGGGAGGCGTGGTCTCGTGTGGGGACCTGCCTCATGGAGGCCCTTTTTGACGATTGCACGCTAGATGCGGGACCGCTGCTGGTGCAGTGGAAGAGATGTGTGGAGCTTTGGGAGGGGTCTGGCTCTTGTACCCCTCGGAGTTCCCGGGGAAGCTCTTCTGCCTCGGACGTGGAGGAGGGGGAGTTTGAGTTTTTGTCTGATGTGGAGTCCCCCTCCCCGCCTCCAGACGGTGTGCTGGGGGGAGGAGCCCCGTGGGTTTCTGCGGGCTCTGTGGATTTGGCGGGCCGTCCTCGTCCTGCTTCGCCCGGCATGGGCGGTGGGGTGGGGGACGGGTTGCCTTTTCTTTGTGCCTTTCCGGTTCTTGAGGGCCAGCCTCCGCCTCGGCTTGAGTCTGGTTCGGTGACGACCTGGTGTCCGAATTGTGGTGTTTCCACAAAGTTCCCCCTGGCCACGGCGGGGGCGGGGTCGCCCACCTCCGAGCCGGGCTCATCGGCGGGGGGGGGCGACTTCGCCCGCCCCTGGGCCAGCGCAGCCTTCTGAGCGTGTGCAGTCGGTGGACGCAGCCGGGGGCGGGGCGTCGGTCGGCGTTCTGTCCGGCCCCGCTCCAGTGGGCGGGCAGCCTGCCCCTCTCTGCTCGGTGGGGGCGGTACCCGCTGGGCAGTCTTGTGGTTTGGGACGGACCCTCATAGGGGGCTTGCCGGGCTCCCTGGTGCCATCCCGCAGCGACGCAGCTGCGCGGACTGCGTCTCTCTCGGCATCCTGTCCCTCCCCTGTGTCGGGGGCCGGGGGAGGTCTAGTGCCACCCTTCAAGGCATCATTGTGCACCTGGGGCTCATCAATGCGGATTTCACAGGGCAGATTTGTGCCATGGTCTCCACACCCACCCCCCCCGTGACGATCCCGAAAGGGACGCGGCTTGCTCAACTTGTGCCTTTCAAGTCCTCTGTTTGCAGGTCAGCTGATCAGTCGCGTGGAGCTGGTGGTTTTGGCTCCACTGGGCCACCTCAAGTTCACTGGACTGCTGTCCTGACCAAGGACCGTCCCGAGATGCTGTGCACCTTGTCTGTTCCTGGTGCAACGCCGCCAGAAGTCCGCGTCCGTGGGCTTCTCGACAGCGGTGCTGATGTCACGGTTCTCTCCCTTGTGACCTGGCCCTCAGAGTGGCCCTTGGATCCGGTGGGGACATCTGTCGCTGGCCTGGGAGGGACGGCGCAATGTTATGTGAGCCAACGGCCTGTGTTGGTCACGAACCCAGAGGGACAGGTGGCCTGGGTTAGGCCTCATGTTACTTCTACTCCTGCCAACCTTTGGCGGAGGGATGTTCTGTCTGCTTGGGGGGTGCGCATTGGGACGGATTTTTGATGGGGGCCACTGCAGTGAAGGGCGCAGAGTGTCCGACGCCTCCTATACGGTGGCTGGTTGACAAACCTGTATGGGAAAAGCAGTGGCCCCTCCCTCAAGAGAAGTTGAATGCCCTTCGGAATCTGGTGCAGGAGCAGTTGGACCAGGGTCATCTGAAGCCTTCCACCAGCCCCTGGAACACCCCTGTCTTCTGCATCAAAAAGAAGTCTGGGAAATGGAGGTTGTTGCAAGACCTCCGAAAGGTTAATGCCGTGATGGAAAGCATGGGAACATTGCAGGCGGGCATGCCATCGCCTACCATGCTTCCTGCAGACTGGCCGGTCCTCATTGTGGATCTGAAGGATTGTTTCTTTACAATTCCTTTGCATCCCGATGACAGACCGAAGTTTGCCTTCTCAGTGCCAGCAATTAATAAGGCTGAGCCTGCACAGAGGTATCAATGGAGGACATTGCCTCAGGGCATGCGCAATTCTCCGGCCATATGCCAGTGGTATGTGGCCCGTGCCTTGTCTGGAGTTCGCAGGCAGTTTCCTGATGCACGTCTGTATCATTATATGGACGACATTTTGGTGGCCGCGTCCACCCAGGATGAGCTGCTGAGGATTCAGCCTCGGTTGCTTGATGCTTTGCATGCTCAGGGACTGCAGGTGGCTCCGGAGAAGGTCCAACAGCAACCACCTTGGAAGTATTTGGGGGTCAAAATTCTGGAACGGACGATCCGTCACCAGGAGGTGCAATTTGTGCATCCTGTGAGGACACTGAATGATGTTCAGAAATTGGTGGGTGTCATCACTTGGTTGCGTCCGTATTTGGGAGTAACCGATGCGCAGCTGTCTCCTCTGTATGATTTGTTGAAAGGAGACGCTGATCTAAAATCACCTCGCACACTGACCCCTGAGGCGCATAAGGTGTTGGAGGTGGTTCAGCGAGCTGTTTCGGCTTGCCAAGTTTATCGCATTGATCCCTCCGTTGATGTCACTGTGTTCGTCACCACTCCAGATTCGTATCCCACAGGTATCATTGGCCAGTGGAGTGACAATTGGTCTGATTCCTTGCACATTTTGGAATGGGTTTTCCTGCCCCATCAGCCGCAGAAGACGGCAACTGCGTTGTTTGAATTGATCGCTCGCTTGATAATCAAATGCCGGCAATGGTGTTTGCAATTGATGGGTGCGGATCCCGCAAAGATCATACTCCCGGTGCAACGGGAGGATTTTGACTGGAGCTTTGCAAACAGTGTGTCCCTGCAGAGTGCTCTGGAAAATTTCTCCGGGCAGATCACTTATCATCTGCCCAGCCATAGGCTACTGCATATGGCAAAATCCACAAAAATCTCTTTGCGGCCCAAAAATAGCCAGGAACCCGTGCAAGGACCCACTGTCTTCACTGATGGTTCAGGGAGGACTGGGAAGGCCATTGTTACCTGGAGGGATGGATCTGAGTGTCAGGTTCTGGAAGGCCACGAGGATGGGTCAGCCCAGTTGGTTGAACTGAGGGCTGCTGTCATGGCATTTGAAAGATTCTCCCAGGAGCCTTTCAACTTGGTCACAGATTCCGCCTATGTGGCTGATATCGCACAGCGGTTGGGTCATTCGGTCTTGAAGGAGGTCAGTAATCCTGCCTTGTTTCAATTACTGAAGACCTTGTGGTGTGCCATTCAGGCCCGGGTTCATCCATTCTATGTTCTGCATGTGAGGAGTCACACCAATTTGCCGGGCTTTATAGTGGAAGGTAACGCGAGGGCTGAAAGCTGGCTAACCCAGCGTGGGTAGCGCCTCAGCCTGATACACTCGCGCAGGCCAAGGCATCGCATGGGTTTTTCCACCAAAACGCACATACCCTGCAGAAGCAGTTTCAGCTGACGCCAACTGAGGCTCGTGACATTGTTGAGTCATGTGATGACTGCCATGCACTTGCTCCGCCTTTGCCGGCAGGGGTGAACCCCAGAGGCCTTAGGGCCTTGGAGCTTTGGCAGACCGATGTCACCCTGGTTGCCGAGTTTGGCCGGCTCAAGTATGTGCATGTCACTGTGGACACGTTCTCCTCTGCGATGTGGGCTTCGGCTCACACTGGGGAGAAGGCCCGCGATGTCCTTGCCCACTGGAGGCAGGCCTTTGCTGTTTGGGGCATACCTTCTGCGGTGAAAACCGACAATGGTCCTGCTTACGCATCGCAAAAGGTGCGGCAGTTCCTGCAGTTGTGGGGTGTTTCGCACAAGTTCGGGATCCCTCATTCTCCGACTGGTCAAGCTATTGTAGAACGCGCTCATGGTACTCTGAAGCGGGTTCTTCAAAAACAAAAACGGGGAATGCAGGGTGAAACCCCGCACAGTCGGTTGGCAAAAGCTTTGTACACAATCAATCATCTCACTGTGCCACAGAACTCAAATAACCCTGTCATTTTGAATCACCATCTCTCGTTGCAGGCTGCGGACGAGGCACATCAGCCTCGAGCGAAGGTTCGGGTGCGGAATTTAGTCACCAAACAGTGGGAAGGTCCCTACGACCTTATCGCTTCGGGGCGCGGGTATGCTTGTGTATCCACAGATACTGGGGTACGCTGGGTACCTTCAAAATGTGTTCGCCCTGACCTGCGACCGCAGAGGCAGAATCCAGCCGATGAGCGAGACGGAGACCGTGACCAACCTGAAAGGGATCAAGCGGGCGGATCATTGAGTGATGACTTAGATGCAGATGACGGGAGTGATCGCTCTGATGATTCGTCCGCAAGTGGACACGGAGCATTGTTCATGTTTTTCCTTTTTACAATGTTCATTTTCTTTTCTTTTTCTATTTAAATGGAAAAAGGGTGAGATGTCACCCTGGGTTATTAAGATTTTCTAAGCCTTCTGATGTTGACATTCTTGTAGTGAATTTTCTCACACACTTTCTGTAAATAACTCATTGTTTTGCATTCCTTTATGGAGGAGGAGAGAGTTGATGGACTGTTGGTTTAACCAGTGGCATTGGAGAGGTGCCACTGTCACCCTCATATCCACTGTCACTTTTGGAAAACTATAAATGTTGGAGTCAGAAAATAAACGGCCTTTTTCTTCTCTTTCACCTTGAGAACGGTGTGAGCGTGTGTTCTTTTTTCTCCTATAGCGACAGTTTTGGACAACTCTATTTTAGTTCGAGCTAAACACTCTGCAGACCTCCTTGAAACTTCTAGAAGAAGACTGGGGATGTTTTCTGTACTGGCACAGTTTCTCCATGCAAGACATCGTGGAAAAGATTTTTGCTAAGTGTTAAACAAGAAACACGGCGGAAGACGGAGATATGGAGCTCTCCGAAGATAAGTGGCTGTCCCGGGCATCTTTCGGCACAAGCCGCTGACCGGGGCTCACCGCGACCGGCACAATGTTCTTTGCACGAATAAGCCGTTTTTTCGCCTCCGGAAGATGGAGAGAGCGGCAGCTTCCCAAAGGTGAAGAACTAAGCAGCACCACACCGGTATCGTATGGGCAGCCTCCAAACTTTTAGAAAACAGGACTTTACCACTCTCTTGCCTTTTCCACTCACATTATATGTGAAAAGAAGCAGTTTTGGACAACTCTCTATTGCTTCTTGCTAAACACTCTGCAGACCTCCTTGAAACGTCTAGAACAATATTGGGAATGTTTTCAGTTCTGGCACAGTTTCTCCTTGGAAACCATAGAGGAAAAGCTTTTTGCTAAGTGTTAAACGAGAAGCGAGGCAGAAGACGGAGATAAGGAGCTCTCTGAGGATAAGTGGCTGTCCCGGGCATTTTTCGGCACTAAGCCGCTGCCCGGAGCTCACCGCGACCGGCACAATGCTCTTTGCGCGAAGAAGCCGCTTC
The DNA here is from genome assembly GCF_037042795.1 of Molothrus aeneus. Lineage (NCBI taxonomy): Eukaryota > Metazoa > Chordata > Aves > Passeriformes > Icteridae > Molothrus > Molothrus aeneus. Next base: position 9,953,006 of record NC_089679.1, on the reverse strand, counting down.
TTTGCCTTCCCGAAACAAAGAGAGCGGCAGCTTCCCAAAGGCGAAGAACCAAGTCGCACCACACCGGTATAGTGTGGGCAGCTTCCAAACTTATAAAAACCAGTACTTTATCACTCTCCAGCATTTTCCACTCACATTATATGTGAAACGAAGCAGTTTTGGACAACTCTATATTGCTTTTAGCCAAACAATCTTCAGACCTCCTTGAAACGTCTAGAACAAGATTGGGAATGTTTTCTGCACGGGCACAGTTTCTCCATGCAAGATATAGTGGAAAAGCTTTTTGCTAAGTGTTAAATGAGAAGCGAGGCAGAAAACGGAGATAAGGAGCTCTCCGAAGCTGAGTGGCTGTCCCGGGCATCTTTCGGCACAAGCCGCTGTCCGGGGCTCACCGCGACCGGCACAATGCTCTTTGCGCGACGAAGCCGCTTCTTCGCCTCCGGGAAACAAAGTGAGTGGCAGCTTCCCAAAGGCGAAGAAGCAAACCGCACAACACCGGTAGAGTATGGGCAGCGTCCAAACTTTTAGAAAAATGTACTTTACCACTCTCTTGCCTATTCCACTCACATTATATGTGAAAAGAAGCAGTATTGGACAACTCTATTTTACTTCATGCTAAACACTCTGCAGACCTCCTTGAAACTTCTAGAACAAGATTGGGGCTGTTTTCTGTACTGGCAAAGGTTCTCCTTGGAAACCATACTGGAATAGCTTTTTGCTAAGCGTTAAACGAAAAGAGAGGCAGAAGACGGAGATAAGGAGCTCTCCGAAGCTAAGTGGCTGTCCTTGGCATCTTTCGGCACAAACCGCTTTCCGGAGTTCGCCGCCGCCGACACAATGCTCTTTGCGCGAAGCAGCCGCTTCTTCGATTACCCAAGAAGGAGAGAGCGGCAGCTTCCCAAAGGCGAAGAACCAAGCCGCACCACACCGGTAAAGTATGGGCAACTTCCAAACTTATAAAAAATAGTACTTTACCACTCTCTTGCCTTTTCCACTCACATTATATGTGAAAAGAAGCAGTTTTGGAAAACTCTATTTTTCTTCATGCTAAACACTCTGCAGACCTCCTTAAAACTTCTAGAAGAAGATTGGGGATGCTTTCAGTTCTGGCACAGTTTCTCCTTGGAAACCCCTGTGGAAGAGCTTTTTGCTAAGTGTTAAACAAGAACGAGGCAGAAGACGGAGACAAGGAGTTCGCCAAAGCAAAGTGGCTGTCCCGGGCATCTTTCGGCACAAGCCGCTGCCCGGAGCACACTGCAACCGGCACAATGCTCTTTGCGCGAAGAAGCCGCTTCTTCGCCACCGGAAGATGGAGTAGGGGCCGCTTCCCAAAGGCAAAGAACCAAGTCGCACCACACCGGCATAGTGTGGGCAGTTTCCAAACTTATTGAGAACAGTACTTTAGAACTCCTCTGCATTTTCACCTCACAGTACATTCCTAAAGAAATAGTTTTGGAAAATTCTATTTTGCTTCTTGCTAAACACTCTGCAGACCTCCTTGAAACGTCTAGAAGAAGATTGGGGATGTTTTCAGTTCTGGCAAAGTTTCTCCTTGGAAACCGTTGTGGAAAAGCTTTTTGCTAAGTTTTAAACGAGAAGCGAGGCAGAAGACGGAGATAAGGAGCTCTCCGAAGCTGAGTGGCTGTCCCGGGCATCTTTCGGCAGAAGCCACTCTCGGGAGTTCACTGCGACCGGCACAATGCTCTTTGCGCAAAGAAGCCGCTTCTTCGCCTACGCGAGAAGGAGAGAGTAGCGGCTTCACAAAGGCGAAGAACCAAGTCACACCACACCGGTATAGTGTGGGCAGCTTCCAAACCTTTAGAAAACAGTTCTTTACCGCTCTCTCTCCTTTTCCAATCACATTATATGTAAAAAGAAGCAGTTTTTGACAACTCTATTTTGCTTCTTGCTAAACACTCTGCAGACCTCCTTGAAACTTCTAGAAGAAGATTGGGGATGTTTTCAGTACGGGCACAGATTCTCGGTTCAAGACATAGTGGAAAAGCTTTTTGCTATGTGTTAAATGAAAAGTGAGGCAGAAGACGGAGATAAGGAGCTCTCCGACGCTAAGCGGCTGTCCACGACATCTTTCGGCACAAGCCGCTGTCCGGAGCTCACCGCAACCGGCACAATGCTCTTTGCGCGAAGAAGTCGCTTCTTCGCCACCGGGAAACAAAGAGAGCGGCAGCTTCCCAAAGGCGAACAAGCAAGCTGCACTGTCGCAGACATCTTTCATGAAAAATCCTTTCTTGGGATTTTTCCTTTTGAGAAGCTGCAGTTTCAGTAACCCAAGTAAATAATGGTTATCTGCTGCTGTGGAATGCAACAGGTAGGCCCATGATTGGTCTCCTGTGGGTGTTTGGATTTCTTGACCACTCATGGCAGAGCTGGCTTTTGCTCTGAGACACAGATCTTTGTTATTCATTCTTTTCTATTCTTAGCTTAGCTAGCATCTGAAGAAACCTTTTCTTTCTATTTCTTTTTAGTATAGTCTTAATGTAACATATATCATAAAAAATTAAATCAAGCCTTCTGATCATGGAGTCAACATTCTCATCTCTTCTTCATCCTGAAAACCCTTGTGACCACAGTCACACCGCACCACACCGGTATAGTGTCGGCAGCTTCCAAGATTATAGGAAACAGTACTTTACCACTCTCTTGCCTTTTCCACTCACATTATATGTGAAAAGAAGTAGTTTTGGACAACTCTCTTTTGCTTCTTGCTAAACACTCTGCAGTCCTCCTTGAAACTTCAAGAACAAGATTGGGAATATTTTCTGCCATGGCACAGTTTCTCCATGCAAGACATAGTGGAAAAGCTTTTTCTGCTCTTTTAGGCGACAAGCGAGGCAGAAGACGGAGATAAGGAGCTCTTTGAAGCTAAGTGGCTGTCCCGGGTATCTTTCAGCAGAAGCCACTCTCTGGAGTTCGCTGCGACCGGCACACGGCTCTTTGCGCGAAGAAGCCTCTTCTTCGCCATCGCGAGACGGAGTGAGCGGCCGCTTCCCAACGGCGAACAAGCAAGCCGCACCACACTGGTATATTTTGGGCGGCTTCCAAACTTATTGTAAACAGTACTTTACCACTCTCCTGCATTTTCCACTCACATTATATTCCTAAAGAAAGAGATTTGTACAACTCTATATTGCTTCTACCTACACACTCTGCAGATCTCCTTGAAACGTCTAGAAGTAGACGGGGAATGTTTTCTGCGCGGGCAGAGTTTGTCCATGCAAGCCATAGTGGAAAAACTTTTTGCTAAGTGTTAAGCGATAAGCGAGGTAGAAGAGGGAGATAAGGAGCTCTCCGAAGTTAAGTGGCTGTCCCAGGCATCTTCGGCACAAGCCGCTCTCCGGGGCTCGCGGGTACCGAAACAATGCTCTTTGCGCTTCTTCGCCTTAGAGAGAAGGAGAGAGCGGCAGCTTTCCAAAGGCAAAGAACTAAGCCGCACCACATTGGTATAGTGTGGGCAGATCCCAAAAGTATGGAAAACAGTAATATACCACTCTCCTGCATTTTTCACTAAAATATATATGAAAAAAACCACTTTAGGAGACTCTATTTTAGTTCGTGCTAAACACTCTGCAGACCTCCTTGAAACTTCTAGAACAAGATTGGGGATATTTTCTTTACTGGCACAGTTTCTCCTTGGAAACCATAGTGGAAATGCTTTTTGCTAAGTGTTAAACGAGAAGAGAGGCAGAAGACGGAGATAAGGAGCTCTCCGAAGCAAAGTGGCTGTCCCGGGCATCTTTCGGCACAAGCCGCTGTCCGGAGCTTACCGCGACCGTCACAATGCCCTTTGCGCGAATAAGCCGCTTCTTCGCCTTCGCGAGAAGGAGAGAGGGGCAGCTTCCAAAAGGCGAAGAAGCAAGCCGCACCACACCGGTATAGTGTGGGCAGCTTCCAAACTTATAGAAAACAGTACTTTACCACTCTCTTGCATTTTCCACTCTCATTTTAATGGTAAAGAAGTAGTTTTGGACAACTCTATTTTGCTTCTTGCTAAACACTCTGCAGACCTCCTTGAAACTTCTAGAACACCATTGGGAATGTTTTCTGTACGGGCACAGTTTCTCCATGCAAGACATATTGGAAAAGCTTTTTGCTATATGTTAAAGGAGAAGCGAGGTAGAAGTTGGAGATAAGGAGCTCTCCGAAGCTAAGTGGCTTTCCCGGGCATCTTTCGGCACAAGCCGCTGCCCGGAGCTCTCCGCGACCATCACAATGCTCTTTGCGCGAAGAAGACGCCTCTTCTCCTCCCGGAGACGGAGACAGCGCCATCTTCCCAAAGGGGAAAACAAAATCGCACAACACCGGTATATGTGGGCAGCTTCCAAACTTATTGAAAACAGTACTTTACCACTCTCCTGCATTTTCCACTCACATTATATGTCGTGAACGGCGGAGGAATTGCAACACACCATATGCGTGAATGACAAATCCCAAAGTTTATTGAAACCTCACACATATTTATATTGGTGTTAATGAAGCTTATACATATTGTAAAAGCTGAGCTCATTATTGCTTAAAGCACACTTGGATCAACCACACCTACTTCTATCTTCTAATAATTATTTTGCTTCTATGTTTGCATTCTTCTAGCTTCTCTACCTAAGATATCTACATTTTCTGGCAAGCGATTTTCTCCCCCGTCTTCCCGTTTCAGCGAAGATCACTATGACCTTTATCAGTGATTGGACACCGGTTACATAGTTCCCAGCTTGTTTCCCCTATCCTTATCCATTGGTATCACATCGAAATGTCCTTTTTCAGCTAACCAATTATCCAAAAAGCTCTCTCCATTTCCCCCGTTTTTCTGTTGAACAAGCATGGGTTGGTTAAACGCGGTTGTTATAATCTTTCGCACCATATTCGGCAAGCATATACAAAAACAAGGCAAAACTAATATTAACAACAAATCTACAATTGCTACTACAATGCTAACCTTAACAATAGAACGTAACCATGATCCTAAGTTTAAAGTCTTGAGCCATCCATCAATACCAAGGCCTGATTCTACCTGTAAGTTCCCAGTTAACCTCCGTAACTCAGAGATCTGAGAGTGTACAGACTATGCATGATCAGAAAGATTCATGCAACACATGCCCTCAAATTCATCACAGCCATGGCCTTGTGCAAGTAAGAGAAAATCAATTGCAGCTCTATTTTGAAGTGTCGCATGGCGAATAGAATCTACATCAAGCAAAAGACTCGAAATCGCTAAAGAAGTTGCATTTGTTTGTTTAGCAAGCCAACACCCTAACCTATTTAAAATAGCATGAGCACATGCTGCTGATACCCCTGGGGCTAAGAAAGATGCTGCGATTATGGCCGCTGGGGACCAAAACTTTACATCGTCTCGGCAGTCAGCTGCAAAGGCATGAGCCATTCGTTTGCCTCTATGGTGGCGGCGGCTCATGCTTAGTATCATGGATATGTTAGGTGTAAGTAGAGACAGCCGTCCAAGTGTACATGGTCCCCCGTGCAGCATTGATGGGATACCGGCCCAAGCACGGTCTCCACATATCAGGAAATATCCTGCTGGCAATTGAATAGGGTCATTTGATGAGACTGACACTCTCTTTGTTGTATAATTGCACCAGGCCGATGCATTTCGGTAGACAGCCATGCTAGAAGTTACAACATTAGAGTGGTTCTTGACTGACATCAGGCTTCTATGGTTAAAATGAATGCACGCATCTGCCATCACTGACCCTAACAACTCTAACTCTTGGGGTTCCTGCGGTGCTATAGGAAAGTGGGAAATCCACTGATCCCAATTATCCACACTTGTCCTAGCATTGCTGACCTTACAAGTTGGTACATGTGAAGGGCACGGCCAGGGATCTGCTGGTAATCCAACCAAACAAGTTGTGAACGGATTGCCAGGAGACGATAATGACAGGCAAATAGTCTCCTGTTTAGTTAGGTTTGCCAGGGTGACCCATATGTTAGTCTTGGGCTGAGGTGGGGCCCATGCCTGATGGTCTACACTGTCCCCAAAAGAAGCAAAAATTTATAAAGCAACAACATAAAGTTTCCATCCCATCTTGATATTTCCAGGCACCCTTTTGGGCCACTCGGCCATCATGTCTGTCACACCCTTAAGAATATCTCTTCTTTCTCAGCTTCAGCTTCTTTAGGCTCTTCAGACAATCCTCCCACATTTGGTTGGGATCCTGACCTCCCAAAATAGGACCTATCACGTTCGACTGTGACAGAGGAATATTTCTACCACACTTAGTCTGCAAAATACAGGACCGAGATATCCCCAAAACACATTTGATTAAATGTTGTATCTCCCACCTAAACCATGCAAGGATTTTCTGTTCTGGGGACTCATACAATTGTAACCCTTGGCGGCCAGGTCGTCCTGTGAACAATGTAAGATCTCTCTGCCAAGAGTTAAGCTGCCAATAGAAGTTACAGCTTTCACACCACAATTCAGCTAATCGGGTTTGGTGTACCCACTTAGTTTCCTGACAACCTCCACAGAAAAATAATACCCATGCAGTACAACGTCTATCTTGACACTTAATACAAGCTAAACCCCTAGGCCCTTCAGATTCAAAATCAGAAAGCACCGAATACAAGCTTAATATGTTATCAAGAGATTTGCACCGATCAACTGCTTGATCGATGGCAGCATCACACTGTCCTTTCAGTTTGAGAAGTATCGGTCGAAGGATGATCAGCAGCTTCGTCTCCACCCGCTGACGATCCTCTTCGCTCAGCTGATCGAGGTGTTCCATCAAACACAGCTGCTCGGGTCCATTTAGCAGGTACCCACAAAGATCCTGTAGGAGTAGAAACACAAAGATATCCGCGGCCCCAATATAACACCTTAGCAGGACCTTGCCATTGTCCTGTCTTGGGATCCCTGTATCTCACCCATACATCTTTCTTTACACCATCTGTTTCATGTACATAGTGACGAATCACAGCAGGAACCTTATTTTCCCCAAAAACACACAGGTGGTTCAAAACAAACAAACACTTTAACAATCTCTCTTGTGGCACTCTGGTATCCATATATTTACTCAGATATCTTTTCAAGGTACCATTTGCTCTCTCCACAATCGCTTGCCCTGTAGGAGAATTGGGGATGCCTGTTACGTGTTCTATCCCCCACATCTGCAAAAATTGCTTTAGTCTTTTGCTACAGTAAGCAGGCCCATTATCTGTCTTGATGCGCTGTGGCACTCCCATTACTGCAAAACAACTGCTGAGATGTCTCTCTACCTGCCCTGCTTTCTCACCAGTCTGTGCTGTGGCCCATATAAAATGACTGTGTCTATGGTAAGATGTACATACTTCAACCTCCCAAACTCTGCCACATGTGTGACATCCATCTGCCAGGTCTCATTTGTGCTCAGCCCTCTTGGGTTAACTCCCAGACCTAAACCACAGCCTCCATTATGATGACTACATATGGGACAGGCTTTGACTATTGCCCGTGCCTCCTCCATAGGTATTTGAAATTCTCTATGAAGGCCTTTTGCATTCTGGTGGAACATGGAGTGTGCCTCCCTGGCTATGGTTTGTTTGGGAATCGGAGTTGCTTGTGTGATTGAGACTAATCTATCGGCTCGCATGTTACCTTCTCCCAGACCAATAGCCCATTTGTGACTTCTGATATGGATAACACAAAAGGAATGCTTTCTTAGCTTAATTGCTCTCTGCAGTTGCATAAACAGCTCATGTAACCTCCTGTTCTGAACCTCTTTTATAGAGGCATCCTCTATTCGCTCACACACGCCTGCAACATACAAAGAATCTGTTACAATGTTAAGAGGTCCGGAGAAATGCATCATGGCCCATACAACAGCCAATAGCTCCATCGTTTGCAAAGTGTCCAACTCAGTAGCTCGGAGTATATGATGATGCCATTGTCCCTTTTTTCGCCAGGTCACTGCAGCAGTTTTGGATTTTCTTCCTGCATCTGTGTAGACAGTTATAGCATCCGATAAGGGCTTCAGTGATCTTTTTGGGCATTGAATCCAACCCCACTGTCCTACCCAATTCAATGGTACATTGGGAATATCATCAGTGGCAGTCACGCTACCGGCTCCCAACAGGGCCTCTTGTAACTCCATACTGTTTGCCAGATACCATGTCAATGTATCCTTTTTCATTGGTATCTGTATCTGATCAGGTTCCTTTCCCATAATCTGTATTGTCCGTTCACGACCCTTTTTGAGCAGATCAGCTAAAATCTCAATTTTCTGAAGAAGGGTTTTATGTTGTTGAAGTGGAGGAGATATCCATTCCAAGGCCCATATCTCCCCCGTTTTTCTGTTATGCTGAGTAAGTGCACCCAGTAAAAATTTTGGTCCACACCAAACTGTCAGCTGTACAGGGAGATCAAGATCACATCTCCGAACACTGCCTTGTATAACACAGTCCAATATCTGCTGCAGTGTCTTAACCTGTTCAGGGGTTATACGAACAGGCTGTGCCGGATCAGTCCCCTTCAGTAAAGGTCGAAGCTCATCTAAGAGTTCATTAGGGATACCAACAATGGGGCGTAGCCACTGTAGGTCCCCCAGTAATTTCTGAACATCATGCAATGTATGTAATTTAATGTTTAATTGCAATTTCTGAGGGGTAACAATTTGATCAGTAAGTGTCCACCCCAAATATTTCCACGGTGCAGATAACTGAATTTTCTCAGAAGCTACAGTCAGTCCATAGAGCTTCAAAGCATCATGTATTGCTTGAATTTGTTGACCTGCAAAAGGTTCTGGTTGTGCAAATAAAATATCATCCATATAATGGTAAATGATTGTATCAGGCCAGGCATGTCGTAAGGGTTGTAAAGCTGCATCGACATAAAGTTGACACAAGGTGGCGCTGTTCCGCATGCCCTGGGGAAGAGATACCCATTCAAATCTCTTGTCCGGCTCCCCTCTGTTTAAAGCCGGCAGAGTGAATGAAACCTCCGAGTATCTCGAGGATGCAGAGCAATAGTAAAAAAGCAGTCCTTCAGATCAATAATCAAAAGTGGCCAGTCCCTTGGTAGCATAGCCGGGTTAGGTAATCCAGGTTGTAAGACTCCCATTGGCTCCATCTGTTCATTCACAGCTCGCAAATCATGTATTAAGCGATACTTTCCCGACTTCTTTTTAATCACAAAGATGGGCGTGTTCCATGGACTTGTTGACAGCTGTAAATGTCCTTGTTTATATTGTTCATATACCAGTATGTGAACCTGTTCGAGACTCTCCCTTTTTAAAGGCCACTGCTTAACCCATACTGGAACGTCCGTGGTCCAGGTTAATGGGATTGGGAAAGTCCATGCAATGGCCCTTAGCCCAAAGGGTGTTCATTTGTCAAGACTACACCCATCTGAGCCAGAATGTCCTGACCAATAAGGCACTGCACAGTAGGAGGCAAAGGTACAACTGACAAAACACCCCCCACAGTTTTGTCCTCAATAGTCACAGATAGCATGGGTGTTTTTCTTGCAAGTGTCAGGCCTCCAACTCCGGTTACTGGCATCGTGGTTGACTGCAATGGCCAATTGTGGGGCCAAAAATCCGGACTCACAATGCTGGAGTCTGCGCCAGTATCTAATAATCCTACCAAGGTTTGCTTTTCACCCTGATAATCCAAAATTACAGTGCGCTTTGGCCGTTCATTTAAGTTCATTGTCAAAAGAGCAAGGCCTCCAGTGGATCCGAATCCATGCTCTCCTCTGGACTGTGCCTGACGAGGGGGTACAGTTTTAGCCAACTGTTGCAAAGGAATTAATTGAGCTATCCTTTGTCCTTTTTCGATCCGCATCGGTGGAAAAAGAGTATGCACCATAATAGAAATCTCCCCTGTATAATCAGCATCTATTATTCCAGATAAAACAAATAATCCCATCATTGTAGCCGAGGAACGTCCTAAAAGCAGAGCTCCGATAGGTAATCCATCAATAATGAGTGGTCCCTTCACTCCAGTTGGAACCTTTTCTGGGTGAGTAGTCATCAAAATCACTGTTGCTGCGGCTGCAAGGTCCAACCCAAGGCTCCCGGCGGTTGCGGGCTGGAGGCAGGTTGAGCCGAAGTGGTGACAGCTGCTACTTGTGTCCGGGCGCGGCGGCTGGTGGGCGCGCTGGCTCTGCCGTTTCCCGAGCGGCATCTGCAGGCTCCGGTGTTTTGGGTATCCAGGCGGCAATCGTTACACCAAACACTGACGGTGGGACAGTCCCGTCGCATATGTCCCAGTCCTCCACATCGGTAGCATTTGAGTCGGCCAGTCGATGGAGCTCGTGGAGCATTTATTGCTGCTGCCTGAAGCGGGGCGAGGGCCGCCAGCATTTGGTTCTGAGAAGACTCTGCCTGCTTCTGTAACCCCCACCCCTAGCTCTTTAATAGCATCTACTAACATTGCCTGTGATCCCAGCGGAACATTTGCTAATGGTTCTAAAGCTTCATCTATAGACCAATTAGCTCCCAAGGTATTTAACACATTCTTGGTAAGCTGATTGCTGTTTTGAAGTGCGCACTGCTTTAGCAAGGTCCCCTTCATGAATTCAGGGACTCCTGCCCGTTCAATAGCGTTGGCTACCCTGTCTATAAAAGCTCCAAATGACTCTTCCTTATCTTGTTTCATCCCCATGTAAGAAGGAATTCCTCCCGGATCCTTAATTCTATCGATAGCTAAACGTGCCAACCGCATAGCCTCCGTGCACTTTTCGGGACCAATTAATGCTTGTGCCTCCGTTCTAAGAAAAGGCCCGAACCCCATTAACTCCTCCAGGGTCACCCCATATAACGGGTCCCCTGGTTGCCGTACCACTGCGACACATTGCTGACAAATCGCGTGCCAATGCGCATTAAACAAAAGCTGTTGGTGTTGAGTAAAAATGAGCCGTATTAACGTCCTGCAATCTGCCGGCAGCAAAACCTGAGTGCCCCAGATGTAATCCAGCATTTGTTTTGTGGGTTCACTGGTTACTCCAAATTGACTAACCGTGGATTGTAACTGCGATAACAGTTTCCAATCCAAGGCAGTTATTGTGTCTTGAAACCCTCCCCCCACCAGGGGAGAATACACCACCGGGCAGGCCATTTCCATAGCAGCCGATCTCGCCTCATCATCCCCCGTGTCCATAAATTCTTTAGCTACCGCCGCCCATGCATCCCTTCGCTGCTGAGCAACGGCCCTTGCAAGGTCACTCTCCGACCCGGGGACGAGCGAACCACTAAGCGGAGGAGGTGTAGGGCTTGACACCGGGACAGGCGCCGGGGACGGCACGTCCGGAGGACACGCGGGGGGGGGCTGCTGCCCGAAGCAGGAACTGATAGCGGCGGGGAGCTATTGTCTGAAGCGGGAACTAGGGTCGGCGGGGAGCCGGCGCTTAATGTAGATGCCGGTGCCGGCGGTGGACCGCCACATGAGGCAGGAACCGAAATCGGTGAGGGGGTGCCACTTAAAACAGGCGCCGAAGCTGGCGGGGCCATGCTGCTTAGAGCAGGCACCGATGGGGGTGGGGAACTGCCGTTTAGAGTAGAAGGCGATGCCGGCGGCAGATTTACTGTGGGCGTAACAGGGGGCAGCGGGGAACCAAACCAGTCCCCATAACTCCTGTTCCTTTCATGAGCTGCACTGGCCTGCCAGGCAGCTCTTTCCTCTGCCTGGTATTTTAGCAATTCATCATGAACGACTCGCCATAACTTCCCCCACTTTCTCGCGGTCTTATCATCATCTATGACTGCCTGCCACAGCTTATCCCCAAATATACGCCACTCCGACAATTCATGCACCGTGTGCGGATTACGAAAAAGCCCCTGTGCACACCCATAAGCTAACAACCCAGGAAGCTCTTTCTGCAAATCTATACCCTTAACCTGACGCCCTCGTAGAAAGTCAGTAAATAAATCATATGCTACTTGCCTTTCTTTATCCATGTTAACGATAACAGCGCGCTTCTTGCAGCTCTTGCAGGCTTCGGCAGCACGTGTCGGCCGGGCCCTCCTCTGGGGTCACCAGGGGCCTTGCACCTTCCCTCTTTTAAGCGGTGCTTTTGCCGTCCTCAGCTGCGATAGGACCCGAACTCTGTACGCCGCTCGACCGTGGCTAGTGTCGAAGAAGAACGTCCGGGGTCGCCATTTGTCGTGAACGGCGGAGGAATTGCAACACACCATATGTGTGAATGGCAAATCCCAAAGTTTATTGAAACCTCCCACATATTTATATTGGTGTTAATGAAGCTTATACATATTGCAAAAGCTGAGCTCATTATTGATTAAAGCACACTTGGATCAACCACACCTACTTCTAACTTCTAATAATTATTTTGCTTCTATGTTTGCATTCTTCTAGCTTCTCTAAGATATCTACATTTTCCGGCAAGCGATTTTCTCCCCCGTCTTCCCGTTTCAGCGAAGGTCACTATGACCTTTATCAGTGATTGGACACCGGTTACATAGTTCCCAGCTTGTTTCCCCTATCCTTATCCATCGGTATCACATCGAAATGTCCTTTCTCAGCTAACCAATTATCCAAAAAGCGCTCTACAATTATATTCCAAAAGAAAGAGTTTTGGACAACCCTATTTTGCTTCCTGCTGAACACTCTGCAGACCTCCTTGAAACTTCTAGAACAAGATTGGAAATGCTTTCTGTACTGGCACAGTTTCTCCTTGGAAACCATAGTGAAAAAGATTTTTGCTAAGTGTTACACAAGAAATGAGGCGGAAGACGGAGAGATGGAGCTCTCCTAAGCTAAGTGGCTGTCCCGGGCATTTTTCAGCACAAGCCGCTGCCCAGAGCTCACCCCGACCGGAACAATGCTCTTTGCATGAAGAAGCCGCTTCTTCGCCTCCGGGAGACGGTGACAGCGGCAGCTTCCCAAAGGCGAAGAAGAAAGCCGCACCACACCGGTATAGTGTGGGCAGCTTCCAAACTTATAGAAAACAGTACTTTACCACTCTCTTGCATTTTCCACTCTCATTTTAATGGTAAAGAAGTAGTTTTGGACAACTCTATTTTGCTTCTTGCTAAACACTCTGCAGACCTCCTTGAAACTTCTAGAACACCATTGGGAATGTTTTCTGTACGGGCACAGTTTCTCCATGCAAGACATAGCGGAAAAGCTTTTTGCTAAGTGTTAAACGAGAAGCCAGGCGGAAGATGGATATAAGGAGCTCTCCAAAGCTAAGTGGCTGTCCCGGGCATCTTTCAGCACAAGCCGCTGCCCAGAGCTCACCCCGACCGGAACAATGCTCTTTGCGTGAAGAAGCCGCTTCTTCGCCTCTGGCAGACGGTGACAGCGGCAGCTTCCCAAAGGCGAAGAAGCAAGCCGCACCACACCGGTATAGTGTGGGCAGCTTCCAAACTTATAGAAAACAGTACTTTACCACTCTCTTGCATTTTCCACTCGCATTATATGTGCAAAGAAGTAGTTTTGGACAACTCTATTTTGCTTCTTGCTAAACACTCTGCAGACCTGTGGTGGTTTGACAGGAAATGTGTTTTTTGGGATGCTGTGTTTTTGGCCAGTGGATATTCAGACTTTAATACTGGCATTTAACCTGGCCATTGGGACATGGACACGCCTCTGAGAACATGGGGTTAAAAGCAGAGCTCTCCCCTGGGAGGGTCCTCTTGGGTTTCCGGCGGGAAAGAGTTCGGGTCTCTCCCCCGGCCCAGCTGCTGGCTGGGCAGGGGGAGGGGAAAAGCCATGTGGCCGAGAGAGGTAGGCCTGAGCCCGGGGGTGGAAGGGTGGAAGAGAGAAAGAGAGAGACCGGGAGCCGCCGGGCAGCCCCCCCTGAGAGACACAGAGAGAGAGAGAGAGAGCCGCTGCCTGGGACTGTAACCTTGAAGCTTGATAAACATGGGCCTGTGCCGGCAGCACGGCTGGGACGGAGAAGAAGGGGGGGGGGTTCAGCCGGCCACTTGTAGGAGCTTTTAACCCCTTTTTGGAGAATGAGAACTTTACAGATCATTGACCTCTCCTGGAAGATAGAGTGGAAGATGAGGAAGGAAATGTGCAAGTGTGAGAGAGGTCTGGGCGAGCGAGAGATAGTAGAAGAGTCGAGAAGAATCCTAGTGGGAAGAGATGATGGAGTGGCTTTTGCTGGACTCTTTTTGTATAGCCATGGACAGACCCATGTTCCTTGTGATACAGAGACTGCATTCTAGGGGGAGGCAATGGCCTCAGAACCAAGAGGGTTCAGTGTTGATGCCCCTCGGCCCCAGGGGGTGAAAAAATATGGGGGGGACAGGTGTCCCAAAGGAGAGACTGTGCCTTTTTTGGATCGGGACAGAGCATCCTTAAAAGACAACCCTAGAAGCAGATCTGGTCCGTGTTCAGTGGTGAGAGCACTGGACATGAAAAGGAAGAAGTCACAACGGCAGATGTACTCCGGGCGGTGCCACGAGTGACACGGAAACACACGAGGCTTCGACTGTGTTTCCAGGGGAAGCCCATGGTACAAGAAGGACTCCTCTCCTCTTGATGAACTGAGGATTGATTGTCTAAAAGGCCGTGCTGGACCGAGAGTTGGTGATTTGAGGAATAAATGTATTGTGTTGGAAATTTGGTGGGGGGAGGAGGAAATGCATTTATGAGGTTTTCATTTTCCCTGTGTGTGTGTGTTCCTCTTTATCTGTAGTTGTAGAGTAGTTAATAAAGTTCTGGTTCTTTTTTCGCTAAGTAGGAGCCTGCTTTGCTTATTCCTGGACACATCTCACAGCAGAAACAGGGGAGAAGGTATCTTCATGGGGGCACTGGCATTGTGCCAGCGTCAAACCATGACAAGGCCTCCTTGAAACTTCTAGAACAAGATTGCGAATGTTTTCTGCACTGGCACAGTTTCTCCATGCAAGAAAGAGTGGAAAACCTTTTTGCTTAGTGTTAATCAAGAAACGAGGCGGAAGACGGAGATATGGGGCTCTCCGAAGATAAGTGGCTGTCCCGGGCACTATTCGGCACAAGGCGCTGTCATGAGCACACCGCGACCGGCACAATTCTCTTTGCGCAAAGAAGCCGCTTCTTCGCCTCCGGACGATGGAGAGATTTCAGCTTCCCAAAGGAGAAAACTAAGTCGCACCACACCGGTATAGCGTGGGCATCTTCCAAACTTATACAAAATAGTACTTTACCACAGTCCTGCCTTTTCAACTCACGTTATATGTGTAAAGAAGTAGTTTTGGACAACTGTATTGTGCTTTTAGCTAAACACTCTGCAGACCTCCTTGAAACTTGTAGAACACGATTGGGAATGTTGTCTGTACGGGCACAGTTTCTCCATGCAAGACATAGTGGAAAAGCTTTTTGCTAAGTGATAAACAAGAAACGAGGCGGAAGACGGAGATAAGGAACTCGCCGGAGCTAAGTGGCTGTCCCGGGCATTTTTCGGCACAAGCCGCTCTCTGGGTGCTCACCGCGACCGGCACAATGTTCTTTCCGTGAAGAAGCCGCTTCTTTGCCTACTCGAGAAGGAGAGAGCGGCAGCTTCCAAAAGGCGAAGAAGCAAGCCGCACCACACCGGTATAGTGTGGGCAGCTTCCAAACTTATAGAAAACAGTACTTTACCACTCTCTTGCCTTTTCCACTCACATTATATGTGTAAAGAAGTAGTTTTGGACAACTCTATTTTGCTTTTAGCTAAACACTCTGCAGACCTCCTTGAAACGTCTAGAACAAGATTGGGAATGTTTTCTGCACTGGCACAGTTTCTCCATGCAAGACATGGTGGAAAAGTTTTTTTCTATATGTTAAAGGAGAAGCGAGGTAGAAGGCGGAGATAAGGAGCTCTCCGAAGCTAAGTGGCTGTCCCGGGCGTCTTTCGGCACAAGCCGCCGCCACGAGCTCACCCTGACCAGAACAATGCTCTTTGCGTGAAGAAGCCGCTTCTTCGCCTCCGGGAGACGGTGACAGCGGCAGCTTCCCAAAGGCGAAGAAGAAAGCCGCACCACACCCGTATAGTGTGGGCAGCCTCCAAACTTATGGACCACAGTTCTTTACCACTGTCTTGCATTTTCCACTCGCATTATATGTGCAAAGAAGTAGTTTTGGACAACTCTATTTTACTTCATGCGAAACACTCTGCAGACCTCCTTGAAGCTTCTAGAACACGATTGGGCATGTTTTCTGCACTGGCACAGTTTCTCCATGCAAGACATAGTGGAAAAGCTTTTTGCCATGTGTTAAAGGAGAAGCGAGGTAGAAGATGGATATAATGAGCTCTCCGAAGCTCTGTGGCTGTCCCGGGCATCTTTAGGCACAAGCCGCTCTCTGGGGCTCACCGCGACCGGCACAATGCTCTTTGCGCAAAGAAGCCGCTTCTTCGTCACCGGAAGATGGAGAGATTGCAGCTTCCCAAAGGAGAAAACTAAGTCGCACCACACCAGTATAGTGTGGGCAGCTTCCAAATTTATCGAAAACAGTACTTTACCACTCTCCCGCATTTTCCACTCACATAATATGCGAAAGGAAGCAGTTTTGGACGACTCTATTTTGCTTCTACCTAAACACTCTGCAGACCTCCTTGAAACGTCTAGAACAAGATTGGGGATGTTTTCTGTACTGGCACAGTTTCTCCTTGGAAACCATAGTGGAAAAGCTTTTTGCTAAGTGTCAAACGAGATGCGAGGCAGAAGACGGAGATACGGAGCTCTCCGAAGCTAGGTGGCTGTTCCGGGCATCTTTCGGCACTAGCCGCTGTCCGGGGCTCACCACGACCGGCACAATGCCCTTTGCGCGAAGAAGCCCCTTCATGGCCTCTGGGAGGCATAGATAGCTGCAGCTTCCCAAAGGCGAAGAAGCAAGCCGCACCACACCGGTATAGTGTGGGCAGCTTCCAAACTTATAGAAAACAGTACTTTACCACTCTCCCGCATTTTCCACTCACATAATATGCGAAAGGAAGCAGTTTTGGACGACTCTATTTTGCTTCTACCTACACACTCTGCAGACCTCCTTGAAACTTCGAGAAGAAGATTGGGGATGTTTTCTGTACTGGCACAGTTTCTCCTTGGAAACCATAGTGGAAAAACTTTTTGCTAAGTGTCAAACGAGATGCGAGGCAGAAAACGGATATAAGGAGCTCTCCGAAGCTAAGTGGCTGTCCCGGGCATCTTTCTGCACAAGCCGCTGTCCGGGGCTCACCGCGACCGACACAATGCTCTTTTCACGAAGAAGCCGCTTCTTCGCCTACGGGGAAAATAGAGAGCGGCAGCTTCCCAAAGGCGAAGAAGCAAGCCGCACCACACCGGTATAGTGTGGGCAGCTTCCAAACTTATAGAAAACAGGGCTTTACCACTCTTCTGCATTTTCCACTCACATTATATGCGAAAAGAAGTAGTTTTGGACAACTCTATTTTGCTTCTTGCTAAACACTCTGCAGACCTCCTTGAAAATTCGAGAAGAAGATTGGGGATGTTTTCTGTAGTAGCACAGTTTCTCCTTGGAAACCATAGTGGAAAAGCTTTTAGCTAAGTGTTGAACGCCAAGCGAGGCAGAAGACGGAGATAAGGAGCTCTCCAAAGCTAAGTGGCTGTCCCGGGCATCTTTCGGCACAAGCCGCTGTCTGGAGCTCACCGTGACCGGCACAATGCTCTTTGCCGCTTCTTCGCCTGCGGGAGATGGAGAGAGCGGCAGCTTCCCTTAGGCGAAGAAGAGGCAGACAAAGAGGCAAAAGACGGAGGTGCGGAGCTCTCCGAAGCCTAGTGGCGGTCCAGGGAATCTTTCGTCAAAAAGCTCTCTCCGGAGCGCTCTGCGACCGGCACAATGCTCTTTGCGCGAAGAAGCCGCGTCTTCGCCTCTGGGAGACGGAGAGTGCGGCAGCTTGGCAAAGGCGAAGAATCAGGCTGCACAACACCGGCATAGTGTGGGAAGCTTTCCAAGTTATCGGAAATAGTACTTTACCACTCTGTTGCCTTTTCGACTCACATTATATTCCAAAAGAAGGAGTTCTGGACAACTATATTTTGCCTCTTTCAACGCACTCTTCAGACCTCCTTGAAACTTCTAGAACAAGATTGGGGATGTTTTCTGTACGGGCAGAATTTCTCCTTACAGGACATTGTGGAAAAGCTTTTTGCTAAGTGTTAGGTGACAAGAGAGGCATAAGTCGAAGATACGGAGCTCTTTGAAGCTATGTGGCGGTCCCGGGCATCTTTTAGCACAAACCGCTCTCCGGAGCTCCCATGCGACCGGCACAATGCTCTTTGCGTGAAGAAGCCGCTTCTTCACCTCTGGGAGACGCAGAGAATGACACCTTCCGAAAGGCGTAAAACGAAGCTGCTGAATGCTGGGATTGTGTGCCCCGCTTACAAACTCTTAGAAAACATTACCTGACCACTCTCCTGCTTTTTCCATTCACGTTTAGTTTCGAATAGAAGTTTTGGAAAATTTTCTTTTGCTTCTTGCTAAACACTATTTGGACTTCCCTGCCACTTCCAGAACATGACTGGGGATGTTTTCTGTGGTCTCACAGTTTCTCATTGCGAGACATAGTGAAAAAGCTTTTTGCCTCGATGTAGGCGAGAAGAGACTCTGAAGACGGTGGTACGGAGGTTGCCGGTCCCGGGCGATGTTCGGCAGAAGCCGTGCACTGCAGTGCACCGCCACAATGTTCTGTGCCCGAAGAAGCCGCTTCTTCGCCTCCAGGAGACGCAGAGAGCGGCAACTCCCAAAAAGCAAAGAATTAAGCCACACAGCACATTCCTAGTGTGCGCAGCTTACAAACTCTTAGAAAACAGTACCTGACCACTCTCCTGCCTTTTCCATTCGCATTTACTTTCGAATAGTATTTTTGGAAAATTTTCTTTTGCTTCTTGCTAAACGCTCTGTAGACCTCCCTGCCACTTCTAGAACAAGATTGGGGATGTTTTCTGTGCTCACAAAGTTTCTCTCAGCGAGAAATAGTAGAAAAGCTTTTTGTGCATTTGTAGGTTACAAGAGACGCAGAAGACAGATACGGAGCTCACTGACGCTAAGCGCTGGTCCCGGGCGATGTTTGGCAGAAGAGGTTCTCCACAGTGAACCGTGACCGGCAAAGTGCTCTGTGAGTGAAGAAGCCCCTTCTTTGTGAAGCCATTTATTATATTGAACAATAGTTTGAGAGAAATAAAAGAATTAAAAGACACTTAAAAGTATATCAAGGGAATCGCAGAAGTTAATAAATAACCTAAAATACACTATTAGGAAGAAGTTAATAAATAACCTAAAATACACTATTAGGAAGAAGTTAATAAATAACCTAAAATACACTGTTAGGGAGCCCTAACTTTGATCAGATATCTAGATAAGTTAACCAAAAAAAACACTCACAGAAGAAACTTTGGAATTAGAATATTTGAAGAGGAAACATTGGAATTAGGATATTTGAAGAGAAAAGCAGAAATGGAAGCCAATAAGTTAAAGTGACCTGCCAAGCCGTTAGAATCAAGCCAAGTACAACAATAACTTCTGCCAAGCCATGGAAAGACATGCCAAGAATAACAGGAAACTGCTCAAATTAGGAAAAGCTTAAAATTTAACTAAGGAAGACCAAGAATTCCTGGAAGACTCCGACTGTACTCCTGCCTACCTATGAATATGCATGTAATAATGATGTAATCCTTTTTCAAAATTGTATAAAAACCTGCTTTTGCTGTACATAATTCGGAAATCCATTTAGCGATTTCTCCAACGCGTTGCCAATAAATACCTCCTGCCTATAGACCTCAAATCCAGTCTCTGGGCAGCTTATTCTCGCCTTTTGGGGCAAAATTCGGCATCATTTTGGCGACCGCGGCAGGACAGAAAAGGGTCCGTCCGAGCCTTGACTCGGGGGACCGGGACCTCTTCAGGGCCCCTGACGGAATTCTGTCAGAAGAGACCCCCATCCCCCAGCCAACGCGCATCGGTGGACAAGAACTTTCTGCATCTCCTGCTCCAAATTAAGAGGTATTTATCTTTGCTTATAGGTTTTATGGTAAAGCGCTTTATTGGGAAACGAGGGTCAGACGTGACCGCTCGAAGGGATTCCAGGGGACGCCCTGGTAAAAAATCCCAGCTGGGTTAGAGTCCCGGTAATAGAAACGCAGGTTAGAGTCCTGCTGGAAGGAATATTGGAAACGCAGGTTAGAGTCCTGCTGGAAGGAATATTAGAAACGCAGGTTAGAGTCCTGCTGGAAGGAATATTTGTTTTTCATTTATCTTGGTATTTTTGGGTTCTTCTTATTGTGTGGGAAACTGTTTTAATATTGTGTTTAATGTTATATTTACTGTGAATTAAGGGTCAAGAACTAAGATTGCTCTCTGAGACCGGGAGAGAGGTCGGTCAGTTTGTGGTGTTCTATGTGTCTGTTGCAAATCTTACAGGAGACATTTTGTCACTCTATGTAATCTTGTAGATAAAGGTGTATGGGTATGGATGAGAGTGAATGAGACGCAGCATCGCTGCGAAGCGAAAGGGAGTCCCACTCCGCATTTCCTGTTCTTCGCGAGAAGCCAGGTCGGAAACGGACAAAGCGATTGGAAATTGTGTGTGTGAAGTGTTGCAATAAATTGGCATACAGTACTTGCGGGAAAGGGACTGATCCGGTTAAACAGTAAACACAGCCACAGGGAATAGTAATGGGAGGTCAACAGAGTAAGGACGTAAATATGAAAACCCCCTTAGGATGTATCCTAAAGCACTGGAAGGACTTGGGAGGGATTCCGGGGGGAAACATAAGTAAAAAGACACTCCTTAAATATTGCACACAGTGGTGGCCATTGTATAAGTTAGATGACGATGAGAAATGGCCGCCGGAGGGAACAACTAATTATAACACTATCTTACAACTGATGCTTTTCCTCCGTCAACTTAATAAATGGGACGAAGTGATGTATGCTGATATGTTCTTTACCTTAAGAAATAAACCGGAGTGGCAAAAAGAGTGCGGGGTAAACGTAGCACCTCAGGACCCCCTAGTACTAGCCCTGGAAAAAGATAAGAAAGGTTCAAAGCCTAAAGAACGTTGCTGTGATGCATGTAGCATTGGGCAACAATGTCTTAAGTTAACAAGAAGGGACAGTGGAAAGGAGAGCGAAATAAGCCTGTGGGAATACCATCCATTCGCCCCAGGACGGGAAGGGCCTCTTCCCAGGCCAAAAGAGGAACAAGGGGATCCTAGCCCATTAAAGGAACTGGAACGATGGTGGAAATCTAAGTTTGGGCACAGCCCTCAGAAGCTAGACAACAGTTGGGAGGGGGGTGGCCCATTAAAATCGGGGACTAACAAGAGGGAAAGCAGCCCACAGGGACTGGATAGTCCACAGGGGTCGGGGAGCTACAGGGATGTTGGCAGCCCACCCAGACTAGAAGTTGAGAGGGAAGAGGGCAGTCCACATGGAGAAGAGAGCCGAGGGGAGACACGCAGCCTGCCCGAACTAAGTCCATGTGGGGATAGTGGCACACCTAGGAATGGAAGTTTAAGGAAATCAGGTACCTGTAGAATGGAAACCAGCACACCGAGGACTGGAGACAAAGGTGACTCACTGGGGGGCGACGTCTCTAAGTTGAAATATAGTGAAAAGAATGACAATGAGACATGCGAAAGGGAGGCAGAGAACAACTCACAGAAGCTGAATATAGTAATTCGTATAGAGGATAAGAGAGATGGAAGGGGAACAGAAGATGAGGAGGACGGTAGCCCGGAACAGGATAGGCGCCGGCAGATGCGGGAAGAAAGGCGACAGATGCAGAGTGAGAGGAAGTTGGACTGTGTGAACCATGCTAGGGGAGTAGTAGGAAAAGAGTTAACAGAAATAGAAGGTGAAGATGAAGAACAGGGAAAGGGAAAGAGAAAAGAGAAGAGAAAGAGTAGGGAAGACATTGAGGCACAGGAAGAAGATCCCGGGGAGGGGATTAGTCACTCGTATTATACCAGATCTGTGGCACGGAGGGAAGCAAAGCAAAGAGAGGAAGGGAACCATACGATAGCTCCTCTCCGACAACTTATGCCAATGGTAGGGGAGAGGACTAGAATAAAGGTGCCGTTCTCAACAAGTGATCTGAACAATTGGAGGGATGAGGCAAGGAACTTCAGGAGGAATCCAGAGGGAGTAGCGAAGAGGTTTGAATTAATGGCAAAGAATTTGGATATTGATTGGGAAGATATAGAGGTGATGCTGTCAGAGTTGACAGATACAGAAAGGGAACTCGTATTGGAAACAGGAAAACGACATGCTCAAGTGTTATCAGGGAGACTAGAAGATAATTTCCCCAGCAATAAACCAGAATGGGACCCGGGCAATGAAGAGCATTATCGGAGGCTGGTGCAGTATAGAAAACTGATAGCGATGGGCTTGCGTAATGCGATCCCTAAGGCTATCAATTGGTCGATGCTATATGACATCAGGCAGGGAAAAGATGAGACCCCATCAGAGTTTTTGGATAGACTTAGGGCAGCCATGAGACAATACACACCCCTGGACCCAGCAACGGAAGAAGGGAAACAACACCTGTTAGGATTAATGATGGGACAGAGTAACCCAGACATTAGGAAGAGATTACAAAAGCTTGAGCATCCAGCAAACAAAAACCTGGAGGCGTTGCTGAATGAGGCGTGGAAAGTGTATAATAATAGAGAAATAGAGGAAAAGAAAAAGGAAGACAAGAGGCTAGGTCGAATAGTGGCTGCAGCAATAACAGCTCAAAATACAAACCATTTGGGACCTAATACCAGGGGTAGGGGAAGAGGCTACCCAGTGAGAGGGGGAGGGAGGTTCCAACCCCACCCAGCTAGAATAGGGCCAAACCAGTGTGCCTATTGCTTCCAAACGGGACACTGGAAACGTGAGTGCCCTCAACCAAGAGAAAAATCAATGGACACTACTACTATCGCACATCAGGGCAGTGAATGAGGGGGACCGGTGGGCCGTACCCTAGCAGACCCACTGGTTAAAATGGAGCTAGGGGAAGGTAAAAAGGAATTGGATTTTTTGATTGATACAGGAGCAACATTTTCGGTTTTAAATCAAGAATTGGTACCTAAGAGTGATGAATTTGTACAAGTTGTGGGAGCAACAGGCCAACCAGAAAAAGCTTACTTTTTGAGACCTATCAAATACAAAATTGGGAAACAAATGGGGATTCACCAGTTTCTGTATTTGCCAAATTCACCAAAGCCTCTATTAGGAAGAGACTTACTGGAGAACTTGGGAGCCGTAATAAAATTCAACAAAGACAAATTGGAATTTCAAGTAAGGGAAGAGCAACTGATTACAGCCCTAAGCCTAACAATCAGCTGTATAGAACCGAAGCCTGAAAGTCACAATATTGAGCGTATCCTGAGTGAAACATATCCATTAGTATGGGCTACTGATATACCTGGGAAATCACAACAAGCAACACCTATCATTATTGAACTTATACCTGGAGCGAGGCCGGTAGTTAGGAAACAATACCCACTGAGGTTAGAAGATAGAAAGGGAATTGAGCCCATAATCACAAGGTTTTTAGAATTAGGGTTATTGATAGAATGTGAATCAGATTTTAACACCCCAATCCTGCCAGTAAAGAAACCTAATGGAGCTTATAGATTAGTCCAAGACCTGAGGGCAGTAAATGAGATAACCAAGACACTACATCCGGTAGTTGCTAACCCTTACACACTCTTAACTAAATTAAAAGATAATTTGACATGGTTCACAGTGTTAGATTTAAAAGACGCATTCTTCTGCCTTCCTTTAGCTCCGGAGAGCCAAAAGATCTTTGCATTTGAATGGGAATCTGTAGATAGGGGAAGAAAAACCCAACTCACCTGGACGGTGTTGCCACAAGGATACAAAAACAGCCCTACAATTTTTGAGACTCAACTAGCCAAAGAACTAGAACAGTGGGAAAGGCCGCTGGGAGATGGTACTCTTTTGCAATATGTAGATGACCTCCTAATAGCAACAGAAACAGAAGAAGAATGCATTGAATGGACTATTTCCCTGTTAAACTTTCTGGGTTTAAGTGGATATCGAGTTTCTCAACAGAAAGCACAGCTGGTACAAGAAGAAGTGGTGTATCTGGGATATGAAGTTTCCAGAGGACAGCGATCCCTGGGAGCAGCCAGGAAAGAAGCCATCTGCCAAATGTCTAAACCAGAGACGGTAAGAGATTTGCGCGCCTTCCTGGGGATGACCGGTTGGTGTCGGCTATGGATCTATCAATACGGAATACTCGCCAAACCACTCTATGACTTACTAAAGGAAAGTAAGGGTGTTCTAGTTTGGACTCCCAAGGCAAAGGGAGCCTATAAGAGACTGAAACAGGAACTCATGAGAGCACCAGCCTTGGGTCTTCCAGACGTGACAAAACCATTCTGGCTGTTTTCTCATGAGCGACAAGGAATGGCCCTAGGAGTCCTAGCACAACAGTTAGGACCGCACAAAAGGGCTGTGGCCTACTTCTCCAAACAGTTGGATGAAGTGAGTAAAGGATGGCCTGGCTGTCTAAGAGCAGTAGCCGCAGTGATAATCAACATTGAAGAAGCCAGAAAGCTCACGCTGGGCCAGAAAATGACTGTGTTAGTAGCTCACACTGTGTCTGCTGTGTTAGAGCAGAAAGGAAATCACTGGCTGTCACCTTCCAGATTCCTAAAGTACCAAGCTATCTTGGCTGAGTCAGATGATGTTACTATCCAGGTAACTAACGTTGTGAACCCAGCTTCATTCCTAGAAGGGAAGACTCCAGCAGAACCCATCGAGCACGATTGCCTGGAAACAATCGAAGCCGTTTACTCCAGTCGCTCAGATCTCAAAGAAGAACCATTCGAAGATGCAGATGACTGGTTCTCGGATGGTAGCAGCTTCGTAAAACAAGGAGTAAGAATGGCTGGTTATGCAGTAACTACCACAGAAGAGGTAATCGAGTCAAACCCTTTGCCTGCAGGGACCTCAGCCCAGAAGGCAGAATTGATAGCTCTGACTCGAGCTCTGGAATTGGCAGAGAACGTGCGAATAAATATTTGGACAGACTCTAAATATGCCTTTTCTGTTGTGCACGCTCATGGAGCCATCTGGAAAGAAAGAGGACTGTTGACTACTCAAGGGAAAACAGTCAAACATGCAGAGGAAATCCTACGATTGCTAGAAGCAGTCCAACTCCCAGCACAAGTGGCCATAATGCATTGTAAAGGACACCTAAAAGGTAACACTACTCCAGAAGTTGGGAATAGAAAGGCAGATGCAGAAGCTAAATTAGCTGCTGCAAGGACCGGAGAGGTAAATATAACAGCTCTAATACCAGGAGAGCTGGATGTAAACCTCCAACCAAATTATCAGGAATCAGATCATAAATGGATTCAAAGGAATAAAGGTAAACTGTTAGACAGTGGATGGGGACAATTGGAGACAGGACAGTTGATAATACCAGGGAACCTAATGTGGCAGATTGTAAAGACGGAGCATGAAAAGGCCCATTGGGGTCTAGATCCGCTTTACCAATATTTGCAAGCCAGGATAGCGGGACCGAAATTATTTACTACCGTAAAGCACGTTACATCCCAGTGCGAGCGGTGTCTGAAAAACAACCCAAATACGGGAACCAAGGTACACCAAGGAGCCATAAATCGAGGTAAATTCCCAGGTGAAGTATGGCAAATTGATTTTTCTGAACTCCCAAGAAAAGGGGGGTTTCGGTATTTGTTGGTATTAACTGATACATTTTCTGGGTGGCCTGAAGCATTCCCTTGTAGGACAAATAAGGAAAGGGAAGTAACTAAAGTACTGTTGAATGAAATTATTCCACGGTTTGGGGTACCGAAGAGCATTTCTTCGGATAGGGGTACACATTTCTGTGCAAAAGTGGTGAGAGCAATAAGCAAAGCATTACAAATCAAATGGCAATTACACACGCCTTACCGTCCACAGGCCAGTGGGCAAGTGGAAAAGATGAATCATCTCATCAAACAGCAAATTGCCAAAATATGCCAGGAGACTAATTTGCAGTGGTATCAAGCTTTGCCTATTGCTCTGCTTAGGCTGAGAGTCAAACCAAGATCAAAAGAAAAGTTAAGCCCATTTGAAATTTTGTATGGTAGACCTTATGCTATGCAAATTGTAAATGGGGACGCTATAGACCAAATCGGTAACCAGTACATTTATGATTATGTAATTACGGTGGGGAAACAGTTCGATAAGAATGCTGCTGTGGTGATAGAGCACCAACCTAAACAACCTGATTGCAAATTGCATCCGTTTAATCCCGGTGATTGGGTGTATGTTAAGAATCTTTTAGGAAAACCCCTACAAGAGAAGTGGGAGGGACCTTTCCAAGTGCTGCTGACTACCTTCACCGCGGTTCGGATCAAGGAGCGACCCACGTGGATTCATTACTCTCGGGTCAAGAAGGCTCCGGAGAATAAACAAGAGGAACAGACATCATGATCCTGACTCCACCTCAGACCTTCACAACCCTGATCATTGGACTCTCGATAAGTATAGTTCTTCCCCAAGACTCTGCCCCAATAGACCCATGGTCTAATGCACACCAGTGTATCCACCCGGAGTTGGAAACGGAACCGAAGGGACCCTATTTTGAGGTTTATGCCTTACGTAACAATCAGCCATACGCGAGTAAAGTGTGGAATCAGCCCGCCATGGTAGCATACAAGGGAGACTTAATCCAAATTGGGTGCCGAGAGCTTGACCCAGTAGAAGGAAAAACAAGACGGCTAGTATTAACAATTCAACCCTTGATGGCAGCCTCTGAACATAACCTAATTACTTTTAGTCCAGTGAAAATGGGCAAGCCCACCGTCTGGATTCAGCAAAAGGGCCCAATTTCATGTCAGTGGAGTGACTTCAGGGAAGATCCACCCGGATCACAACCCCGAAACTCAGCAATTTATACAGAAGATCCGCTTGGGGAACTACATCCTCAAAACATAACTCTTGACCTTCACCCTCTTCTCTTTTCTGCAGGAAAGATTGTAGCATCTAGTGGTCCTGAGGAAGGGAAAGCACAGTGTGAGATGGCATTTAGATTGGATCAGTCGATGACGTTCACATGTGAAAGGGAGTTGAAAATGCTGGAACTGGGTTTTAGCTTCCCTAAGCATGCTGTCGGATATAAGGTGGCATTACCAGAAGACGTGATCCCATTGTACCCAGATCTAGACTTGCCCCAAGAAACCACTCAACTGGTGGAATGTATAGCAGTACATAACCTAACCTTTATAGGGCCTCAGGTGATAAGAAAATCTAACGAACAAAAATTATTGTTAGACCCCACTTATTCCCTGAAAAAGGTCCAGATGAACATTCACACCGATATTACATATTTGCAGAAGGATTGCCAACCATTTATACAGCAAAGCCTTAAGGGATGGAATGCATGGTTAGCAACAAGGTCTCATCACAGAAGACCACAAAGAGATATAAGTGGGTGGATTGGCACCGGATTTGGTATATTAAACACGATAGATCAAGAGGTGTTAGTAAACAAACTGAGTACTGTCACGTCGAACTTAGGGAAGCTTAAAATGCCTCTCAGTTCATCCATGATCACATTAGCAGAAACACAATCGCTAGTAGTAAGATTGCTAACCATGGTAGAAAACCACACTGCAGAGGATTTTGCAAAGTTTGCTGACTATACAGGGGAACTTAGCAAAGAAATTGCACTAGCTATCCAATGCCCTCAGACGCAACAATGGGTACAATCAGTAGCGGCAGGAATAATGAGAGAAGGAACGTCAGGTATATTACCTCAAGAGATAAGAGAAACAATATTAAAGGACAATCATACTACACAATTTGAGAAGGACCACCAAGCCTGGTGGCAATTAGTAAATTTCACTTATGAGCCTCAACAAGAACACATTGAAGCCTATGTCCTCACCATTAGTGCAGCAGAGGAAAGAGCTATCTTTCCTATCCTCACTCTTGGGACAATACATCAAGATGTCATTGTCAGGCCAATTGACCATAATGTCTGGGCCAGTTATGATAATACCAAAAATAGGTGGCAATCGGTTAGCACAGAAGCATGTATTCCTAGAGGACAGCTTGTGACAACGTCACTATAGATAATTGCCAAATGGAGACTAACAATACTAACTTCTGTGTATGCAACTTCACCAAGATAGTAGGTTGTGATTTTCATTATACTGTCCCAATAACTACTCAACAGCTAATTAACGCAGATTTTAACCTATATCAAGAGATACCGAAATTACAAATAGGGATGGACGTCAAAGTTCTTAAAGCAATGCTCGCACATCCTAAAGTAAAGAAATTGGTGCAAAAGGTGAATCAAACAACTAAACGAATGGTATGGCAGGTAGAACATAATTCAGAAAAAATAAAGAATGTCCTGACCGAAGTGGAACAAGTAGGCCAGCATCATTGGTGGGATATCTTTATAGGATACTCCCCAACAGCTACACAGGTCTTCAACTACCTGGTACACCCAATGCTAATAGTAATTGTAATTCTGTTACTATTAACTCTCACAAATATTTGTATGTGGTGGAGACTAAGAATCATAATGAGAAGGACCCAAATGATTTGGGCTATGGTACGAGCGTATCAGCGCCCTATAGGATTAGAATTTGATGAAAGAATTCGTAAGTTCTAAGAAAAGGGGGGAATGAAGCCATTTATTATATTGAACAATAGTTTGAGAGAAATAAAAGAATTAAAAGACACTTAAAAGTATATCAAGGGAATCGCAGAAGTTAATAAATAACCTAAAATACACTATTAGGAAGAAGTTAATAAATAACCTAAAATACACTGTTAGGGAGCCCTAACTTTGATCAGATATCTAGATAAGTTAACCAAAAAAAACACTCACAGAAGAAACTTTGGAATTAGAATATTTGAAGAGGAAACATTGGAATTAGGATATTTGAAGAGAAAAGCAGAAATGGAAGCCAATAAGTTAAAGTGACCTGCCAAGCCGTTAGAATCAAGCCAAGTACAACAATAACTTCTGCCAAGCCATGGAAAGACATGCCAAGAATAACAGGAAACTGCCCAAATTAGGAAAAGCTTAAAATTTAACTAAGGAAGACCAAGAATTCCTGGAAGACTCCGACTGTACTCCTGCCTACCTATGAATATGCATGTAATAATGATGTAATCCTTTTTCAAAATTGTATAAAAACCTGCTTTTGCTGTACATAATTCGGAAATCCATTTAGCGATTTCTCCAACGCGTTGCCAATAAATACCTCCTGCCTATAGACCTCAAATCCAGTCTCTGGGCAGCTTATTCTCGCTTTTTGGGGCAAAATTCGGCATCATTTGCCACCGGGGAACGGAGACAGCGGCATCTTCCGAAAAGCGAAGAACATAGCCGCACAACAAAGTCGTTTTGTGTGCAACTTTCACAATCTTTGATAACCGTTCCTTACTCTTCTCCTACATTTTCTATTCACATAAACTTTCAAATAGAATGAGTTTCGTCCGCTTTCTTTATTTTTTTACTAAAACTCTGCGCACCACTCTGCAACTTCTAGAACAAGATCAGGGATTTTTTCTGTACTGGCACAGTTTCTCCTTACGTGACATACTTGAAAAGCTTTTTGTTCATTTATAGGCAACAAGAGGTGCAGAAGACGGAGATACGGAGCTCGCTGGAGCTATACGCCCGTCCCAGGCAATGTTCGACCCAAGCGGCGCTCCGTAGCGCACCGCCACTGGCACAATGCTCTGTTTGCGAAGAAGCCGCTTCTTCGTCTCCGCGAGACGGAGAGAGCGGCAGCTTCCAAAAAGCGAAGAACGTAGCCGCACAAGAAAGTTGTTTTTGCGCAAATTTCAAAATTATAGAAAACAGTTCCTTACTCTTCTCCTGCATTTTCTATTAACATTAACTTTCGAATACCAGGAGTTTAAAACCACTTTCTTTTGCTTTTTATAAAAAAATCTGCAGACCTCCCTGCCACTTCTACAACAAGATAGGGTATGTTATCTGTTCCGGCAATGTTTTTCCTTGCGAGACATAGTAGACATGCTTTTTACCACCTTATAGGTGACAAGAGAGGCGGAAGACACAGATACGGAGCTCGCCGAATCTGAGCGCTAGTCCCGGGCAATGTTCGGCAGAGGCCGCCCTCCGGGTGCACAGTGACCGACACAATATTCTGGGCGCGAAGAAGCTTCTTCTTCACCTGCGGGAGACGGAGAGTGCGCCAACTTCCGAAAGGCGAAGAACGAAGCCGCAAAACAGTTGCATTGTGTGCGCAGCCTTCAAACTCTTAGAAAACAGTATCTTACCACGTCCCTGCCTTTTCCATTCACATTACATTTCGAATAGAAGGAGTTTTTGACAACTATCTTTTGCTTCTTCCTAAACACTCTCAAGAACTCCCTGCCACATCTAAAACAAGATCAGGGATGTTTTCTGTATTGGCACAGTTTCTCCTTGCGAGACATGGTAGAAATGTTTTTTGTTAATTTTTAGGAGAGCAGGGGTGTAGAACATGGAGATACGGAGCTCTCCGAAGCTAAGCGCCTGTCCTGGGCACTGTTCGACACAAGCGGTGCTCCGGACAGCACCGCCACCGGCACAATGCTCTGTGCGCCATGAAGCCCCTTCTTTGCCCCTGGGAGACGCAGAGAGTGGCAACTTCCAAAACGTGAAGAACGAAGATGCACAACACTGGCATTGCGTGCGCAGCTTTCAAACTTTTAGAAAACAGTACCTTACTCTTCTACCGCGTTTTCAATTTTCATTTACTTTCGAATAGAAGGAGTTTTGGACAACTTTCTTTTGCTTCTTGCTAAACACTCTGCAGACTTCCCTGCCACTTCTAAAACAGGATCGGGGTTGTTTTCTGTACTGGCACATTTTCTCCTTGCTAGACATAGTAGAAAACTTTTTTTTGAATTTGTAGGCGACAAGAGACGCAGAAGACGGAGGTACGGATCTCGCCAAAGCTAAGCACCGGTCCCAGGCAATGTTCGACAGAAGCCCCACTCCGGAGCGCACCGCGACCGGCACAATGCTCTGCACGTGACGAAGCTGCCTCTTTGCCTCCCGGGAACTGAAAGAAGAAAGACAAGCTTAAGACCCCATTGCCACAGTTGTGTTGTCCTTTGTGGGCTCCAGCCCTCTTAATAGTGCCATTCCTTACTCCAGTTGTCGCTGCTGGTCAAGCCTTTACTACGCCTGATAAGTTGGGATGCTTCATGGTCAAACAACTAAAGGTAAGGTCAGCTGTTTTAAATCAGTTGCTCACTGACGTAATACCATTAGTCATGGCACATTTCAAAATAAATCTGCTATCGGTTTATTGTTAGCAAATGGGCACGAGTGTGAGGATTTTGAAGGTCTGTGTTGTATGAACCTCTCTGACCATTTTGCAGTCATTCACAGGAAACTCAAACAACAACAAGATAACATGAAGAAATTGATTAGGAATGGGTGGGGTATGCATGAATGCATTGAGAGATGGGAAAGAACTGTATGGTCGAAAGATCTCATAAAAGGCGTTTGTTATTACTAGTAGTCATTATTATATTGCTTTGTGTTATTCCATGCATCAGGAAACTGGTGAGCCTCTTGGAAGAAAATATGGTGGAAAGGGTGTGGCTGGTGCAAGAGGAAGAAGGGGGAATTGTAGCAATGTATCTCAGCCACTTAGACTACAGGGTGCACCAGTCATCCAGCTTGGAACTGTTCTTATCAGAATTTTCTCCAGGCCCTCTGGAACTCATCAAGGTTACTAAGACATAAGCCAGGCTAAAATAAGAAAGAGAAGCTGAGAAACCAAATTCTAAGACCACAAGAACTTGAAAACCGGGGGCAGCAAAGCACCTGGACTGTAACCAAACACATCTTTTGAAAGGTGTACGCAGAACGCGTGGACAAGACAAAGGCACCAATTAGAAATGCGGGACTTGCATGTGCAGAGAGTTAGAATCTGTAAGTGCATCATGTCAACAATCAGCTGCTTCTGCTTAATCCTCTTGTTCCATTGTCCAGGAGTCCTGAATTTCCCACAAGAGGTACTTACTAAAAGGGCTCAGATTTTAATGCTAGAGTTACTGTCTAGACAATGATTAATAGGAATAATTCTTTCAAATCCTTTGCTTGCTGACATCAGTAAGTTTCATCTTTTCCTGATTGTACTGGTGGCTATACATTAGTTATGAATAGAAGGGAATGAGTTTTAGGGATATGTTGCAAGGAAATAGATTGGTAGCTCTGCTTCCATTTCCATTGTTTAAGAAGAACTCAGATTATTTTTGGACCTTTCATAGACCTCTGACTAGATTAGCATTTGTCTTTGACCCTGTAAATTTTAGGCTACTAGGCTTGACCAATGAATGGAAAGGGGAAAGTCACAGCGCTTAGGTGGTTCCCTTGTGAGCAACTTCTCAGTAGTAGGGAGATTTCTGTCCTCAAGTTTGTTACTTCAGCTAGCAGATTATGCTCACTCCAAAAGAAGGTGAGAAGGTTGCTTCCCTAAATGGTCAAATACTTCTTCCTGCTATCTGTGACTCTTTTGTATGACTGGATTTTGTATTACTGGAGTTTGTTACAGAAAGTTGGATTAAATTGCATGTGTCCACTCTTGGGGGAAACAAAGTATTCTTTAGCCAATAGCATGTAGGCTTTTATCAACCTGAGATTGTCTTAACTGCCCGGACACTTAAAACACAGTAATTCCTGCTAGTTCCAATTCCATTTTTAGGCTAGACAAACCAAATGGTAAACTTGCACCAATAGGGACAGACGTTGATTTGGACTTTCTCCTTTTTGGAGAGAAACTAATGAAAAAATTTCACCAGAATCAGAGCAGGCTGTAAAACAAGAAAAGCGTCATGAAAAGAGGCCAATCCTATCCTCTTAGTATTGCTAGTTGTGATTGGACATGAATGAAATGTGTCAACTCTGTGCTCCTGGGTATCACATCAGTAACAGGTACTTCAGCTGCTGTACTTCTCTCCTAAAGCTAAAAACAGAATCCAAATAATTGTGATTCCATGGTCACAATTCACCCTGTGATGCTGACAGGTGAAAAAGGAGTGGAAGGTGCACGAGTAAATTAACTTGTATGTCCTATCTAAATCAGCAGCCACTGATTTCCTGAAGGCTTCAACAGGTCAGTTGCCCATGTTTTTCTTAAGATTCCTTTTATCTTTGGTCATGTTTTTCTTGGGATTCTTTTAACCTTTCCCCATTAGTTCAGTCTCTGCTCTCAAGCCTTTGCTGACATTTCAGGTATCTCAATAGCCTGGAAATGTAGTAAACCCCAGAGATTTGGGAAAATCACCATGGAGAATCTGAACAATAGGAATGCTGAGGCAGCAAAGAAGTTCCTGTCTCCCTGGACCTCCGCCCCATAACGTATCTCTGTAACCCTATAAGGCTATGTTATTTTAACCCTTACTATTGGTCAAATCTGGATCCCCCTAAACCCTTACCATTGGTTAAGTTTGGATTCTCTCCAACCCTATAAAAGAAGCATACTTTAGTCCATTCGACAGAAGAAGAGCTGTCGCTGGGACCCTTCACAGACTTCCCCAATAAAGCCATTTCTGTGGAACCAGCCAACGCCTCTCCTTCTCCTCTCTCTGCCGTCTGCTGCAGCCTCAGCCCAGGGCACCCCTACCTAGCAAGCAAGAGCTGAAATCCTAAGAGCTTGCAATCACTATAAGAGCTGATAGCTACCAAGCTTGCTATGGGGTTTGGCCTGCGGCTACCGGCCTGAGCTAGCTTAGCCTTCAGGCACCCCCTCTCTCTGGGGACTGGGCCCCCGGGCTATATTGCTCTGCGTAATAATAAGGCCAAATCAGAGGCTTTATTATGGAAATGTGTTGTCTTTAATGATCACATCATTATTCCCTTCAAAGGGTTGTTTGCCTCAAGTCTTATTTTTGCTAGTTTTCTGCTAGTTCATTGTCAGATGGCAGCAGGTGTTTTGTAAGAACAAGTAACAATCATATAGCTTGCTTTTCTTTTTATTTGGCCTGTCTAGAAAATGGAATGACTGAACATCTCCAACAGAATTTTCTCTCCCCATTATGTTTCACTGGAAGGGCAGATGCAAATTGTCTACCTAAACTCTTGGCACAGAAGAAACTAGTGGTTTGCTGTTGCATATAGGTAGAACCTTACAAAAGGAAGGCCTTGTAAAACCATGGCTGAGGCCCATTACTTTGGCTAAGTAGAAAAGGAC
This sequence comes from Molothrus aeneus, assembly GCF_037042795.1. Taxonomy (NCBI): domain Eukaryota; kingdom Metazoa; phylum Chordata; class Aves; order Passeriformes; family Icteridae; genus Molothrus; species Molothrus aeneus. The sequence goes on along the minus strand of NC_089679.1, from coordinate 9,918,903 downwards.
TATGGGAAGGTGAGGCAGCTAATTAGAGGTAGATCAAGTTCTAGAACCATCGCGTGTTCACAGCGTGGTGTATGGTGGTTGGTTGAATGATGTTTGTTATGGCTGAAAGCTATGTAACTGATAAAGGCCTGAGTGCTTCAAAAGCCTGGTTTTTGCAAAAAAGCAGCTCTCCTCTGCACCTGCCTGGGGACTCTGCATCACTATAGACCCTCACTCCCAGTTTGCCAAGGAGATGATCGGTAGGAATTGTTGCAGAGCTGCTGTGTGCATATGAATGGAATGGCAGAGAGTGAAGCAGTGGACATTTCTGGGCTTTAGTACAATGCTGCTGCATTGGTGCCCGTTTAGTCGGTTTTCCATCAGTGGCCTTTCTGTCTATAGGAACGCTGCCCAGAGTCTTTTAGCCTTTGATGCCATTTCCTTCCTGTTGTTTAATACCTTCCTTCAGTTGAAAGGATCATACAATCTTTACATTTTGAAGATCCCTGTTAGGAAACACTATGCCAGAGGAGTCATCGCGCCCTTTTCTTCTGCCTCCTTTGAAATTTTCAGAGCCTCATTTCAAATTTCTGCTAATGTCAAGAAGAATACTGAGACTACTTGGCAGGGTTGACGCTCTCAGCTGCTTTCCTCTTTCATACTGCTTCATACTGTATGTCACTTAATGGCCTCGTTTTGTCATCTGCATTTTGCTGTGATCCAAAGCTAAATATTCCAGGCCTGTGAACACAAAAAGAAGTCTTTGTCTTTTGCAAGAACTACCCCTAGGAGGATTTGTGTTTGTTTTGAGTTCTACAGTGTTAGCCCCGTTGCAGAAAAGAAGTAGATTGTACTCTCTTCTTGTGCTCTCATTCCGCCCTCTCTGCTTTGCATGCCCTAGTAAATCTACTGGTGTGACTCATTTGGCATCATCTCATAGTGCAAATTCTGCATAGTTTCATGTACTTACAAATGCCAGTTGCCAAGGAGCTTATATAACCATTCAAGGGGAAAAGAATTGTAGGGCTGGGTAAGTTCAGGTGCTGAAACGGTAAGTGGTTAAGTCATGCCATATTAAAGTGACAGAGCAAATCAGTTGATCTAGGACTTTCAGCTGGACACCTCTGAGAATAGCAGCTTGTCAGCAATGACACAGCCATCTTCCTAGCTGTATTCCAGAAAGAGAAAAGGGACACCTTCAATGGTTAAGATGTTTGGCATGAGAAACCAGCAAGAAATGTACCACAAAATACTTGAGCGAGATAAACTGTGTTTTTCTAGTGAGAATTTTGCAGTTGTTCTTTCTTGTCCGTGCCTTTATTTTTCACAGAAGACAGGGGGACGTTTCATTATTATTGTTGTTTTGTTTTCTTTTGCTGGCCTCCCTCTTTCCACCTGCAATTAACAATTTTGCCTTTCTTTACTGGCTTCTCTTTCTTTACTTATAGAAGGTTACATGAGGTCCTCCAACCTTGTCATAAACATTCTCATACAGTGGAAAGAAGTAGAAGGTACATCTAAATGGATAAAACAAACCCACAAAAATAGAGGTTTTTTTACTGTCTTCTGTGAGAACATTAGGACACAAGATATCTTTGAACTGAGTAATGCTGTATTGATTTAACTTTTAGTCCACTCATTACTATTATTACAAGTGTTTGGCCTTTAGTACAGAGCCTTTGAAATCATCCAGCCCAATATTTTGGCTAATTTTGTTTTATTTCTAGTGAGGACTTTGTTTCTTAAGGAATAGTCCAGAGCAAGAGCGTTCACGGTAGAGTTATGCTGCCATAATCAAAAGCGTCGTAAATTCTGGTACAGTTTGTGCTGGTAATACGTCTAGGAAAGAAAGGTTTTAGATCATTTTTACTTTCAAATGTAACCATTATTTGAAAAAGTTAAATGTTAGGGGTGTCGTCTGCCCCCTTCCCCTCCCCAAATACTTCTCCCTGGAATGTTACTCAGGGATTACACATAAAAGCCCACCCTGTAAAATATGTTGCGGATACTCTGCAGTAAGTGCAGCTTAGCAGCTAGAGATGATAACGTGGGTTAAATGACATCCTTCTGCAGTGATGGAAACTCTGTCTACGCAGACATACTCAACAAAGGTTACGATGGCTTAGCTCCTGTCCTAAAGTTCATGTGCATTTTAAAACTTCCAAAGAAGGTGAATTCAAGCTCCTTCATTGCTCTGTGCTGGAGTCCCAAGAGAATTTCAGTGTGCTTTTTGTCATTTACAGCTGTCACTGCTTAGCTCTTGAACATGAGACTCCCTCATGACTGATGAAAGTTGTCTAGTTAAGAGTGGGTCAAAGACATGGTCCTGCTCTAGAAGGAGATGAGAAGGTTTCTGCAGTCTTTTTCATCTCTACTGCTTGTGATTTCTATACAAAACCAGTGGAAAGTTTTCTGAAGGCAGTCCAGAAGCTGGCAATATGGACAGCTTACAACTAAACACTTGCTGCAGTGCTACCATGGTGATACCAGAAAGGACTTAAAAAAATTTAGAAGGGCAAACAAAGCAGTTGGAAGGAAAAGAACATTAACCATTATTCCATTCTTCTAATATATCCTTCTTTAAATCATAATTTTCATGCAGTTTCACAGCTTGCTTTGGTATCCCTCAAAAGGAATCTGAGACAGAGTAAGCTTTTTAATGGAGTAGATGTGACAAACGCAGGCCAATTTGCCTTTTTTTGACATCAAATGCCAGTTATGCTTGAGCTACCCTTTGCTTAAGGTACTTAGCTCACACTAAGAATTTTATTCATGATTGAGCAAATTTTACTGTCATGATTGAGTAAATTTTATTCATGATTGAGCAAATTCTACTGTCACTCAGAATTTTACTACCATGATTGGCATTAAAACTTTTCCAGGAAAGCTCTGAATAGCAATGTTTGTGTAAAAATAGTATTTTATCTCCTGTGTTTGTGTGAAGCAGGTAAGCCTTTTGCTGTCACCAGTGTTGATTAACCTTTCATGTCATATCCCTCTTCATATCCATATTCTGCTTAAGGGTTATTAATCTACTTTAGAATTGGCACGTGGAATAAGATTACTTTTTCTTTTTGAAAGTTAATGTCATTTGACCTACTTACAGCAAATAATTCATTAATTGTAAGTCCCCAGCTAGCATCTTTTACGCATATTCTAACCTTCTAAAGAAGTAACAAAAGCACTCTCCAATACTTTACTTTCTTAAGCACACAAAATGCTTCCCTCCTTTGCAGTTGGCATCTCTAAAATGAATCACATGTCTGCAGTATTTTAACTTGCGCCATATTTAGCCAAGTAATTCAAAAGAAATAAAAAGCAGTCCCTTCAATTTGGAAATATTTTAAATTTTTTTTTAATATACAAAACATACCCTTACCGTACGCATTGCATGCAGATTTAATCGTTGTGAAAGCAAACCCTATGTTTCTGTTCAGATAGCACGGTTTTCCACAGTTTTCCACAATTGTTCTTGGCACAATTTTCTACTTATGTGACTGTTAGGACACTTGAAGGTCCTTCTAAGGTACTGTAGTAAGCAGAAAAGGAGGAGAGGTTGTGCCTTATTTCTGGCTTTCTTTGGTTTTCATTTTGGTTTTCTTCCTCTTGCTCTTTTTCATGTCACCTTTCTAGATACTGTGATTTAGATTTGCAGTTTACTAAGCTGTGTTTTCTGTCTGGAATTCTTGTAAATTCCAAAAGGAACCTAACCTGTAAATATGCATCTTTTTATGATTTGCTGGCTACATAGAAAATCTTCCTGCTGCTCTAAAATGCTTTTATTTGATATGCATTTTTATCACCATTCAAATGAAAAGAGAACAGTTCTTCTATTCACTGCTTTTGTACTGGATTCAGTTCAATGTGCGCTAACGGTGCAAAAAAAGTCCTGCTGGAAGAAAGGATCTGAGTAGAAATTGACCAAGACACGTGCTACAAGGGTCTTGTAAAGGTTCGAAATTTCTCTACCTTTCTGGCAGTCTGTCTTCACGGCAAGACTTGATGAGGGATTTTCCTAGCGCCCTAGCTCGCAGTCTGAATCTAAATGGAGAAGTTTCTGGCTATGTCTCACACACACAGATGGACCAGGGTGAAAAGGTTGCTTGGACCTTGCCACTTAGGTTCGAAAAAATCCATTCACTCCACAATCAAGAGACAGCTTTCTTTGCTTAACATCCCACGAACTACACACACACACACACACACACACACACACACACAAGAGATATGCACTTTCTTTCTTTCTTTCTTTCTTAGCTGCACTCACCTATTTCCCACCTTGACCTCTCTACCACTTTTCTCTTGGCCTTGCTGTGCATGGACATTTCCTGTTAAGATACCCATTGCGTTGCCTATCCCTCCCCTACATTGCCTTGCCTTTCCTCTCCAATCTTGTGTTTCCTTGTCATTGCTGACCATTCCTTTCTTTTCCTTTGCCTTTCCTGATCCATGCACGTCCTGCCGGTGCCCTTCATAACAACCCAGTGCCTTGCATTGACTTGCTCACCTATCCTTCTTTTCCTTCCCATTTTCCAGTTCCAATCTTTCATTTCCTTCTCCTTCTAGGACTCTTATTGCCTTGCTGCCTTCTCTTTCGTGTTGCCTGGCAAAGCCACCACTTCTTTTTACAAGGAAGTATTGGCATGCCACAAGGTAACTGCAGTGAGCTGTGTTTCCTCCTCAGCTTCACTGTGATAGTAGAATTTTAATTAGCAGTTCCAAAACATTGTCTTAGCATAGTCTGGTATCATATCTCAGTAGAGCAGTGTCCTAGGGTGACTTTATGATGTTTGTATCCCCAGTCATCTGATCTGTTAATGCTGAATATTATACGCTCTGCCTCCAAGACTGTTTCGGAGAGCAAAGATGAAGAGAAGAAGAAGCATGGATTTCGTTATCAGAAGCTACACTCACTCCTAAAAAATCAACACTCCTCCACAGTCTGCGCTGCATGATGTTGTCTGGGCACTGACGGAGCAGAACAGAGCTCCCCTTTGCTTTTTAGTCTGCAGAGCCACAAAATTCACCTTTCAACTGATACCCAGACTCTAGGGAAAGAAATAATTTTTCCACAGAAAAAAGCCTTTCGTTTGAGGCCACTCGTCCTGGCCGAGATGTTGGTGCCCGGTTAGAAATGGGTAAACTTTGCTGGATTTATCCAAAATAAAGCTGCCAGAAACTAGGACCCTGAAAGTCATTTGAGCCCTAAAGGCCACCTTTCAACTGATACCCAGACCCTGGGGAAATGACTTCTTTTGTCCAGGGAAAATCGGCACTGTTTGCGGCAATTCGCCCTGTCCGACAGGGCGGCGCCAGGTTAGAAATTGGCAAACTTTGCTGGATTTCTCCAAAACTACACCTGACAGCAACTAGGACCCTGCAAGGCCTCAGAGCCCCAAAGACCACCTTTCATCTACTACCCAGACGGTGGGAAATGAGTTCTTATTCCCACGGAAAGTGGGCTCCGTTTGCGGCCACACGCCTTGTCAGAGAGGGCGGTGCCAATCTCGAAATTGGCAAATATGGCTGGATTTTTCCAAAACTAAAGCTGCCCGCAACTCGCATCCTGCATCTTCATAGAGCCCCAAAATTCACCTTCCAACTGATACCCAGAAGGTGGTTAATGATTTCCTATTCCTATGGAAAGTGTGACCCAATTACTGCCACAGGCCCTGCCCGACAGGGCAGTGCCAGGTTAGAAATGGAAAAACTTTGCTGGATTTCTCTAAAACTAAAGCTACCAGCAACTAGGACCTGGCAAGGCTTTAGAATACCAAACGTCACCTTTCAACTGATACCAAAACCCCGGGGAAATGACTTTCTTTTTTCCAGGGAAAACGGGCACTGCTTGCAGCCAATCGCCCTGTCCGACAGGGCGGTGACAGTTTAGGAACTGGCAAACTTTGCTGTATTTCTCCAAAACTAAAGCTGCCAGCAGCTAGCACCCTGCAAGTTGATAGAGCCTCAAAGGCCAACTTTCATCTGATCCCCAGTCGGTGGGAAATGACTTCCTATTCCTACCGAAAGTGGGCTTTTTACTGCCACAGGCCCTGCCCGTATGTGCAGTCCTAGGCTTGTAATGGGCAAACTTTACTGGATTTCTCCAAAACTACAGCTGCCAGCAACTAGGACCCTGCAAGACCTTAGAGCCCCAAGGCCAGCATATATCTGATACCAAAACCCTGGGGAGAGGACTTCTTTTTCCCATGGAAAATGGCATCCGTTTGCAGAAATTCGCCCTGTTCGACAGGGCGGCGCCAGTTTAGGAACTGGCAAACTTTGCTGTATTTCTCCAAAACTAAAGCTGCCAGCAGCTAGGACCCTGCAAGTTCATAGAGCCTCAAAGGCCACCTTTCATCTGATCCCCAGACGGTGGGAAATGACTTCTTATTCCTACGGAAAGTGGGGTCTGTTTAGTGCCACAGGCCCTGCCTGACAGGGCATTGCCAAGCGTGACATTGGCAAACTTTCCTGGATTGCTCTAAAACTAAAGCTGCCAGCACCTAGGACCCTGCAAGGCTATAGAGCCCCAAAAGTCACCTTGCAACTGATACCCAGACCTGGAGGAAAGGACTTCTTTTTCCCATGGAAAGTGGCCTCCGTTTGTGGCCGCTCGCCCAGACCGACAGGGCGGTGCCAGGTTAGAATTTTGCAGACATTGATGGATTTCTCCAAAACTAAAGCTGCCTTTCTCCAAAGGCTACCTTTCATGTGATACCTGGACAGTGGAAAACAACTTCCTATTCCGGCAGAAAGTGGGCTCTGTTGGCTGCCACAGGCCCTGCCTGTAAGGGCAGTCCTAGGCTAGAAATGGAAAAACTTTGCTGGATTGCTCTATAACTAAAGCTGACAGAGACTAGGACCCTGCAAGACCTTAGAGCCCCAAGGCCACCATATATCTGATACCAGGACCCTGGGGAGAAGACATCTTTTTCCCATGGAAAATGGCATCCGTTTGCAGAATCTTGTCCTGACCGACAGGGCGGCGCCAGGTTAGAAATTGGCAAACTTTGCTGGATTTCTCCAAAACTAAAGCTGCCATCAGCTAGCACCCTGCAAGTTGATAGAGCCTCAAAGGCCACCTTTCATCTGATCCCCAGTCGGTGGGAAATGACTTCCTATTCCTACCGAAAGTGGGCTCTTTTTGCTGCCACAGGCCCTGCCCGTATGTGCAGTCCTAGGCTTGTAATGGGCAAACTTTGCTGGATTTCTCCAAAACTACAGCTGCCATCAACTAGGACCCAGCAAGACCTTAGAGCCCCAAGGCCACCATATATCTGATACCAGGACCCTGGGGAGAGGACTTCTTTTTCCCATGGAAAATGGCATCCGTTTGCAGAATCTTGTCCTGACCGACAGGGCGGCGCCAGGTTAGAAATTGGCAAACTTTGCTGGATTTCTCCAAAAGTAAAGCTGACAGCAACTAGGACCCTGCATGGCCTCAGAGCCCCAAAGGCCACCTTTCATCTACTACCCAGACGGTGGGAAATGAGTTCTTATTCCCAATGCAAAGTGGGCTCTGTTTGCGGCCACACGCCTTGTCAGACAGGGCGGCGCCAACCTCAAAATTGGAAAAATTTGCTGGATTTTTCCAAAATTAAAGCTGCCCGCAACTCGCATCCTGATTGGTCATAGAGCCACAAAATTGACCATTCAACTGATACCCAGAAGGGGGTTAATGATTTCTTATTCCTATGGAAAGTGTGACCCATTTACCGCCACAGGCCCTGCCCGACAGGGCAGTGCAAGGTTAGAAATGGAAAAACTTTGCTGGATTTCTCTAAAACTAAAGCTGCCAATAACTAGGACCCTGAAAGGCTATAGAGCCCCAAAAGTCACCTTGCAACTGATACCCAGACCTGGAGGAAAGGACTTCATTTTTCCCATGGAAAATGGCCTCCGTTTGTGGCCGCTCGCCCAGACCGACAGGGCGGCGCCAGGTTAGAATTTTGCAGACTTTGATGGATTTCTCCGAAACTAAAGCTGCCTTTCTCCAAAGGCTACCTTTCATCTGATACCTGGACAGTGGTAAACGACTTCCTATTCCTACAGAAAGGGGGCTCTGTTTGCTGCCACAGGCCCTGCCCGTAAGGGCAGTCCTAGGCTAGAAATGGGCAAACTTTGCTGGATTTCTCCAAAACTACAGCTGCCAGCAACTAGGACCTTGAAAGACCTTAGAGCCCCAAGGCCAGCATATATCTGATACCAGGACCCTGGGGTGAGGACTTCTTTTTCCCATGGAAAATGGCATCCGTTTGCAGCATCTTGTCCTGACCGACAGGGTGGCGCCAAGTTAGAAATTGGCAAACTTTTCTGGATTTCTCCAAAAGTAAAGCTGACAGCAACTAGGACCCGGCAAGGCCTCAGAGCCCCAATCGCCACCTTTCATCTACTACCCAGACGGTGGGAAATGAGTTCTTATTCCCACGGAAAGTGGGCTCCGTTTGCGGCCACACGCCTTATCAGACATGGCGGTGCCAATCTCGAAATTGGCAAACTTGGCTGGAATTTGCCAAAACTAAAGCTGCCCGCAACTCGCATCCTGCTTGTTCATAGACCCCCAAAATTCGCCTTTCAACTTATGCCCATAAGGTGGTTAATGATTTCCTATTCCTATGGAAAGTGTGACCCATTTACCGGTGCAGGCCCTGCCTGTAAGGGCAGTCCTAGGCTAGAAATGGGCAAACTTTGCTGGATTTCTCCAAAACTAAAGCTGCCAGCAACTAGGACCCGGCAAGGCTTTAGAATACCAAACGTCACCTTTCAACTGATACCAGAACCCTGAGGAAATGACTTCTTTTTTCCCGGGAAAACGGGCACTGTTTGCGGCCACTCGCCCTGTCCGACAGGGCGGCGACAGTTTAGGAACTGGCAAACTTTGCTGTATTTCTCCAAAAGTAAAGCTGTCAGCAGCTAGGACCCTGCAAGTTCATAGAGCCTCAAAGGCCACCTTTCATCTGATCCCCAGACGGTGGGAAATGACTTCTTATTCCTATGGAAAGTGGGGTCTTTTTAGTGCCACAGGCCCTGCCTGACAGGGCATTGCCAAGCGTGACATTGGCAAACTTTCCTGGATTGCTCTAAAACTAAAGCTGCCAGTAACTAGGACCCTGAAAGGCTATAGAGCCCCATAGGTCACCTTGCAACTGATACCCAGACCTGGAGGAAAGGACTTCTTTTTCCCATGGAAAGTGGCCTCCGTTTGTGGCCGCTCGCCCAGACCGACAGGGCGGTGCCAGGTTAGAATTTTGCAGACATTAATGGATTTCTCCAAAACTAAAGCTGCCTTTCTCCAAAGGCTACCTTTCATGTGATACCTGGACAGTGGTAAACGACTTCCTATTCCTGCAGAAAGTGGGCTCTGTTGGCTGCCACAGGCCCTGCCCGTAAGGGCAGTCCTAGGCTAGAAATGGGCAAACATTGCTGGATTTCTCCAAAACTACAGCTGCCAGAGACTAGGACCCTGCAAGACCTTAGAGCCCCAAGGCCAGCATATATCTGATACCAGGACCCTGGGGAGAAGACATCTTTTTCCCATGGAAAGTGGCATCTGTTTGCCGCCTCTTGTCTTGACCGACAGGGCGGCGCCAGGTTAGAAATTGGCAAACTTTGATGTATTTCTCCAAAACTAAAGCTGCCATCAGCTAGCACCCTGCAAGTTGATAGAGCCTCAAAGGCCACCTTTCATCTGATCCCCAGTCGGTGGGAAATGACTTCCTATTCCTACAGAAAGTGGGCTCTTTTTGCTGCCACAGGCCCTGCTCGTATGGGCCGTCCTAGGCTTGTAATGGGCAAACTTTGCTGGACTTCTCCAAAACTACAGCTGCCATCAACTAGGACCCAGCAAGACCTTAGAGCCCCAAGGCCAGCATATATCTGATACCAGGACCCTGGGGAGAGGACTTCTTTTTCCCATGGAAAATGGCATCCGTTTGCAGAATCTTGTCCTGACCGACAGGGCGGCGCCAGGTTAGAAATTGGCAAACTTTGCTGGATTTCTCCAAAAGTAAAGCTGACAGCAACTAGGACCCTGCAAGGCCTCAGAGCCCCAAAGGCCACCTTTCATCTACTACCCAGACGGTGGGAAATGAGTTCTTATTCCCAATGGAAAGTGGGCTCCGTTTGCGGCCACACACCTTGTCAGACAGGGCAGTGCCAACCTCAAAATTGGAAAACTTTGCTGGATTTTTCCAAAATTAAAGCTGCCCGCAACTCGCATCCTGATTGGTCATAGAGCCCCAAAATTCACCTTTCAACTGATACCCAGAAGGGGGTTAATGATTTCCTATTCCTATGGAAAGTGTGACCCATTTACCGCCACAGGCCCTTCCCGACAGGGCAGTGCCAGGTTAGAAATGGAAAAACTTTGCTGGATTTCTCTAAAACTAAAGCTGCTGGCAACTAGGACCCGGCCAGGCTTTAGAATACCAAACGGCACTTTTCTATTGATAGCAAAACCCTGGGGAAATGACTTCTTTTTTCCAGGGAAAATGGGCACTGTTTGCGGAAATTCGCCCCCTCCGATAGGGCGGCGACAGTTTAGTAGCTGGCAAACTTTGCTGTATTTCTCCAAAAGTAAAGCTGCCAGCAGCTAGGACCCTGCAAGTTCATAGTGCCTCAAAGGCCACCTTTCATCTGATCCCCAGACGGTGGGAAATGACCTCTTATTCCTACGGAAAGTGGGGTCTGTTTAGTGCCACAGGCCCTGCCTGACAGGGCATTGCCAAGCGTGACATTGGCAAACTTTCCTGGATTGCTCTAAAACTAAAGCTGCCAGTAACTAGGACCCTGCAAGGCTATAGAGCCCCAAAAGTCACCTTGGAACTTGTCGTGAACGGCGGGAGAAATGCGACACACCATATGCGATGAATAGCAAATCCTGAAATTTATTGAAACCCCACACATATTTATAGTGGTGTTAATGAAGCTTATACATATTGCAAAAGCTGAGCTCATTATTGGTTAAAGCACACTTAGATCAACCACACCTACTTCTATCTTCTAACAATTATTTTGCTTCTATGTTTGCATTCTTCTAACTTTTCTACCTACGATAACTACATTTTCTGGCAAGCGATTTTCTCCCCCGTCTTCCCGTTTCAGAGAAGGTCACTGTGACCTTTGTCAGTGATTGGACACTGGTTGCTCAGTTCCCAGCTTGTTTTCCCTATCCTTATCCATTGGTATCACATCGAAATGTCCTTTCTCAGCTAACCAATTATCCAAAAAGCTCTCTACATCTCCCCTGTTTTTCTGTTGAACAATCATGGTTTGATTAAATGCAGTAGTTATCATCTTTCGCACCATATTCTGTAAGCATATACAAAAACAAGGCAAGACTAATACTAACAGCAAAGCTACAATAGCTACTACAATGCTAATCTTAACAATAGAACGTAACCATGATCCTAAGTTTAAAGATTTGAGCCATCCATCAATACCAAGGCCTGATTCCTCCTGTAAGTTCCCAGTTAACCTCCGTAACTCAGAGAGCTGTGAGTGTACAGATTGTGCATGGTCAGAGAGATTCATGCAACACATGCCCTCAAATTCATCACAACCATGGCCTTGTGCAAGTAAGAGAAAATCAATTGCAGCTCTATTTTGAAGCGTCGCATGGCGAATAGAATCTACATCAAGCAAAAGACTGGAAATTGCTAAAGAAGTTGCATTTGTTTGTTTAGCAAGCCAACACCCTAACTTATTTAAAATAGCCTGAGCACCTGCTGCTGATACCCCTGGAGTTCAGCCGGTCGAGATGTTCCATCAAACACAGCTGCTTGGGTCCACTTAGCAGGTACCCACAAAGATCCTGTAGGAGTAGAAACACAAAGATACCCGCGACCCCAATATAACACCTTAGCAGGACCTTGCCATTGTCCTGTCTTGGGATCCCTGTATCTTACCCATACATCTTTCTTTACACCATCTGTTTCATGTACATAGTGACAAATCACAGCAGGAACCTTATTTTCCCCAAAAACACACAGATGGTTCAAGACAAACAAGCACTTTAACAATCTCTCTTGTGGCTCTCTGGTATCCCTATATTTACTCAGATATCTTTTCAAGGTACCATTTGCGCTCTCAACAATCGCTTGTCCTGTAGGAGAATTGGGGAGGCCTGTTATGTGTTCTATCCCCCACATTTGCAGAAACTGCTTTATTCTCTTGCTACAGTAAGCAGGCCCATTATCTGTCTTGATGCGCTGTGGCACTCCCATTACTGCAAAACAACTGCTGAGATGTCTCTCTACCTGCCCTGCTTTTTCACCAGTCTGTGCTGTGGCCCATATGAAATGACTGTAAGTGTCTATGGTAACATGTACATACTTCAACTTCCCAAACTCTGCCACATGTGTGACATCCATTTGCCAGGTCTCATTTGTGCTCAGCCCTCTCGGGTTAACTCCCAGACCTAAGCCACAGCCTCCATTATGATGACTGCATATAGGACAGGCTTTGACTATTGCCCGAGCCTCCTCCATAGATATCTGAAATTCTCTATGGAGGCCCTTTGCATTCTGGTGGAACATGGAGTGTGCCTCTCTGGCTATGGTTTGTTTGGGAATCGGAGTCGCTTGTGTGATTGAGACTAATTTATCTGCTCGCATGTTACCCTCTCCCAGACCAATATCCCATTTGTGACTTCTGATATGGATAACACAAAAAGAATGCTTTCTTAGCTTAATTGCTCTCTGTAGTTGCATAAACAGCTCATGTAACCTCTTGTTCTGAACCTCTTTTATAGAGGCATCCTCTATTCGCTCACACACTCCTGCAACATACAAAGAATCTGTTACAATGTTAAGAGGTCCAGAGAAATGCATCATGGCCCATACAACAGCCAATAGCTCCATCGTTTGTAAAGTGTCCACCTCAGTAGCTCGGAGTATGTGATGATGCCATTGTCCCTTTTCTCGCCAGGTCACTGCAGCAGTTTTGGATTTTCTTCCTGCATCAGTGTAGGCAGTTATAGCATCCGATAAGGGCTTCAGTGATCTTTTTGGGCATTGAATCCAACCCCATTGTCCTACCCAATTCAATGGTACATTGGGAATATCATCAGTGGCAGTCACGCTACCGGCTCCCAACAGGGCCTCTTGTAACTCCATACTGTTTGCCAGATACCATGTCAATGTATCCTTTTTCATTGGTATCTGTATCTGATCAGGTTCCTTTCCCATAATCTGTATTGTCCGTTCACGACCCTTTCTGAGCAGATCAGCTAAACTTTCAATTTTCTGAAGAAGAGTTTTATGTTGTTGAAGTGGAGGAGATATCCATTCCAAGGCCCATGTCTCCCCCGTTTTTCTGTTATGCTGTGTAAGTGCACCCAGCAAAAATTTTGGTCCACACCAAACTGTCAACTGTATAGGAAGATCGAGATCACGTCTCCGAACACTGCCTTGTGTAACACAGTCCAATATCTGCTGCAGTGTCTCAACCTGCTCAGGGGTTATACGAACAGGCTGTGCCGGATCAGTCCCCTTCAGTAAAGGTCGAAGCTCATCCAAGAGGTCATTAAGGATACCAACAATGGGGCGTAGCCACTGTAGGTCCCCCAGTAATTTCTGAACATCATGCAATGTATGTAATTTAATGTTTAATTGCAATTTCTGAGGGGTAACAATTTGATCAGTAAGTGTCCACCCCAAATATTTCCACGGTGCAGATAACTGAATTTTCTCAGAAGCTACAGTCAGTCCATGGAGCTTCAAAGCATCATGTATTGCCTGAATTTGTTGACGCGCAAAAGGTTCCGGTTGTGCAAATAAAATGTCATCCATATAATGGTAAATGATTGTGCCAGGCCAGGCATGTCGCAAGGGTTGTAAAGCTGCATCGACATAAAGTTGACACAAGGTGGCGCTGTTCCGCATGCCCTGGGGAAGAGATACCCATTCAAATCTCTTGTCCGGCTCTGCCCTGTTTAAAGACGGCAGAGTGAACGCAAACCTCCGAGTATCTCGAGGATGCAGAGCAATAGTAAAAAAGCAGTCCTTCAGATCAATAATCAAAAGTGGCCAGTCCCTTGGTAGCATAGCCGGGTTAGGTAAACCAGGTTGTAGGGCTCCCATTGGCTCCATCTGTTCATTCACAGCTCGCAAATCGTGTATTAAGCGATACTTTCCCGACTTGTTTTTAATCACAAAGATGGGCGTGTTCCATGGACTTGTTGACAGCTGTAAATGTCCTTGTTTATATTGTTCGTATACCAGCATGTGAACCTGCTCGAGACTTTCCCTTTTTAAAGGCCACTGCTTAACCCATACCGGAACATCCGTGGTCCAGGTTAATGGGATTGGGAAAGTCCATGCAATGGCCCTTGCAAGGTCACTGTCTGACCCGGGGACGAGCGAACCATTAAGCGGAGGAGGTGTAGGGCTTGACACCGGGACAGACGGCGTGGACGGCACGGCCGGAGGACACGCGGGGGGGGGGCTGCTGCCCGAAGCAGGAACTGGTAGCAGCGGGGAGCCGTTGTCTGGAGCGGGGGCTGGGGTTGGCGGGGAGCCGCCGCTTATTGCAGATGCCGGTGCCGGCGGCAGACCGCCATATGGGGCAGGAACCGAAATCGGTGAGGGGGTGCTACTTTAAACAGGCGCCGAAGCTGGCGGGGCCGTGCTGCTTAGAGCAGGCGCCGATGGGGGTGGGGAACTGCCGTTTAAAGTAGAAGGCGATGCCGGCGGCAGATTTACAGTGGGTGTAACAGGAGGCAGCGGGGAACCAAACCAGTCCCCATAACTCCTGTTCCTTTCATGAGCTGCGCTGGCCTGCCGGGCAGCTCTTTCCTCTGCCTGGTATTTTAGCAATTCATCATGAACGACACGCCATAACTTCCCCCACTTTCTCGCGGTCTTATCATCATCTATGACTGCCTGCCACAGCTTATCCCCAAATATACGCCACTCCGACAATTCATGCACCGTGTGCGGATTACGAAAAAGCCCCTGTGCACACCCATAAGCTAACAACCCAGGAAGCTCTTTCGGTAAATCTATACCCTTAACCTGACGCCCTCGTAGAAAATCAGTAAATAAATCATATGCTGCTTGCCTTTCCTTATCCATGTTAAACGATAACAGCGCGCTTCTTGCAGCTCTTTTCAGGCTTCCGGCAGCACGTATCAGCCGGGCCCCCCTGTGGAGTCGCCCAGGGCCGGCACCTTCCCGTTTTCAGCGGTGCTTATTGCCGTCCTCAGCTGCGATAGGACCTGACTTAGCTCACGCCGCCGACCGTGGCTATTCCCGCAGAAAGACGTCCGGGGTCACCATTTGTCGAGAACGGCGGGAGAAATGCGACACACCATATGCGATGAATAGCAAATCCCGAAGTTTATTGAAACCCCACACATATTTATATTGGTGTTAATGAAGCTTATACATATTGCAAAAGCTGAGCTCATTATTGGTTAAAGCACACTTAGATCAACCACACCTACTTCTATCTTCTAACAATTATTTTGCTTCTATGTTTGCATTCTTCTAACTTTTCTACCTACGATAACTACATTTTCTGGCAAGCGATTTTCTCCCCCGTCTTCCCGTTTCAGAGAAGGTCACTGTGACCTTTGTCAGTGATTGGACACTGGTTGCTCAGTTCCCAGCTTGTTTCCCCTATCCTTATCCATTGGTATCACATCGAAATGTCCTTTCTCAGTAAACCAATTAGCCAAAAAGCGCTCTACGGGAACTGATACCCAGACGTGGAGGAAAGGACTTCTTTTTCCCATTGAAAATGGCCTCCCTTTGTGGCCACTCGCCCAGACCGACAGGGCGGCGCCAGGTAAGAATTTTGCAGACTTTGATGGATTTCTCCAAAACTAAAGCTGCCTTTCTCCAAAGGCTACCTTTCATCTGATACCTGGACGGTGGTAAACGACTTCCTATTCCTACAGAAAGTGGGCTCTGTTTGCTGCCACAGGCCCTGCCCGTATGGGCAGTCTTAGGCTAGAAATGGGCAAACTTTGCTGGATTTCTCCAAAACTACAGCTGCCAGCAACTAGGACCCTGCAAGATCTTAGAGCCCCAAGGCCAGCATATATCTGATACCAGGACCCTGGGGAGAGGACTTCTTTTTCCCATGGAAAATGGCATCCGTTTGCAGCATCTTGTCCTGACTGAGAGGGCGGCGCCAGGTTAGAAATTGTCAAACTTTGCTGGATTTCTCCACAAGTAAAGCTGACAGCAACTAGCACGCTGCAAGTTCATAGAGCCTCAAAGGCCACCTTTCATCTACTACCCAGACGGTGGGAAATGACTTCTTATTCCTACGGAAAGTGGGGTCTGTTTAGTGCCACAGGCCCTGCCTGACAGGGCATTGCCAAGCGTGACATTGGCAAACTTTCCTGGATTGCTCTAAAACTAAAGCTGCCAGCAACTAGGACCCTGCAAGACCTTAGAGCCCCAAAAGTCACCTTGCGACTGATACCCAGACCTGGAGGAAAGGACTTCTTTTTCCCATGGAAAGTGGCCTCCGTTTGTGGCCGCTCGCCCAGACCGATAGGGCGGCGCCAGGTTAGAATTTTGCAGACTTTGATGGATTTCTCCAAAACTAAAGCTGCCTTTCTCCAAAGGCTACCTTTCATCTTATACCTGGACGGTGGTAAACAACTTCCTATTCCTATAGAAAGTCGGCATTGTTCTGCCACAGGCCCTGCCCGTAAGGGCAGTCCTAGGCTAGAAATGGGCAAACTTTGCTGGATTTCTCCAAAACTACAGCTGCCAGAAACTAGGACCCTGCAAGACCTTAGAGCCCCAAGGCCACCATATATCTTATACCAGGACCCTGGGGAGAGGACTTCTTTTTCCCATGGAAAATGGCATCCGTTTGCAGCATCTTGTCCTGACCGATAGGGCGGCGCAAGGTTAGAAATTGGCAAACTTTGCTGGATTTCTCTAAAACTAAAGCTGACAGCAACTAGGACCCTACAAGGCCTCAGAGCCCCAAAGGCCACCTTTCATCTACTGCCCAGACGGTGGGAAATGAGTTCTTATTCCCACGGAAAGTGGGCTTCATTTGCGGCCACACGCCTTGTCAGACAGGGCGGTGCCAATCTCGAAATTGGCAAACTTTGCTGGATTTTTCCAAAACTAAAGCTGCCCGCAACTCGCCTCCTGCTTGTTCATAGAGCCCCAAATCTCACCTTTCAACTGATACCCAGAAGGTGGTTAATGATTTCCTATTCCTATGGCAAGTGTGACCCATTTACTGCCACAGGCCCTGCCCGACAGGGCAGTGCCAGGTTAGAAATGGAAAAACTTTGCTGGATTTCTCTAAAACTAAAGCGGCCAGCAACTAGGACCCGGCAAGGCTTTAGAATACCAAACGTCACCTTTCAACTGATACCAAAACCCTGGGGAAATGACTTCTCTTTTCCAGGGAAAACGGGCCCTTTTTGCGGCCACTCGCCCTGTCCGACAGGGCGGCGACAGTTTAGGAACTGGCAAGCTTTGCTGTATTTGTCCAAAACTAAAGCTGCCAGCAGCTAGGACCCTGCAAGTTCATAGAGCCTCAAAGGCCACCTTTCATCTGATCCCCAGACGGTGGGAAATGACTTCTTATTCCTACGGAAAGTGGGGTCTGTTTAGCGCCACAGGCCCTGCCTGACAGGGCATTGCCATACGTGACATTGGCAAACTTTCCTGGATTGCTCTATAACTAAAGCTGCCAGTAACGAGGACCCTGCAAGTCTATCGAGCCCCAAAAGTCACCTTGCAACTGATACCCAGACCTAGAGGACAGGACTTCTTTTTCCCATGGAAAATGGCCTCCGTTTGTGGCCACTCGCCCAGACCCACAGGGCGGCGCCAGGTTTGAAATTGGTAAACTTTGCTGGACTTCTCCAAAACTAAAGTTGCCTTTCTCCAAAGGCTACCTTTCATCTGGTACCTGGACGGCGGTAAACGACTTCCTATTCCTACAGAAAGTGGGCTCTGTTTGCTGCCACAGGGCCTGCCAAGAAGGGCTGTCCGAGGCTAGAAATGGGCAAACTTTGCTGGATTTCTCGAAAGCTACAGCTGCCAGCAACTAGGACCCTGAAAGGCCTTAGAGCCCCAAGGCCACCATATATCTGATACCAGGACCCTGGAGAGAGGACTTCTTTTTCCCATGGAAAATGGCATCCGTTTGCAGCATCTTGTCCTGACCGACTGGGTGGCGCCATGTTAGAAATTGGCAAACTTTGCTGGATTTCTCCAAAAGTAAAGCTGACAGCAACTAGGACCCTGCAAGGCCTCAGAGCCCCAAAGGCCACCTTTCATCTACTACCCAGACGGTGGGAAATGAGTTCTTATTCCCACGGAAAGTGGGCTCCGTTTGCGGCCACACGCCTTGTCAGACAGGGCGGTGCCAATCTAGAAATTGGAAAACTTTGCTGGATTTTTCCCAAACTAAAGCTGCCCGCAACTCGCATCCTGCTTGTTCATAGAGCCCCAAAATTCACCTTTCAACTGATACCCAGAAGGTGGTTAATGATTTCCTATTCCTATGGCAAGTGTGACCCAATTAACTGCCACAGGCCCTGCCCGACATGGCAGTGCCAGGTTAGAAATGGAAAAACTTTGCTGGATTTCTCTAAAACTAAAGCTGCCAGCAACTAGGACCCTGCATGTTCATAGAGCCTCAAAGGCCACCTTTCATCTGATCGCCAGACGGTGGGAAATGACTTCTTATTCCTACGGAAAGTGGGGTCTGTTTAGTGCCACAGGCCCTGCCTGACAGGGCATTGCAAAGCGTGACATTGGCAAACTTTCCTGGATTGCTCTAAAACTAAAGCTGCCAGTAACTAGGACCCGGCAAGGCTTTAGAATACCAAACGTCACCTTTCAACTGATACCAAAACCCTGGGGAAATGACTTCTTTTTTCCAGGGAAAATGGGCACAGTTTGCGGCCACTCGCCCTGTCCGACAGGGCGGCGACAGTTTAGGAACTGGCAAGCTTTGCTGCATTTCTCCAAAACTAAAGCTGCCAGCAGCTAGGACTTTGCAAGTTCATAGAGCCTCAAAGGCCACCGTTCATCTGATCCCCAGACGGTGGGAAATGACCTCTTATTCCTACGGAAAGGGGGGTCTGTTTAGTGCCACAGGCCCTGCCTGACAGGGCATTGCCAAGCGTGACATTGGCAAACTTTCCTGGATTGCTCTAAAACTAAAGCTGCCAGTAACTAGGACCCTGCAAGGCTATAGAGCCCCAAAAGTCACCTTGCAACTGATACCCAGACCTGGAGGAAAGGACTTCTTTTTCCCATGGAAAATGGCCTCCGTTTGTGGCCGCTCGCCCAGACCGACAGGGCGGCGCCAGGTTAGAATTTTGCAGACTTTGATGGATTTCTCCAAACCTAAAGCTGCCTTTCTCCAAAGGCTACCTTTCATCTGATACCTGGACGGTGGTAAACGACTTCCTATTCCTACAGAAAGTGGGCTCTGTTTGCTGCCACAGGCCCTGCCCGTAAGGGCAGTCCTAGGCTAGAAATGGGCAAACTTTGCTGGATTTCTCCATAACTACAGCTGCCAGCAACTAGGACCTTGAAAGACCTTAGAGCCCCAAGGCCAGCATATATCTGATACCAGGACCCTGGGGAGAGGACTTCTTTTTCCCATGGAAAATGGCATCCGTTTGCAGCATCTTGTCCTGTCCGACAGGGCGGCGCCAGGTTCGAAATTGGCAAACTTTGCTGGATTTCTCCAAAAGTAAAGCTGACAGCAACTAGGACCCTGCAAGGCCTCAGAGCCCCAAAGGCAACCTTTCATCTACTACCCAGACGGTGGGAAATGAGTTCTTATTCCCACGGAAAGTGGGCTCCGTTTGCGGCCACACGCCTTGTCAGACAGGGCGGTGCCAATCTAGAAATTGGAAAACTTTGCCGGATTTTTCCCAAACTAAAGCTGCCCGCAACTCGCATCCTGCTTGTTCATAGAGCCCCAAAATTCACCTTTCAACTGATACCCAGAAGGTGGTTAATGATTTCCTATTCCTATGGCAAGTGTGACCCATTTACTGCCACAGGCCCTGCCCGACATGGCAGTGCCAGGTTAGAAATGGAAAAACTTTGCTGGATTTCTCTAAAACTAAAGCTGCCAGCAACTAGGACCCGGCAAGGCTTTAGAATAACAAAGGTCACCTTTCAACGGATACCAAAACCCTGGGGAAATGATTTTTTTTTTCCAGGGAAAATGGGCACTGTTTGCGGCCATTAGCCCTGTCCAACAGGGCGGCGACAGTTTAGGAACTGGCAAACTTTGCTGTATTTCTCCAAAACTAAAGCTGCCAGCAGCTAGGACCCTGCAAGTTCATAGAGCCTCAAAGGCCACCTTTCATCTGATCCCCAGACGGTGGGAAATGACTTCTTATTCCTACGGAAAGTCGGGTCTGTTTATGGCCACAGGCCCTGCCCGACAGGGCAGTGCCAGGTTAGAAATGGAAAAACTTGGCTGGATTTCTCTAAAACTAAAGCTGCCAGCAACTAGGACCCGGCAAGGCTTTAGACTACCAAACATCACCTTTCACCTGATACTAAAACCCTGGGGAAATGACTTCTTTTTCTCATGGAAAATGGCCTCCGTTTGTGGCCGCTCGCCCAGACCGACAGGGCGGCGCCAGGTTAGAATTTTGCAGACTTTGATGGATTTCTCCAAAACTAAAGCTGCCTTTCTCCAAAGGCTACCTTTCATCTGATACCTGGACGGTGGTAAACGACTTCCTATTCCTACAGAAAGTGGGCTCTGTTTGCTGCCACAGGCCCTGCCCGTGTGGGCAGTCCTAGGCTAGAAATGGGCAAACTTTGCTGGATTTCTCCAAAACTACAGCTGCCAGCAACTAGGACCCAGCAAGACCTTAGAGCCCCAAGGCCAGCATATATCTGATACCAGGACCCTGGGGAGAGGACTTCTTTTTCCCATGGAAAATGGCATCCGTTTGCGGCATCTTGTCCTGACCGACAGGGCGGCGCCAGGTTAGAAATTGGCAAACTTTGCTGGATTTCTCCAAAACTAAAGCTGACAGCAACTAGGACCCTGCAAGGCCTCAGAGCCCCAAAGGCCACCTTTCATCTACTACCCAGACGGTGGGAAATGAGTTCTTATTCCCAATGGAAAGTGGGCTCCGTTTGTGGCCACACGCCTTGTCAGACAGGGCGGTGCCAATCTTGAAATTTGGCAAATTTGGCTGGATTATTCCAAAACTAAAGCTGCCCGCAACTCGCATCCTGCTTGTTCATAGAGCCCCAAAATTCACCTTTCACTGATACCCAGAAGGTGGGTAATGATTTCCTATTCCTATGGAAAGTGTGACCAATTTACTGCCACAGGCCCTGCCCGACAGGGCAGTGCCAGGTTAGAAATGGAAAAACTTTGCTGGATTTCACTAAAACTAAAGCTGCCAGCATGTAGGACCCGGCAAGGCTTTAGAATACCAAACGTCACCTTTCAACTGATACCAAAACCCTGGGGAAATGACTTCTTTTTTCCAGGGAAATTGGGCACTGTTTGCGGCCACTCACCCTGTCCGACAGGGCGGCGACAGTTTAGGAACTGGCAAACGTTGCTGTATTTCTCCAAAACTAAAGCTGCCAGCAGCTAGGACCCTGCAAGTTCATAGAGCCTCAAAGGCCACCTTTCATCTGATCCCCAGACGGTGGGAAATGACTTCTTATTCCTACGGAAAGTCGGGTCTGTTTATGGCCACAGGCCCTGCCCGACAGGGCATTGCCAGGTTAGAAATGGAAAAACTTGGCTGGATTTCTCTAAAACTAAAGCTGCCAGCAACTAGGACCCGGCAAGGCTTTAGACTACCAAACATCACCTTTCACCTGATACTAAAACCCTGGGGAAATGACTTCTTTTTCTCATGGAAAATGGCCTCCGTTTGTGGCCGCTCGCCCAGACCGACAGGGCGGCGCCAGGTTAGAATTTTGCAGACTTTGATGGATTTCTCCAAAACTAAAGCTGCCTTTCTCCAAAGGCTACCTTTCATCTGATACCTGGACGGTGGTAAACGACTTCCTATTCCTACAGAAAGTGGGCTCTGTTTGCTGCCACAGGCCCTGCCCGTGTGGGCAGTCCTAGGCTAGAAATGGGCAAACTTTGCTGGATTTCTCCAAAACTACAGCTGCCAGCAACTAGGACCCAGCAAGACCTTAGAGCCCCAAGGCCAGCATATATCTGATACCAGGACCCTGGGGAGAGGACTTCTTTTTCCCATGGAAAATGGCATCCGTTTGCGGCATCTTGTCCTGACCGACAGGGCGGCGCCAGGTTAGAAATTGGCAAACTTTGCTGGATTTCTCCAAAACTAAAGCTGACAGCAACTAGGACCCTGCAAGGCCTCAGAGCCCCAAAGGCCACCTTTCATCTACTACCCAGACGGTGGGAAATGAGTTCTTATTCCCAATGGAAAGTGGGCTCCGTTTGTGGCCACACGCCTTGTCAGACAGGGCGGTGCCAATCTTGAAATTTGGCAAATTTGGCTGGATTATTCCAAAACTAAAGCTGCCCGCAACTCGCATCCTGCTTGTTCATAGAGCCCCAAAATTCACCTTTCAACTGATACCCAGAAGGTGGGTAATGATTTCCTATTCCTATGGAATGTGTGACCAATTTACTGCCACAGGCCCTGCCCGACAGGGCAGTGCCAGGTTAGAAATGGAAAAACTTTGCTGGATTTCACTAAAACTAAAGCTGCCAGCATGTAGGACCCGGCAAGGCTTTAGAATACCAAACGTCACCTTTCAACTGATACCAAAACCCTGGGGAAATGACTTCTTTTTTCCAGGGAAATTGGGCACTGTTTGCGGCCACTCACCCTGTCCGACAGGGCGGCGACAGTTTAGGAACTGGCAAACTTTGCTGTATTTCTCCAAAACTAAAGCTGCCAGCAGCTAGGACCCTGCAAGTTCATAGAGCCTCAAAGGCCACCTTTCATCTGATCCCCAGACAGTGGGAAATGACTTCTTATTCCTACGGAATGTGGGGTCTGTTTAGTGCCACAGGCCCTGCCTGACAGGGCATTGCCAAGCGTGACATTGGCAAACTTTCCTGGATTGCTCTAAAACTAAAGCTGCCAGTAACTAGGACCCTGCAAGGCTATAGAGCCCCAAAAGTCACCTGGCGACTGATACCCACACCTGGAGGAACGGTGTCGTGATACGGCGGGAGAAATGCGACACACCATATGCGATGAATAGCAAATCCCGATGTTTATTGAAACCCCACACATATTTTTATTGGTGTTAATGAAGCTTATACATATTGCAAAAGCTGAGCTCATTAATGGTTAAAGCACAATTAGATCAACCGCACCTACTTCTATCTTCTAACAATTATTTTGCTTCTATGTTTGCATTCTTCTAACTTTTCTACCTAAGATAACTACATTTTCTGCAAAGCGATTTTCTCCCCCGTCTTCCCGTTTCAGGGAAGGTCCCTGTGACGTTTGTCAGTGTTTGGACACTGGTTGCTCAATTCCCAGATTGTTTCCCCTATACTTATCCATTGGTATCACATCGAAATGTCCTTTCTCAGCTAACCAATTATCCAAAACGCTCTCTGCAGAAAGGACTTCTTTTCCCATGGAAAATGGCCTCCGTTTGTGGCCGCCCGCCCAGACCGACAGGGCGGCGCCAGGTTAGAATTTTGCAGACTTTGATGGATTTCTCCAAAACTAAAGCTGCCAGCAACTAGGACCCTGCAAGGCCTCAGAGCCCCAAAGGCCACCTTTCATCTACTACCCAGACGGTGGGAAATGTGTTCTTATTCCCACGGAAAGTGGGCTCCGTTTGCGGCCACACGCCTTGTCAGACAGGGCGGTGCCAATCTCGAAATTTGAAAACTTTGCTGGATTTTTCCAAAACTAAAGCTGCCCGCAACTCGCCTCCTGCTTGTTCATAGAGCCCCAAAATTCACCTTTCAACTGATACCCAGAAGGTGGTTAATGATTGTGACTGTGGTCACAAGGGTTTTCAGGATGAAGAAGAGACGAGAATGTTGACTCCATGATCAGAAGGCTTGATTTATTATTTTATGATATATGTTACATTAAGACTATACTAAAAAGAAATAGAAAGGAAAGGGTTTCTTCAGAAGCTAGCTAAGCTAAGAATAGAAAAGAATGAATAACAAAGATCTGTGTCTCAGACAGAGCAAGTGCCAGCTCTGCCATGAGTGGTCAAGAAATCCAAACACCCACAGGAGACCAATCACGGCTCTACCTGTTGCATTGCACAGCATCAGATAACCATTGTTTACTTTGGTTACTGAAACTGCAACTTCTCACAAGGAAAAATCCTAAGAAAGGATTTTTCATGAAAGATGTCTGCGACATGTCACCTTTTTTTATTTAGTTAAATTAAAAGGAAAAAGTGTTTGTAATTTTCTCTGCTGTACTCATGCCGAAGAAAAAGACAAACACTTGACAGGTTATCTGTTTCCAATCAAACTCCACTCAAGTGCTCCTGTGGAATGCACTGGGAATTTCTTCACCTGTAGAACATAAAATTCTATCATATTACTAAAACAATTCTATAATATAAGAAAATGCAAAAACAATGCAAAGAAAATTCAAGTCCAAGCAGCTGAGTTTCAGGAAAAGTCCATGGCTTGAAGATGTTCCTCTTTGCCATATCTGAAAGTTTCTTTTGGTCCTGAAACAGGCTTGCTACAGAAAAAGTCCATCAATAGTTATCAAAAGTCCATTGACAGTCTTCAAAGAATTTTGAGAAAATTTCTGAAATGTCTTGCCACAGCCCTTTATTGAACAACTTGGGCTGAAGCCAATCCCTGGCTCCTCAATGCCTCTGAGCTGCTGCCAGCTCTTTCACCCTTTTTTATTCAATTTAATTTTTTTTTTTTTTTTTTTTTTTTTTTTTTTTTTGTCCTGTCGGAAAGAGCAGCAGCAGCAGCAGAGGAGCCAGAGAGAGGCCCTTGGGGGCCCTGGCCCATGTGGAAGGATCAGGAACCCCAGACCTGGCCCACAGAAAGGTGGCCCAGGACCAGAAGGGGGAAGCAAAGCCCCCAAACCCAACAGGAGGCCGGGAGGTGGCCCTGGCCCAAGCAACCAAGGCAGACAGCCCAGGCCCAGCCCCCGAGGCAGGCTCTGCATTGGCACAGACCCGCACCCTGCTGCCAGTACAACCAAACGCTTCCTTTCCCCAAAATCACCGAGGCATGCCGGCAATGGGAAGACAGAAGCTGTCCCGAGAAACTTCGTCTCGGGTCTGGGGATGTCCTTTCCCCACAGCAGACAAGCGATGCTCGCTTCTTGCTGTGCCCTCTGCCTCTGCGATGCAAATGCACCAGGTGTTCCTCCCATCTGCCTCACGGCACCACCTCCACCCCCTCTGGGCTGGGGACCAGAGGCAGAACTTTCGGGACCCACCTCCCCCTCGCCGCTGGGGCGCGCGAGGGGCGGCAGAGAGATTCGCATCCTCCAGGGGGAAACCCCGGACCAAACACCCCCCAACCCGCCAAGAATGCTGATCTTGAAAACAGGCAGCCGGGCTGCGCCCACAGCCAGCTGTCGGGCCATGCCTCCTCCACGGAAGGACAGGCTGACGCCCTCTTCCCCTGTCCCAGCTCCCCCCGTAGGGGCAGCCCCGGGACAACCCGAAAAACTCGGGGAGGAAGTCACGCCGGATGCAGGAGGCACTGCTGCGGCTGCCGCCGGCTCCAAGGCAGCCTCTGACGCAGACACGGAGGACGGAGTCCCCGCAGGGGCGGGCAGCGGGGCCACCTGGGGAGGCGGCGGGGGCGGCGGGGGCGGCACGGGGTCGGCAGCATCTTCTGCGCCGGACATCGGCCGCAGAGGCGCAGTCGCAGAAGGCAGCGGGACGGCCAGAGGGAGCGGTGGATAGCTGTTGCCCAGCAACATCGGCGCAGCCGCGGGAAGCGGTGTCTCTGAGATAGATGCAGGCAGGGAAGCCGGCGGAACCGCGGCCGGAGCCCCCACAGGCTCTGCCGGAGGGACGGCCGCGGGATGGGCCGCGCGGGGAACCTCCCGCACCCGCGGGGCGGGCTGGGGCGGTGCCCGTGGCGCTGGCCGGGGCGGCGCCGCCCACTCCCATCCCCGCTGAGAGCAACGGGAGGGGGGAAAAAACGGCTCCGTCTGAGCATGCTCCGAAGACGCGGTAAAAAAACCTTCGGCTGCGGGCGAAACTTCGCCCCCCCACTGTGGTTCGGGGGGGCTGGAAAGCAGCAGAGCGTCCCCCTCCAAAGGGTCTTCCCCCGGAACCGGGGGGAACGGGGCTTTGCCCTTGCAGTTAGCAATCCAGGGAAAAACAGCTGCTCTCCGTTTCAAGACTAGAAAGAGCTTCAAAAAGGTTGGATAAATCGAGGGGCATCCGAACCCCCGGTATAAAAAGAATTGGAAAATGGAGCCCATACACTCCCAGACAAACACATCGAGGGCATATAGCACATTCGTAAAAAAACCAAAGAGCTTTGCCCATCGAAAAAACTCATAGAGATCTGTCTCCAACAGGAGAATTCTGTCCTCTTCACCCCATTTTTGCCAGAGGGCAATAAGTTTCTCCTCTGAAGGGGAGAATGGAACCTCATCCTCTAGGGGAGGAGTCCTCCAGATGAGCAGCCACAAACTGCGAATGGCCTCATCTTTAGGAGGGGAAAAACCAACAGTACCTTGTGACAGTGTCCAGGACTCTCTGGCCATCTGCATGGTTCTGCTGAGCTTTCCGAACATCTTCCTGGAGGCTTTTCAGAAGGTTCTCTTTGTGGTCAGCCTTGCTGTGAACTCTGTCCAAATCCGGATCTTCAGTTCTTCAGCTCCTGGCTAGAATCCACTTCTGTGGTCACTTGTGAAGCAACCATCAATGCCACACATTCAGGGCTCACCCAGTGCAGCAATGCTCCTCTGGTGGTCTCACCAAGTGATGATTGTCCTCCTCAGTCGGGGGTCACCAATTGTGACTGTGGTCACAAGGGTTTTCAGGATGAAGAAGAGACGAGAATGTTGACTCCATGATCAGAAGGCTTGATTTATTATTTTATGATATATGTTACATTAAGACTATACTAAAAACAAATAGAAAGGAAAAGGTTTCTTCAGAAGCTAGCTAAGCTAAGAATAGAAAAGAATGAATAACAAAGATCTGTGTCTCAGACAGAGCAAGAGCCAGCTCTGCCATGAGTGGTCAAGAAATCCAAACACCCACAGGAGACCAATCACGGCTCTACCTGTTGCATTGCACAGCATCAGATAACCATTGTTTACTTTGGTTACTGAAACTGCAACTTCTCACAAGGAAAAATCCTAAGAAAGGATTTTTCATGAAAGATGTCGGCGACAAATGATTTCCTATTCCCATGGAAAGTGTGACCCATTTACTACCACAGGCCCTGCCCGACAAGGCAGTGCCAGGTTAGAAATGGAAAAACTTTGCTGGATTTCTCTAAAACTAAAGCTGCCAGGAACTAGGACCCGGCAAGGCTTTAGAATACCAAACGTCACCTTTACACTGATACAAAAAGCCTGGGGAAATGACTTCTTTTTCCAGGGGAAAACGGGCACTGTTTGCGGCCACTCACCCTGTCCGACAGGGCGGCGACAGTTTAGGAACTGGCAAACTTTGCTGGATTTCTCCAAAACTACAGCTGCCAGCAACTAGGACCCTGCAAGACCTTAGAGCCCCAAGGCCAGCATATATCTGATACCAGGACCCTGGGGAGAGGACTTCTTTTTCCCATGGAAAATGGAATCCGTTTGCAGCATCTTGTCCTGACCGACAGGGCGGCGCCAGGTTTGAAATTGGCAAACTGTTCTAGATTTCTCCAAAAGTAAAGCTGACAGAAACTAGGACCCTACAAGGCCTCAGTGACCCAAAGGCCACCTTTCATCTACTACCCAGACGGTGGGAAATGCGTTCTTATTCCCACGGAAAGTGGGCTCCGTTTGCGGCCACACGTCTTGTCAGACAGGGCGGTGCCAATCTCGAAATTGGCAAACTTTGCAGGTTTTTTCCAAAACTAAAGCTGCCCGCAACTCGCATCCTGCTTGTTCATAGAGCCCCAAAATTCACCTGTCAACTGATACCCAGAAGGTGGTTAATGATTTCCTATTCCTATGGCAAGTGTGACCCATTTACTGCCACAGGCCCTGCCCGTCAGGGCATTGCCAAGCGTGACATTGGCAAACTTTGCGGGATTTCTCCAAAACTAGAGCTGCCTTTCTCCAAAGGCTACCTTTCATCTGATACCTGGACGGTGGTAAACGACTTCCTATTCCTACAGAAAGTGGGCTCTGTTTTCTGCCACAGGCCCTGCCCGTATGGGCAGTCTTAGGCTAGAAATGGGCAGACTTTGCTGGATTTCTCCAAAACTACAGCTGCCAGCAACTAGGACCCTGCAAGACCTTAGAGCCCCAAGGCCACCATATATCTGATACCAGGACCCTGGGGAGAGGACTTCTTTTTCCCATGGAAAATGTCATCCGTTTGCAGCATCTTGTCCTGTCCGACAGGGCGGCGCCAGGGTAGAAATTGGCAAACTTTGCTGGATTTCTCTAAAGTAAAGCTGCCAGCAACGAGGACCCTGCAACTTCATAGAGCCTCAAAGGCCACCTTTCATCTGATCCCCAGACGGTGGGAAATGACTTCTTATTCCTACGGAAAGTGGGGTCTGTTTAGTGCCACAGGCCCTGCCTGACAGGGCATTGCCAAGCGTGACATTGGCAAACTTTCCTGGATTTCTCTAAAACTAAAGCTGCCATTAACTAGGACCCTGCAAGGCTATAGAGCCCCAAAAGTCACCTTGCAACTGATACCCAGACCTGGAGGAAAGGACTTCTTTTTCCCATGGAAAATGGCCTCCGTTTGTGGCCGCTCGCCAACACCGACAGGGCGGCGCCAGGTTAGAATTTTGCAGACTTTGATGGATTTCTCCAAACCTAAAGCTGCCTTTCTGCAAAGGCTACCTTTCATCTGATACCTGGATGGTGGTAAACGACTTCCTATTCCTACAGAAAGTGGGCTCTGTTTGCTGCCACAGGCCCTGCCCGTAAGCGCAGTCCTAGGCTAGAAATGGGCAGACTTTGCTGGATTTCTCCAAAACTACAGCTGCCAGCAACTAGGACCCTGCAAGACCTTAGAGCCCCAAGGCCAGCATATATCTGATACCAGGACCCTGGGGAGAGGACTTCTTTTTCCCATGGAAAATGGCACCCGTTTGCAGCATCTTATCCTGACCGACAGGGCGGCTACAGTTTAGAAATTGGCAAACTTTGCTGGATTTCTCCAAAAGTAAAGATGACAGCAACTAGGACCCTGCAAGGCCTCAGAGCCCCAAAGGCCACCTTTCATCTACTTCCCAGACGGTGGGAAATGTGTTCTTATTCCCAGGGAAAGTGGGCTCCGTGTGCGGCCACACGCCTTGTCAGACAGGGCGGTGCCAATCTCGAACTTGGCAAACTTGGCTGGATTTTTCCAAAACTAAAGCTGCCCGCAACTCGCATCCTGCTTGTTCATAGAGCCCCAAAATTCACCTTTCAACTGATACCCAGAAGGTGGTTAATGATTTCCTATTCCTATGGAAAGTGTGACCCATTTACTGCCACAGGCCCTGCCCGTCATGGCATTGCCAAGCCTGACATTGACAATCTTTGTGGGATTTCTCCAAAACTAAAGCTGCCTTTCTCCAAAGGCTACCATTCATCTGATACCTGGACGGTGGTAAACGACTTCCTATTCCTACAGAAAGTGGGCTCTGTTTGCTGCCACAGGCCCTGCCCGTATGGGCAGTCTTAGGCTAGAAATGGGCAGACTTTGCTGGATTTCTCCAAAACTATAGCTGCCAGCAACTAGGCCCCTGCAAGACCTTAGAGCCCCAAGGCCAGCATATATCTGATACCAGGACCCTGGGGAGAGGACTTCTTTTTCCCATGGAAAATGGCATCCGTTTGCGGCATCTTGTCCTGACCGACAGGGCGGCGCCAGGTTAGAAATTGGCAAACTTTGCTGGATTTCTCCAAAACTAAAGCTGACAGCAACTAGGACCCTGCAAGGCCTCAGAGCCCCAAAGGCCACCTTTCATCTACTACCCAGACGGTGGGAAATGACTTCTTATTCCTACGGAAAGTGGGCTCTGTTTGCTGCCACAGGCCCTGCCCGTATGGGCAGTCCCAGGCTAGAAAGGGGCAAACTTTGCTGGATTTCTCCAAAACTACAGCTGCCAGCAACTAGGACCCTGCAAGACCTTAGAGCCCCAAGGCCAGCATATATCTGATACCAGGACCCTGGGGAGAGGACTTCTTTTTCCCATGGAAAATGGAA
The DNA here is from genome assembly GCF_037042795.1 of Molothrus aeneus. Taxonomy (NCBI): domain Eukaryota; kingdom Metazoa; phylum Chordata; class Aves; order Passeriformes; family Icteridae; genus Molothrus; species Molothrus aeneus. The sequence continues at coordinate 9,888,646 of NC_089679.1, read as the reverse complement.
TCCGTTTGCAGCATCTTGTCCTGACCGACAGGGCGGCGCCAGGTTTGAAATTGGCAAACTGTTCTGGATTTCTCCAAAAGTAAAGCTGACAGAAACTAGGACCCTACAAGGCCTCAGTGACCCAAAGGCCACCTTTCATCTGATCCCCAGACGGTGGGAAATGCGTTCTTATTCCCACGGAAAGTGGGCTCCGTTTGCGGCCACACGTCTTGTCAGACAGGGCGGTGCCAATCTCGAAATTGGCAAACTTTGCAGGTTTTTTCCAAAACTAAAGCTGCCCGCAACTCGCATCCTGCTTGTTCATAGAGCCCCAAAATTCACCTGTCAACTGATACCCAGAAGGTGGTTAGTGATTTCCTATTCCTATGGCAAGTGTGACCCATTTACTGCCACAGGCCCTGCCCGACAGGGCAGTGCCAGGTTAGAAATGGAAAAACTTTGCTGGATTTCTCTAAAACTAAAGCTGCCAGCATCTAGGACCCGGCAAAGCTTTAGAATACCAAACGTCACCTTTCAACTGATACCAAAACCCTGGGGAAATGACTTCTTTTTTCCAGGGAAAACGGGCACTGTTTGCGGCCACTCGCCCTGTCCGACAGGCAGGCGAGAGTTTAGGAACTGACAAACTTTGCTTTATTTCTCCAAACCTAAAGCTGCCCGCAGCTAGGACCCTGCAAGTTCATAGAGCCTCAAAGGCGACCTTTCATCTGATCCCCAGACGGTGGGAAATGACTTCTTATTCCTACGGAAAGTGGGGTCTGTTTAGTGCCTCAGTGCCTGCCTGACAGGGCATTGCCAAGCGTGACATTGGCAAAATTTCCTGGATTGCTCTAAAACTAAAGCTTCCAGTAACAAGGACCCTGCAAGGCTATAGAGCCCCAAAAGTCACCTTGCAACTGATACCCAGACCTGGAGGAAAAGACTTCTTTTTCCCATGGAAAATGGCCTCCGTTTGTGGCCACTCGCCTAGACCGACAGGGCGGCGCCAGGTGACAATTTTGCAGACTTTGCTGGATTTCTCCAAAACTAATGCTGACAGCAACTAGGACCCTGCAAGGCCTCACAGCCCCAAAGGCCACCTTTCATCTACTACCAAGACGGTGGGAAATGAGTTCTTATTCCCACGGAAAGTGGGCTCCGTTTGCGGCCACATGCCTTGTCAGACAGGGCGGTGCCAATCTCGAAATTGGCAAACTTTGCTGGATTTTTCCAAAACTAAATCTGCCCACAACTCGCATCCTGCTTGTTCATAGAGCCCCAAAATTCACCTTTCAACTGATACCCAGAAGGTGGTTAATGATTGTGGAAGGGGCTAACAACGGGATTGTTAGCTAATGGAGCGGGAAGAAGCTGAGAAGGAAGAAGAAACTGATAAGGAGCTCTCTCCAAGGCTGTAGCCAAGGAGACCGAGGGAAGAAAGATAGAAGAACTTTGCAGCTGGATGAAACATTTTTAGAAAGGTAATTAGGTCACCATAACTTCTCACCCATAGTATTATGTTGATTTATTGTGGCCGATAGTAAAGATAGAAGACAGATAAACAATTAGAAAGTGTATAAAAATCAGCCATATTCAATAATAATGTGTTTTCACCTGAGACTGCTTGTGGTCTCTGCTTTATGTTGTGACCGCCTCGACAGCAACCTTTGGTGACCCCGACGTGATAAGAAGTCGGTGGGGGCCCATACGAGGTCCTAGCAACTGGCAACCGTGACCCACTGGGACGTAGTGGGGGAGGCGGCGTTGGTGCAGCTGAGAGTGGCAGGTGGAAGCCACAGGGAGGTCCGGACCTGATTTTCTCCTATCAAGACACCTGGAAGAAGGTGAGCCACCAACTAGTAGTAATGGGACATAATTTAACTAAAGAGGAAGAAAATGTTCTGGCTACATGGAAAGTTTTGTTAAGAAATAAGGGAATTAATACGTCAGACTATGCCCTTCGAAATATACTGCTGTGGGCTAAATCACAGAATTTTGGCACTGATCCCCAAACAGCTTTTAGTGTTAAGGCATGGAAAAAAGTCGGGGACAGACTGTGGGAAGTCATCCGAAAGGGAGATAAACCGGTTGTCGATCTAGCAGTTACTTGGGAATCGCTCTTTGAGGCATTAAAGGAATGGAAAACAGAGCGAGAACAAGCAGAGCGGGATGCGGACGAAGAGTTGGGGCTGATAACAGAACCTGATGGGGGGGATGAGGCAGAGGGGGCCTCTGATGGGGAACTTGAAGAAAGTCCGGGTGCCATGCAAGTTACCTGGCAAGCTGCCAAAGCTTCCGGGAAGGCTGCCAAAGCTTCTGGGAAAGGTGCCAGAGCTTCTGGGAAAGCTGCCAAGGCTTCTGGGAAAGCTGCCAAAACTTCTGGGCAACCTGCCGTAGCATCCTCTTATCAGACCCCTAAACCTCTCTATCTCACACCTGCACAGCAGCTCGCAATGGTGCCTGTATATACTACACCGCTACGCCAGTTAGCTGAAATGTCTTTAGCAGAGAGACAAACACAGCCATCTTCCCCCCCGCTTCCCTCCGCTCTAGTCCAGCCGTCCGCCCCCCCCGCTCCCGTCTGAGCAGTTTGAACAACCTGCGAGGCCGTATCCTCCGTTACCTGACAGTGACAGCAGCAGCGAAGCAAGTGATGAGTCGCCTGCAGTAACACCTGAGTTGGGGCAAGGAGCTCTGGTCTCTTTACCTCCAAAGAGCTCTAGCCTTGCTGCCCCATGGACTTTGCCTCCATGTCAAGTAACTGTGCTTCCTCGACACCCTCAGGAGTTTTGGGAATTTGTTAGGAAGAAAGCAGTTGAAGAAAAGAATTAGGACACCATAGAAAGGTTAGGTGCTCCAAGAGTACCTCAGGAGAACAGTGCCAATGCAAATGTTGCTTGTGATAACCCTATGGCTTTTCCAGTCTTTAAAGCAGCTCCTGGAGCAGGGCAGGATGACAGTCATCACGTCTTTGCCTAGAGGGTTGTGCAAGACCTCCAATCGAAAGTGGCTCAGTACGGTATTAATTCCTCAGAGGTAATGCAATTAATACGTGTGATTAATGCAGATTTGCTTTCACCTTACGACATTGCGCATCTTGCTACAATTCTATTCCAGCCAGTACAATACGGTGTATTTCAAGAAACTTGGAGGCGCACAGCTGAACGCACTGCTTTAACAAATATGCAGTTGCCTCAACACGACCCTCGTCATGCTGTGAGTGTTGATGCCCTACTGGGCACTGGGCCTTTTGCCAATCCAGATTTACAGGCAAGGTGGGATCCTTCGATTTTGGCACAAGCTCAACAAATTAGCATGAGTGCCTTAACTAAAACAATGGAAATGGCAGCTCCAAAACAGAAATATGTCACTATACAGCAAGGGACGAGAGAACCATTTTTGCAATTTGCAGAAAAAACTTGCTGCAGCTATTGAGAAACAGGTAGAAGATGAAACTTTGCGAGACAAATTGTGCATACAATTGGCTAAAGAAAATGCAAACCCAGATTGCAGAAAGATTATTGATACTTTACCTGGGGAACCCACCTTGTCTGAAATGGTTACTGCGTGCTCAAAAGTTGGTTCAGTCGAGCATAAAATGGCAGCTCTTGCTGCAGTGCTAAGACCTTCAGCAAAATGTTATAATTGTAGACAACAAAGGCATGTAAGATCACAGTGTACCACAGTGTCAAATGCTGTCCGGAAAACAACATTTAAGCCAAGTGCAAGCAGCGATGTTGTGTGCAATCGCTGTGCTAAACTTGGGCACTATGCTAAACAGTGCAGGAGTAAATATCATGCAAATGGTCAGCTATTGCCGAGAAACCCAAAGAGGAGCGCGAAGGGGCGCGTGGGGAAACAAATACCCCAACAACAACAACAACCACAACAGCAAATGCGGGCCTTCCCAGCACTGCAAAGCTACCCATTTGCGAGCAATACTCAGGGGCAACAAGCGAGTCCGCAGGGATTGATATACCCACCGCTGACACAGTAACCATTCTGACAAAAGAAATATGTAAAGTGCCCCTTGATGCCTATGGTCCGATAGGACAGAGATTGAGTGCGTTTTTAATAGGGAGGTCGAGTACTACACTTAGAGGTATTCATGTGCATCTAAGGCTTATTGATGCCGATTATTTAGGACAGATTCATGCCATGGTATCCATCGATGACCCTCCTGTCACTATTCAGAAAGGAACCTGCATTGCTCAAATTGTACCTTTTGTGAGTTTTGTTCCAAATACAGTGGACCGAAGTCGCGGCGCAGGAAGTTTTGGATCAACAGGAGTACCTCGAGTGTTCTGGACTGAGAAAGTAACGGAGAGCCGTCCAGAAAAGACATGCATCCTCACTGCCAGTGGATGTCATCCAGGAACTATATCAGTAACAGGTTTGATTGACACTGGAGCAGATGTCACAATACTCTCGCGACTTTGCTGGCCTCAATCGTGGCCTCTCACTCATGCAAGTTTTGGACTCCTGGAGTTGGGTGGTGCTACAACAGGTGGCCTGTCAGCCATTGTAATTAATGTGAAACATCCTGATAGCCAACAAGCTAACATCAGACCCTATGTTGCCGATGCTCCTCAGAGTTTGTGGAGACGAGATTGCTTATCTCAATGGGGTGTCAAAATTACTACGGATTTTTAATGGGGGCCACTGTGATGCAGGGCAATGAACGTCCAGTTGTAGCCCTGACATAGTTGACAGATAAGCCTGTCTGAGTTCGCCAGTGGCCCCTTACTACTGAAAAGCTTACTGCCCTGCAAGAATTAGTCACAGAACAATTGCAAGCAAGACATATCGAAGAATCATTCAGTCCCTAGAATACCCCTGTTTTTGTAATAAAAAAGAAATCGGGAAAATAGAGACTTTTACATGATTTACGGCAGATAAATGCTGTAATGGCAACAATGGGAGCTTTACAACCAGGCCTTCCTACACCCACAATGATTCCACAAGAATGGCAAACTGATGTTACTAAAATACCAGAATTTGGTCGCTTTAAGTATGTTCATGTTACAGTTGATACTTTTTCTCATGCAATAGTTGCTTCAGCATTCACAGGAGAAAAAACTCGTGATGCTATTCGTCATTTTTATCATGCCTTTTCTGCTCTAGGTGTTCCGTGTCACATAAAAACAGATAACGGCCCAGCATATGCTTCGCAGAAAATGCAAGCATTCTTTCGTGCTTGGGGCATTGAGCATTCTACAAGCATTCCACGTGTCCCCACGGGCCAAGAAATTATTGAAAGAGCTCACGGACTTAAACGTCAGGTTCAAAAACAAAAAGGGGGAATGCAACAGGAGTCACCTCAAGTGAGATTAGATAAAGCTGTTTATGTGTTAAACTTTTTGCGTCCCCTACCTGATTCACAGTTATCTCCAATCTTTTACCATTTTTCTTCTTTGAATTCTAAGCAACCAGATTTCCGTAGAAATGTTAAGGTATGGGTTAAAGATTTGATTACTGGTATATGGTCTGGCCCAGTAGAACTGATAACCTGGGGGAGGGGTTATGCTTGTGTTTTGACAGATAATGGTCCTCAATGGGTTCCTGCTCACTGTGTTAAACCTTACCTAGAACGTGCAAGAAAAGACAAGATGGATAGTTCCGCAGTTGAAGCAGAACGTGCAGATGACACCAGCTAAGACCATATATCAGTACTCAAAGACAGATGAAAGACAGGAATGATTGTATTAAGAGTGGGAATTTTGTTGATAGTTGTGATTGTGAGTTTTGTGTGTCCCCTCTCTGCTGGGATTTTTGCAAAAGGCCCTGCAAAAATCCATAGCAGCGGTATTTACAGTCCAAAAACAAAAAGGGGGAATTGTGGAAGGGGCTAACAGCGGGCCTGTTAGCTAAAGGAGCGAGAAGAAGCTGAGAAGTAAGAAGAAACTGATAAGGAGCTCTCTCCAAGGCTGTAGCCAAGGAGACCAAGGGAAGAAAGATAGAAGAACTTTGCAGCTGGATGAAACATTTTTAGAAATGTAATTAGGTCACCATAACTTCTCACCAATAGTATTATGTTGATTTCTTGTGGCCAATAGTAAAGATAGAAGAAGGATAAACAAATAGAAAGTGTATAAAAATCAGCCATATTCAATAATAACATGTTGCCAACTGAGACTGCTTGTGGTCTCTGCTTTATGTCATGACCGCCTCGACAGCGACAAATGATTTCCTATTCCTATGGCAAGTGTGACCCATTTACTGCCGCAGGCCCTGCCCGACAGGGCAGTGCCAGGTTAGAAATGGAAAAACTTTCCTGGATTTCTCTAAAACTAAAGCTGCCTGTAACTAGGACCCTGCAAGGCTATAGAGCCCCAAAGGTCACCTTGCAGCTGATACCCAGACCTGGAGGAAAGGACTTCTTTTTCCCATGGAAAATGGCCTCTGTTTGTGGCCGCTCGCCCAGACAGACAGGGCGGCGCCAGGTAAGAATTTTGCAGACTTTGATGGATTTCTCCAAAAGTAAAGCTGCCTTTCTCCAAAGGCTACCTTTCATCTGATACCTGGACGGTGGTAAACGACTTCCTATTCCTACAGAAAGTGGGCTCGTTTACTGCCACAGGCCCTGCCCGTATGGGCAGTATTAGGCTAGAAATGGGCAAACTTTGCTGGATTTCTAAAACTAGAACTGCCAGCAACTAGGACCCTGCAAGACCTTAGAGCCCCAAGGCCACCATATATCTGATACCAGGACCCTGGGGAGAGGACTTCTTTTTCCCATGGAAAATGGCATCCGTTTGCAGCATCTTGTCCTGACCGACCGGACGGCGCAAGGTTAGAAATTGGCAAACTTTGCTGGATTTCTCCAAAACTAAAGCGGACAGAAACTAGGACACTGCACAGCCTCAGAGCCCCAAAAGGAAACCTTTCATCTACTACCCAGACGGTGGGAAATGAGTTCTTATTCCCACGGAAAGTGGGCTCCGTTTGCGGCCACACGCCTTGTCAGACAGGGCGGTGCCAATCTCGAAATTGGCAAACTTGGCTGGATTTTTCCAAAAGAAAAGCTGCCCGCAACTCACATCCTGCTTGGTCATAGAGCCCCAAAATTCACCTTTCAGCTGATACCCAGAAGGTGGTTAATGATTTCCTATTCCTATGGAAAGTGTGACCCATTTACTGCCACAGGCCCTGCCCGACAGGGCCGTGCCAGGTTAGAAATGGAAAAACTTTCCTGGATTTCTCTAAAACTAAATCTGCCAGCAACTAGGACCCGGCAAGGCTTTAGAATACCAAACGTCACCTTTCAGCTGATACCAAAACCCTGGGGAAATGACTTCTTTTTTCCAGGGAAAACGGGCACTGTTTGCGGCCACTCGCCCTGTCCGACAGGGCGGCGACAGTTTAGGAACTGGCAAACTTTGCTGTATTTCTCCAAAACTAAAGCTGCCAGCAGCTAGGACCCTGCAAGTTCATAGAGCCTCAAAGGCCACCTTTCATCTGATCCCCAGATGGTGGGAAATGACTTCTTATTCCTACGGAAAGTGGGGTCTGTTAAGTGCGTCAGGCCCTGCCTGACAGGGCATTGCCAAGCGTGACATTGGCAAACTTTCCTGGATTGCTCTAAAACTAAAGCTGCCTTTAACTAGGACCCTGCAAGGCTATAGAGCCCCAAAAGTCACCTTGCAACTGATTCCCAGACCTGGAGGAAAGGACTTCTTTTTCCCATGGAAAATGGCCTCCGTTTGTGGCCGCACGCCCAGACCAACAGGGCGGTGCCAGGTAAGAATTTTGCAGACTTTGATGGATTTCTCCAAAACTAAAGCTGCCTTTCTCCAAAGGCTACCTTTCATCTGATACCTGGCCGGTGGTAAACAACTTCCTATTCCTACAGAAAGTGGGCTCTGTTTGCTGCCACAGGCCCTGCCCGTACGGGCAATCTAAGGCTAGAAATGGGCAAACTTTGCTGGATTTCTCCAAAACTACAGCTGCCAGCAACTACGACCCTGCAAGACCTTAGAGCCCCAAGGCCACCATATATCTGATACCAGGACCCTGGGGAGAGGACTTCTTTTTCCCATGGAAAATGGCATCCCTTTGCAGCATCTGGTCCTGACCGACAGGGCCGCTACAGTTTAGAAATTGGCAAACTTTGCTGGATTTCTCCAAAAGTAAAGCTGACAGCAACTAGGACCCTGCAAGTCCTCAGAGCCTCAAAGGCCAACTTTCATGTACTACCCAGACGGTGGGAAATGAGTTCTTATTCCCACGGTAAGTGGGCTCCGTTTGCGGCCACACGCCTTGTCAGACAGGGCGGTGCCAATCTCGAAATTGGCAAACTTGGCTGGATTTTTCCAAAACTAAAGCTGCCCGCAACTCGCATCCTGCTTGTTCATAGAGCCCCAAAATTCACCTTTCAACTGATACCCAGAAGGTGGTTAATGATTTCCTATTCCTATGGCAAGTGTGACCCATTTACTGCCACAGGCCCTGCCTGACAGGGCCGGGCCAGGTTAGAAATGGAAAAACTTTGCTGGATTTCTCTAAAACTAAAGCTGCCAGCAACTAGGACCCGGCAAGGCTTTAGAATACCAAACGTCACCTTTCAATTGATACCAAAACCCTGGGGAAATGACTTCTTTTTTCCAGGGAAAACGGGCACTGTTTGCGGCCACTCGCCCTGTCCGACAGGGCGGCGACAGTTTAGGAACTGGCAAACTTTGCTGGATTTCTCCAAAACTAAAGCTGCCAGCAGCTAGGACCCGGCAAGTTATTGAGCCTCAAAGGCCACCTTTCATCTGATCCCCAGACGGTGGGAAATTACATCTTATTCCTACGGAAAGTCGGGCCTGTTTAGTGCCACAGGCCCTGCCTGACAGGGCATTGCCAAGCGTGACATTGGCAAACTTTCCTGGATTGCTCTAAAACTAAAGCTGCCAGTAACTAGGACCCTGCAAGGCTATAGAGCCCCAAAAGTCACCTTGCAACTGATACCCAGACCTGGAGGAAAGGACTTCTTTTTCCCATGGAAAATGGCCTCCGTTTGTGGCCGCTCGCCCAGACCGACAGGGCGGCGCCAGGTTCGAATTTTGCAGACTTTGATAGATTTCTCCAAAACGAAAGCTGCCTTTCTCCAAAGGCTACCTTTCATCTGATACCTGGACGCTGGTAAACGACTTCCTATTCCTACAGAAAGTGGGCTCTGTTTGCTGCCACAGGCCCTGCCCGTAAGGGCAGTCCTAGGCTAGAAATGGGCAAACTTTGCTGGATTTCTCCAAAACTACAGCTGCCAGAAACTAGGACCCTGCAAGACCTTAGAGCCCCAAGGCCACCATATATCTGATACCAGGACCCTGGGGAGAGGACTTCTTTTTCCCATGGAAAATGGCATCCCTTTGCAGCATCTTGACCTGACCGACAGGGCGGCTACAGTTTAGAAATTGGCAAACTTTGCTGGATTTCTCCAAAACTAAAGCTGACAACAACTAGGACACTGCAAGGCCTCAGATCCTCAAAGGCCACCACTCATCTACTTCCCAGACGGTGGGAAATGAGTTCTTATTCCCACGGAAAGTGGGCTCGGTTTGCGGCCACACGCCTTGTCAGACAGGGCGGTGCCAATCTAGAAATTGGCAAACTTTGCTGGATTTTTCCAAAACTAAAGCTGCCTGAACTCTCATCCTGCCTGTTCATAGAGCCCCAAAATTCACCTTTCAACTGATACCCAGAAGGTGGTTAATGATTTCCTATTCCTATGGAAAGTGTGACCCATTTACTGCCACAGGCCCTGCCCGACAGGGCAGTGCCAGGTTAGAAATGGAAAAACTTTGCTGGATTTCTCTAAAACTAAATCTGCCAGCAACTAGGACCCGGCAAGGCTTTAGAATACCAAACGTCACCTTTCAACTGATACCAAAACCCAGGAGAAATGACTTCTTTTTTCCAGGGAAAACGGGCACTGTTTGTGGCCACTCGCCCTGTCCGACAGGGCGGCGACAGTTTAGGAACTGGCAAACTTTGCTGTATTTCTCCAAAACTAAAGCTGCCAGCAGCTAGGACCCTGCAAGTTCATAGAGCCTCAAAGGCCACCTTTCATCAGATCCCCAGATGGAGAGAAACGACTACTTATTCCTACGGAAAGTGGGGTCTGTTAAGTGCGTCAGGCCCTGCCTGACAGGGCATTGCCAAGCGTGACATTGGCAAACTTTCCTGGATTGCTCTAAAACTAAAGCTGCCTTTAACTAGGACCCTGCAAGGCTATAGAGCCCCAAAAGTCACCTTGCAACTGATACCCAGACCTGGAGGAAAGGACTTCTTTTTCCCATGGAAAATGGCCTCCGTTTGTGGCCGCACGCCCAGACCGACAGGGCGGTGCCAGGTAAGAATTTTGCAGACTTTGATGGATTTCTCCAAAACTAAAGCTGCCTTTCTCCAAAGGCTACCTTTCATCTGATACCTGGACGCTGGTAAACGACTTCCTATTCCTACAGAAAGTGGGCTCTGTTTGCTGCCACAGGCCCTGCCCGTGTGGGCAGTCCTAGGCTAGAAATGGGCAAACTTTGCTGGATTTCTCCAAAACTACAGCTGCCAGCAACTACGACCCTGCAAGACCTTAGAGCCCCAAGGCCACCATATATCTGATACCAGGACCCTGGGGAGAGGACTTCTTTTTCCCATGGAAAATGGCATCCCTTTGCAGCATCTGGTCCTGACCGACAGGGCCGCTACAGTTTAGAAATTGGCAAACTTTTCTGGATTTCTACAAAAGTAAAGCTGACAGCAACTAGGACCCTGCAAGTCCTCAGAGCCCCAAAGGCCAACTTTCATCTACTACCCAGATGGTGGGAAATGAGTTCTTATTCCCACGGAAAGTGGGCTCCGTTTGCGGCCACACACCTTGTCAGACAAGGGCGGTGCCAATCTCGAAATTGGCAAACTTGGCTGGATTTTTCCAAAACTAAAGCTGCCCGCAACTCGCATCCTGCTTGTTCATAGAGCCCCAAAATTCACCTTTCAACTGATACCCAGAAGGTGGTTAATGATTTCCTATTCCTATGGCAAGTGTGACCCATTTACTGCCACAGGCCCTGCCCGACAGGGCAGTGCCAGCTTAGAAATGGAAAAACTTTGCTGGATTTCTCTAAAACTAAATCTGCCAGCAACTAGGACCCGGCAAGGCTTTAGAATACCAAACGTCACCTTTCAACTGATACCAAAACCCTGGGGAAATGACTTCTTTTTTCCAGGGTAAATGGGCACTGTTTGCGGCCACTCGCCCTGTCCGACAGGGCGGCGACAGTTTAGGAACTGGCAAACTTTGCTGTATTTCTCCAAAACTAAAGCTGCCAGCAGCTTGGACCCTGCTTGTTCATCGAGCCTCAAAAGCCACCTTTTATCTGATCCCCAGATGGTGGGAAATGACTTCTTATTCCTACGGAAAGTGGGGTCTGTTTAGTGCCTGACAGGGCCCTGCCTGACAGGTCATTGCCAAGCGTGACATTGGCAAACTTTCCTGGATTGCTCTAAAACTAAAGCTGCTAGTAACTAGGACCTTGCAAGGCTATAGAGCCCCAAAAGTCACCTTGCAACTGATACCCAGACCTGGAAGTGTCGGGTTCGGCTGTCTGTCTCTGCCCTGACACGGGTAGTGTGGTTCTTGGGTGGCACGCGTTTTAAAGGACGAGTCTGGACTCTTCAGCTTTTCGGTCTTCAGGTTGTTTATTATTTCTTATCTACAAAATTTTCTGTCTGCCCAACAGAGGTCTGATCTGCAAGCAGTCACAGGCACTCTCTGACCACCCACGGGGCGGTCATGTCTTTTTATACTAATATCTACGTACATAATATTTACCTTTATTTCCCAATGCTTTTCACCCATGTTAGCAAGTGCACCTTCACCATAAACCAATCCCCAAATGCCAACATCACCACAGGAGATGGAGGACAAGAAGAAGGAAGAAGAAGGACAAGACACGCCCTGATCCCTCCATCTTGTCTCCATAACCCCCCTGTACCCAAAAACCTTAAAATCTATATTTCACTTTCTAAATGTGCCCCTTTACACCTTTTACTCTAAAGTGATTCTCTTGTCCTCAAACTCTTGTTATTTCTGTGGATGGATCAAAATCAAGCCACCAGACACTTCTGGCAACATTCCAGGATTTTCGAGACCCCCAAGGGTTCTCCTGGCATCTCTGGACATTGGGAACGATGTGCTGAGATCCCACATCTCCCCCTTCTGTTTGCACTAAGAAGACTTCTTTGGCAACTTGACTCATGACACGTCTCACACACAAAAAGATGCATGGGACGATGAGCATGAGGACTAAGAGAATTATTAATATATAAAATCCCATTTTTAAAAATCCTCTCCATAAGGGAGAAAGATCAAAAAATCCCGCCAAATCATCAATCCATGATCCAGTGACTTCGCCTAGTTTCTTTATACTGTCTTTTATATTTTGAATACTTTCATGAATTGATCTTGAATGATCTGAGAGATTCATGCAGCACATTCCTTCAAACTCTTCACATCCATGTCCATGAGCAAGCAATAGATAATCGATTGCTGCCCTATTTTGCAGAGTTGCCTCTCTCACACTGCTTACGTCTTTTAACATATCACTCAAAGCGAGAGAGATTGATTGAGCATGCTTTCTCAACCAACAACCCATGTGGTCCAGTTGAGTCAAGGCCACCCCCGATGCTGTCTGAGGTGAGAAAATTGCTGCCGCAATTCTCCTTGCCTTGTCCCAAGTGTACACTTCATCATCACAGTCTACACTGTAATGTTGCAAGGACCTTTTTTCTTTGTGTTTTTGCTCTCTTAATACTTTCAAATCTGGTGACAACATTGAAATTCTCCCAATGCTGCATGGTCCTCCCTTGGCATTTGCAGGAATGCCGTGCCAAATTCTGTCCCCACAAATTAAAAACAACCCACGTGGCAATTGCACTGGAACCTGGATTGATCCTTTGGCTGTCGTCACAGTGTGACTGCACCAGGCTGATGCGTTTCTATAATATTCGTGATTTGGTGTGACATCAACACTTTTGTTTGTCCTTGACACATTCGAAATTTCGAATTTCATGCATAGCTCCATTGTTGTGGACCCAAAAATTTCCAGTTCCTGCGGTTCGGTAGAAGCCACAGGTAAAAGATGTGTCCAAGCACACCATTCATTCACAGGATCTTTGATGACCTGTGAAATCTCCATTGGAGAATGTCCTGGAATTGGCCATTCGCCCACTGGCAACCCAACCATGCATGCTGTGAATGGTTTCCCTGGTTTCGAATGTGTCAGGCAGATACTTTCTAAATTTGCTGCCTGGACTAACGCTTCCCAAACATTTTGTTTTGGCTGACTGACAGGTAGATTTGCTCTATTGCTTAAAGCAACAGATGAAAGCATGAGCATCATGAAGCTCACGACTTCACCCTTATAAAATTTCATTGTCATGCTCCCACTCAAAGCCACAAAGGAAAAAACCCCCAAAGTTTTTATTCTTTTCGTCCCTCTTCCGAGTCGCTGCTCACAACTTGAGTTTCTTCCTCCGTCTGTGTACTCGTTTCTCTGCCTCTGGGATCTGTGCTATCCTGCTCTCTTCCCCGAAATGGCTTCACGTGCCGCGCTGACACCCACTTCAGCCCTCGCCCTGTGGAAACACAAGCGAAACCCTTGCCCCAAGTGATTAGTTTGAAAGGACCCTCTATTTGTCCTGTCTCTGGGTTTCTGATCAAAAACAAAGGATTCTCCCTTAGTTTTGCCTGAGAGCTGTTTGAAAAATGCCTCACGATTGGTGGATTGGGTTCAGAAGACGAGCTGTTAAGAAAATTCAACACATACAATGCTTTGTTTAATTTCATGTGTGGTGTCGCCTCTGGCTCCCCCCTTTTCTGCCTGTCTAAAAGGGATTTCAGGGTGTGATGTGTTCTTTCAATGATTGCCTGACCTGTGGGTGAATGTGGAATGCCAAATGTGTGTCTGACACCCCATTTTTTCAGGAATCTGTCAAGCACCCTGCCTGTATATGTTGGACCATTATCTGTTTTTATTTCTTGAGGCACACCTAATGATGCAAATGCTTGCAAAAAATGTCGACAAGCATGTTCTGCTGTTTCCCCTGCATGTGCTGAAGCAAAGACTGCCCCTGAGAATGTATCTACTGACACATGAACATTTTTGAGTCTCCCAAATGATGGATACTTTGTGACATCTGTTTGCCACAGCTGAAGACTTTGCAGTCCTCGTGGATTGACTGCTCCTGTTGAAGCAGGTGGTTGCACGAGTTGACAATCTGGACAAGCACTAATGATTTCCCTCGCCTGAGTTTTTGTGAGACGAAAGGATTCCATCAGCGCCTGTGCATTCTGATGAAAAAATGCATGACTCAGTCGTGCTTGCTCGAAAATGTCCGGAAGTGTTTGTGAAATGGGCATTGTCAATCTGTCTGCCTGAGCATTCCCTTCCGCTAGAAATCCTGGAAGTGTTGTGTGCGCTCTGATGTGAGTGATGAAATATTCTTCTTTCCTGCTTTCTAGCACTGTCTTCATGCTCACTAGATAGGAATATAAAACTTCGTTGCTGACTTCTTTCAAGAGCGAACCTTCCAATCGCTTGACCACACCTGCAACGTATGCAGAGTCCGTGACCAAATTGAGCGGTTGTTGGAACAACTGAAATGCTCGGACAACAGCTGCCAATTCCACAATTTGTGGAGAGCCTTGAACCGTCTTCACGTTTGATTCCCATTCCCCTGTCGTTGAGTTCATCCACGTGATCACCGACTTGTGTGTCTTCCCTGAGCCATCAGTGAACACTGTGATCCCGTCCAGAGGTTCTTCACTTATTTTTGGCTTTGCTCTGTAGCATATTTGCGATTGCAACATTCTATGTTGTGGAAAATTGATTGTGCAAGCTCCTGGAAAAGCTAACAATGCAATTAACAAATCTTTTGATTTCTGCATCGCCCAATCAAAATAATCTTTTTTCAAAGGCAAATAAATCTTTGAAAATTCTCGTCCCGCCATTGTCAGCAATCTTGTTCTCCCCTTCATGATGATCTGTGCTGCCATCTCCAAATCTGTCAGAATTGTCTTTGAAGGCCTATACGGTAGGAAAATCCACTCTATGATTATTAAAGGATCTCTCTGAGATGCGTCCCATTGGAAGATTAAACCATGGAATTGTGCTTTCTTTCCCATCACTGCCAACTGGAAAGGCAACGATTCAACGAATCGATGTGCCTGTCTCTTCTGAATGGCATCTGTAACTTTCTCCAACTCCCTCTTTGCTTCCTTGGTGAGCGTCCTGGGAGATCGAATGTCTGCATCTCCTCTCAAGAGATCAAGCAACGCTGGAATGTCACTGTTTGTGATTCCCAAAATCGACCTCATCCAGTTGATTTCCCCTAGAAGTTGTTGTAAATCATGCAGATTGTTGACTCTTGTGCTGATTTCCATCTTTTGAGGCCTTATTGTTTTCTCTGAGATTTTCCACCCTAGATATTTCCAAGGCGTGACCTCCTGAATCTTCGAAACACTGATTTCCAGACCTGCCTTTTGCACTTCTGCAATGACACAGTCACGAGCCTTTTGCAGCTCTTGTTGTGTTGATGCCGCAATGAGCAAATCATCCATATAATGAATGATCCTCACCTTCGGGAACTTCTTCCGCGCTGGCGACAAAGCTCGTGCCACGTACCATTGGCAGATTGTCGGCGAGTTTTTCAGGCCCTGAGGAAGGACCACCCAATGGTACCGCTGCAGAGGCGTTTCCTTGTTGATACTTGGAACTGAAAAGGCAAGCCTCGGAGCATCATCCGGATGAAGTGGAATGCTGAAGAAACAGTCCTTGAGGTCAATGACCACAAGCGGCCAATCTCTGGGAATCATCGAAACAGATGGAAGACCCAGCTGAAGTGGTCCCATGTCTTCGAGGACTTCATTGATTTTCCTGAGATCGTGCAACAGCCTCCATTTGCCTGACAGCTTCTTCTTGATGACGAACACTGGAGAATTCCAAGGGCTGTTTGTCAGCTTGATGTGTCCTTTCTGCAACTGTTCTTGGACCAGGGTTTTCAATGCACTCAACTTTTTTCTCTCCAGGGGCCACTGATCCACCCAGACTGGATCATCTGTTTTCCAAGTCAACTTCAATGTGGAGAGTGCCGCAGTGACCCCTACTAAAAATCCACCTCGATCTTCGTGCCCCATTGTGCCAAGAGATCTCGTCCCCAAACTGTGATTGGCTTCTGCACAACGAAAGGACGAATGATCGCCGTCTTGTTTCCTGGTCCCGTGACAACGATGGCATTCTCACTCTGCAGACACAGAGAAACTCCCCCTATGCCTGAGAGCGATCCCAAGGGCGCAATCAAGCTCCAGTTGCGAGGCCAAAAGATGTAGGATATTACTGTGACATCTGCTCCTGTGTCGAGCATGCCTCTGACCTCTATTGTTCTGTCTCCACAAGTTAGTTGGCATGTGAGCGTGGGTCGATCTCGACCTATGTGTTTTACCCATGTGGTATGTATTTCGACATGTTCCCTCAAAGGAAGCCCTTCTTCATCGAAGATTGACATGACTTCAATGGCGTGTGGTGGCAGAGCAAAAGCTCTCGCGATCTGAGTGTTCTCCGCCACGGTCAATGGTGGACGAAGTGCCTTTGCCAGAACTGTCAGTTCCGTATTTTTATCTGCGGAAACAACTGACGGATAAACAATAAGTCCAAGGATTCTGCTCCTGTCCTGTCCTATTATTAAGAAATCTTGTTTTTTGTATGAATCTCCGCGGATTCCTGTTGGAACCTCCGCATGACCTTCATCCAGAAAGCAAATTAATTTGGAAGTTGCCAGTGTGCACTGTGCCCCTGGTGGAAGGAGTTCTGGGTCGCTTGAGAATCGGCTGAGGAGTTTGCTGAGGGCGTCTGCTTGACGATCCCCGATGACTGTCCTGTTGGTAGTTGTGTCACCGCCATCACTTGTGTCGACGCGCGCTGACGGTTTGTGGGCGCGCTCCTTCTCCCGTTTCCCGGAAGCGGTAGAGGATTCCCTTCCACGTCTGTCTGGGAAAAACATTCTTTCACAGAGTGTCTTCCTCTTCCACATCGCGCACAAAGTGGCTTTGCAGGCTTTTGTGTCTGCACTTGTGTGTGTGCATGTGGACAATTCTTTTTCAAGTGTCCAAACGCCCCACATTTGTAGCATTGTCCTCTTGATGGAGTGCTCTTCTTCTGGATAGTTGCAAGAACTTTATTTATGTTTTCACTCTGTTGTTGGAGTACTTTTTCCAGCATCTTTTCAACCTTGTCCTGATCTTCTGACTGCCTCTCCGGGTTTCTTCTTATCTGTTCTCCCCATTCTCCTCTCAGTTCATCCCTCACGATCGACGCAACGTGCTGAGGTGTTCCCACTCTGCTGCATGCCTCCACCATCTCTGCCAAGGATGGCCGTCCTGGCATTGCGCTGATGACCCGTTGACAATCCGGGTTGGCATTGCCGAAAGCTAGACTTTCCATGAGAGGTTGCTTCGCCTCATCAATCGTCACCTGTCGATCCACAGCTTGCGTGAGCCAATCTATGAAAGATGAGAATGGTTCTGTGGGACCTTGCCTGACGCATGAGAATGGGATGTCCGGAACTCCCGCCGGAGCAATCTGCAAGATTGCTTTGCGTGCTGCTTCTTTGATGTCATTCAACACCCGTCGCGGAAGCCGTGCTGCTTGCTCCACTGGATTGTCATCTGGAGGATCTCCTGCTAGCTGTGCTTCTGTGAGGTTTGCGTTTGGCCCACCTTGATAGCTGGCTCTCAACTCTGTGAGATATCTTCTCCATCTTCTGTCCCAGATAAGACTTTGTGTGTCAGTGAGAATCATTGACACAAGACATCGAATGTCGAATGGCGTGAAATCATACGTATTGAATGTCCCCTTCAGGAGCTGTTTGAAGTACTGCGAATTCAGACCATTGTTCTGAATGGCCTTTGATAAGTCTTTGATCACTTCGTGACCCAACCTTACCCACCTTGGATTTTGGCCTTGTGCATCATACGTCACTGGCATTATTATGTCTCCTGATCCTCTGATCAAACCCTTTTCTTTTGATAATTCATTCCTAATTTCCTTCCAATCTATTGGTTCTATTGGCTGTTCTTCTTCCTCCTCTTGAAACTCCATTGGCCATTGCCGGCACAATGGAATCGTGGAGGCTCTTGGTGATCCTTCGTTCCATGTTCTTCGACTTGAGGTCTTTGGTCTTGCTCCTAAATCTGGAAATGAAACTTGAGGCTCTCTTGAACGTGTTCTTTTTGCTGCATCAAAAGACTGCAGGAGATTCTTTGCTGCTTCCGCTGCTGAAAGCATCCATTCCCTCTCTTGCTGTAATGTGTATCATTTCTTCTTCTTGAGGCTGTGCTTCATCGGAACTGTCTTCAACTTCATATGATCCTGAAGTTGATGGAATATTATCCTTTTGCTGTTTTGTTTTTTTTGTTTTCTTTAATGTAGCTTTCTTTTTATAAATTGTTGGAAAAAATTGCTGCATTGTCGCAGTTTGGCCAGCAGGTGATGTGGTGGCGCTGTCGAGCAGTTCCGACATGTCCTGCAATGTGGTCGTCCCTCCACGAGGTGGCGCTGTCGCCTGCCTGGACAACCTTGATGACGACACGAACTCTGTCGCTTCCTGCTCGGCAGACTGCAACGCTCGCAGCTGTGTTTGAGACCGAGTTTGCATGGCTGTTAACTGAGCTGGCATTGAGGGCTGAATACTTGAATGCTTTTGAGTGGAAGGGGTTTGAACCATAGGATTTGAAACTAAAGGCATCGGTCTCGGAGAGGGGGTGGAGCCCCGGGATGTCGAACCCCGAACGTGGCCCCTCCTTTTCGCCCCAGACGTCACAGAGGATCGGACCCGCCCCCGACCTCGCTCCGCCGGCACTTCCTGCGCATGCGTGCCTTCGGGGACGCCCCCTGCCTCCCCTGTACTGACGTCACTGTCTCCGTCCCGCTCCACCTCCGAAGTCTCCTCCCTATTGTCTGTTCCTGCCCCTCTCTCCTCCTCCTCTGACGCTGTATCCACACCCCCCGCCGAAGCGCGCAGCCCCCCCCCCCGCGGGTGCCCCCCTTCGCGCTGCAATTCGAGCCGATCTCCGGGTCCAGATTTCCGGGTCTGACGTCACCACCGCGCGTCTCCTGCGTCCCTCCATGGCAACTCGCTGGAGCTCTGCAGCTGCTCCGCCCTTGCTGCCCGTGTCTGACGCTGCCGCATCGGTTTGAAAGTCCTCCCCGGCCGTCCCTTGAGTCTTGCTCGACCCGCGCATTTTTGACACCGCGCTAAATGGAGCCGCCGCTGCTTTCGGCGTTGTGCTCGCAAAAGCCGCACCAGAACCCGTGTCTCCCATCGCCTCCACGCCCCCCCCGCCGGCCGCCGCCGCTTCCGCGCCGCCGCGCATGCCGCGAGAGAGCGCATCCCCCCTCCCCGCTTGTTCCCTTTGAACCCCCCTCCCCGACTCCGCCACTTTTTCCACCTCCTCTCCCTCTGATTCCTCGATATCGCTAGGAGAAAACTTTATTTCATCAGGGAGTAGAATGGCATCATCTGTGTCTGAGTCAGAGTCTGAAGCCCTTGCACTCTCTGGAGTTTCGGGGCGCTGTCGGGTTCCCTTGGGTTTTCGGGATGGTGGGACTGAAGGCAATGACATTTCTCCCGGTCCCCTTTTCTCGGGCACCTTTCCCTCCGGGCTAATTGAGATCAGAGCCAATCTCTGCTTGGAGCCTTGCTCTGGTCCCTCCGCCCTTTTGGGACCCGCAACAACTTGTTGCCTGGCTGACCCTCTCAACTGAGTCGAGGTCGCCTCTAACATAATTCTTGCTGAAGACAGCAATTTCAAGGCTGTCTTATCATCATTGGTGGCTAGAAAATATAGGTGTCTGTTAACTTCTTGCCAAAAGCCTACTTCAAATAACAACCTTGTTTCTGAGTACGGTAATTACACCGCACCCACAGCAGTAATTCTCTAAGCTTTTTCTTTGGGATCCCCCTTGTGTGTGTGTCTGCCACGCCCTGTAGGTCGGACAAAATTTCTATTTGTTCCTGGGAAAGTGTACCCCCCATGTTCTTAATTCTTGACCTTCTCACCGAATTCCTGTCGTCAGAGCAGTCCGAAGGCTCCTGGTCTCTGGCCTGCAGGTCACAGGAGATGGATTCGGAGGCGCCTTTTCCGATTCCGATCCGGGCTGTCCTGCTACGAACTTTCTTCGGTGGAGGTGGAGTGCGGTGTTCTCTGCGGCCACCGCTTCTGCAGATTCTGCTGGCTGCTTTCTGGCTGTTTTCCCAAGGAGTTATCAGTGCTCTCCTGGGAATGAGTCCAGTTCGGGAACTGCCCACTCGGAGCTTCAAGGCTGCCCCTGTGCAAGAGGTGCACAGCAGAGCTCACCGTGGCTCACCGAGTGCTGCCGGATGCTGCTGGATCGCCGGTTGCTGCCAAGTAGCTCACTGGGTCGTCCGCCGGGTGCCCACCGGCTGCCCACCGGGTGCCCACTGGGAACCCACCCAGGGACGCCAAATGTCGGGTTCGGCTGTCTGTCTCTGCCCCGACACGGGTAGTGTGGTTCTTGGGTGGCACGCGTTTTAAAGGATGAGTCTGGTCTCTTCAGCTTTTCGGTCTTCAGGTTGTTTATTATTTCTTATCTACAAAATTTTCTGTCTGCCCAACAGAGGTCTGATCTGCAAGCAGTCACAGGCACTCTCTGACCACCCACGGGGCGGTCATGTCTTTTTATACTAATATCTACGTACACAATATTTACCTTTATTTCCCAATGCTTTTCACCCATGTTGGCAAGTGCACCTTCACCATAAACCAATCCCCAAATGCCAACATCACCACAGGAGATGGAGGACAAGAAGAAGGAAGAAGAAGGACAAGACACGCCCTGATCCCTCCATCTTGTCTCCATAACCCCCCTGTACCCAAAAACCTTAAAATCTATATTTCACTTTCTAAATGTGTCTATTTTACACCTTTTACTCTAAAGTGATTCTCTTGTCCTCAAACTCTTGTTATTTCTGTGGATGGATCAAAATCAAGCCACCAGACACTCTTGGCAACATTCCAGGATTTTCGAGACCCCCAAGGGTTCTCCTGGCATCTCTGGACATTGGGAACAATGTGCTGAGATCCCACAGGTCCTTGCTGCTGGCAGCTTTAGTTTTGGAGAAATACAGCAAAGTTTGCCAGTTCCTAAACTGTGGCCGCCCTGTCGGACTGGGCGAGTGGCCGCAAACAGTGCCCGTTTTCCCTGGAAAAAAGAAGTCATTTCCCCAGGGTTTTGGTATCAGTTGAAAGGTGACGTTTGGTATTCTAAAGCCTTGCCGGGTCCTAGTTGCTGGCAGCTTTAGTTTTAGAGAAATCCAGCAAAGTTTTTCCATTTCTAACCTGGCACTGCCCTGTCGGGCAGGGCCTGTGGCAGTAAATGGGTCACACTTTCCATAGGAATAGGAAATAATTAACCACCTTCTGGGTGTCAGATGAAAGGTGAATTTTGGGGCTCTATGAACAAAGAAGGATGCGAGTTGCGGGCAGCTTTAGTTTTGGAAAAATCCAGCCAAGTTTGCCAGTTTCGAGATTGGCACCGCCCTGTCTGTCAAGGCGTGTGGCCGCAAACGGAGCTCACTTTCCCTGGGAATAAGAACTCATTTCCCACCGTCTGGGTAGTAGATGAAAGGTGGCCTTTGGGGCTCTGAGGACTTGCAGTGTCCTAGTTGCTGTCAGCTTTACTTTTGGAGAAATCCAGCAAAGTTTGCCAATTTCTAACCTGGCGCCGCCCTGTCGGTCCGGACAAGATGCTGCAAACGGATGCCATTTTCCATGGGAAAAGGAAGTCCTCTCCCCAGGGTCCTGGTATCAGATATATGGTGGCCTTGGGGCTCTAAGGTCTTGCAGGGTCCTAGTTTCTGGCAGCTGTAGTTTTGGAGAAATCCAGCAAAGTTTGCCCATTTCTAGCCTAGGACTGCCCTTACGGGCAGGGCCTGTGGCAGCAAACAGAGCCCACTTTCTATAGGAATAGGAAGTTGTTTACCACCGTCCAGGTATCAGATGAAAGATAGCCTTTGGAGAAAGGCAGCTTTCGCTTTGGAGAAATCTATCAAAGTCCGCAAAATTCTAACCTGGCGCCGCCCTGTCGGTCTGGGCGAGCGGCCACAAACGGAGGGCATTTTCCATGGGAAAAAGAAGTCCTTTCCTCCAGGCCTGGGTATCAGTTGCAAGGTGACTTTTGGGGTTTTATAGCCTTGCAGAGTGCTAGTTACTGGCAGCTTTAGTTTTAGAGCAATCCAGGTAAGTTTCCCAATTTCTAACCTGGCGCCGCCTGTCAAGCAGGGCCTGTGGCAGTAAATCGGTTACACTTACCATAGGAATAGGAAATCATTACCAACCTTCTGGGAATCAGTTGAAAGGTGAATTTTGGGGCTCGATGAACAAGCAGGATGCGAGTTGCGGGCAGCTTTATTTTTGGAAAAATCCAGCAAAGTTTGCCCATTTCTAGCCTAAGACTGCCCATACGGGCAGGGCCTGTGGCAGCAAACAGAGCCCACTTTCTGTAGGAATAGGAAGTCGTTTACCACCGTCCAGGTATCAGATGAAAGGTAGCATTTGGAGAAAGGCAGCTTTAGTTTTGGAGAACTCCAGCAAAGTCTGCAAAATTCTAACCTGGCGCCGCCCTGTCTGTCTGGGCGAGCGGCCACAAACGGAGGCCATTTCCCATGGGAAAAAGAAGTCCTTTCCTCCAGGTCTGGGTATCAGTTGCTAGGTGACTTTTGGGGCTCTATAGCCTTGCAGGGTCCTAGTTACAGGCAGCTTTAGTTTTAGAGAAATCCAGCAAATTTTCCAAATTTCTAACCTGGCGCCGCCTGTCGGGCAGGGCCTGTGGCAGTAAATGGGTCACACTTGCCACAGGAATAGGAAATCATTAACCACCTTCTGGGTATCAGCTGAAAGGTGAATTTTGGGGCTCTATGAACAAGCAGGAGGCGAGTTGTGGGCAGCTTTAGTTTTGGAAAAATCCAGCCAAGTTTGCCAATTTCGAGATTGGCACCGCCCTGTCTGACAAGGCGTGTGGCCGCAAACGGAGCCCACTTTCCGTGGCAATAAGAACTCATTTCCAACCGTCAGGGTAGTAGATGAAAGGTGGCCTTTGGGGCTCTGAGGCCTTGCAGGGTCCTCGTTGCTGTCAGCTTTAGTTTTGGAGAAATCCAGCAAAGTTTGCCAATTTCTAACCTGGCGCCGTCCTGTCGGTCAGGACAAGATGCTGCAAACGGATGCAATTTTCCATGGGAAAAAGAAGTCCTCTCCCCAGGGTCCTGGTATCGGATATATGGTGGCCTTGGGGCTCTAAGGCCTTGCAGGGTCCTAGTTGCTGGCAGCTGTAGTTTTGGAGAAATCCAGGAAAGTCTGCCCATTTCTAGCCTAAGACTGCCCTTACAGGCAGGGCCTGTGGCAGCAAACAGAGCCCACTTTCTGTAGGAATAGGAAGTCGTTTACCACCGGCCAGGTATCAGATGAAAGGTAGCCTTTGGAGAAAGGCAGCTTTTGTTTTGGAGAAATCCAGCAAAGACTGCAAAATTCTAACCTGGCGCCGCCCTCTCTGTCTGGGCGAGCGGCCACAAACGGAGGCCATTTTCCAT
Organism: Molothrus aeneus; assembly: GCF_037042795.1. Taxonomy (NCBI): domain Eukaryota; kingdom Metazoa; phylum Chordata; class Aves; order Passeriformes; family Icteridae; genus Molothrus; species Molothrus aeneus. The sequence continues at coordinate 9,865,027 of NC_089679.1, read as the reverse complement.
GGGAAAAAGAAGTCCTTTCCTCCAGGCCTGGGTGTCTGTTGCAAGGTAACTTTTGGGGCTCTATAGCCTTGCATAGTGCTAGGTATTGGGAGCTTTAGTTTTAGAGCAATCCAGGAAAGTTTCCCAATTTCTAACCTGGCGCCGCCTGTCGGGCAGGGCCTGTGGCAGTAAATGGGTTACACTTGCCATAGGAATCGGAAATCATTAACCACCTTCTGGGTATCAGTTGAAAGGTGGCCTTTGGGGCTCGATGAACAAGCAGGATGCGAGTTGCGAACAGATTTAGTTTTGGAAAAATCCAGCAAAGTTTGCCCATTTCTAGCCTAAGACTGCCCATACGGGCAGGGCCTGTGGCAGCAAACAGAGCCCACTTTCTGTAGGAATAGGAAGTCGTTTACCACCGTCTGGGGATCAGATGAAAGGTAGCCTTTGGAGAAAGGCAGCTTTAGTTTTGGAGAAATCCATCAAAGTCTGCAAAATTCTTACCTGGCGCCGCCCTGTCGGTCTGGGCGAGCGGCCACAAACGGAGGCCATTTTCCATGGGAAAAAGAAGTCCTTTCCTCCAGGTCTGGGTATCAGTTTCAAGGTGACTTTTGGGGCTCTATAGCCTTGCAGGGTCCTAGTTACTGGCAGCTTTAGTTTTAGAGCAATCCAGGAATGTTTGCCAATGTCACGCTTGGCAATGCCCTGTCAGGCAGGGCCTGACGCACTTAACAGACCCCACTTTCCGTAGGAATAAGTAGTCGTTTCTCTCCATCTGGGGATCCGATGAAAGGTGGCCTTTGAGGCTCTATGAACTTGCAGGGTCCTAGCTGCTGGCAGCTTTAGTTTTGGAGAAATACAGCAAAGTTTGCCAGTTCCTAAACTGTCGCCGCCCTGTCAGACAGGGCGAGTGTTCGCAAACAGTGCCCGTTTTCCCTGGAAAAAAGAAGTCATTTCCCCAGAGTTTTGGTATCAGTTGTAAGGTGACGTTTGGTATTCTAAAGCCTTGCCGGGTCCTAGTTGCTGGCAGCTTTAGTTTTAGAGAAATCCAGCAAAGTTTTTCCATTTCTAACCTGGCACTGCCCTGTCCGGCAGGGCCTGTGGCAGTAAATGGGTCACACTTTCCATAGGAATAGGAAATCATTAACCACCTTCTGGGTATCAGCTGAAAGGTGAATTTTGGGGCTCTATGACCAAGCAGGATGTGAGTTGCGGGCAGCTTTACTTTTGGAAAAATCCAGCCAAGTTTGCCAATTTCGAGATTGGCACCGCCCTGTCTGACAAGGCGTGTGGCCGCAAACGGAGCCCACTTTCCGTGGGAATAAGAACTCATTTCCCACCGTCTGGGTAGTAGATGAAAGGTTGCCTTTGGGGCTCTGAGGCTGTGCAGTGTCCTAGTTTCTGTCCGCTTTAGTTTTGGAGAAATCCAGCAAAGTTTGCCAATTTCTAACCTTGCGCCGTCCGGTCGGTCAGGACAAGATGCTGCAAACGGATGCCATTTTCCATGGGAAAAAGAAGTCCTCTCCCCAGGGTCCTGGTATCAGATATATGGTGGCCTTGGGGCTCTAAGGTCTTGCAGGGTCCTAGTTGCTGGCAGTTCTAGTTTTAGAAATCCAGCAAAGTTTGCCCATTTCTAGCCTAATACTGCCCATACGGGCAGGGCCTGTGGCAGTAAACGAGCCCACTTTCTGTAGGAATAGGAAGTCGTTTACCAGCGTCCAGGTATCAGATGAAAGGTAGCCTTTGGAGAAAGGCAGCTTTACTTTTGGAGAAATCCATCAAAGTCTGCAAAATTCTTACCTGGCGCCGCCCTGTCTGTCTGGGCGAGCGGCCACAAACAGAGGCCATTTTCCATGGGAAAAAGAAGTCCTTTCCTCCAGGTCTGGGTATCAGCTGCAAGGTGACCTTTGGGGCTCTATAGCCTTGCAGGGTCCTAGTTACAGGCAGCTTTAGTTTTAGAGAAATCCAGGAAAGTTTTTCCATTTCTAACCTGGCACTGCCCTGTCGGGCAGGGCCTGCGGCAGTAAATGGGTCACACTTGCCATAGGAATAGGAAATCATTTGTCGCTGTCGAGGCGGTCATGACATAAAGCAGAGACCACAAGCAGTCTCAGTTGGCAACATGTTATTATTGAATATGGCTGATTTTTATACACTTTCTATTTGTTTATCCTTCTTCTATCTTTACTATTGGCCACAAGAAATCAACATAATACTATTGGTGAGAAGTTATGGTGACCTAATTACATTTCTAAAAATGTTTCATCCAGCTGCAAAGTTCTTCTATCTTTCTTCCCTTGGTCTCCTTGGCTACAGCCTTGGAGAGAGCTCCTTATCAGTTTCTTCTTACTTCTCAGCTTCTTCTCGCTCCTTTAGCTAACAGGCCCGCTGTTAGCCCCTTCCACAATTCCCCCTTTTTGTTTTTGGACTGTAAATACCGCTGCTATGGATTTTTGCAGGGCCTTTTGCAAAAATCCCAGCAGAGAGGGGACACACAAAACTCACAATCACAACTATCAACAAAATTCCCACTCTTAATACAATCATTCCTGTCTTTCATCTGTCTTTGAGTACTGATATATGGTCTTAGCTGGTGTCATCTGCACGTTCTGCTTCAACTGCGGAACTATCCATCTTGTCTTTTCTTGCACGTTCTAGGTAAGGTTTAACACAGTGAGCAGGAACCCATTGAGGACCATTATCTGTCAAAACACAAGCATAACCCCTCCCCCAGGTTATCAGTTCTACTGGGCCAGACCATATACCAGTAATCAAATCTTTAACCCATACCTTAACATTTCTACGGAAATCTGGTTGCTTAGAATTCAAAGAAGAAAAATGGTAAAAGATTGGAGATAACTGTGAATCAGGTAGGGGACGCAAAAAGTTTAACACATAAACAGCTTTATCTAATCTCACTTGAGGTGACTCCTGTTGCATTCCCCCTTTTTGTTTTTGAACCTGACGTTTAAGTCCGTGAGCTCTTTCAATAATTTCTTGGCCCATGGGGACACGTGGAATGCTTGTAGAATGCTCAATGCCCCAAGCACGAAAGAATGCTTGCATTTTCTGCGAAGCATATGCTGGGCCGTTATCTGTTTTTATGTGACACGGAACACCTAGAGCAGAAAAGGCATGATAAAAATGACGAATAGCATCACGAGTTTTTTCTCCTGTGAATGCTGAAGCAACTATTGCATGAGAAAAAGTATCAACTGTAACATGAACATACTTAAAGCGACCAAATTCTGGTATTTTAGTAACATCAGTTTGCCATTCTTGTGGAATCATTGTGGGTGTAGGAAGGCCTGGTTGTAAAGCTCCCATTGTTGCCATTACAGCATTTATCTGCCGTAAATCATGTAAAAGTCTCTATTTTCCCGATTTCTTTTTTATTACAAAAACAGGGGTATTCTAGGGACTGAATGATTCTTCGATATGTCTTGCTTGCAATTGTTCTGTGACTAATTCTTGCAGGGCAGTAAGCTTTTCAGTAGTAAGGGGCCACTGGCGAACTCAGACAGGCTTATCTGTCAACTATGTCAGGGCTACAACTGGACGTTCATTGCCCTGCATCACAGTGGCCCCCATTAAAAATCCGTAGTAATTTTGACACCCCATTGAGATAAGCAATCTCGTCTCCACAAACTCTGAGGAGCATCGGCAACATAGGGTCTGATGTTAGCTTGTTGGCTATCAGGATGTTTCACATTAATTACAATGGCTGACAGGCCACCTGTTGTAGCACCACCCAACTCCAGGAGTCCAAAACTTGCATGAGTGAGAGGCCACGATTGAGGCCAGCAAAGTCGCGAGAGTATTGTGACATCTGCTCCAGTGTCAATCAAACCTGTTACTGATATAGTTCCTGGATGACATCCACTGGCAGTGAGGATGCATGTCTTTTCTGGACGGCTCTCCGTTACTTTCTCAGTCCAGAACACTCGAGGTACTCCTGTTGATCCAAAACTTCCTGCGCCGCGACTTCGGTCCACTGTATTTGGAACAAAACTCACAAAAGGTACAATTTGAGCAATGCAGGTTCCTTTCTGAATAGTGACAGGAGGGTCATCGATGGATACCATGGCATGAATCTGTCCTAAATAATCGGCATCAATAAGCCTTAGATGCACATGAATACCTCTAAGTGTAGTACTCGACCTCCCTATTAAAAACGCACTCAATCTCTGTCCTATCGGACCATAGGCATCAAGGGGCACTTTACATATTTCTTTTGTCAGAATGGTTACTGTGTCAGCGGTGGGTATATCAATCCCTGCGGACTCGCTTGTTGCCCCTGAGTATTGCTCGCAAATGGGTAGCTTTGCAGTGCTGGGAAGGCCCGCATTTGCTGTTGTGGTTGTTGTTGTTGTTGGGGTATTTGTTTCCCCACGCGCCCCTTCGCGCTCCTCTTTGGGTTTCTCGGCAATAGCTGACCATTTGCATGATATTTACTCCTGCACTGTTTAGCATAGTGCCCAAGTTTAGCACAGCGATTGCACACAACATCGCTGCTTGCACTTGGCTTAAATGTTGTTTTCCGGACAGCATTTGACACTGTGGTACACTGTGATCTTACATGCCTTTGTTGTCTACAATTATAACATTTTGCTGAAGGTCTTAGCACTGCAGCAAGAGCTGCCATTTTATGCTCGACTGAACCAACTTTTGAGCACGCAGTAACCATTTCAGACAAGGTGGGTTCCCCAGGTAAAGTATCAATAATCTTTCTGCAATCTGGGTTTGCATTTTCTTTAGCCAATTGTATGCACAATTTGTCTCGCAAAGTTTCATCTTCTACCTGTTTCTCAATAGCTGCAGCAAGTTTTTTCTGCAAATTGCAAAAATGGTTCTCTCGTCCCTTGCTGTATAGTGACATATTTCTGTTTTGGAGCTGCCATTTCCATTGTTTTAGTTAAGGCACTCATGCTAATTTGTTGAGCTTGTGCCAAAATCGAAGGATCCCACCTTGCCTGTAAATCTGGATTGGCAAAAGGCCCAGTGCCCAGTAGGGCATCAACACTCACAGCATGACGAGGGTCGTGTTGAGGCAACTGCATATTTGTTAAAGCAGTGCGTTCAGCTGTGCGCCTCCAAGTTTCTTGAAATACACCGTATTGTACTGGCTGGAATAGAATTGTAGCAAGATGCGCAATGTCGTAAGGTGAAAGCAAATCTGCATTAATCACACGTATTAATTGCATTACCTCTGAGGAATTAATACCGTACTGAGCCACTTTCGATTGGAGGTCTTGCACAACCCTCTAGGCAAAGACGTGATGACTGTCATCCTGCCCTGCTCCAGGAGCTGCTTTAAAGACTGGAAAAGCCATAGGGTTATCACAAGCAACATTTGCATTGGCACTGTTCTCCTGAGGTACTCTTGGAGCACCTAACCTTTCTATGGTGTCCTAATTCTTTTCTTCAACTGCTTTCTTCCTAACAAATTCCCAAAACTCCTGAGGGTGTCGAGGAAGCACAGTTACTTGACATGGAGGCAAAGTCCATGGGGCAGCAAGGCTAGAGCTCTTTGGAGGTAAAGAGACCAGAGCTCCTTGCCCCAACTCAGGTGTTACTGCAGGCGACTCATCACTTGCTTCGCTGCTGCTGTCACTGTCAGGTAACGGAGGATACGGCCTCGCAGGTTGTTCAAACTGCTCAGACGGGAGCGGGGGGGGCGGACGGCTGGACTAGAGCGGAGGGAAGCGGGGGGGCAGATGGCTGTGTTTGTCTCTCTGCTAAAGACATTTCAGCTAACTGGCGTAGCGGTGTAGTATATACAGGCACCATTGCGAGCTGCTGTGCAGGTGTGAGATAGAGAGGTTTAGGGGTCTGATAAGAGGATGCTACGGCAGGTTGCCCAGAAGTTTTGGCAGCTTTCCCAGAAGCCTTGGCAGCTTTCCCAGAAGCTCTGGCACCTTTCCCAGAAGCTTTGGCAGCCTTCCCGGAAGCTTTGGCAGCTTGCCAGGTAACTTGCATGGCACCCGGACTTTCTTCAAGTTCCCCATCAGAGGCCCCCTCTGCCTCATCCCCCCCATCAGGTTCTGTTATCAGCCCCAACTCTTCGTCCGCATCCCGCTCTGCTTGTTCTCGCTCTGTTTTCCATTCCTTTAATGCCTCAAAGAGCGATTCCCAAGTAACTGCTAGATCGACAACCGTTTTATCTCCCTTTCGGATGACTTCCCACAGTCTGTCCCCGACTTTTTTCCATGCCTTAACACTAAAAGCTGTGTGGAGATCAGTGCCAAAATTCTGTGATTTAGCCCACAGCAGTATATTTCGAAGGGCATAGTCTGACGTATTAATTCCCTTATTTCTTAACAAAACTTTCCATGTAGCCAGAACATTTTCTTCCTCTTTAGTTAAATTATGTCCCATTATTACTAGTTGGTGGCTCACCTTCTTCCAGGTGTCTTGATAGGAGAAAATCAGGTCCGGACCTCCCTGTGGCTTCCACCTGCCACTCTCAGCTGCACCAACGCTGCCTCCCCCACTACGTCCCAGTGGGTCACGGTTGCCAGTTGCTAGGACCTCGTATGGGCCCCCACCGACTTCTTATCACGTCGGGGTCACCAAAGGTTGCTGTCGAGGTGGTCACGACATAAAGCAGAGACCACAAGCAGTCTCAGTTGGCAATACATTATTATTGAATATGGCTGATTTTTATACACTTTCTAATTGTTTATCTTTCTTCTATCTTTACTATTGGCCACAATAAATCAACATAATACTATAGGTGAGAAGTTATGGTGACCTAATTACCTTTCTAAAAATGTTTCATCCAGCTGCAAAGTTCTTCTATCTTTCTTCCCTCGGTCTCCTTGGCTACAGCCTTGGAGAGAGCTCCTTATCAGTTTCTTCTTACTTCTCAGCTTCTCCTCGCTCCTTTAGCTAACAATCCCGTTGTTAGCCCCTTCCACAATCATTAACCACCTTCTGGGTATCAGTTGAAAGGTGAATTTTGGGGCTCTATGAACAAGCAGGATGCGAGTTGCGGGCAGCTTTAGTTTTGGAAAAATCCAGCAAAGTTTGCCAATTTTGAGATTGGCACCGCCCTGTCTGACAAGGCGTGTGGCCGCAAACGGAGCCCACTTTCCGTGGGAATAAGAACTCATTTCCCACCGTCTGGGTAGTAGATGAAAGGTGGCCTTTGGGGCTCTGAGTCCTTGCAGGGTCCTAGTTGCTGTCAGCTTTACTTTTGGAAAAATCCAGCAAAGTTTGCCCATTTCCAGCCTAAGACTGCCCATACGGGCAGGGCCTGTGGCAGCAAACAGAGCCCACTTTCTGTAGGAATAGGAAGTCGTTTACCACCGGCCAGGTATCAGATGAAAGGTAGCCTTTGGAGAAAGGCAGCTTTAGTTTTGGAGAAATCCATCAAAGTCTGCAAAATTCTTACCTGGCGCCGCCCTGTCGGTCTGGGTGAGCGGCCACAAACAGAGGCCATTTTCCATGGGAAAAAGAAGTCCTTTCCTCCAGGTCTGGGTATCAGTTGCAAGGTGACTTTTGGGGCTCTATAGCCTTGCAGGGTCCTAGTTACTGGCAGCTTTAGTTTTAGAGCAATCCAGGAATGTTTGCCAATGTCACGCTTGGCAATGCCCTGTCAGGCAGGGCCTGTGGCACTAAACAGACCCCACTTTCCGTAGGAATAAGAAGTCATTTCCCACCGTCTGGGGATCAGATGAAAGGTGGCCTTTGAGGCTCTATGAACTTGCAGGGTCCTTGTCGGGTTCGGCTGTCTGTCTCTGCCCCGACACGGGTAGTGTGGTTCTTGGGTGGCACGCGTTTTAAAGGATGAGTCTGGTCTCTTCAGCTTTTCGGTCTTCAGGTTGTTTATTATTTCTTATCTACAAAATTTTCTGTCCGCCCAACAGAGGTCTGATCTGCAAGCAGTCACAGGCACTCTCTGACCACCCACGGGGCGGTCATGTCTTTTTATACTAATATCTACGTACACAATATTTACCTTTATTTCCCAATGCTTTTCACCCATGTTAGCAAGTGCACCTTCACCATAAACCAATCCCCAAATGCCAACATCACCACAGGAGATGGAGGACAAGAAGAAGGAAGAAGAAGGACAAGACACGCCCTGATCCCTCCATCTTGTCTCCATAACCCCCCTGTACCTAAAAACCTTAAAATCTATATTTCACTTTCTAAATGTGCCCCTTTACACCTTTTACTCTAAAGTGATTCTCTTGTCCTCAAACTCTTGTTATTTCTGTGGATGGATCAAAATCAAGCCCCCAGACACTCTTGGCAACATTCCAGGATTTTCGAGACCCCCAAGGGTTCTCCTGGCATCTCTGGACATTGGGAACAATGTGCTGAGATCCCACATCTCCCCCTTCTGTTTGCACTAAGAAGACTTCTTTGGCAACTTGACTCATGACACGTCTCACACACAAAAAGATGCATGGGACGATGAGCATGAGGACTAAGAGAATTATTAATATATAAAATCCCATTTTTAAAAACCCTCTCCATAAGGGAGAAAGATCAAAAAATCCCGCCAAATCATCAATCCATGATCCAGTGACTTCGCCTAGTTTCTTTATACTGTCTTTTATATTTTGAATACTTTCATGAATTGATCTTGAATGATCTGAGAGATTCATGCAGCACATTCCTTCAAACTCTTCACATCCATGTCCATGAGCAAGCAATAGATAATCGATTGCTGCCCTATTTTGCAGAGTTGCCTCTCTCACACCGCTTACGTCTTTTAACATATCACTCAAAGCGAGAGAGATTGATTGAGCATGCTTGCTCAACCAACAACCCATGTGGTCCAGTTGAGTCAAGGCCACCCCCGACGCTGTCTGAGGTGAGTAAATTGCTGCTGCAATTCTCCTTGCCTTGTCCCAAGTGTACACTTCATCATCACAGTCTACACTGTAATGTTGCAAGGACCTTTTTTCTTTGTGTTTTTGCTCTCTTAACACTTTTAAATCTGGTGACAACATTGAAATTCTCCCAATGCTGCATGGACCTCCCTTGGCATTTGCAGGAATGCCGTGCCAAATTCTGTCCCCACAAATTAAAAACAACCAACGTGGCAATTGCACTGGAACCTGGATTGATCCTTTGGCTGTCGTCACAGTGTGATTGCACCAGGCTGATGCGTTTCTATAATATTCGTGATTTGGTGTGACATCAGCACTTTTGTTTGCCCTTGACACATTCGAAATTTCGAATTTCATGCATAGCTCCATTGTTGTGGACCCAAAAATTTCCAGTTCCTGCGGTTCGGTAGAAGCCACAGGTAAAAGATGTGTCCAAGCACACCATTCATTCACAGGATCTTTGATGACCTGTGAAATCTCCATTGGAGAATGTCCTGGAATTGGCCATTCGCCCACTGGCAACCCAACCATGCATGCTGTGAATGGTTTCCCTGGTTTCGAATGTGTCAGGCAGATACTTTCTAAATTTGCTGCCTGGACTAACGCTTCCCAAACATTTTGTTTTGGCTGACTGACAGGTAGATTTGCTCTATTGCTTAAAGCAACAGATGAAAGCATGAGCATCATGAAGCTCACGACTTCACCCTTATAAAATTTCATTGTTATGCTCCCACTCAAAGCCACAAAGGAAAAAACCCCCCAAAGTTTTTATTCTTTTCGTTTTTCTTCCGAGTCGCTGTTCACAACTTGAGTTTCTTCCTCCGTCTGCGTACTCGTTTCTCTGCCTCTGGGATCTGTGCTATCCTGCTCTCTTCCCCGAAATGGCTTCACGTGCCGCGCTGACACCCACTTCAGCCCTCGCCCTGTGGAAACACAAGCGAAACCCTTGCCCCAAGTGATTAGTTTGAAAGGACCCTCTATTTGTCCTGTCTCTGGGTTTCTGATCAAAAACAAAGGATTCTCCCTTAGTTTTGCCTGAGAGCTGTTTGAAAAATGCCTCACGATTGGCGGATTGGGTTCAGAAGACGAGCTGTTAAGAAAATTCAACACATACAATGCTTTGTTTAACTTCATGTGTGGTGTCGCCTCTGGCTCCCCCCTTTTCTGCCTATCTAAAAGGGATTTCAGGGTGTGATGTGTTCTTTCAATGATTGCCTGACCTGTGGGTGAATGTGGAATGCCAAATGTGTGTCTGACACCCCATTTTTTCAGGAATCTGTCAAGCACCCTGCCTGTATATGTTGGACCATTATCTGTTTTTATTTCTTGAGGCACACCTAATGATGCAAATGCTTGCAAAAAATGTCGACAAGCATGTTCTGCTGTTTCCCCTGCATGTGCTGAAGCAAAGACTGCCCCTGAGAATGTATCTACTGACACATGAACATTTTTGAGTCTCCCAAATGATGGATACTTTGTGACATCTGTTTGCCACAGCTGAAGACTTTGCAGTCCTCGTGGATTGACTGCTCCTGTTGAAGCAGGTGGTTGCACGAGTTGACAATCTGGACAAGCACTAATGATTTCCCTCGCCTGAGTTTTTGTGAGACGAAAGGATTCCATCAGCGCCTGTGCATTCTGATGAAAAAATGCATGACTCAGTCGTGCTTGCTCGAAAATGTCCGGAAGTGTTTGTGAAATGGGCATTGTCAATCTGTCTGCCTGAGCATTCCCTTCCGCTAGAAATCCTGGAAGTGTTGTGTGCGCTCTGATGTGAGTGATGAAATATTCTTCTTTCCTGCTTTCTAGCACTGTCTTCATGCTCACTAGATAGGAATATAAAACTTCGTTGCTGACTTCTTTCAAGAGCGAACCTTCCAATCGCTTGACCACACCTGCAACGTATGCAGAGTCCGTGACCAAATTGAGCGGTTGTTGGAACAACTGAAATGCTCGGACAACAGCTGCCAACTCCACAATTTGTGGAGAGCCTTGAACCGTCTTCACGTTTGATTCCCATTCCCCTGTCGTTGAGTTCATCCACGTGATCACTGACTTGTGTGTCTTTCCTGAGCCATCAGTGAACACTGTGATCCCGTCCAGAGGTTCTTCACTTATTTTTGGCTTTGCTCTATAGCATATTTGCGATTGCAACATTCTATGTTGTGGAAAATTGATTGTGCAAGCTCCTGGAAAAGCTAACAATGCAATTAACAAATCTTTTGATTTCTGCATCGCCCAATCAAAATAATCTTTTTTCAAAGGCAGATAAATCTTTGAAAATTCTCGTCCCGCCATTGTCAGCAATCTTGTTCTCCCCTTTATGATGATCTGTGCTGCCATCTCCAAATCTGTCAGAATTGTCTTTGAAGGCCTATACGGTAGGAAAATCCACTCTATGATTATTAAAGGATCTCTCTGAGATGCGTCCCATTGGAAGGTCAAACCATGGAATTGTGCTTTCTTTCCCAACACTGCCAACTGGAAAGGCAACGATTCAACAAATCGATGTGCCTGTCTCTTCTGAATGGCATCTGTAACTTTCTCCAACTCCCTCTTTGCTTCCTTGGTGAGCGTCCTGGGAGATCGAATGTCTGCATCTCCTCTCAAGAGATCAAGCAACGCTGGAATGTCACTGTTTGTGATTCCCAAAATCGACCTCATCCAGTTGATTTCCCCTAGAAGTTGTTGTAAATCATGCAGATTGTTGACTCTTGTGCTGATTTCCATCTTTTGAGGCCTTATTGTTTTCTCTGAGATTTTCCACCCTAGATATTTCCAAGGCGCGACCTCCTGAATCTTCGAAACACTGATTTCCAGACCTGCCTTTTGCACTTCTGCAATGACACAGTCACGAGCTTTTTTCAGCTCTTGTTGTGTTGACGCCGCAATGAGCAAATCATCCATATAATGAATGATCCTCACCTTCGGGAACTTCTTCCGCGCTGGCGACAAAGCTCGTGCCACGTACCATTGGCAGATTGTCGGCGAGTTTTTTAGGCCCTGAGGAAGAACGACCCAATGGTACCGCTGCAGAGACGTTTCCTTGTTGATACTTGGAACTGAAAAGGCAAGCCTCGGAGCATCATCCGGATGAAGTGGAATGCTGAAGAAACAGTCCTTGAGGTCAATGACCACAAGCGGCCAATCTCTGGGAATCATCGAAACAGATGGAAGACCCAGCTGAAGTGGTCCCATGTCTTCGAGGACTTCATTGATCTTCCTGAGATCGTGCAACAGCCTCCATTTGCCTGACAGCTTCTTCTTGATGACGAACACTGGAGAATTCCAAGGGCTGTTTGTCGGCTTGATGTGTCCTTTCTGCAACTGTTCTTGGACCAAGGTTTTCAATGCACTCAACTTTTTTCTCTCCAGGGGCCACTGATCCACCCAGACTGGATCATCTGTTTTCCAAGTCAACTTCAATGTGGAGAGTGCCGCAGTGACCCCTATTAAAAATCCACCTCGATCTTCGTGCCCCATTGTGCCAAGAGATCTCGTCCCCAAACTGTGATTGGCTTCTGCACAACGAAAGGACGAATGATCGCCGTCTTGTTTCCTGGTCCTGTGACAACGATGGCATTCTCACTCTGCAGACACAGAGAAACTCCCCCTATGCCTGAGAGCGATCCCAAGGGCGCAATCAAGCTCCAGTTGCGAGGCCAAAAGATGTAGGATATTACTGTGACATCTGCTCCTGTGTCGAGCATGCCTCTGACCTCTGTTGTTCTGTCTCCACAAGTTAGTTGGCATGTGAGCGTGGGTCGATCTCGACCTATGTGTTTTACCCATGTGGTATGTATTTCGACATGTTCCCTCAAAGGAAGCCCTTCTTCATCGAAGATTGACATGACTTCAATGGCGTGTGGTGGCAGAGCAAAAACTCTCGCGATCTGAGTGTTCTCCGCCACGGTCAATGGTGGACGAAGTGCTTTTGCCAGAACTGTCAGTTCCGTATTTTTATCTGCGGAAACAACTGACGGATAAACAATAAGTCCAAGGATTCTGCTCCTGTCCTGTCCTATTATTAAGAAATCTTGTTTTTTGTATGAATCTCCGCGGATCCCTGTTGGAACCTCCGCATGACCTTCATCCAGAAAGCAAATTAATTTGGAAGTTGCCAGTGTGCACTGTGCCCCTGGTGGAAGGAGTTCTGGGTCGCTTGAGAATCGGCTGAGGAGTTTGCTGAGGGCGTCTGCTTGACGATCCCCGATGATTGTCCTGTTGGTTGTTGTGTCACCGCCATCACTTGTGTCGACGCGCGCTGACGGTTTGTGGGCGCGCTCCTTCTCCCGTTTCCCGGAAGCGGTAGAGGATTCCCTTCCACGTCTGTCTGGGAAAAACATTCTTTCACAGAGTGTCTTCCTCTTCCACACCGCGCACAAAGTGGCTTTGCAGGCTTTTGTGTCTGCACTTGTGTGTGTGCATGTGGACAATTCTTTTTCAAGTGTCCAAACGCCCCACATTTGTAGCATTGTCCTCTTGATGGAGTGCTCTTCTTCTGGATAGTTGCAAGAACTTTATTTATGCTTTCACTCTGTTGTTGGAGTACCTTTTCCAGCATCTTTTCAACCTTGTCCTGATCTTCTGACTGCCTCTCCGGGTTTCTTCTTATCTGTTCTCCCCATTCTCCTCTCAGCTCATCCCTCACGATTGACGCAACGTGCTGAGGTGTTCCCACTCTGCTGCATGCCTCCACCATCTCTGCCAAGGATGGCCGTCCTGGCATTGCGCTGATGACCCGTTGACAATCCGGGTTGGCATTGCCGAAAGCTAGACTTTCCATGAGAGGTTGCTTCGCCTCATCAATCGTCACCTGTCGATCCACAGCTTGCGTGAGCCGATCTATGAAAGATGAGAATGGTTCTGTGGGACCTTGCCTGACGCATGAGAATGGGATATCTGGAACTCCCGCCGGAGCAATCTGCAAGATTGCTTTGCGTGCTGCTTCTTTGATGTCATTCAACACCCGTCGTGGAAGCCGTGCTGCTTGCTCCACTGGATTGTCATCTGGAGGATCTCCTGCTAACTGTGCTTCTGTGAGGTTTGCGTTTGGCCCACCTTGATAGCTGGCTCTCAACTCTGTGAGATATCTTCTCCATCTTCTGTCCCAGATAAGACTTTGTGTGTCAGTGAGAATCATCGACACAAGACATCGAATGTCGAATGGCGTGAAATCATACGTATTGAATGTCCCCTTCAGGAGCTGTTTGAAGTACTGCGAATTCAGACCATTGTTCTGAATGGCCTTTGATAAGTCTTTGATCACCTCGTGACCCAACCTTTCCCACCTTGGATTTTGGCCTTGTGCATCATACGTCACTGGCATTATTATGTCTCCTGATCCTCTGATCAAACCCTTTTCTTTTGATAATTCATTTCTAATTTCCTTCCAGTCTATTGGTTCTATTGGCTGTTCTTCTTCATCCTCTGGAAACTCCATTGGCCATTGCCTGCACAATGGAATCGTGGAGGCTCTTGGTGATCCTTTGCTCCATGTTCTTCGACTTGAGGTCTTCTGTCTTGCTCCTAAATCTGGAAATGAAACTTGAGGCTCTCTTGAACGTGTTCTTTTTGCTGCATCAAAAGACTGCAGGAGATTCTTTGCTGCTTCCGCTGCTGAAAGCATCCATGCTGGAATTCCCTCTCTTGCTGTAATGTGTATCATTTCTTCTTCTTGAGGCTGTGCTTCATCTGAGCTGTCTTCAACTTCATATGATCCTGAAGTTGATGGAATATTATCCTTTTGCTGCGTTGTTGTTTTTGTTTTCTTTAATGTAGCTTTCTTTTTATAAATTGTTGGAAAAAATTGCTGCATTGTCGCAGTTTGGCCAGCAGGTGATGTGGTGGCGCTGTCGAGCAGTTCCGACATGTCCTGCAATGTGGTCGTCCCTCCACGAGGTGGCGCTGTCGCCTGCCTGGACAACCTTGATGACGACACGAACTCCGTCGCTTCCTGCTCGGCAGACTGCAACGCTCGCAGCCGTGTTTGAGACCGAGTTTGCATGGCTGTTAACTGAGCTGGCATTGAGGGCTGAATACTTGAATGCTTTTGAGTGGAAGGGGTTTGAACCATAGGGTTTGAAACTAAAGGCATCGGGCTCGGAGAGGGGGTGGAGCCCCGGGATGTCGAACCCCGAGCGTGGCCCCTCCTCTTCGCCCCAGACGTCACAGAGGATCGGACCCGCCCCCGACCTCGCTCCGCCGGCACTTCCCGCGCATGCGTGCCTTCGGGGACGACCCCTGCCTCCCCTGTACTGACGTCACTGTCTCCGTCCCGCTCCACCTCCGAAGTCTCCTCCCTATTGTCTGTTCCTGCCCCTCTCTCCTCCTCCTCTGACGCTGTATCCACACCCCCCGCCGAAGCGCGCAGCCCCCCCCCCCGCGGGTGCCCCCCTTCGCGCTGCAATTCGAGCCGATCTCCGGGTCCAGATTTCCGGGTCTGACGTCACCACCGCGCGTCTCCTGCGTCCCTCCATGGCAGCTCGCTGGAGCTCTGCAGCTGCTCCGCCCTTGCTGCCCGTGTCTGACGCTGCCGCGCTGGTTTGAGAGTTCTCCCCGGCCGTCCTTTGAGTCTTGCTCGACCCGCGCACTTTTGACACCGCACTAAATGGGGCCGCCGCTGCTTTCGGCGTTGTGCTCGCAAAAGCCGCACCAGAACCCGTGTCTCCCATCGCCTCCACGCCCCCCCCGCCGGCCGCCGCCGCTTCCGCGCCGCCGCGCATGCCGCGAGAGAGCGCATCCCCCCTCCCCGCTTGTTCCCTTTGAACCCCCCTCCCCGACTCTGCCACTTTTTCCACCTCCTCTCCCTCTGATTCCTTGATATCGCTAGGAGAAAACTTTATTTCATCAGGGAGCAGAATGGCATCATCTGTGTCTGAGTCAGAGTCTGAAGCCCCTGCACTCTCTGGAGTTTCAGGGCGCTGTAGGGTTCCCTTGGGTTTTCGGGATGGTGGGACTGAAGGCAATGACATTTCTCCCGGTCCCCTTTTCTCGGGCACCTTTCCCCCCGGGCTAATTGAGATCAGAGCCAATCTCTGCTTGGAGCCTTGCTCTGGTCCCTCCGCCCTTTTGGGACCTGCAACAACTTGTTGCCTGGCTGACCCTCTCAACTGAGTCGAGGTCGCCTCTAACATGATTCTTGCTGAAGACAGCAATTTCAAGGCTGTCTTATCATCATTGGTGGCTAGAAAATATAGGTGTCTGTTAACTTCTTGCCAAAAGCCTACTTCAAATAACAACCTTGTTTCTGAGTACG
This sequence comes from Molothrus aeneus, assembly GCF_037042795.1. Lineage (NCBI taxonomy): Eukaryota > Metazoa > Chordata > Aves > Passeriformes > Icteridae > Molothrus > Molothrus aeneus. The sequence goes on along the minus strand of NC_089679.1, from coordinate 9,848,941 downwards.
GGTAATTACACCGCACCCACAGCAATAATTCTCTCAGCTTTTTCTTTGGGATCCCCCTTGTGTGTGTGTCTGCCACGCCCTGTAGGTCGGACAGAATCTCTATTTGTTCCTGGGAAAGTGTACCCCCCATGTTCTTAATTCTTGACCTTCTCACCGAATTCCTGTCGTCAGAGCAGTCCGACGGCTCCTGGTCTCTGGCCTGCAGGTCACAGGAGATGGATTCGGAGGCGCCATTTCCGATTCCGATCCGGGCTGTCCTGCTACGAACTTTCTTCGGTGGAGGTGGAGTGCGATGTTCTCTGCGGCCGCCGCGTCTGCAAATTCTGCTGGCTGCTTTCTGGCTGTTTTCCCAAGGAGTTATCAGTGCTCTCCTGGGAATGAGTCCAGTTTGGGAGCTGCCCACTCGGTGCTTCAAGGCTGCCCCTGTGCAAGAGGTGCACAACAGAGCTCACTGTGGCTCAGCGAGTGCTGCCGGATGCTGCTGGATCGCCGGTTGCTGCCGAGTAGCTCCCCGGGTCGTCCGCCGGCTGCCCACCGGGTGCCCACCAGGTGCCCACCCAGGGACGCCAAATGTCGGGTTCGGCTGTCTGTCTCTGCCCCGACACGGGTAGTGTGGTTCTTGGGTGGCACGCGTTTTAAAGGACGAGTCTGGACTCTTCAGCTTTTCGGTCTTCAGGTTGTTTATTATTTCTTATCTACAAAATTTTCTGTCTGCCCAACAGAGGTCTGATCTGCAAGCAGTCACAGGCACTCTCTGACCACCCACGGGGCGGTCATGTCTTTTTATACTAATATCTACGTACATAATATTTACCTTTATTTCCCAATGCTTTTCACCCATGTTAGCAAGTGCACCTTCACCATAAACCAATCCCCAAATGCCAACATCACCACAGGAGATGGAGGACAAGAAGGAAGAAGAAGGACAAGACACGCCCTGATCCCTCCATCTTGTCTCCATAACCCCCCTGTACCCAAAAACCTTAAAATCTATATTTAACTTTCTAAATGTGCCCCTTTACACCTTTTACTCTAAAGTGATTCTCTTGTCCTCAAACTCTTGTTATTTCTGTGGATGAATCAAAATCAAGCCACCAGACACTTCTGGCAACATTCCAGGATTTTCGAGACCCCCAAAGGTTCTCCTGGCATCTCTGGACATTGGGAATGATGTGCTGAGATCCCACATGGAAGGAAGGACTTCTTTTTCCCATGGAAAATGGCCTCCGTTTGTGGCCACTCGCCCAGACCGACAGGGCGGCGCCAGGACAGAAATTGGCAAACTTTGCTGGATTTCTCCAAAACTAAAGATGCCTTTCTCCAAAGGCTACCTTTCAGTTGATACCTGGACGGTGGTAAACGACTTCCTATTCCTACAGAAAGTGGGCTCTGTTTGCTGCCACAGGCCCTGCCCGTATGGGCAGTCCTAGGCTAGAAATGGGCAAAATTTGCTGGATTTCTCCAAAACTACAGCTGCCAGCAACTAGGACCCTGCAAGACCTTAGAGCCCCAAGGACACCATATATCTGATACCAGGACCCTGGGGAGAGGACTTCTTTTTCCCATGGAAAATGGCATCCGTTTGCAGCATCTTGTCCTGACCGAAAGGGCGGCGCCAGGTTAGAAATTGGCAAACTTTGCTGGATTTCTCCAAAAGTAAAGCTGCCAGCAGCTAGGACCCTGCAAGTTCATAGAGCCTCAAAGGCCACCTTTCATCTGATCCCCAGACGGTGGGAAATGACTACTTATTCCTACGGAAAGTGGGGTCTGTTTAGTGCCACAGGGCCTGCCTGACAGGGCATTGCCAAGCGTGGCATCGGCAAACTTTCCTGGATTGCTCTAAAACTAAAGCTGCCAGTTACTAGGACCCTGCAAGGCTATAGAGCCCCAAAAGTCACCTTGCAACTGATACCCAGACCTGGGGGAAAGGACTTCTTTTTCCCATGGAAAATGGCATCCGTTTGTGGCCGCTCGCCCAGACGGACAGGGCGGCGCCAGGTTAGAAATTGGCAGACTTTGATAGATTTCTCCAAAACTGAAGCTGCCTTTCTCCAAAGGCTACCTTTCATCTGATACCTGGACGGTGGTAAACGACTTCCTATTCCTACAGAAAGTGGGCTCTCTTTGCTGCCACCGGCCCTGCCCATAAGGGCAGTCCTAGGCTAGAAATGGGCAAAATTTGCTGGATTTGTCCAAAACTACAGCTGCCAGCAACTAGGACCCTGCAAGACCTTAGAGCCCCAAGGCCACCATATATGTGATACCAGGACCCTGGAGAGAGGACTTATTTTTACCATGGAAAATGGCCTCCGTTTGTGGCCACTCGCCCAGACCCACAGGGTGGCGCCAGGTTAGAAACGGGCAAACTTTGCTGGATTTCTCCAAAACTACAGCTGCCAGCAACTAGGACCCTGCAAGACCTTAGAGCCCCAAGGACACCATATATCTGATACCAGGACCCTGGGAAGAGGACTTCTTTTTCCCATGGAAAATGGCATCCCTTTGCAGCATCTTGTCCTGACCGACAGGGCGGCTACAGTTTAGAAATTGGCAAACTTTGCTGGATTTCTCCAAAAGTAAAGCTGACAGCAACTAGGACCCTGCAAGCCCTCAGAGCCCCAAAGGCCACCATTCATCTACTACCCCGACGGTCGGAAATGAGTTCTTAATCTTAGGAAAAGTGGGCTCCGTTTGCGGCCACACGCCTTGTCAGAAGGGGCGGTGCCAATCTCAAAATTGGCAAACTTTGCTGGATTTTTCCAAAACTAAAGCTGCCCGCAACTCGCATCCTGCTTGGTCATAGAGCCCCAAAATTCACCTTTCAACTGATACCCAGAAGGTGGTTAATGATTTCCTATTCCTGTGGCAAGTGTGACCCATTTACTGCCACAGGCCCTGCCCGACAGGGCCGTGCCAGTTTAGAAATGGAAAAACTTTGCTGGATTTCTCTAAAACTAAAGATGCCAGCAACGAGGACCCGGCAAGGCTTTAGAATACCAAACGTCACCTTTCAACTGATACCAAAACCCTGGGGAAATGACTTCTTTTTTCCAGGGAAAACGGGCACTGTTTGTGGCCACTCGCCCTGTCCGACAGGGCGGCGACAGTTTAGGAACTGGCAAGCTTTGCTGTATTTCTCCAAAACTAAAGCTGCCAGCAGCTAGGACCCTGCAAGTTCATAGAGCCTCAAAGGCCACCTTTCATCTGATCCCCAGACGGTGGGAAATGACTTCTTATTCCTACGTAAAGTGGGGTCTGTTTAGTGCCACAGGCCCTGCCTGACAGGGCATTGCCAAGCGTGACATTGGCAAAATTTCCTGGATTGCTCTAAAACTAAAGCTGCCAGTAACTGGGACCCTGCAAGGCTATAGAGCCCCAAAAGTCACCTTGCAACAGATACACAGACCTGGAGGAAAGGACTTCTTTTTCCCATGGAAAATGGCCTCCCTTTGTGGCCTCTCGCCCAGACCGACAGGGCGGCGCCAGGTAAGAATTTGGCAGACTTTGATAGATTTCTCCAAAACTGAAGCTGCCTTTCTCCAAAGGCTACCTTTCATCTGATACCAGGACGGTGCTAAACGACTTCCTATTCCTACAGAAAGTGGGCTCTGTTTGCTGCCACAGGCCCTGCCCGTACGGGCAGTCCTAGGCTAGAAATGGGCAAACTTGGCTGGATTTCTCCAAAACTACAGCTGCCAGCAACTAGGACCCTGCAAGAACTTAGATCCCCAAGGCCACCATATATCTGATACCAGGACCCTGGGGAGAGGACTTCTTTTTCCCGTGGAAAATGGCATCCGTTTGCGGCATCTTGTCCTGACCGACAGGGCGGCGCCAGGTTAGAAATTGGCAAACTTTGCTGGATTTCTCCAAAAGTAAAGCTGACAGCAACTAGGACCCTGCAAGCCCTCAGAGCCCCAAAGGCCACCATTCATCTACTACCCCGACGGTCGGAAATGAGTTCTTAATCTTAGGAAAAGTGGGCTCCGTTTGCGGCCACACGCCTTGTCAGAAGGGGCGGTGCCAATCTCAAAATTGGCAAACTTTGCTGGATTTTTCCAAAACTAAAGCTGCCCGCAACTCGCATCCTGCTTGGTCATAGAGCCCCAAAATTCACCTTTCAACTGATACCCAGAAGGTGGTTAATGATTTCCTATTCCTGTGGCAAGTGTGACCCATTTACTGCCACAGGCCCTGCCCGACAGGGCCGTGCCAGTTTAGAAATGGAAAAACTTTGCTGGATTTCTCTAAAACTAAAGATGCCAGCAACGAGGACCCGGCAAGGCTTTAGAATACCAAACGTCACCTTTCAACTGATACCAAAACCCTGGGGAAATGACTTCTTTTTTCCAGGGAAAACGGGCACTGTTTGTGGCCACTCGCCCTGTCCGACAGGGCGGCGACAGTTTAGGAACTGGCAAGCTTTGCTGTATTTCTCCAAAACTAAAGCTGCCAGCAGCTAGGACCCTGCAAGTTCATAGAGCCTCAAAGGCCACCTTTCATCTGATCCCCAGACGGTGGGAAATGACTTCTTATTCCTACGTAAAGTGGGGTCTGTTTAGTGCCACAGGCCCTGCCTGACAGGGCATTGCCAAGCGTGACATTGGCAAAATTTCCTGGATTGCTCTAAAACTAAAGCTGCCAGTAACTGGGACCCTGCAAGGCTATAGAGCCCCAAAAGTCACCTTGCAACAGATACACAGACCTGGAGGAAAGGACTTCTTTTTCCCATGGAAAATGGCCTCCCTTTGTGGCCTCTCGCCCAGACCGACAGGGCGGCGCCAGGTAAGAATTTGGCAGACTTTGATAGATTTCTCCAAAACTGAAGCTGCCTTTCTCCAAAGGCTACCTTTCATCTGATACCAGGACGGTGCTAAACGACTTCCTATTCCTACAGAAAGTGGGCTCTGTTTGCTGCCACAGGCCCTGCCCGTACGGGCAATCTAAGGTTAGAAATGGGCAAACTTTGCTGGATTTCTCCAAAACTACAGCTGCCAGCAACTAGGACCCTGCAAGAACTTAGAGCCCCAAGGCCACCATATATCTGATACCAGGACCCTGGGGAGAGGACTTCTTTTTCCCGTGGAAAATGGCATCCGTTTGCAGCATCTTGTCCTGACCGACTGGGCGGCGCCTGGTAAGAAATTGGCAAACTTTGCTGGATTTCTCCAAAAGTAAAGCTGACAGCAACTAGGACCCTGCAAGGCCTCAGAGCCCCAACGGCCACCTTTCATCTACTACCCAGACGGTGGGAAATGAGTTCTTATTCCCACGGAAAGTGGGCTCCGTTTGCGGCCACACGCCTTGTCAGACAGGGCGGTGCCAATCTCGAAATTGGCAAACTTTGCTGGATTTTTCCAAAACTAAAGCTGCCCGCAACTCGCATCCTGCTTGATCATAGAGCCCCAAAATTCACCTTTCAACTGATACCCAGAAGGTGGTTAATGATTTCCTATTCCTATGGCAAGTGTGACCCATTTACTGCCACAGGCTTTGCGCGTCAGGGCAGTGCCAGGTTAGAAATGGAAAAACTTTGCTGGATTTCTCTAAAACTAAAGCGGCCAGAAACTAGGACCCGGCAAGGCTTTAGAATACCAAACGTCACCTTTCAACTGATACCAAAACCCCGGGGAAATGACTTCTTTTTTCCAGGGAAAACGGGCACTGTTTGCGAACACTCGCCCTGTCTGACAGGGCGGCGACAGTTTAGGAACTGGCAAACTTTGCTGTATTTCTCCAAAACTAAAGCTGCCAGCAGCTAGGACCCTGCAAGTTCATAGAGCCTCAAAGGCCACCTTTCATCGGATCCCCAGACGGTGGGAAATGACTTCTTATTCCTGCGGAAAGTGGGGTCTGTTTAGTGCCACAGGGCCTGCCTGACAGGGCATTGCCAAGCGTGACATTGGCAAACTTTCCTGGATTGCTCTAAAACTAAAGCTGCCAGTAACTAAGACCCTGCAAGGCTATAGAGCCCCAAAAGTCACCTTGCAACTGATACCCAGACCTGGAGGAAAGGACTTCTTTTTCCCATGGAAAATGGCCTCTGTTTGTGGCCGCTCGCCCAGATCGACAGGGCGGCGCCAGGTAAGAATTTTTCAGACTTTGATGGATTTCTCCAAAACTAAAGCTGCCTTTCTCCAAAGGCTACCTTTCATCTGATACCTGGATGGTGGTAAACGACTTCCTATTCCTACAGAAAGTGGGCTCTGTTTGCTGCCACAGGCCCAGCCCGTATGGGCAGTCCTAGGCTTGAAATGGGCAAACTTGGCTGGATTTCTCCAAAACTACAGCTGCCAGAAACTAGGACCCTGCAAGACCTTAGAGCCCCATGGCCAGCATATATCCGATACCAGGACCCTGGGGAGAGGACTTCTTTTTCCCATGGAAAATGGCATCCGTTTGCAGCATCTTGTCCTGACCGACAGGGCGGCGCCAGGATAGAAATTGGCTAACTTTGCTGTATTTCTCCAAAAGTAAAGCTGACAGAAACTAGGACACTGCAAGGCCTCAGAGCCCCAAAGACCACCTTTCATCTACTACCCAGACGGTGGGAAATGAGTTCTTATTCCCACGGAAAGTGGGCTCCGTTTGCAGCCACACGCCTTGTCAGACAGGGCGGTGCCAATCTCGAAATTTCCAATCTTGGCTGGATTTTTCCAAAACTAAAGCTGCCCGCAACTCGCATCCTGCATGGTCATAGAGCCCCAAAATTCACCTTGCAACTGATACCCAGACCTGGAGGGAAGGACTTCTTTTTCCCATGGAAAATGGCCTCTGTTTGTGGCCACTCGCCCAGACCCACACGGCGGCGCAGGTTAGAAATTGGCAAACTTTGCTGGATTTCTCCAAAAGTAAAGCTGACAGCAACTCGGACACTGCAAGGCCTCAGAGCCCCAAAGGCCACCTTTCATCTACTACCCAGACGGTGGGAAATGAGTTCTTATTCCCACGGAAAGTGGGCTCCGTTTGCGGCCACACGCCTTGTCAGACAGGGCGGTGCCAATCTCAAAATTGGCAAACTTTGCTGGATTTTTCCAAAACTAAAGCTGCCCGCAACTCGCGTCCTGCATGGTAATACAGCCCCAAAATTCACCTTTCAACTGATACCCAGAAGGTGGTTAATGATTTCCTATTCCTATGGCAAGTGTGACCCATTTACTGCCACAGGCCCTGCCCGACAGGGCAGTGCCAGGTTAGAAATGGAAAAACTTTCCTGGATTTCTCTAAAACTAAAGCTTCCTGTAACTAGAACCCTGCAAGGCTATAGAGCCCCAAAAGTCACCTTGCAACTGATACCCAGACCTGGAGGAAAGGACTTCTTTTTCCCATGGAAAATGGCCTCCGTTTGTGGCCGCTCGCCCAGACAGACAGGGCGGCGCCAGGTTAGAATTTTGCAGACTTTGATGGATTTCTCCAAAAGTAAAGCTGCCTTTCTCCAAAGTCTACCTTTCATCTGATACCTGGACGGTGGTAAACGACTTCCTATTCCTACAGAAAGTGGGCTCTGTTTGCTGCCACAGGCCCTGGGAAGGAAACAACCACGCCACTTCATACGAGTCAGTCCTATAGAAGAGAGAAATTCACTTCTGGGAACATTACAGGATTTGAATGCAGAGTCACACTCATCCTTTGTTGCTTTGTTGTCTGCTTGGCATGGAACATGCTGCTTTGAAGAGGGAAGTGACTAACAGACAGTCCACTTTACAAACACATATGCTTCCCTCTTCTTCTGAGACCTCAGCACAGAGCCCTCTTCGGCATGGTACTTCAAGGTAAGATGGAGCGGGCAGAGGGCACTGCGAACAGACAGCAGTTTGCAGGTTGTATAGGAAAGAGGACTGCCCCTTTAATGTGGTGCAAATATAAACTTCCACCAGTTTCAGGGGTACACTTCAGCCAAGCTTGTTGTCCTGGCACATTTTTTCTCTGTGAAACGCGTTGCGGTATGATCTGGACGACAAGAGACGCAGAATACGGGGCTACGTAGTGCTGAGAAGGTAAGTGCCTGGCCCCAGTGTCTTTTGGCAGAAGCAGTGCACTAGAGCCGTTGGCTGCTGCCACAATGATCTGTGTGAGAAACAGATGCCTAATCCCCTCCGGGAGAGTAAAAGCAGGATTGGTTACAAGAGTCGAAGAGCACTGGGCTGGTGGCTGCTGCATACCAGCTGTAAAAGGAGCATGACTCCTACTGGCCTACCAACCAAACTCATGGTGGCAGTGGTAAAGATTAAAGTTCAGTGAGAGCTATTTGTGCTGCTACCTATGGCCCTTCTGTGGAAACAAATGTGCCTACCTTTAGGTTCCGAGATCCAGAGAACACAATGGTAGTTGAAGCGGAAAAGGGAAGGACAGAGCGCACTGGTGAGTTTGATGTGGCTTACACAGGGCAGGCAGAAGGTGCAGCCCAAGTCTCGCTTTTATTTCTAGAGCCTTTTTCTACACAAACAGCTGCTGGATGTTTGCAACAAAGATGTGAGTGTGAAAAAGTGAGGGCAGGTCAATGTGGGAAAGAAGATACAAAGCATTGTGCGCAGTTTAAAAGCTGTTTAGAAAAAAAAAGGAGTTACTTTGAGAACATCTTCTGTCTTGACACTTCCACCTGTGTGATCTTTAGCTGCTTTGGACATGGCCACAATGAAAGAATGTGAAAATATTTGCGCTGCCAATGTCAGGTTGCACAGGAAAGAGGGTAGGTTGGCAAATGCCTTCTGTCCTGGCACATCTGTCAGTCAGAAGTGCAGCTGAAAACGCTTGGCTGTAGCGATAGTCTCTGTCACTTTGAGAGAATGTGCTGATGCACGTATATATATCATTGCGAAAGTACGTGAGAATCGCTAGTAAGTTTCGTTTGGTTGACAGACTGCAAAGGGACCGTTATGGCCAGCACTGCCTTTTTGTTGTAGGACTTTTTCTTTGAGAGCAGCTGCCGCTGGACATTTTGAAGCGGTTTGGGATCTTCAAGCGTTAGAGTGCAAGATGGTACCTAGATCTTGAGGGAAAGTGCATATCTCCAGGAAGCTGAATGCAGTTCAGTGGGTGCAAGTTACATGTTGAGCAGCTGATGGCCCAGAAAACTTTCTAAAATGAAGAGGCCATGCTGCAATTGCCTTTTATTTTGAAGCTTCTAAACTGTGCAGCCAACAATGAAATGATTCTTCTTCCTTCTCTGCTACATGCAGGATCCCATTCTGTCAGTACCCGAGAGCCAGGATCCACAGCGGAGCTCTTGTCCCTACACTGCTCCCACACGAACGGGGCTGGGCTAGAAAAGTGCTTGTCTTTTTCCTGGGCACTGTCAGCGCTCTTCTAAATAACCACACCACAGCATTGTCAACTCACAAAACCAGGACACGCACCGAGCCCAGCTCACAACCACCCCCAGGACCCAGCCAAGTCAGAAACGTCCCTGCTCTCCAATCAACTGTGTCAGGACAAAAAGATTTCACCGATCTTCCCCTTCCAAGTGGATACTCTTCTTTGCCCCACACTCAAAGGCCGACACCAGATCTTCTGCCCTAACAAACTTTTTCTCTCTCACAGAGCCTGGTAACAAACTTGAAAATGTCGGCCGAGCTCGCAAAACTGTTGGTGGAGAAAGCTCTTTGCTGCCTACAATTTCAATTGCACCCATCAAACTATAAACGTGCACCCTGCTATCGCCACTTTCCTTCTCAGCTCTAGGTACCACCGTAAGCCTTCAATCTCTCAGAGTCAGGATCCAAATGGGATGGCACCAGGGACTGCTCACACAGTCCCTAAAGCTACAAGGGACAAAAACCTATCCTGCAGAGTCCTGGCCTGGCCTCTGCATTCCCACTGACAGTTCAACAACTCGAACCCAGAGAACTGCCTATTGGGAAAAGCCTTTCAATTCACTGAGACCACCCAAAGTGGCCACCCAAACTTTGCCAAAGGGAGGAGGAACTAGAAGCCCATCTCAAAAGAAATGGCATCCCCTCCTCCAAAATCCAAAGCATCCAGGGCCTGATCCTCTACAAAGGTGTCAGACCACTGTGTTTGGGCATTACCTGTGCGGGGCACTAGCTAGGCTGCACACCAAGACCCAGCGCAGCTCTTTACCTTGTCCAAAAGAAGTGTGCTGGCAGAATTTCAAGAAGGCTGCCTTGAGAAAGTGGAAAACACATGCCAAATGGATTCTTTCAGGAAGGAGACTGCCTTCCAAAGATGGATACCGACTCCATGATTGTACAAATTGAGTCAGTGCTTCCAAACCAAATATGCCAGGATAGAAAGTTGCTGCCGCCCTTAAGCTGCACGACACAGCTTCTTATCTGCACCTCCAACACTGGGGCTAAGTTCTTTCCTTCCCATGAGAAAGCATTGCTGTTCTCCTTCAGGAACTTACCGAGCAAAAGTTGCATACCACGTCCGGTACTGACTCTGTCCAACAATGGCTCCTACACAGAAAGGACCAGGACAGAAATGTCTTGCTGTACTATACCTTCCCACGATACCTTATCATCAGCCCTACCAACATTGCCACCGTATCTTTTACTTCCCAAGCAAGGAAAGGCACTCCAAGTCACTTGGCTTTGCCTTGCCTCCAGTACCATGCCTAGTTTTCCTAGCCTACCCTACCCTAGCTTTGCTTGCTTGCCTATGTCTGCCTTGCCTAGCCCTTCAAATAACTTCCTGGCTTTGCTTTGCCTTGTCTACCACTCTTTGCCTCGCCTTCCATGCAGGTAAGGCAATGCAAAGCAAGTGTAGGCAATTGTAGGCAAGTCAAGGGACAGGTTGGCAAGACTGAAGCCGTGAGGGGAAAGCAAATGGAGTGGTAGGTGAGACAAGTCCCAGAAGTTAGAGGCAAGGCTGGGCATAGGAGGTGATGGTAACCGGAAGGGCTAGGCAAGGCCAAGCCCTGTAGGAAAACTGCAGGCAGGTCAAATGTGAGGCATGGGTATGCAAGGGAATGCAAAGCAATGGAGAATTAGCAGGGCATGGCAAGGAAACTGGTTGGTTGCCCAAAGCAAGGCAAGTGGCAGGTCCATTCAAAGACTGCTGGTACACAAAAGCGGCCCGGACCGACCGCTCTGTCCAGCCTTGATCTTGCATGGGTCATGTTTAATCTGCACCTAAGACACTTGAGTTGCCTGCTTTCCTTTGTATGCAAAAGAACTGTCATTCTGCCCCTGAAGCCCAAGGGTGAAAGATGAACTTTGTGTCCAAAATTCAAGACATGTAAGCATAGATGTCAGAAGAAAGCTGTCAGGACAGATAGGTGTGCTTGCACGTGGCCTCCTCCAGGCTTCCTCTCACAAGCTCCTGAAACGCTGGGGCCTTGAGAAAAAAAAGCCAGTGGAAGCCTGGAGAATCCTAGGAGAAGCAGGCAGGGCAATGCATGTGGAAGAGATTCCACAAAAAGAGAGGTGGTGAATTCCAGGTGGGGCACTGGTGAGCAAGGTAATGCAAGGCAAGGAAGGGGTTCAAGGACAAGGCCAGACAAGTGGTGGCTTTGCCAGGCAACACAAAAGAGAGGGAGACAAGGCAATAAGAGTCCTAGAAGGAGAAGGAAATGAAAGATTGGAGCTGGACAAATGGGAAGGAAAAGAAGGATAGGTGAGCAAGTCAATACAAGGCACTGGGTTGGTATGAAGGGCAAGGGAAGGACATGCATGGGTCAGGAAGGCAAGGGAAAAGAAAGGAATTGTCAGCAATGACAAGGAAATGCAAGATTGGGTAGGAAAGGCAAGGCAATGTGGGGGAGGGATAGGCAACACAATGGGTATCTTAACAGGAAATGTCCATGCACAGCAAGGCCGAAGGAGAAGTGGTAGAGAGGTCAAGGTGGGAAATAGGTGAGTGTGTGCAGCCAAGAAAGAAAGAAAGAAAGTGCGTAGCTCTCGTGTGTGTGTGTGTGTGTGTGTGTGTGTGTGTGTGTGAAGTTTGCAGGATGTAAAGCAAAGAAAGGTGTCTCTTGATTGTGGAGTGAATGGATGTTTTCGAACGTAAGTGGCAAGGTCCAAGCAACCTTTTCATCCTGGTACATCTGTGTCTGTGAGACATAGTCAGAAACGTCTCCTTTTAGATTCAGACTGCAAGCAGGACATAGAATGTGACTGTGTGAATAGCTGAGCAGGAAAGCACATCACATCAGCATGTTTCAACAGAAGCAGTTAGTGAGAGAAGGAGATGGACGTGTGGGACTCCAGCAATATGGCAATGCACTCAGCTGAGAAGCAAAGTGCAATGCCTCGGTGTATGCTCTGAAAATAAAAGGCTGCAAGGAAAAAGCAAGGGGACAGGCCAGTGAAATCTTTCTGTCCTGGCACACTGAGCTGTTTGAAGGTGAACCGCTGTTTGGTTTCACTAAGGACTCGGAGACATGGAGAGGATGTGCTTGTCCATGTAGCTGAGAAGGAAAGTGAGAATCACCGGTACGTTTGGCAGAGTTTGTAGGCTGCGAGGAGAAGGTGACGGCCAGGCCTGGCTTTTGGCTGTGGCACTTGTTGCAAGGAAGAAGCTGCTGGATGGTTAAGCTTTTGGGGATCTGCAAGAGTGAAAGACTACGCTGGTACCTCATAAAACTAATGCTTGTTGATCATCTGGCTGAATCTATGACATAAACCAGAAGTGAAATTTCCCCCCATTTCCCTCAGTTTTTTCACCTTTTCATCCAACAGCCTGGGCCTTTTTGAAGCTGCTGTCAAACGCCTTGCCTTGGAAGCTAGAAGTATCTCAGTTCACCTGCTAAGAAACACAGAAAAGAGCTCAAGTCAATTTCAGAATTGCCCTGAGCAGAGCTGGTGTTTCGGTACCGTAAATTTCCATTGCGAATATGTGCAAAAATCACCATTTTATTAGGCAAAGATTTGAAATACACTAGCAGCTTCATCTTCTTGTCGCTGCAGTCCTTGGAAGTTTTGCTATTTACTGAAACAGGAAACAGGTCAAACACGAGAAGCTTAAGAATCCAAGCTCACTGCCATTGTACAAATAGCACAAACTTGATGAATTCAAGTTACCATTGTAACATACAGAATGGTTCTAGTCAAGCAAATGGATGTGTCGTCCTTCACGGGGGCAGAAAACCTTTCTACCACGTGAACTCTGGGAGTAATCCATCATGCCTCAGTGTGCTGTGGCTGGTCAGAGAGCTACACGATGGGTCTCTTTGCCTATGGCACTCTCAGGGCTCAAAGCTGCACATAAACTCCCTCTCCTTACAGACACGCTAGTAAAGCCCACCGAAAATGCCGTTCTCCAGACAGCTTACTGAAACCAGCTAGGAGTTCCCAGCATCACGCTGGGCACTTCTGTCCACAGATGGCTTTGCTTTTAATGAACCAGAACAGAGCTGCGTTTTTCTAGTCTTTAGCTCTACTAAGGTATTTGATGTAACATGGCGTGAAAAAATCTGTTTCGACAATGATAATAACAGAGGGGATAATGTACCTTTTGCTGCTCCATTCTTCTTTTGCTGCTCCATTTTGCTTGCTTTGTTATTGCTTTCTGTCAAAGAAACGCCAGCAAAATCCCTCATCAAGTCCTGCTGTGAAGACAGACTGCCAGAAAGGTAGAGAAACTTTGAACCTTTCCAAGACCCTTGTAGCACATGTCTTGGTCAATTTGTATGCAGATCCCTTCTTCCAGCAGGACTTTTTTGCACCGTTAGCGCACATTGAACTGAATCCAGTACAAAAGCAGTGAATAGAGGAACTTTTCTTTTCATTGGAATGGTGATAAAAATGCATATCAAATAAAAGCATTTTAGAGCAGCAGGAAGATTTTCTATGTAGCTAGCAAATCATAAAAAGATGCATATTTACCGGTGGGGTTCCTCTCGGAATTTCAAAGAATTCCAGACAGAAAACACAGCTTAGTAAACTGCAAATCTAAATCACAGTATCTAGAAAGGTGACATGAAAAAGAGCAAGAGGAAGAAAACCAAAAAGAAAACCAAAGGAAGCCAGAAATAAGGCACAACCTCTCCTCCTTCTCCGCTTACTACAGTACCTTAGAAGTACCTACGAGTGTCCTAACAGTCACATAAGTAGAAAACTGTGCCAAGAACAATTGTGGAAACTGGAAAACCGTGCTATCCCAACAGAAACATAGGGTTTGCTTTCACGACGATTAAATCTGCATGCAATGCATACGGTAAGGGTATGTTTTGTATATTCAAAAACAATTCAAAAATATTTCCAAATTGAAGAGGCTGCTTTTTATTTCTTTTGAATTACTTGGCTAAATATGGTGCACGTTAAAATACTGCAGAGATGTGGTTCATTTTCCAGATGCCAACTGCAAAGGAGGGAAGCATTTTGTGTGCTTAAGAAAGTCAAGTATTGGAGAGTGTTTTTGTTACTTCTTTAGAAGGTTAGAATATGCGTAAAAGATGCTAGCTGGGGACTTACAATTAATGAATTATTTACTGTCACTAGGTCAAATGACATTAGCTTTCAAAAAGGAAAAGTAGTCTTATTCCACGTGCCAATTTTAAAGCAGATTAATAAGCCTTCAGCAGAATATGGATATGAAGAGGGATATGACATGAAAGGGTAAGCAACACTGGTGACAGCAAAAGGCTTACCTGCTTCACACAAATACAGGAGATAAACTACTATTTTTACACAAACATTGCTATCCAGAGCTTTCCTTGAAAAGTTTCAATGCCAATCATGACAGTAAAATTCTGAGTGACAGTAAAATTCACTCTATCATGAATAAAATTTACTCAATCATGACAGCAAAATTTGCTCAATGATGAGTAAAATTCTTCGTGTAAGCGAAGTACCTTAAGCAAAGGGTAGCTCAAGCATAACTGGCATTTGATGTCAACAAAGGCAACTTGGCCTGCCCGTGTCACATCTACTGCATTAAAAAGCTTACTCTGTCTCAGATTCCTTTTGAGGGATACCAACGCAAGCCGTTAAACTGCATGAAAATGATGACTTAAAGGAGGACATATTAGAAGAATGGAATAATGGTTAATGTTCTTTTCCTTCCAACTGCTTTGTTTGCCCTTCTAAATTTTTTAAGTCCTTCCTGGTATCACCGTGATAGCAGTGCAGCAAGTGTTTGGTTGTAAGCTGTCCATATTGCCAGCTTCTGGACTGCCTTCAGAAAACTTCCCACTGGTTTTGTAGAGAAATCACAAGCAGTAGAGGTGACAAAGACTGCAGAAACCTTCTCATCTCCTTCTAGAGCAGGAGCGTGTCTTTGACCCACTCTTAACTAGACAACTTTCATCAGTCATGAGAGAGTCTCATGTTCAAGAGCTAAGCAATGACAGCTGTAAATGACAAAAAGCACACTGATATTTTCTTGGGACTCCAGCACAGAGCAATGAAGGAGCTTGAATTCACCTTCTTGGAAAGTTTGAAAATGCACATGAAGTTTAGGAGAGGAGCTAAGCCATGGTAACTTTTGTTGAGTATGTCTGCGTAGACAGAGTTTCCATCACCGCAGAAGGAATGTCATTTAACCCACATAATCATCTCTAGCTGCTAAGCTGCGCTTACTGCAGATTATCCGCAACATATTTTCCAGGGTGAGCTTTTATGTGTAATCCCTGAGTAACATTCCAGAGAGAAGTATTTTGGAGGGGGGGAAAGCCAAACTCTTAACTTTTTCAAATAATGGTTACATTTGAAAGTCAAAAAAGATGTAAAACCTTTCTTTCCTAGACGTATTACCAGCACAAACTGTACCAGAATTTACGATGCTTTTATTATGGCAGCATAACTCTACCGTGAACGCTCTCGCTCTGGACTATTCCTTAAGAAACAAAGTCCCCGAGAGAAATAAAACAAAATTAGCCAAAAATATTGGGCTGGATGATTTCAAAGGCTATGTACTAAAGGCCAAACACTTGTAATAATAGTAATAAGTGGACTAAAAGTTAAAGCATTACTCAGTTCAAAGATATCTTGTTCTCACAGAAGACTGTAAAAAAACTCTATTTTTCTGGGTCTGTTTTGTGCATTTAGATGTACCTTCTACTCCTTTCCACTGTATGCGAATGTTTATGACAAGGTTGGAGGACCTCATGTAACCTTCTATAAGTAAAGAAAGAGAAGCCAGTAAAGAAAGGCAAAATTGTTAATGGCAGGTGGAAAGAGGGAGGCCAAGAATAGAAAACAAAAGAACAATAATAATTAAACGCCCTCCCTGTCTTCTGTGAAAAGTAAAGGCACAGACAAGAAAGAACAACTGCAAAATTCTCACGAGAAAAACGCACTTTATCTGGCTCAAGTATTTTGTGCTACATTTCTTGCTGTTTTCTCATGCCAAACATCTTAACCATTGAAGGTGTCCCTTTTCTCTTTCTGGAATACAGCTAGGAAGATGGCTGTGTCATTGCTGTCAAGCTGTTATTCTCAGAGGTGTCCAGTTGAAAGTCCTAGATGAACTGATTTGCTCTGTCTCTTTAATATGGCATGACTTAACCACTTCCAGTTTCAGCAGCTGGACTTGCCCAGCCCTACAATTCTTTAATCTTTGAATGGTTATATAAGCTCCTTGGCAACTGGCATTTGTAAGTCCATGAAACTGTGCAGAATTTGCACTATGAGATGATGCCAAATGAGTCATGGCAGTAGATTAACTAGGACATGCAAAGCAGAGAGGAGGGAATGAGAGCACAAGAAGAGGGTACAATCTCCTTTTTTTCTGCAACAGGGCTAACACCGTAGAAATCAAAAGGAACACAAATCCTCCTAGGGGTAGTTCTTGCAAAAAACAAAGACTTCTTTTTGTGTTCACAGATCACAGCAAAATGCGGATGACAAAACCAGGCCATTAAGTCACATACAGTATGAAGCAGTATGAAAGAGGAAAGCAGCTGAGAGCGTCAACCCTGCTGAGTAGTCTCAGTATTCTTCTCGACATTAGCAGAAATTTGAAATGAGGCTCTGAAAATTACAAAGGAGGCAGAAGAAAAGGGAGCAATGACTCCTCTGGCATAGTGTTTCCTAACAGGGATCTTCAAAATGTAAAGATTGTATCATCCTTTCAACTGAAGGAAGGTATTAAAACAACAGGAAGGAAATGGCATCACATGCTAGAAAGACTGGGCAGTGTACTTCTAGACAGAAAGGCCACTGATGGAAAACCGACTAAACTGGCACCAATGCAGCAGCATTGTATTAAAGCCCAAAAATACCCACCGCTTCACTCTTTGCCATTCCGTTCATATGGACACGGCAGCTCTGCAACATTCCTACTGATCATCTCCTTGGAAAACTGGGAGTGAGGGTCCCTAGTGATGCAGAGTCCCCAGGCAGGTGCAGAGGAGAGCTGCTTTTTTGCAAAAACCAGGCTTTTGAAGCACTCAGGCCTTTATCAGTTCCATAGCTTTAAGCCATAACAAACATCATTCAACCAACCATCATACACCACACTGTGAACACGTGACCATTCTAGAACTTGTTGATCTACCTCTGATTCAGCGGCCTCACCTTCCCATAGTCCTTTTCTGCTTAGCCAAAGTATCGGGCCTCAGCCCGAGGCCTTCCTTTTGTAAGCTTCTACCTATATGCAGCAGCAAACCACTACTTTTTTCCGTGCCAAGAGTTTAAGTAGATGATTTGCATCTGCCCTTCCGGTGAAACATAATGGGGAGAGAAAATCCTGTTGGAAATGTTCAGTCATTCAGTTTTCTAGACAGGCCAAATCAAAAGAAAAGCAAGCTATAGGATTGTGTACTTGCTCTTACAAAGCACCTGCTGCCCTCTGACAATGAACTAGCAGAAAACCAGCAAAAATAAGACTTGAGGCAAACAACCCTTTGAAGGGAATTATGACATGATAAAGAAAGACAACACATTTCCAGCTTGTCGAGATACTTGAAATGTCAGCAAAGGCTTGAGGGCAAAGGCTGAACAAATGGGGAAAGGTTACAAGAATCCCAAGAAAAACATGACCATGGATTAAAAGAATCCCAACAAGTCAACTGACCTGTTGAAGTTTTCAGGAAATCAGTGGCTGCTGATTTAGATAGGCCATTCAAGTTAATTTACCCGCGCACCTTCCACTCCTTTTTCACCTGTCACCATCACAGGGTGAATTGTGACCATGGAATCACAATTCTTTGGATTCTGTTCTTAGCTTTAGGAGACAACTACAGCAGCTGAAGTAGCTGTTACTGATGTGATACCCAGGAACACAGAGTTGACATATTTCATTCATGTCCAATCACAACTAGCAATACTAAGAGGATAGGATTGGCCTCTTTTCATGATGCTTTTCTTATTTTACAGCCTGCTATGATTCTGCTGAAACTTTTTCATTAGTTTCTCTCTAAAAAGGAGAAAGTCCAATGTCCCTCCCTACTGGTGCAGGTTTACCATTCGGTTTGTCGAGTCTAAAAATGGAATTGGAACTAGCAGGAATTACTGTGTTTAAAGCGTCCCGTCCGTTCAGACAATCTCAGGTCGATAAAAGCCTAGATGTTATTGGCTAAATACTGTTTCCCCCAAGAGCGGACGCACGCAATTTAATCCAACTTTTTATAACAAACTCCAATAATACAGAATCCAGTCATACAAAAGAGTCACAAAGAAGCAGGAAGAATTATCGGACCATTTAGGGTAGCAAACTTCTCACCTTCTTTTGGAGTGAGCATAATCTGCTAGCTGAAGTAACAAACTTGAGGACAGAAATCGCCCTACTATTGAGAAGTTGTTGACAAGAGAACCACCTAAGCTGTGTGACTTTCCCTTTTCTATTCATTGGTCAAGCCTAGTAGCCTAAAATTTACGGGCTCAATCAAAGACAAATGCAATCTAGTCAGAGGTCTATGAAAAGTCCAAAACTCATCAGAATTCTTCTTAGACAATGGAAATGGAAGCAGAGCTACCAATTTCCTTGCAACATATCCCTAAAACTCATTCCTTTCTAGTCATAACTAATGTATAGCCACCAGTACAATCAGGAAAAGATGAAACTTACAGATGTCAGCGAGGGAAGGATTTGAAAGAACTCTTCCCATTATTCATCGTCTAGACAGCAACTATCATTAAAATCAGAGCCCTTTTAGTAGGGCTTTCCTTGTGGGAAATTCAGGACTCCAGGACAACGGAGCAAGAGGATTAAGCAGAAGCCGTTGATTGTTGACATGATGCACTTACACATTCTAAATCTCCGCACACGCTAGGCCCGCATTTTTATCTTGGTGCCTTTGTTATGTCCACGCATTCTGTGTGCACCTCTCAGAAGATACGTTTGGTTACAGTCCAGGCGCTTTGCTGCCCTCCGTTATCGAGTTCCTGTAGTCTTGGAATTTGGTTTCTCAGCTTCACTTTCTTATTTTAGCACGGCTTATGTCTTAGTAACCTTGATGAATTCCAGAGGGCTCTGAGAAAATTCTGATAAGAACATATTCCAGCTGGATGGCTGGTGCACCCTTTAGTCTAAGAGGTTCAGATACATTGCTACAATTTCCCCCTTCTTCGTCTTGCACCAGCTAAACCCTTTCCCACCTTATTTTCTTCCAAGACGCTCACCAGTTTCATGATGCATGGAATAACAAGAAGCAATATAATAATGACTACTAGTAACAACAAAGTTCCCTTTACAAGATCTTTCAACCATCGAGTTGTTTCCCATCTCTCAAACCATTCAGGCGTAACCCTCTCATTCCCAATCAATTTCTTCATGTTATCTTGTCCTTGTTTGAGTTTCCAGTGAATGACTGCAGAATGGTTAGAGAGGTTCAAAAAACACATTCCATCCAAATCCTCACACTCTTGCCCATGTGCTAACAAGAAAGCTAGAGCAGCATTATTTTGCGGTGTGCAATGACTAATGGTATCTACACCAGTGAGAACCTGATTTAAAATCGCTGATCTTACCTTGAGATGTTGGACCACCCAGCATCGCAATTTATTAAGTAAACTCAAAGCTTGACCAACAGCGACGCCTGCTGTCAGGAGTGGCGCAATTAATCGAGAGGAGCACCCAAACCTGTACACAAAGGAGGCAAAGGCGTTTTAAGCTTAGGCTTCTTCTTTCAGTTCCAGGGAGGTGAAGAAGGGAGTTCTTCGCGCACAATGCATTGTGCCGACGGCGGTACGTTCCGGTGGGGTGCTTGTGCCGAAAGACGCCCAGGACACAATGTTGTTAATATTTGTTTGTCGCGTTTCGGAAGCTGCTACTAGCCGAGTCCCCCGGAGGCGAAAAAGGGGCTTCTTCGCACACAGAGCATTGGGCCGGTCGCGGTGAGCAACTAAGAGCGGCTTCTGCCGAACGAAGCCCGGGACCGGCACTTAGCTTCGGAGAGCTGCGTATCTGCGTCTTCTGCGTGTCTTGCCGCTCAACACTCAGCAAAAAGCTTTTCCACCATATCATGGAAAGAGAAACTCTGCCAGGAAAGAAAACATCCAAAATCTTGTTCTAAAGCTTGCACGGAGGACTGCAAAGAGTTTTGCAAGAATGAAAGGTAGTTGTCCAGAACCCGTTCTTTTCGAATATAATAACAATGAAAAAGGCAGAAGTGTGGTAAAGTACTGGTTTCTCTAAGTCTGAATGCTGCCCACACTGTGCCTGCATGGTGCGGCTTGCATCTTCGCCTTTGGGAAGCTGCCACTCGCCGATTCTCCCGGAGGCGAAGAAGCGGCTTCTTTGCACACAACATTGTGGCGAGCGCAGGGAGCTCCTGTGAGCGGTTGGTGCCGAACGAAGCCCGGGACCGGCACTTAGCTTCGGAGAGCTGCGTATCTGCGTCTTCTGCGTGTCTTGCCGCTCAACACTCAGCAAAAAGCTTTTCCACCATATCTTGCAAAGAGAAACTCTGTCAGTAAAGAAAACATCCAAAATCTTGTTCTAAAGCTTGCACGGAGGTCTGCAAAGAGTTTTGCAAGAATGAAAAGTAGTTGTCCAGAACTCGTTCTTTTCTAATATAATAACAATGGAAAAGGCAGGAGAGTGGTAAAGTACTGGTTTCTCTAAGTCTGAAGGCTGCCCACACTGTGCCTGCATGGTGCGGCTTGCACCTTCGCCTTTGGGAAGCTGCCGCTCGCCGATTCTCCCGGAGGCGAAGAAGCGGCTTCTTTGCGAACAACATTGTGGCGAGCGCAGGGAGCTCCTGAGAGCGGCTTGTGCCGAACGAAGCCCGGGACCGGCACTTAGCTTCAGAGAGCTGCGTATCTGCGTCTTCTGCGTGTCTTGCGGCTCAACACACAGTAAAAAGCTTTTCCACCATATCTTGCAAAGAGAAACTCTGCCAGGAAAGAAAACATCCAAAATCTTGTTCTAAAGCTTGCACGGAGGTCTGCAAAGAGTTTTGCAAGAATGAAAGGTTGTTTTCCAGAACTCGCTCTTTTCGAATATAATAACAATGGAAAAGGCAGGAGAGTGGTAAAGTACTGTTTTCTCTAAGTCTGAATGCTGCCCACACTGTGCCTGCGTGGTGCGGCTTGCATCTTCGCCTTTGGGAAGCTGCCGCTCGCCGATTCTCCCGGAGGCGAAGAAGCGGCTTCTTCGCACACAGAGCATTGGGCCGGTCGCGGTGAGCACCTAAGAGCGGCTTCTGCCGAAACAAGCCGTGGACCGGCATTTAGCTTCGGAAAGCTGCGTATCTGCGTCTTCTGCGTGTCTTGCCGCTCAACACTCAGCAAAAAGCTTTTCCACCATATCTTGCAAAGAGAAACTCTGCCTGTAAAGAAAACATCCAAAATCTTGTTCTAAAGCTTGCACGGAGGCCTGCAAAGAGTTTTGCAAAAATGAAAGGTAGTTGTCCAGAACTCGTTCTTTTCCAATATAATAACAATGGAAAAGGCAGGAGAGTGGTAAAGTACTGGTTTTTCTAAGTCTGAATGCTGCCCACACTGTGCCTGCATGGTGCGGCTTGCACCTTCGCCTTTGGAAAGCTGCCGCTCGCCGATTCTCCCGGAGGCGAAGAAGCGGCTTCTTTGCGAACAACATTGTGGCGAGCGCAGGGAGCTCCTGAGAGCGGTTTGTGCCGAACGAAGCCTGGGACCGGCACTTATCTTCGGAGAGCTGCGTATCTGCGTCTTCTGCGTGTCTTGCCGCTCAACACTCAGCAAAAAGCTTTTCCACCATATCTTGCAAAGAGAAACTCTGCCAGTAAAGAAAACATCCAAAATCTTGTTCTAAAGCTTACACAGAGGTCTGCAAAAAGTATTGCAAGAATGAAAAGTAGTTGTCCAAAACTCGTTCTTTTCGAATATAATAACAATGGAAAAGGCAGGAGAGTGGTAAAGTACTGGTTTCTCTAAGTCTGAATGCTGCCCACACTGTGCCTGCGTGGTGCGGCTTGCATCTTCGCCTTTGGGAAGCTGCCCCTCGCCGATTCTCCCGGAGGCGAAGAAGCGGCTTCTTCGCACACAGAGGATTGGGCCGGTCGCGGTGAGCAACTAAGAGCGGCTTCTGCCGACTGAAGCCGTGGACCGGCACTTAGCTTCGGAGAGCTGCGTATCTGCGTCTTCTGCGTGTCTTGCCGCTCAACACTCAGCAAAAAGCTTTTCCACCATATCTTGCAAAGAGAAACTCTGCCAGTAAAGAAAACATCCAAAATCTTGTTCTAAAGCTTGCACGGAGGTCTGCAAAGAGTTGTGCAAGAATGAAAGGTAGTTGTCCAGAACTCGTTCTTTTCCAATATAATAACAATGGAAAAGGCAGGAGAGTGGTAAAGTACTGTTTTCTCTAAGTCTGAATGCTGCCCACACTGTGCCTGCGTGGTGCGGCTTGCACCTTCGCCTTTGGGAAGCTGCCCCTCGCCGATTCTCCCGGAGGCGAAGAAGCGGCTTCTTTGCGAACAACATTGTGGCGAGCGCAGGGAGCTCCTGAGAGCGGTTTGTGCCGAACGAAGCCTGGGACCGGCACTTATCTTCGGAGAGCTGCGTATCTGCGTCTTCTGCGTGTCTTGCCGCTCAACACTCAGCAAAAAGCTTTTCCACCATATCTTGCAAAGAGAAACTCTGCCAGTAAAGAAAACATCCAAAATCTTGTTCTAAAGCTTACACGGAGGTCTGCAAAGAGTTTTGCAAGAATGAAAAGTAGTTGTCCAAAACTCGTTCTTTTCGAATATAATAACAATGGAAAAGGCAGGAGAGTGGTAAAGTACTGCTTTCTCTAAGTCTGAAGGCTGCCCACACTGTGCCTGCATGGTGCGGCTTGCACCTTCGCCTTTGGGAAGCTGCCACTCGCCGATTCTCCCGGAGGCGAAGAAGTGGCTTCTTCGCTCACAGAGCATTGGGCCGGTCGCGGTGAGCACCTAAGAGCGGCTTCTACCGAAACAAGCCGTGGACCGGCACTTAGCTTCGGAGAGCTGCGTATCTGCGTCTTCTGCGTGTCTTGCTGCTCAACACTCAGCAAAAAGCTTTTCCACCATATCTTGCAAAGAGAAACTCTGCCAGGAAAGAAAACATCCAAAATCTTGTTCTAAAGCTTGCACGGAGGACTGCAAAGAGTTTTGCAAGAATGAAAGGTAGTTGTCCAAAACTCGTCCTTTTCCCATATAATAACAATGGAAAAGGCAGGAGAGTGGTAAAGTACTGGTTTCTCTAAGTCTGAATGCTGCCCACACTGTGCCTGCATGGTGCGGCTTGCACCTTCGCCTTTGGGAAGCTGCCCCTCGCCGATTCTCCCGGAGGCGAAGAAGCGGCTTCTTCGCACACAGAGCATTGGGCCGGTCGCGGTGAGCACCTAAGAGCGGCCTCTGCCGAAAGAAGCCGTGGACCGGCACTTAGCTTCGGAGAGCTGCATATCTGCGTCTTCTGCGTGTCTTGCCGCTCAACACTCAGCAAAAAGCTTTTCCACCATATCTTGCAAAGAGAAACTCTGCCAGTAAAGAAAACATCCAAAATCTTGTTCTAAAGCTTGCACGGAGGTCTGCAAAGAGTTTTGCAAGAATGAAAGGTAGTTGTCCAAAACTCGTTCTAATCGAATAAAAATAACAATGGAAAAGGCAGGAGAGTGGTAAAGTACTGGTTTCTCTAAGTCTGAAGGCTGCCCACACTGTGCCTGCATGGTGCGGCTTGCATCTTCGCCTTTGGGAAGCTGCCACTCGCCGATTCCCCCGGAGGCGAAGAAGCGGCTTCTTCGCACACAGAGCATTGGGCCGGTCGCGGTGAGCACCTACGAGCGGCTTCTACCGAAAGAAGCCGTGGACCGGCACTTAGCTTCGGAGAGCTGCGTATCTGCGTCTTCTGCGTGTCTTGCCGCTCAACACTCAGCAAAACGCTTTTCCACCATTTCTTGCAAAGAGAAACTCTGCCAGGAAAGAAAACATCCAAAATCTTGTTCTAAAGCTTGCACGGAGGACTGCAAAGAGTTTTGCAAGAATGAAAGGTAGTTGTCCAAAACTCGTTCTTTTCGAATATAATAACAATGGAAAAGGCAGGAGAGTGGTAAAGTACTGGTTTCTCTAAGTCTGAATGCTGCCCACACTGTGCCTGCATGGTGCGGCTTGCACCTTCGCCTTTGGGAAGCTGCCACTCGCCGATACTCCCGGAGGCGAAGAAGCGGCTTCTTTGCGCACAACACTGTGGCGAGCCAAGGGAGCTCCTGAGAGCGGTTTGTGCCGAACGAAGCCCGGGACCGGCACTTAGCTTCGGAGAGCTGCGTATCTGCGCCTTCTGCGTGTCTTGCCGCTCAACACTCAGCAAAAAGCTTTTCCACCGTATCTTGCAAAGAGAAACTCTGCCAGTAAAGAATCATCCAAAATCTTGTTCTAAAGCTTGCACGGAGGTCTGCAAAGAGTTTTGCAAGAATGAAAGGTAGTTGTCCAAAACTCGTTCTAATCAAATAAAAATAACAATGGAAAAGGCAGGAGAGTGGTAAAGTACTGGTTTCTCTAAGTCTGAAGGCTGCCCACACTGTGCCTGCGTGGTGCGGCTTGCATCTTCGCCTTTGGGAAGCTGCCGCTCGCCGATTCTCCCGGAGGCGAAGAAGCGGCTTTTTGCGCACAGAGCATTGGGCCGGTCGCGGTGAGCGCCTACGAGCGGCTTCTGCCGAACGAAGCCCGGGCCCGGCACTTAGCTTCGGAGAGCTGCGTATCTGCGTCTTCTGCGTGTCTTGCCGCTCAACACTCAGCAAAAAGCTTTTCTGCCATATCTTGCAAAGAGAAACTCTGCCAGTAAAGAAAACATCCAAAATCTTGTTCTAAAGCTTGCACGGAGGTCTGCAAAGAGTTTTGCAAGAATGAAAGGTAGTTGTCCAAAACTCGTTCTAATCGAATAAAAATAACAATGGAAAAGGCAGGAGAGTGGTAAAGTACTGGTTTCTCTAAGTCTGAATGCTGCCCGCACTGTGCCTGCATGGTGCGGCTTGCACCTTCGCCTTTGGGAAGCTGCCACTCGCCGATTCCCCCGGAGGCGAAGAAGCGGCTTCTTCGCACACAGAGCATTGGGCCTGTCGCGGTGAGCACCTACGAGCGGCTTCTACCGAAAGAAGCCGTGGACCGGCACTTAGCTTCGGAGAGCTGCGTATCTGCGTCTTCTGCGTGTCTTGCCGCTCAACACTCAGCAAAACGCTTTTCCACCATTTCTTGCAAAGAGAAACTCTGCCAGGAAAGAAAACATCCAAAATCTTCTTCTAAAGCTTGCACGGAGGACTGCAAAGAGTTTTGCAAGAATGAAAGGTAGTTGTCCAAAACTCGTTCTTTTCCCATATAATAACAATGGAAAAGGCAGGAGAGTGGTAAAGTACTGGTTTCTCTAAGTCTGAATGCTGCCCACACTGTGCCTGCATGGTGCGGCTCGCACCTTCGCCTTTGGGAAGCTGCCGCTTGCCGATTCTCCCGGAGGCGAAGAAGCGGCTTCTTCGCACACAGAGCATTGGGCCGGTCGCGGTGAGCAACTAAGAGCGGCTTCTGCCGAACGAAGCCCGGGACCGGCACTTAGCTTCGGAGAGCTGCGTATCTGCGTCTTCTGCGTGTCTTGCCGCTCAACACTCAGCAAAAAGCTTTTCCACCATATCTTGCAAAGAGAAACTCTGCCAGTAAAGAAAACATCCAAAATCTTGTTCTAAAGCTTACACGGAGGTCTGCAAAGAGTATTGCAAGATTGAAAGGTAGTTGTCCAAAACTCGTTCTTTTCGAATATAATAACAATGGAAAAGGCAGGAGAGTGGTAAAGTACTGGTTTCTCTAAGTCTGAATGCTGCCCACACTGTGCCTGCATGGTGCGGCTTGCACCTTCGCCTTTGAGAAGCTGCCACTCGCCGATTCTCCCGGAGGCGAAGAAGCGGCTTCTTTGCGCACAACATTGTGGCGAGCGCAGGGAGCTCCTGAGAGCGGTTTGTGCCGAACGAAGCCCGGGACCGGCACTTAGCTTCGGAGAGCTGCGTATCTGCGTCTTCTGCGTGTCTTGCCGCTCAACACTCAGCAAAAAGCTTTTCCACCATATCTTGCAAAGAGAAACTCTGCCAGTAAAGAAAACATCCAAAATCTTGTTCTAAAGCTTGCACGGAGGTCTGCAAAGAGTATTGCAAGAATGAAAGGTAGTTGTCCAAAACTCGTTCTTTTCGAATATAATAACAATGGAAAAGGCAGGAGAGTGGTAAAGTACTGGTTTCTCTAAGTCTGAATGCTGCCCACACTGTGCCTGCATGGTGCGACTTGCACCTTCGCCTTTGGGAAGCTGCCACTCGCCGATTCTCCCAGAGGCGAAGAAGCGGCTTCTTCGCACACAGAGCATTGGGCCGGTCGCGGTGAGCACCTAAGAGCGGCTTCTACTGAAAGAAGCCGTGGACCGGCACTTAGCTTCGGAGAGCTGCGTATCTGCGTCTTCTGCGTGTCTTGCCGATCAACACTCAGCAAAAAGCTTTTCCACCATTTCTTGCAAAGAGAAACTCTGCCAGGAAAGAAAACATCCAAAATCTTGTTCTAAAGCTTGCACGGAGGTCTGCAAAGAGTTTTGCAAGAATGAAAGGTAGTTGTCCAAAACTCGTTCTTTTCGAATATAATAACAATGGAAAAGGCAGGAGAGTGGTAAAGTACTGGTTTCTCTAAGTCTGAATGCTGCCCACACTGTGCCTGCATGGTGCGGCTTGCACCTTCGCCTTTGGGAAGCTGCCGCTCGCCGATTCTCCCGGAGGCGAAGAAGCGGCTTCTTCGCACACAGAGCATTGGGCCGGTCGCGGTGAGCACCTACGAGCGGGTTCTGCCGAATGTAGTCGTGGACCGGCACTTAGCTTCGGAGAGCTGCGTATCTGCATCTTCTGCGTGTCTTGCCGCTCAACACTCAGCAAAAAGCTTTTCCACCATATCATGCAAAGAGAAACTGTGCCAGTAAAGAAAACATCCAAAATCTTGTTCTAATGCTTGCACGGAGGTCTGCAAAGAGTTTTGCAAGAATGAAAGGTAGTTGTCCAAAACTCGTTCTTATCGAACATAATAAAAATTGAAAAGGCAGGAGAGTGGTAAAGTACTGGTCTCTCTAAGTCTGAATGCTGCCCACACTGCGCCTGCATGGTGCGGCTTGCACCGTCGCCTTTGGGAAGCTGCCCGTCGCCGAGTCTCCCGGAGGCGAAGAAGCGGCTTCTTCGCACACAGAGCATTGGGCCGGTCGCGGTGAGCACCTAAGAGCGGCCTCTGCCGAAAGAATCCGTGGACCGGCACTTAGCTTCGGAGAGCTGCGTATCTGCGTCTTCTGCGTGTCTTGCCGCTCAACACTCAGCAAAAAGCTTTTCCACCATATCTTGCAAAGAGAAACTCTGCCAGTAAAGAAAACATCCAAAATCTTGTTCTAAAGCTTGCACGGAGGTCTGCAAAGAGTTTTGCAAGAATGAAAGGTAGTTGTCCAAAACTCGTTCTAATCGAATAAAAATAACAATGGAAAAGGCAGGAGAGTGGTAAAGTACTGGTTTCTCTAAGTCTGAAGGCTGCCCACACTGTGCCTGCGTGGTGCGGCTTGCATCTTCGCCTTTGGGAAGCTGCCGCTCGCCGATTCTCCCGGAGGCGAAGAAGCGGCTTTTTGCGCACAGAGCATTGGGCCGGTCGCGGTGAGCGCCTAAGAGCGGCTTCTGCCGAACGAAGCCCGGGCCCGGCACTTAGCTTCGGAGAGCTGCGTATCTGCGTCTTCTGCGTGTCTTGCCGCTCAACACTCAGCAAAAAGCTTTTCTGCCATATCTTGCAAAGAGAAACTCTGCCAGTAAAGAAAACATCCAAAATCTTGTTCTAAAGCTTGCACGGAGGTCTGCAAAGAGTTTTGCAAGAATGAAAGGTAGTTGTCCAAAACTCGTTCTAATCGAATAAAAATAACAATGGAAAAGGCAGGAGAGTGGTAAAGTACTGGTTTCTCTAAGTCTGAATGCTGCCCGCACTGTGCCTGCATGGTGCGGCTTGCACCTTCGCCTTTGGGAAGCTGCCACTCGCCGATTCCCCCGGAGGCGAAGAAGCGGCTTCTTCGCACACAGAGCATTGGGCCTGTCGCGGTGAGCACCTACGAGCGGCTTCTACCGAAAGAAGCCGTGGACCGGCACTTAGCTTCGGAGAGCTGCGTATCTGCGTCTTCTGCGTGTCTTGCCGCTCAACACTCAGCAAAAAGCTTTTCCACCATTTCTTGCAAAGAGAAACTCTGCCAGGAAAGAAAACATCCAAAATCTTCTTCTAAAGCTTGCACGGAGGACTGCAAAGAGTTTTGCAAGAATGAAAGGTAGTTGTCCAAAACTCGTTCTTTTCCCATATAATAACAATGGAAAAGGCAGGAGAGTGGTAAAGTACTGGTTTCTCTAAGTCTGAATGCTGCCCACACTGTGCCTGCATGGTGCGGCTTGCACCTTCGCCTTTGGGAAGCTGCCGCTTGCCGATTCTCCCGGAGGCGAAGAAGCGGCTTCTTCGCACACAGAGCATTGGGCCGGTCGCGGTGAGCAACTAAGAGCGGCTTCTGCCGAACGAAGCCCGGGACCGGCACTTAGCTTCGGAGAGCTGCGTATCTGCGTCTTCTGCGTGTCTTGCCGCTCAACACTCAGCAAAAAGCTTTTCCACCATATCTTGCAAAGAGAAACTCTGCCAGTAAAGAAAACATCCAAAATCTTGTTCTAATGCTTGCACGGAGGTCTGCAAAGAATTTTGCAAGAATGAAAGGTAGTTGTCCAAAACTCGTTCTTATCGAATATAATAAAAATGGAAAAGGCAGGAGAGTGGTAAAGTACTGGTTTCTCTAAGTCTGAAGGCTGCCCACACTGCGTCTGCATGGTGCGGCTTGCACCGTCGCCTTTGGGAAGCTGCCCGTCGCCGAGTCTCCCGGAGGCGAAGAAGCGGCTTCTTCGCACACAGAGCATTGGGCCGGTCGCGGTGAGCACCTAAGAGCGGCCTCTGCCGAAAGAAGCCGTGGACCGGCACTTAGCTTCGGAGAGCTGCGTATCTGCGTCTTCTGCGTGTCTTGCCGCTCAACACTCAGCAAAAAGCTTTTCCACCATATCTTGCAAAGAGAAACTCTGCCAGTAAAGAAAACATCCAAAATCTTGTTCTAAAGCTTGCACGGAGGACTGCAAAGAGTTTTGCAAGAATGAAAGGTAGTTGTCCAAAACTCGTTCTAATCGAATAAAAATAACAATGGAAAAGGCAGGAGAGTGGTAAAGTACTGGTTTCTCTAAGTCTGAAGGCTGCCCACACTGTGCCTGCGTGGTGCGGCTTGCATCTTCGCCTTTGGGAAGCTGCCGCTCGCCGATTCTCCCGGAGGCGAAGAAGCGGCTTTTTGCGCACAGAGCATTGGGCCGGTCGCGGTGAGCACCTAAGAGCGGCTTCTGCCGAAAGAAGCCGTGGACCGGCACTTAGCTTCGGAGAGCTGCGTATCTGCGTCTTCTGCGTGTCTTGCCGCTCAACACTCAGCAAAAAGCTTTTCCACCATATCTTGCAAAGAGAAACTCTGCCAGTAAAGAAAACATCCAAAATCTTGTTCTAAAGCTTGCACGGAGGTCTGCAAAGAGTATTGCAAGAATGAAAGGTAGTTGTCCAAAACTCGTTCTTTTCGAATATAATAACAATGGAAAAGGCAGGAGAGTGGTAAAGTACTGGTTTCTCTAAGTCTGAATGCTGCCCGCACTGTGCCTGCATGGTGCGGCTTGCACCTTCGCCTTTGGGAAGCTGCCACTCGCCGATTCCCCCGGAGGCGAAGAAGCGGCTTCTTCGCACACAGAGCATTGGGCCTGTCGCGGTGAGCACCTACGAGCGGCTTCTACCGAAAGAAGCCGTGGACCGGCACTTAGCTTCGGAGAGCTGCGTATCTGCGTCTTCTGCGTGTCTTGCCGCTCAACACTCAGCAAAAAGCTTTTCCACCATTTCTTGCAAAGAGAAACTCTGCCAGGAAAGAAAACATCCAAAATCTTCTTCTAAAGCTTGCACGGAGGACTGCAAAGAGTTTTGCAAGAATGAAAGGTAGTTGTCCAAAACTCGTTCTTTTCCCATATAATAACAATGGAAAAGGCAGGAGAGTGGTAAAGTACTGGTTTCTCTAAGTCTGAATGCTGCCCACACTGTGCCTGCATGGTGCGGCTTGCACCTTCGCCTTTGGGAAGCTGCCGCTCGCCGATTCTCCCGGAGGCGAAGAAGCGGCTTCTTCGCACACAGAGCATTGGGCCGGTCGCGGTGAGCAACTAAGAGCGGCTTCTGCCGAACGAAGCCCGGGACCGGCACTTAGCTTCGGAGAGCTGCGTATCTGCGTCTTCTGCGTGTCTTGCCGCTCAACACTCAGCAAAAAGCTTTTCCACCATATCTTGCAAAGAGAAACTCTGCCAGTAAAGAAAACATCCAAAATCTTGTTCTAATGCTTGCACGGAGGTCTGCAAAGAATTTTGCAAGAATGAAAGGTAGTTGTCCAAAACTCGTTCTTATCGAATATAATAAAAATGGAAAAGGCAGGAGAGTGGTAAAGTACTGGTTTCTCTAAGTCTGAAGGCTGCCCACACTGCGTCTGCATGGTGCGGCTTGCACCGTCGCCTTTGGGAAGCTGCCCGTCGCCGAGTCTCCCGGAGGCGAAGAAGCGGCTTCTTCGCACACAGAGCATTGGGCCGGTCGCGGTGAGCACCTAAGAGCGGCCTCTGCCGAAAGAAGCCGTGGACCGGCACTTAGCTTCGGAGAGCTGCGTATCTGCGTCTTCTGCGTGTCTTGCCGCTCAACACTCAGCAAAAAGCTTTTCCACCATATCTTGCAAAGAGAAACTCTGCCAGTAAAGAAAACATCCAAAATCTTGTTCTAAAGCTTGCACGGAGGACTGCAAAGAGTTTTGCAAGAATGAAAGGTAGTTGTCCAAAACTCGTTCTAATCGAATAAAAATAACAATGGAAAAGGCAGGAGAGTGGTAAAGTACTGGTTTCTCTAAGTCTGAAGGCTGCCCACACTGTGCCTGCGTGGTGCGGCTTGCATCTTCGCCTTTGGGAAGCTGCCGCTCGCCGATTCTCCCGGAGGCGAAGAAGCGGCTTTTTGCGCACAGAGCATTGGGCCGGTCGCGGTGAGCACCTAAGAGCGGCTTCTGCCGAAAGAAGCCGTGGACCGGCACTTAGCTTCAGAGAGCTGCGTATCTGCGTCTTCTGCGTGTCTTGCCGCTCAACACTCAGCAAAAAGCTTTTCCACCATATCTTGCAAAGAGAAACTCTGCCAGTAAAGAAAACATCCAAAATCTTGTTCTAAAGCTTGCACGGAGGTCTGCAAAGAGTATTGCAAGAATGAAAGGTAGTTGTCCAAAACTCGTTCTTTTCGAATATAATAACAATGGAAAAGGCAGGAGAGTGGTAAAGTACTGGTTTCTCTAAGTCTGAATGCTGCCCGCACTGTGCCTGCATGGGGCGACTTGCACCTTCGCCTTTGGGAAGCTGCCACTCGCCGATTCTCCCAGAGGCGAAGAAGCGGCTTCTTCGCACACAGAGCATTGGGCCGGTCGCGGTGAGCACCTAAGAGCGGCTTCTACTGAAAGAAGCCGTGGACCGGCACTTAGCTTCGGAGAGCTGCGTATCTGCGTCTTCTGCGTGTCTTGCCGATCAACACTCAGCAAAAAGCTTTTCCACCATTTCTTGCAAAGAGAAACTCTGCCAGGAAAGAAAACATCCAAAATCTTGTTCTAAAGCTTGCACGGAGGTCTGCAAAGAGTTTTGCAAGAATGAAAGGTAGTTGTCCAAAACTCGTTCTTTTCGAATATAATAACAATGGAAAAGGCAGGAGAGTGGTAAAGTACTGGTTTCTCTAAGTCTGAATGCTGCCCACACTGTGCCTGCATGGTGCGGCTTGCACCTTCGCCTTTGGGAAGCTGCCGCTCGCCGATTCTCCCGGAGGCGAAGAAGCGGCTTCTTCGCACACAGAGCATTGGGCCGGTCGCGGTGAGCACCTACGAGCGGGTTCTGCCGAATGTAGTCGTGGACCGGCACTTAGCTTCGGAGAGCTGCGTATCTGCATCTTCTGCGTGTCTTGCCGCTCAACACTCAGCAAAAAGCTTTTCCACCATATCATGCAAAGAGAAACTGTGCCAGTAAAGAAAACATCCAAAATCTTGTTCTAATGCTTGCACGGAGGTCTGCAAAGAGTTTTGCAAGAATGAAAGGTAGTTGTCCAAAACTCGTTCTTATCGAACATAATAAAAATTGAAAAGGCAGGAGAGTGGTAAAGTACTGGTCTCTCTAAGTCTGAATGCTGCCCACACTGCGCCTGCATGGTGCGGCTTGCACCGTCGCCTTTGGGAAGCTGCCCGTCGCCGAGTCTCCCGGAGGCGAAGAAGCGGCTTCTTCGCACACAGAGCATTGGGCCGGTCGCGGTGAGCACCTAAGAGCGGCCTCTGCCGAAAGAATCCGTGGACCGGCACTTAGCTTCGGAGAGCTGCGTATCTGCGTCTTCTGCGTGTCTTGCCGCTCAACACTCAGCAAAAAGCTTTTCCACCATATCTTGCAAAGAGAAACTCTGCCAGTAAAGAAAACATCCAAAATCTTGTTCTAAAGCTTGCACGGAGGTCTGCAAAGAGTTTTGCAAGAATGAAAGGTAGTTGTCCAAAACTCGTTCTAATCGAATAAAAATAACAATGGAAAAGGCAGGAGAGTGGTAAAGTACTGGTTTCTCTAAGTCTGAAGGCTGCCCACACTGTGCCTGCGTGGTGCGGCTTGCATCTTCGCCTTTGGGAAGCTGCCGCTCGCCGATTCTCCCGGAGGCGAAGAAGCGGCTTTTTGCGCACAGAGCATTGGGCCGGTCGCGGTGAGCGCCTAAGAGCGGCTTCTGCCGAACGAAGCCCGGGCCCGGCACTTAGCTTCGGAGAGCTGCGTATCTGCGTCTTCTGCGTGTCTTGCCGCTCAACACTCAGCAAAACGCTTTTCCACCATTTCTTGCAAAGAGAAACTCTGCCAGGAAAGAAAACATCCAAAATCTTGTTCTAAAGCTTGCACGGAGGACTGCAAAGAGTTTTGCAAGAATGAAAGGTAGTTGTCCAAAACTCGTTCTTTTCGAATATAATAACAATGGAAAAGGCAGGAGAGTGGTAAAGTACTGGTTTCTCTAAGTCTGAATGCTGCCCACACTGTGCCTGCGTGGTGCGACTTGCACCTTCGCCTTTGGGAAGCTGCCACTCGCCGATACTCCCGGAGGCGAAGAAGCGGCTTCTTTGCGCACAACACTGTGGCGAGCCAAGGGAGCTCCTGAGAGCGGTTTGTGCCGAACGAAGCCCGGGACCGGCACTTAGCTTCGGAGAGCTGCGTATCTGCGCCTTCTGCGTGTCTTGCCGCTCAACACTCAGCAAAATCTTTTCCACCATATCATGCAAAGAGAAACTCTGCCAGTAAAGAAAACATCCAAAATCTTGTTCTAATGCTTGCACGGAGGTCTGCAAAGAATTTTGCAAGAATGACAGGTAGTTGTCCAAAACTCGTTCTTATCGAATATAATAAAAATGGAAAAGGCAGGAGAGTGGTAAAGTACTGGTTTCTCTAAGTCTGAAGGCTGCCCACACTGCGCCTGCATGGTGCGGCTTGCACCTTCGCCTTTGGGAAGCTGCCCGTCGCCGAGTCTCCCGGAGGCGAAGAAGCGGCTTCTTTGCGCACACAGAGCATTGGGCCGGTCGTGGTGAGCACCTAAGAGCGGTTTGTGCCGAACGAAGCCCGGGACCGGCACTTAGCTTCGGAGAGCTGCGTATCTGCGTCTTCTGCGTGTCTTGCCGCTCAACACTCAGCAAAAAGCTTTTCCACCATATCATGCAAAGAGAAACTCTGCCAGGAAAGAAAACATCCAAAATCTTGTTCTAAAGCTTACACGGAGGTCTGCAAAGAGTTTTGCAAGAATGAAAGGTAGTTGTCCAAAACTCGTTCTAATCGAATAAAAATAACAATGGAAAAGGCAGGAGAGTGGTAAAGTACTGGTTTCTCTAAGTCTGAATGCTGCCCACACAGTGCCTGCATGGTGCGGCTTGCACCTTCGCCTTTGGGAAGCTGCCACTCGCCGATTCTCCCGGAGGCGAAGAAGCGGCTTCTTTGCGCACAACATTGTGGCGAGCGCAGGGAGCTCCTGAGAGCGGTTTGTGCCGAACGAAGCCCAGGACCGGCACTTAGCTTCAGAGAGCTGCGTATCTGCGCCTTCTGCGTGTCTTGCCGCTCAACACTCAGCAAAATCTTTTCCACCATATCTTGCAAAGATAAAATCTGCCAGTAAAGAAAACATCCAAAATCTTGTTCTAAAGCTTACACGGAGGTCTGCAAAGAGTATTGCAAGAATGAAAGGTAGTTGTCCAAAACTCGTTCTTTTCCAATATAATAACAATGGAAAAGGCAGGAGAGTGGTAAAGTACTGGTTTCTCTAAGTCTGAATGCTGCCCACACTGTGCCTGCGTGGTGCGGCTTGCACCTTCGCCTTTGGGAAGCTGCCGCTCGCCGATTCTCCCGGAGGCGAAGAAGCGGCTTTTTGCGCACAGAGCATTGGGCCGGTCGCGGTGAGCGCCTAAGAGCGGCTTCTGCCGAACGAAGCCCGGGACCGGCACTTAGCTTCGGAGAGCTGCGTATCTGCGTCTTCTGCGTGTCTTGCCGCTCAACACTCAGCAAAAAGCTTTTCTACCATATCTTGCAAAGAGAAACTCTGCCAGTAAAGAAAACATCCAAAATCTTGTTCTAAAGCTTGCACGGAGGTCTGCAAAGAGTTTTGCAAGAATGAAAGGTAGTTGTCCAAAACTCGTTCTAATCGAATAAAAATAACAATGGAAAAGGCAGGAGAGTGGTAAAGAACTGGTTTCTCTAAGTCTGAATGCTGCCCACACTGTGCCTGCATGGTGCGGCTTGCACCTTCGCCTTTGGGAAGCTGCCACTCGCCGATTCTCCCGGAGGCGAAGAAGCGGCTTCTTTGCGCACAACATTGTGGCGAGCGCAGGGAGCTCCTGAGAGCGGTTTTTGCCGAACGAAGCCCGGGACCGGCACTTAGCTTCAGAGAGCTGCGTATCTGCGCCTTCTGCGTGTCTTGCCGCTCAACACTCAGCAAAATCTTTTCCACCATATCTTGCAAAGAGAAACTCTGCCAGTAAAGAAAACATCCAAAATCTTGTTCTAAAGCTTGCACGGAGGTCTGCAAAGAGTTTTGCAAGAATGAAAGGTAGGTGTCCAAAACTCGTTCTTATCGAATATAATAACAATGGAAAAGGCAGGAGAGTGGTAAAGTACTGTTTTCTCTAAGTCTGAATGCTGCCCACACTGTGCCTGCGTGGTGCTGCTTGCATCTTCGCCTTTGGGAAGCTGCCGCTCGCCGATTCTCCCGGAGGCGAAGAAGCGGCTTCTTCGCACACAGAGCATTGGGCCGGTCGCGGTGAGCACCTAAGAGCGGCTTCTACTGAAAGAAGCCGTGGACCGGCACTTAGCTTCGGAGAGCTGCGTATCTGCGTCTCGTCTTCTGCGTGTCTTGCCGCTCAACACTCAGCAAAAAGCTTTTCCACCATTTCTTGCAAAGAGAAACTCTGCCAGGAAAGAAAACATCCAAAATCTTGTTCTAAAGCTTGCACGGAGGTCTGCAAAGAGTATTGCAAGAATGAAAGGTAGTTGTCCAAAACTCGTTCTTTTCGAATATAATAACAATGGAAAAGGCAGGAGAGGGGTAAAGTACTGGTTTCTCTAAGTCTGAATGCTGCCCACACTGTGCCTGCATGGTGCGACTTGCACCTTCGCCTTTGGGAAGCTGCCGCTCGCCGATTCTCCCGGAGGCGAAGAAGCGGCTTCTTCGCACACAGAGCATTGGGCCGGTCGCGGTGAGCACCTAAGAGCGGCTTCTACTGAAAGAAGCCGTGGACCGGCACTTAGATTCGGAGAGCTGCGTATCTGCGTCTTCTGCGTGTCTTGCCGCTCAACACGCAGCAAAAACCTTTTCCACCATTTCTTGCAAAGAGAAACTCTGCCAGGAAAGAAAACATCCAAAATCTTGTTCTAAAGCTTGCACGGAGGTCTGCAAAGAGTTTTGCAAGAATGACAGGTAGTTGTCCAAAACTCGTTCTTTTCGAATATAATAACAATGGAAAAGGCAGGAGAGTGGTAAAGTACTGGTTTCTCTAAGTCTGAATGCTGCCCACACTGTGCCTGCATGGTGCGGCTTGCGCCTTCGCCTTTGGGAAGCTGCCACTCGCCGATTCTCCCGGAGGCGAAGAAGCGGCTTCTTCGCACACAGAGCATTGGGCCGGTCGCGGTGAGCACCTACGAGCGGCTTCTGCCGAATGTAGTCGTGGACCGGCACTTAGCTTCGGAGAGCTGCGTATCTGCGTCTTCTGCGTGTCTTGCCGCTCAACACTCAGCAAAAAGCTTTTCCACCATATCTTGCAAAGAGAAACTGTGCCAGTAAAGAAAACATCCAAAATCTTGTTCTAAAGCTTGCACGGAGGTCTGCAAAGAATTTTGCAAGAATGAAAGGTAGTTGTCCAAAACTCGTTCTTATCGAATATAATAAAAATGGAAAAGGCAGGAGAGTGGTAAAGTACTGGTTTCTCTAAGTCTGAAGGCTGCCAACACTGCGCCTGCATGGTGCGGCTTGCACCGTCGCCTTTGGGAAGCTGCCCGTCGCCGAGTCTCCCGGAGGCGAAGAAGCGGCTTCTTCGCACACAGAGCATTGGGCCGGTCGCGGTGAGCACCTAAGAGCGGCCTCTGCCGAAAGAAGCCGTGGACCGGCACTTAGCTTCGGAGAGCTGCGTATCTGCGTCTTCTGCGTGTCTTGCCGCTCAACACTCAGCAAAAAGCTTTTCTACCATATCTTGCAAAGAGAAACTCTGCCAGTAAAGAAAACATCCAAAATCTTGTTCTAAAGCTTGCACGGAGGTCTGCAAAGAGTTTTGCAAGAATGAAAGGTAGTTGTCCAAAACTCGTTCTAATCGAATAAAAATAACAATGGAAAAGGCAGGAGAGTGGTAAAGTACTGGTTTCTCTAAGTCTGAATGCTGCCCACACTGTCCCTGCATGGTGCGGCTTGCACCTTCGCCTTTGGGAAGCTGCCACTCGCCGATTCTCCCGGAGGCGAAGAAGCGGCTTCTTTGCGCACAACATTGTGGCGAGCGCAGGGAGCTCCTGAGAGCGGTTTGTGCCGAACGAAGCCCGGGACCGGCACTTAGCTTCAGAGAGCTGCGTATCTGTGCCTTCTGCGTGTCTTGCCGCTCAACACTCAGCAAAATCTTTTCCACCATATCTTGCAAAGATAAACTCTGCCAGGAAAGAAAACATCCAAAATCTTGTTCTAAAGCTTGCACGGAGGTCTGCAAAGAGTTTTGCAAGAATGAAAGGTAGTTGTCCAAAACTCGTTCTTATCGAATATAATAACAATGGAAAAGGCAGGAGAGTGGTAAAGTACTGGTTTCTCTAAGTCTGAATGCTGCCCACACTGTGCCTGCATGGTGCGGCTTGCACCTTCGCCTTTGGGAAGCTGCCACTCGCCGATTCTCCCAGAGGCCAAGAAGCGGCTTCTTCGCACACAGAGCATTGGGCCGGTCGCGGTGAGCACCTAAGAGCGGCTTCTACTGAAAGAAGCCGTGGACCGGCACTTAGCTTCGGAGAGCTGCGTATCTGCGTCTTCTGCGTGTCTTGCCGCTCAACACTCAGCAAAAAGCTTTTCCACCATTTCTTGCAAAGAGAAACTCTGCCAGGAAAGAAAACATCCAAAATCTTGTTCTAAAGCTTGCACGGAGGTCTGCAAAGAGTTTTGCAAGAATGACAGGTAGTTGTCCAAAACTCGTTCTTTTCGAATATAATAACAATGGAAAAGGCAGGAGAGTGGTAAAGTACTGGTTTCTCTAAGTCTGAATGCTGCCCACACTGTGCCTGCATGGTGCGGCTTGCACCTTCGCCTTTGGGAAGCTGCCACTCGCCGATTCTCCCGGAGGCGAAGAAGCAGCTTCTTCGCACACAGAGCATTGGGCCGGTCGCGGTGAGCACCTAAGAGCGGCTTCTACTGAAAGAAGCCGTGGACCGGCACTTAGCTTCGGAGAGCTGCGTATCTGCGTCTTCTGCGTGTCTTGCCGCTCAACACTCAGCAAAAAGCTTTTCCACCATTTCTTGCAAA
The DNA here is from genome assembly GCF_037042795.1 of Molothrus aeneus. NCBI lineage: Eukaryota > Metazoa > Chordata > Aves > Passeriformes > Icteridae > Molothrus > Molothrus aeneus. The sequence goes on along the minus strand of NC_089679.1, from coordinate 9,810,537 downwards.
GAGAAACTCTGCCAGGAAAGAAAACATCCAAAATCTTGTTCTAAAGCTTGCACGGAGGTCTGCAAAGAGTTTGGCAAGAATGACAGGTAGTTGTCCAAAACTCGTTCTTTTCGAATATAATAACAATGGAAAAGGCAGGAGAGTGGTAAAGTACTGGTTTCTCTAAGTCTGAATGCTGCCCACACTGTGCCTGCATGGTGCGGCTTGCACCTTCGCCTTTGGGAAGCTGCCACTCGCCGATTCTCCCGGAGGTGAAGAAGCGGCTTCTTCGCACACAGAGCATTGGGCCGGTCGCGGTGAGCACCTACGAGCGGCTTCTGCCGAATGTAGTCGTGGAACGGCACTTAGCTTCGGAGAGCTGCGTATCTGCGTCTTCTGCGTGTCTTGCCGCTCAACACTCAGCAAAAAGCTTTTCCACCATTTCTTGCAAAGAGAAACTCTGCCAGGAAAGAAAACATCCAAAATCTTGTTATAAAGCTTGCACGGAGGTCTGCAAAGAGTTTTGCAAGAATGACAGGTAGTTGTCCAAAACTCGTTCTTTTCGAATATAATAACAATGGAAAAGGCAGGAGAGTGGTAAAGTACTGGTTTCTCTAAGTCTGAAGGCTGCCCACACTGCGCCTGCATGGTGCGGCTTGCACCGTCGCCTTTGGGAAGCTGCCCGTCGCCGGGTCTCCCGGAGGCGAAGAAGCGGCTTCTTCGCACACAGAGCATTGGGCCGGTCGCGGTGAGCACCTAAGAGCGGCCTCTGCCGAAAGAAGCCGTGGACCGGCACTTAGCTTCGGAGAGCTGCGTATCTGCGTCTTCTGCGTGTCTTGCCGCTCAACACTCAGCAAAAAGCTTTTCCACCATATCTTGCAAAGAGAAACTCTGCCAGTAAAGAATCATCCAAAATCTTGTTCTAAAGCTTGCACGGAGGTCTGCAAAGAGTTTTGCAAGAATGAAAGGTAGTTGTCCAAAACTCGTTCTAATCGAATAAAAATAACAATGGAAAAGGCAGGAGAGTGGTAAAGTACTGGTTTCTCTAAGTCTGAAGGCTGCCCACACTGTGCCTGCGTGGTGCGGCTTGCATCTTCGCCTTTGGGAAGCTGCCGCTCGCCGATTCTCCCGGAGGCGAAGAAGCGGCTTTTTGCGCACAGAGCATTGGGCCGGTCGCGGTGAGCGCCTAAGAGCGGCTTCTGCCGAACGAAGCCCGGGCCCGGCACTTAGCTTCGGAGAGCTGCGTATCTGCGTCTTCTGCGTGTCTTGCCGCTCAACACTCAGCAAAAAGCTTTTCTGCCATATCTTGCAAAGAGAAACTCTGCCAGTAAAGAAAACATCCAAAATCTTGTTCTAAAGCTTGCACGGAGGTCTGCAAAGAGTTTTGCAAGAATGAAAGGTAGTTGTCCAAAACTCGTTCTAATCGAATAAAAATAACAATGGAAAAGGCAGGAGAGTGGTAAAGTACTGGTTTCTCTAAGTCTGAATGCTGCCCGCACTGTGCCTGCATGGTGCGGCTTGCACCTTCGCCTTTGGGAAGCTGCCACTCGCCGATTCCCCCGGAGGCGAAGAAGCGGCTTCTTCGCACACAGAGCATTGGGCCTGTCGCGGTGAGCACCTACGAGCGGCTTCTACCGAAAGAAGCCGTGGACCGGCACTTAGCTTCGGAGAGCTGCGTATCTGCGTCTTCTGCGTGTCTTGCCGCTCAACACTCAGCAAAACGCTTTTCCACCATTTCTTGCAAAGAGAAACTCTGCCAGGAAAGAAAACATCCAAAATCTTCCTCTAAAGCTTGCACGGAGGACTGCAAAGAGTTTTGCAAGAATGAAAGGTAGTTGTCCAAAACTCGTTCTTTTCCCATATAATAACAATGGAAAAGGCAGGAGAGTGGTAAAGTACTGGTTTCTCTAAGTCTGAATGCTGCCCACACTGTGCCTGCATGGTGCGGCTCGCACCTTCGCCTTTGGGAAGCTGCCGCTTGCCGATTCTCCCGGAGGCGAAGAAGCGGCTTCTTCGCACACAGAGCATTGGGCCGGTCGCGGTGAGCAACTAAGAGCGGCTTCTGCCGAACGAAGCCCGGGACCGGCACTTAGCTTCGGAGAGCTGCGTATCTGCGTCTTCTGCGTGTCTTGCCGCTCAACACTCAGCAAAAAGCTTTTCCACCATATCTTGCAAAGAGAAACTCTGCCAGTAAAGAAAACATCCAAAATCTTGTTCTAATGCTTGCACGGAGGTCTGCAAAGAATTTTGCAAGAATGAAAGGTAGTTGTCCAAAACTCGTTCTTATCGAATATAATAAAAATGGAAAAGGCAGGAGAGTGGTAAAGTACTGGTTTCTCTAAGTCTGAAGGCTGCCCACACTGCGCCTGCATGGTGCGGCTTGCACCGTCGCCTTTGGGAAGCTGCCCGTCGCCGAGTCTCCCGGAGGCGAAGAAGCGGCTTCTTCGCACACAGAGCATTGGGCCGGTCGCGGTGAGCACCTAAGAGCGGCCTCTGCCGAAAGAAGCCGTGGACCGGCACTTAGCTTCGGAGAGCTGCGTATCTGCGTCTTCTGCGTGTCTTGCCGCTCAACACTCAGCAAAAAGCTTTTCCACCATATCTTGCAAAGAGAAACTCTGCCAGTAAAGAAAACATCCAAAATCTTGTTCTAAAGCTTGCACGGAGGTCTGCAAAGAGTTTTGCAAGAATGAAAGGTAGTTGTCCAAAACTCGTTCTTTTCGAATATAATAACAATGGAAAAGGCAGGAGAGTGGTAAAGTACTGGTTTCTCTAAGTCTGAATGCTGCCCACACTGTGCCTGCATGGTGCGGCTTGCACCTTCGCCTTTGGGAAGCTGCCACTCGCCGATTCTCCCGGAGGTGAAGAAGCGGCTTCTTCGCACACAGAGCATTGGGCCGGTCGCGGTGAGCACCTACGAGCGGCTTCTGCCGAATGTAGTCGTGGAACGGCACTTAGCTTCGGAGAGCTGCGTATCTGCGTCTTCTGCGTGTCTTGCCGCTCAACACTCAGCAAAAAGCTTTTCCACCATTTCTTGCAAAGAGAAACTCTGCCAGGAAAGAAAACATCCAAAATCTTGTTCTAAAGCTTGCACGGAGGTCTGCAAAGAGTTTTGCAAGAATGACAGGTAGTTGTCCAAAACTCGTTCTTTTCGAATATAATAACAATGGAAAAGGCAGGAGAGTGGTAAAGTACTGGTTTCTCTAAGTCTGAAGGCTGCCCACACTGCGCCTGCATGGTGCGGCTTGCACCGTCGCCTTTGGGAAGCTGCCCGTCGCCGGGTCTCCCGGAGGCGAAGAAGCGGCTTCTTCGCACACAGAGCATTGGGCCGGTCGCGGTGAGCACCTAAGAGCGGCCTCTGCCGAAAGAAGCCGTGGACCGGCACTTAGCTTCGGAGAGCTGCGTATCTGCGTCTTCTGCGTGTCTTGCCGCTCAACACTCAGCAAAAAGCTTTTCCACCATATCTAGCAAAGAGAAACTCTGCCAGTAAAGAATCATCCAAAATCTTGTTCTAAAGCTTGCACGGAGGTCTGCAAAGAGTTTTGCAAGAATGAAAGGTAGTTGTCCAAAACTCGTTCTAATCGAATAAAAATAACAATGGAAAAGGCAGGAGAGTGGTAAAGTACTGGTTTCTCTAAGTCTGAAGGCTGCCCACACTGTGCCTGCGTGGTGCGGCTTGCATCTTCGCCTTTGGGAAGCTGCCGCTCGCCGATTCTCCCGGAGGCGAAGAAGCGGCTTTTTGCGCACAGAGCATTGGGCCGGTCGCGGTGAGCGCCTAAGAGCGGCTTCTGCCGAACGAAGCCCGGGCCCGGCACTTAGCTTCGGAGAGCTGCGTATCTGCGTCTTCTGCGTGTCTTGCCGCTCAACACTCAGCAAAAAGCTTTTCTGCCATATCTTGCAAAGAGAAACTCTGCCAGTAAAGAAAACATCCAAAATCTTGTTCTAAAGCTTGCACGGAGGTCTGCAAAGAGTTTTGCAAGAATGAAAGGTAGTTGTCCAAAACTCGTTCTAATCGAATAAAAATAACAATGGAAAAGGCAGGAGAGTGGTAAAGTACTGGTTTCTCTAAGTCTGAATGCTGCCCGCACTGTGCCTGCATGGTGCGGCTTGCACCTTCGCCTTTGGGAAGCTGCCACTCGCCGATTCCCCCGGAGGCGAAGAAGCGGCTTCTTCGCACACAGAGCATTGGGCCTGTCGCGGTGAGCACCTACGAGCGGCTTCTACCGAAAGAAGCCGTGGACCGGCACTTAGCTTCGGAGAGCTGCGTATCTGCGTCTTCTGCGTGTCTTGCCGCTCAACACTCAGCAAAACGCTTTTCCACCATTTCTTGCAAAGAGAAACTCTGCCAGGAAAGAAAACATCCAAAATCTTCCTCTAAAGCTTGCACGGAGGACTGCAAAGAGTTTTGCAAGAATGAAAGGTAGTTGTCCAAAACTCGTTCTTTTCCCATATAATAACAATGGAAAAGGCAGGAGAGTGGTAAAGTACTGGTTTCTCTAAGTCTGAATGCTGCCCACACTGTGCCTGCATGGTGCGGCTCGCACCTTCGCCTTTGGGAAGCTGCCGCTTGCCGATTCTCCCGGAGGCGAAGAAGCGGCTTCTTCGCACACAGAGCATTGGGCCGGTCGCGGTGAGCAACTAAGAGCGGCTTCTGCCGAACGAAGCCCGGGACCGGCACTTAGCTTCGGAGAGCTGCGTATCTGCGTCTTCTGCGTGTCTTGCCGCTCAACACTCAGCAAAAAGCTTTTCCACCATATCTTGCAAAGAGAAACTCTGCCAGTAAAGAAAACATCCAAAATCTTGTTCTAATGCTTGCACGGAGGTCTGCAAAGAGTTTTGCAAGAATGAAAGGTAGTTGTCCAAAACTCGTTCTTATCGAACATAATAAAAATTGAAAAGGCAGGAGAGTGGTAAAGTACTGGTCTCTCTAAGTCTGAATGCTGCCCACACTGCGCCTGCATGGTGCGGCTTGCACCGTCGCCTTTGGGAAGCTGCCCGTCGCCGAGTCTCCCGGAGGCGAAGAAGCGGCTTCTTCGCACACAGAGCATTGGGCCGGTCGCGGTGAGCACCTAAGAGCGGCCTCTGCCGAAAGAATCCGTGGACCGGCACTTAGCTTCGGAGAGCTGCGTATCTGCGTCTTCTGCGTGTCTTGCCGCTCAACACTCAGCAAAAAGCTTTTCCACCATATCTTGCAAAGAGAAACTCTGCCAGTAAAGAAAACATCCAAAATCTTGTTCTAAAGCTTGCACGGAGGTCTGCAAAGAGTTTTGCAAGAATGAAAGGTAGTTGTCCAAAACTCGTTCTAATCGAATAAAAATAACAATGGAAAAGGCAGGAGAGTGGTAAAGTACTGGTTTCTCTAAGTCTGAAGGCTGCCCACACTGTGCCTGCGTGGTGCGGCTTGCATCTTCGCCTTTGGGAAGCTGCCGCTCGCCGATTCTCCCGGAGGCGAAGAAGCGGCTTTTTGCGCACAGAGCATTGGGCCGGTCGCGGTGAGCGCCTAAGAGCGGCTTCTGCCGAACGAAGCCCGGGCCCGGCACTTAGCTTCGGAGAGCTGCGTATCTGCGTCTTCTGCGTGTCTTGCCGCTCAACACTCAGCAAAAAGCTTTTCTGCCATATCTTGCAAAGAGAAACTCTGCCAGTAAAGAAAACATCCAAAATCTTGTTCTAAAGCTTGCACGGAGGTCTGCAAAGAGTTTTGCAAGAATGAAAGGTAGTTGTCCAAAACTCGTTCTAATCGAATAAAAATAACAATGGAAAAGGCAGGAGAGTGGTAAAGTACTGGTTTCTCTAAGTCTGAATGCTGCCCACACTGTGCCTGCATGGTGCGGCTTGCACCTTCGCCTTTGGGAAGCTGCCACTCGCCGATTCTCCCGGAGGCGAAGAAGCGGCTTCTTTGCGCACAACATTGTGGCGAGCGCAGGGAGCTCCTGAGAGCGGTTTGTGCCGAACGAAGCCCGGGACCGGCACTTAGCTTCAGAGAGCTGCGTATCTGCGCCTTCTGCGTGTCTTGCCGCTCAACACTCAGCAAAATCTTTTCCACCATATCTTGCAAAGAGAAACTCTGCCAGTAAAGAAAACATCCAAAATCTTGTTCTAAAGCTTGCACGGAGGACTGCAAAGAGTTTTGCAAGAATGAAAGGTAGTTGTCCAAAACTCGTTCTTTTCCCATATAATAACAATGGAAAAGGCAGGAGAGTGGTAAAGTACTGGTTTCTCTAAGTCTGAATGCTGCCCACACTGTGCCTGCATGGTGCGGCTTGCACCTTCGCCTTTGGGAAGCTGCCGCTCGCCGATTCTCCCAGAGGCGAAGAAGCGGCTTCTTCGCACACAGAGCATTGGGCCGGTCGCGGTGAGCACCTAAGAGCGGCTTCTACTGAAAGAAGCCGTGGACCGGCACTTAGCTTCGGAGAGCTGCGTATCTGCGTCTTCTGCGTGTCTTGCCGATCAACACTCAGCAAAAAGCTTTTCCACCATTTCTTGCAAAGAGAAACTCTGCCAGGAAAGAAAACATCCAAAATCTTGTTCTAAAGCTTGCACGGAGGTCTGCAAAGAGTTTTGCAAGAATGAAAGGTAGTTGTCCAAAACTCGTTCTTTTCGAATATAATAACAATGGAAAAGGCAGGAGAGTGGTAAAGTACTGGTTTCTCTAAGTCTGAATGCTGCCCACACTGTGCCTGCATGGTGCGGCTTGCACCTTCGCCTTTGGGAAGCTGCCGCTTGCCGATTCTCCCGGAGGCGAAGAAGCGGCTTCTTCGCACACAGAGCATTGGGCCGGTCGCGGTGAGCAACTAAGAGCGGCTTCTGCCGAACGAAGCCCGGGACCGGCACTTAGCTTCGGAGAGCTGCGTATCTGCGTCTTCTGCGTGTCTTGCCGCTCAACACTCAGCAAAAAGCTTTTCCACCATATCTTGCAAAGAGAAACTGTGCCAGTAAAGAAAACATCCAAAATCTTGTTCTAATGCTTGCACGGAGGTCTGCAAAGAATTTTGCAAGAATGAAAGGTAGTTGTCCAAAACTCGTTCTTATCGAATATAATAAAAATGGAAAAGGCAGGAGAGTGGTAAAGTACTGGTTTCTCTAAGTCTGAAGGCTGCCCACACTGCGCCTGCATGGTGCGGCTTGCACCGTCGCCTTTGGGAAGCTGCCCGTCGCCGAGTCTCCCGGAGGCGAAGAAGCGGCTTCTTCGCACACAGAGCATTGGGCCGGTCGCGGTGAGCACCTAAGAGCGGCCTCTGCCGAAAGAAGCCGTGGACCGGCACTTAGCTTCGGAGAGCTGCATATCTGCGTCTTCTGCGTGTCTTGCCGCTCAACACTCAGCAAAAAGCTTTTCCACCATATCTTGCAAAGAGAAACTCTGCCAGTAAAGAAAACATCCAAAATCTTGTTCTAAAGCTTGCACGGAGGTCTGCAAAGAGTTTTGCAAGAATGAAAGGTAGTTGTCCAAAACTCGTTCTTATCGAATATGATAAAAATGGAAAAGGCAGGAGAGTGGTAAAGTACTGGTTTCTCTAAGTCTGAAGGCTGCCCACACTGCGCCTGCATGGTGCGGCTTGCACCGTCGCCTTTGGGAAGCTGCCCGTCGCCGGGTCTCCCGGAGGCGAAGAAGCGGCTTCTTCGCACACAGAGCATTGGGCCGGTCGCGGTGAGCACCTAAGAGCGGCCTCTGCCGAAAGAAGCCGTGGACCGGCACTTAGCTTCGGAGAGCTGCGTATCTGCGTCTTCTGCGTGTCTTGCCGCTCAACACTCAGCAAAAAGCTTTTCCACCATATCTTGCAAAGAGAAACTCTGCCAGTAAAGAATCATCCAAAATCTTGTTCTAAAGCTTGCACGGAGGTCTGCAAAGAGTTTTGCAAGAATGAAAGGTAGTTGTCCAAAACTCGTTCTAATCAAATAAAAATAACAATGGAAAAGGCAGGAGAGTGGTAAAGTACTGGTTTCTCTAAGTCTGAAGGCTGCCCACACTGTGCCTGCGTGGTGCGGCTTGCATCTTCGCCTTTGGGAAGCTGCCGCTCGCCGATTCTCCCGGAGGCGAAGAAGCGGCTTTTTGCGCACAGAGCATTGGGCCGGTCGCGGTGAGCGCCTAAGAGCGGCTTCTGCCGAACGAAGCCCGGGCCCGGCACTTAGCTTCGGAGAGCTGCGTATCTGCGTCTTCTGCGTGTCTTGCCGCTCAACACTCAGCAAAAAGCTTTTCTGCCATATCTTGCAAAGAGAAACTCTGCCAGTAAAGAAAACATCCAAAATCTTGTTCTAAAGCTTGCACGGAGGTCTGCAAAGAGTTTTGCAAGAATGAAAGGTAGTTGTCCAAAACTCGTTCTAATCGAATAAAAATAACAATGGAAAAGGCAGGAGAGTGGTAAAGTACTGGTTTCTCTAAGTCTGAATGCTGCCCGCACTGTGCCTGCATGGTGCGGCTTGCACCTTCGCCTTTGGGAAGCTGCCACTCGCCGATTCCCCCGGAGGCGAAGAAGCGGCTTCTTCGCACACAGAGCATTGGGCCTGTCGCGGTGAGCACCTACGAGCGGCTTCTACCGAAAGAAGCCGTGGACCGGCACTTAGCTTCGGAGAGCTGCGTATCTGCGTCTTCTGCGTGTCTTGCCGCTCAACACTCAGCAAAACGCTTTTCCACCATTTCTTGCAAAGAGAAACTCTGCCAGGAAAGAAAACATCCAAAATCTTCTTCTAAAGCTTGCACGGAGGACTGCAAAGAGTTTTGCAAGAATGAAAGGTAGTTGTCCAAAACTCGTTCTTTTCCCATATAATAACAATGGAAAAGGCAGGAGAGTGGTAAAGTACTGGTTTCTCTAAGTCTGAATGCTGCCCACACTGTGCCTGCATGGTGCGGCTTGCACCTTCGCCTTTGGGAAGCTGCCGCTTGCCGATTCTCCCGGAGGCGAAGAAGCGGCTTCTTCGCACACAGAGCATTGGGCCGGTCGCGGTGAGCAACTAAGAGCGGCTTCTGCCGAACGAAGCCCGGGACCGGCACTTAGCTTCGGAGAGCTGCGTATCTGCGTCTTCTGCGTGTCTTGCCGCTCAACACTCAGCAAAAAGCTTTTCCACCATATCTTGCAAAGAGAAACTCTGCCAGTAAAGAAAACATCCAAAATCTTGTTCTAATGCTTGCACGGAGGTCTGCAAAGAATTTTGCAAGAATGAAAGGTAGTTGTCCAAAACTCGTTCTTATCGAATATAATAAAAATGGAAAAGGCAGGAGAGTGGTAAAGTACTGGTTTCTCTAAGTCTGAAGGCTGCCCACACTGCGCCTGCATGGTGCGGCTTGCACCGTCGCCTTTGGGAAGCTGCCCGTCGCCGAGTCTCCCGGAGGCGAAGAAGCGGCTTCTTCGCACACAGAGCATTGGGCCGGTCGCGGTGAGCACCTAAGAGCGGCCTCTGCCGAAAGAAGCCGTGGACCGGCACTTAGCTTCGGAGAGCTGCGTATCTGCGTCTTCTGCGTGTCTTGCCGCTCAACACTCAGCAAAAAGCTTTTCCACCATATCTTGCAAAGAGAAACTCTGCCAGTAAAGAAAACATCCAAAATCTTGTTCTAAAGCTTGCACGGAGGTCTGCAAAGAGTTTTGCAAGAATGAAAGGTAGTTGTCCAAAACTCGTTCTAATCGAATAAAAATAACAATGGAAAAGGCAGGAGAGTGGTAAAGTACTGGTTTCTCTAAGTCTGAAGGCTGCCCACACTGTGCCTGCGTGGTGCGGCTTGCATCTTCGCCTTTGGGAAGCTGCCGCTCGCCGATTCTCCCGGAGGCGAAGAAGCGGCTTTTTGCGCACAGAGCATTGGGCCGGTCGCGGTGAGCACCTAAGAGCGGCTTCTGCCGAAAGAAGCCGTGGACCGGCACTTAGCTTCGGAGAGCTGCGTATCTGCGTCTTCTGCGTGTCTTGCCGCTCAACACTCAGCAAAAAGCTTTTCCACCATATCTTGCAAAGAGAAACTCTGCCAGTAAAGAAAACATCCAAAATCTTGTTCTAAAGCTTACACGGAGGTCTGCAAAGAGTATTGCAAGATTGAAAGGTAGTTGTCCAAAACTCGTTCTTTTCCAATATAATAACAATGGAAAAGGCAGGAGAGTGGTAAAGTACTGGTTTCTCTAAGTCTGAATGCTGCCCACACTGTGCCTGCATGGTGCGGCTTGCACCTTCGCCTTTGGGAAGCTGCCACTCGCCGATTCTCCCGGAGGCGAAGAAGCGGCTTCTTTGCGCACAACATTGTGGCGAGCGCAGGGAGCTCCTGAGAGCGGTTTGTGCCGAACGAAGCCCGGGACCGGCACTTAGCTTCGGAGAGCTGCGTATCTGCGTCTTCTGCGTGTCTTGCCGCTCAACACTCAGCAAAAAGCTTTTCCACCATATCTTGCAAAGAGAAACTCTGCCAGTAAAGAAAACATCCAAAATCTTGTTCTAAAGCTTGCACGGAGGTCTGCAAAGAGTATTGCAAGAATGAAAGGTAGTTGTCCAAAACTCGTTCTTTTCGAATATAATAACAATGGAAAAGGCAGGAGAGTGGTAAAGTACTGGTTTCTCTAAGTCTGAAGGCTGCCCACACTGTGCCTGCATGGGGCGACTTGCACCTTCGCCTTTGGGAAGCTGCCACTCGCCGATTCTCCCAGAGGCGAAGAAGCGGCTTCTTCGCACACAGAGCATTGGGCCGGTCGCGGTGAGCACCTAAGAGCGGCTTCTACTGAAAGAAGCCGTGGACCGGCACTTAGCTTCGGAGAGCTGCGTATCTGCGTCTTCTGCGTGTCTTGCCGATCAACACTCAGCAAAAAGCTTTTCCACCATTTCTTGCAAAGAGAAACTCTGCCAGGAAAGAAAACATCCAAAATCTTGTTCTAAAGCTTGCACGGAGGTCTGCAAAGAGTTTTGCAAGAATGAAAGGTAGTTGTCCAAAACTCGTTCTTTTCGAATATAATAACAATGGAAAAGGCAGGAGAGTGGTAAAGTACTGGTTTCTCTAAGTCTGAATGCTGCCCACACTGAGCCTGCATGGTGCGGCTTGCACCTTCGCCTTTGGGAAGCTGCCGCTCGCCGATTCTCCCGGAGGCGAAGAAGCGGCTTCTTCGCACACAGAGCATTGGGCCGGTCGCGGTGAGCACCTACGAGCGGGTTCTGCCGAATGTAGTCGTGGACCGGCACTTAGCTTCGGAGAGCTGCGTATCTGCATCTTCTGCGTGTCTTGCCGCTCAACACTCAGCAAAAAGCTTTTCCACCATATCATGCAAAGAGAAACTGTGCCAGTAAAGAAAACATCCAAAATCTTGTTCTAATGCTTGCACGGAGGTCTGCAAAGAGTTTTGCAAGAATGAAAGGTAGTTGTCCAAAACACGTTCTTATCGAACATAATAAAAATTGAAAAGGCAGGAGAGTGGTAAAGTACTGGTCTCTCTAAGTCTGAATGCTGCCCACACTGCGCCTGCATGGTGCGGCTTGCACCGTCGCCTTTGGGAAGCTGCCCGTCGCCGAGTCTCCCGGAGGCGAAGAAGCGGCTTCTTCGCACACAGAGCATTGGGCTGGTCGCGGTGAGCACCTAAGAGCGGCCTCTGCCGAAAGAATCCGTGGACCGGCACTTAGCTTCGGAGAGCTGCGTATCTGCGTCTTCTGCGTGTCTTGCCGCTCAACACTCAGCAAAAAGCTTTTCCACCATATCTTGCAAAGAGAAACTCTGCCAGTAAAGAAAACATCCAAAATCTTGTTCTAAAGCTTGCACGGAGGTCTGCAAAGAGTTTTGCAAGAATGAAAGGTAGTTGTCCAAAACTCGTTCTAATCGAATAAAAATAACAATGGAAAAGGCAGGAGAGTGGTAAAGTACTGGTTTCTCTAAGTCTGAAGGCTGCCCACACTGTGCCTGCGTGGCGCGGCTTGCATCTTCGCCTTTGGGAAGCTGCCGCTCGCCGATTCTCCCGGAGGCGAAGAAGCGGCTTTTTGCGCACAGAGCATTGGGCCGGTCGCGGTGAGCGCCTAAGAGCGGCTTCTGCCGAACGAAGCCCGGGCCCGGCACTTAGCTTCGGAGAGCTGCGTATCTGCGTCTTCTGCGTGTCTTGCCGCTCAACACTCAGCAAAACGCTTTTCCACCATTTCTTGCAAAGAGAAACTCTGCCAGGAAAGAAAACATCCAAAATCTTGTTCTAAAGCTTGCACGGAGGACTGCAAAGAGTTTTGCAAGAATGAAAGGTAGTTGTCCAAAACTCGTTCTTTTCGAATATAATAACAATGGAAAAGGCAGGAGAGTGGTAAAGTACTGGTTTCTCTAAGTCTGAATGCTGCCCACACTGTGCCTGCGTGGTGCGGCTTGCACCTTCGCCTTTGGGAAGCTGCCACTCGCCGATACTCCCGGAGGCGAAGAAGCGGCTTCTTTGCGCACAACACTGTGGCGAGCCAAGGGAGCTCCTGAGAGCGGTTTGTGCCGAACGAAGCCCGGGACCGGCACTTAGCTTCGGAGAGCTGCGTATCTGCGCCTTCTGCGTGTCTTGCCGCTCAACACTCAGCAAAATCTTTTCCACCATATCATGCAAAGAGAAACTCTGCCAGTAAAGAAAACATCCAAAATCTTGTTCTAATGCTTGCACGGAGGTCTGCAAAGAATTTTGCAAGAATGACAGGTAGTTGTCCAAAACTCGTTCTTATCGAATATAATAAAAATGGAAAAGGCAGGAGAGTGGTAAAGTACTGGTTTCTCTAAGTCTGAAGGCTGCCCACACTGCGCCTGCATGGTGCGGCTTGCACCTTCGCCTTTGGGAAGCTGCCCGTCGCCGAGTCTCCCGGAGGCGAAGAAGCGGCTTCTTTGCGCACACAGAGCATTGGGCCGGTCGTGGTGAGCACCTAAGAGCGGTTTGTGCCGAACGAAGCCCGGGACCGGCACTTAGCTTCGGAGAGCTGCGTATCTGCGTCTTCTGCGTGTCTTGCCGCTCAACACTCAGCAAAAAGCTTTTCCACCATATCATGCAAAGAGAAACTCTGCCAGGAAAGAAAATATCCAAAATCTTGTTCTAAAGCTTACACGGAGGTCTGCAAAGAGTTTTGCAAGAATGAAAGGTAGTTGTCCAAAACTCGTTCTAATCGAATAAAAATAACAATGGAAAAGGCAGGAGAGTGGTAAAGTACTGGTTTCTCTAAGTCTGAATGCTGCCCACACAGTGCCTGCATGGTGCGGCTTGCACCTTCGCCTTTGGGAAGCTGCCACTCGCCGATTCTCCCGGAGGCGAAGAAGCGGCTTCTTTGCGCACAACATTGTGGCGAGCGCAGGGAGCTCCTGAGAGCGGTTTGTGCCGAACGAAGCCCAGGACCGGCACTTAGCTTCAGAGAGCTGCGTATCTGCGCCTTCTGCGTGTCTTGCCGCTCAACACTCAGCAAAATCTTTTCCACCATATCTTGCAAAGATAAAATCTGCCAGTAAAGAAAACATCCAAAATCTTGTTCTAAAGCTTACACGGAGGTCTGCAAAGAGTATTGCAAGAATGAAAGGTAGTTGTCCAAAACTCGTTCTTTTCCAATATAATAACAATGGAAAAGGCAGGAGAGTGGTAAAGTACTGGTTTCTCTAAGTCTGAATGCTGCCCACACTGTGCCTGCATGGTGCGGCTTGCACCTTCGCCTTTGGGAAGCTGCCGCTCGCCGATTCTCCCGGAGGCGAAGAAGCGGCTTCTTCGCACACAGAGCATTGGGCCGGTCGCGGTGAGCACCTACGAGCGGGTTCTGCCGAATGTAGTCGTGGACCGGCACTTAGCTTCGGAGAGCTGCGTATCTGCATCTTCTGCGTGTCTTGCCGCTCAACACTCAGCAAAAAGCTTTTCCACCATATCATGCAAAGAGAAACTGTGCCAGTAAAGAAAACATCCAAAATCTTGTTCTAATGCTTGCACGGAGGTCTGCAAAGAGTTTTGCAAGAATGAAAGGTAGTTGTCCAAAACACGTTCTTATCGAACATAATAAAAATGGAAAAGGCAGGAGAGTGGTAAAGTACTGGTCTCTCTAAGTCTGAATGCTGCCCACACTGCGCCTGCATGGTGCGGCTTGCACCGTCGCCTTTGGGAAGCTGCCCGTCGCCGAGTCTCCCGGAGGCGAAGAAGCGGCTTCTTCGCACACAGAGCATTGGGCTGGTCGCGGTGAGCACCTAAGAGCGGCCTCTGCCGAAAGAATCCGTGGACCGGCACTTAGCTTCGGAGAGCTGCGTATCTGCGTCTTCTGCGTGTCTTGCCGCTCAACACTCAGCAAAAAGCTTTTCCACCATATCTTGCAAAGAGAAACTCTGCCAGTAAAGAAAACATCCAAAATCTTGTTCTAAAGCTTGCACGGAGGTCTGCAAAGAGTTTTGCAAGAATGAAAGGTAGTTGTCCAAAACTCGTTCTAATCGAATAAAAATAACAATGGAAAAGGCAGGAGAGTGGTAAAGTACTGGTTTCTCTAAGTCTGAAGGCTGCCCACACTGTGCCTGCGTGGCGCGGCTTGCATCTTCGCCTTTGGGAAGCTGCCGCTCGCCGATTCTCCCGGAGGCGAAGAAGCGGCTTTTTGCGCACAGAGCATTGGGCCGGTCGCGGTGAGCGCCTAAGAGCGGCTTCTGCCGAACGAAGCCCGGGCCCGGCACTTAGCTTCGGAGAGCTGCGTATCTGCGTCTTCTGCGTGTCTTGCCGCTCAACACTCAGCAAAACGCTTTTCCACCATTTCTTGCAAAGAGAAACTCTGCCAGGAAAGAAAACATCCAAAATCTTGTTCTAAAGCTTGCACGGAGGACTGCAAAGAGTTTTGCAAGAATGAAAGGTAGTTGTCCAAAACTCGTTCTTTTCGAATATAATAACAATGGAAAAGGCAGGAGAGTGGTAAAGTACTGGTTTCTCTAAGTCTGAATGCTGCCCACACTGTGCCTGCGTGGTGCGGCTTGCACCTTCGCCTTTGGGAAGCTGCCACTCGCCGATACTCCCGGAGGCGAAGAAGCGGCTTCTTTGCGCACAACACTGTGGCGAGCCAAGGGAGCTCCTGAGAGCGGTTTGTGCCGAACGAAGCCCGGGACCGGCACTTAGCTTCGGAGAGCTGCGTATCTGCGCCTTCTGCGTGTCTTGCCGCTCAACACTCAGCAAAATCTTTTCCACCATATCATGCAAAGAGAAACTCTGCCAGTAAAGAAAACATCCAAAATCTTGTTCTAATGCTTGCACGGAGGTCTGCAAAGAATTTTGCAAGAATGACAGGTAGTTGTCCAAAACTCGTTCTTATCGAATATAATAAAAATGGAAAAGGCAGGAGAGTGGTAAAGTACTGGTTTCTCTAAGTCTGAAGGCTGCCCACACTGCGCCTGCATGGTGCGGCTTGCACCTTCGCCTTTGGGAAGCTGCCCGTCGCCGAGTCTCCCGGAGGCGAAGAAGCGGCTTCTTTGCGCACGCAGAGCATTGGGCCGGTCGTGGTGAGCACCTAAGAGCGGTTTGTGCCGAACGAAGCCCGGGACCGGCACTTAGCTTCGGAGAGCTGCGTATCTGCGTCTTCTGCGTGTCTTGCCGCTCAACACTCAGCAAAAAGCTTTTCCACCATATCATGCAAAGAGAAACTCTGCCAGGAAAGAAAATATCCAAAATCTTGTTCTAAAGCTTACACGGAGGTCTGCAAAGAGTTTTGCAAGAATGAAAGGTAGTTGTCCAAAACTCGTTCTAATCGAATAAAAATAACAATGGAAAAGGCAGGAGAGTGGTAAAGTACTGGTTTCTCTAAGTCTGAATGCTGCCCACACAGTGCCTGCATGGTGCGGCTTGCACCTTCGCCTTTGGGAAGCTGCCACTCGCCGATTCTCCCGGAGGCGAAGAAGCGGCTTCTTTGCGCACAACATTGTGGCGAGCGCAGGGAGCTCCTGAGAGCGGTTTGTGCCGAACGAAGCCCAGGACCGGCACTTAGCTTCAGAGAGCTGCGTATCTGCGCCTTCTGCGTGTCTTGCCGCTCAACACTCAGCAAAATCTTTTCCACCATATCTTGCAAAGATAAAATCTGCCAGTAAAGAAAACATCCAAAATCTTGTTCTAAAGCTTACACGGAGGTCTGCAAAGAGTATTGCAAGAATGAAAGGTAGTTGTCCAAAACTCGTTCTTTTCCAATATAATAACAATGGAAAAGGCAGGAGAGTGGTAAAGTACTGGTTTCTCTAAGTCTGAATGCTGCCCACACTGTGCCTGCATGGTGCGGCTTGCACCTTCGCCTTTGGGAAGCTGCCGCTCGCCGATTCTCCCGGAGGCGAAGAAGCGGCTTTTTGCGCACAGAGCATTGGGCCGGTCGCGGTGAGCGCCTAAGAGCGGCTTCTGCCGAACGAAGCCCGGGCCCGGCACTTAGCTTCGGAGAGCTGCGTATCTGCGTCTTCTGCGTGTCTTGCCGCTCAACACTCAGCAAAAAGCTTTTCCACCATATCTTGCAAAGAGAAACTCTGCCAGTAAAGAAAACATCCAAAATCTTGTTCTAAAGCTTGCACGGAGGTCTGCAAAGAGTTTTGCAAGAATGAAAGGTAGTTGTCCAAAACTCGTTCTAATCGAATAAAAATAACAATGGAAAAGGCAGGAGAGTGGTAAAGAACTGGTTTCTCTAAGTCTGAATGCTGCCCACACTGTGCCTGCATGGTGCGGCTTGCACCTTCGCCTTTGGGAAGCTGCCACTCGCCGATTCTCCCGGAGGCGAAGAAGCGGCTTCTTTGCGCACAACATTGTGGCGAGCGCAGGGAGCTCCTGAGAGCGGTTTGTGCCGAACGAAGCCCGGGACCGGCACTTAGCTTCAGAGAGCTGCGTATCTGCGCCTTCTGCGTGTCTTGCCGCTCAACACTCAGCAAAATCTTTTCCACCATATCTTGCAAAGAGAAACTCTGCCAGTAAAGAAAACATCCAAAATCTTGTTCTAAAGCTTGCACGGAGGTCTGCAAAGAGTTTTGCAAGAATGAAAGGTAGGTGTCCAAAACTCGTTCTTATCGAATATAATAACAATGGAAAAGGCAGGAGAGTGGTAAAGTACTGTTTTCTCTAAGTCTGAATGCTGCCCACACTGTGCCTGCGTGGTGCTGCTTGCATCTTCGCCTTTGGGAAGCTGCCGCTCGCCGATTCTCCCGGAGGCGAAGAAGCGGCTTCTTCGCACACAGAGCATTGGGCCGGTCGCGGTGAGCACCTAAGAGCGGCTTCTACTGAAAGAAGCCGTGGACCGGCACTTAGCTTCGGAGAGCTGCGTATCTGCGTCTCGTCTTCTGCGTGTCTTGCCGCTCAACACTCAGCAAAAAGCTTTTCCACCATTTCTTGCAAAGAGAAACTCTGCCAGGAAAGAAAACATCCAAAATCTTGTTCTAAAGCTTGCACGGAGGTCTGCAAAGAGTATTGCAAGAATGAAAGGTAGTTGTCCAAAACTCGTTCTTTTCGAATATAATAACAATGGAAAAGGCAGGAGAGGGGTAAAGTACTGGTTTCTCTAAGTCTGAATGCTGCCCACACTGTGCCTGCATGGTGCGACTTGCACCTTCGCCTTTGGGAAGCTGCCGCTCGCCGATTCTCCCGGAGGCGAAGAAGCGGCTTCTTCGCACACAGAGCATTGGGCCGGTCGCGGTGAGCACCTAAGAGCGGCTTCTACTGAAAGAAGCCGTGGACCGGCACTTAGATTCGGAGAGCTGCGTATCTGCGTCTTCTGCGTGTCTTGCCGCTCAACACGCAGCAAAAACCTTTTCCACCATTTCTTGCAAAGAGAAACTCTGCCAGGAAAGAAAACATCCAAAATCTTGTTCTAAAGCTTGCACGGAGGTCTATAAAGAGTTTTGCAAGAATGACAGGTAGTTGTCCAAAACTCGTTCTTTTCGAATATAATAACAATGGAAAAGGCAGGAGAGTGGTAAAGTACTGGTTTCTCTAAGTCTGAATGCTGCCCACACTGTGCCTGCATGGTGCGGCTTGCGCCTTCGCCTTTGGGAAGCTGCCACTCGCCGATTCTCCCGGAGGCGAAGAAGCGGCTTCTTCGCACACAGAGCATTGGGCCGGTCGCGGTGAGCACCTACGAGCGGCTTCTGCCGAATGTAGTCGTGGACCGGCACTTAGCTTCGGAGAGCTGCGTATCTGCATCTTCTGCGTGTCTTGCCGCTCAACACTCAGCAAAAAGCTTTTCCACCATATCTTGCAAAGAGAAACTGTGCCAGTAAAGAAAACATCCAAAATCTTGTTCTAATGCTTGCACGGAGGTCTGCAAAGAATTTTGCAAGAATGAAAGGTAGTTGTCCAAAACTCGTTCTTATCGAATATAATAAAAATGGAAAAGGCAGGAGAGTGGTAAAGTACTGGTTTCTCTAAGTCTGAAGGCTGCCAACACTGCGCCTGCATGGTGCGGCTTGCACCGTCGCCTTTGGGAAGCTGCCCGTCGCCGAGTCTCCCGGAGGCGAAGAAGCGGCTTCTTCGCACACAGAGCATTGGGCCGGTCGCGGTGAGCACCTAAGAGCGGCCTCTGCCGAAAGAAGCCGTGGACCGGCACTTAGCTTCGGAGAGCTGCGTATCTGCGTCTTCTGCGTGTCTTGCCGCTCAACACTCAGCAAAAAGCTTTTCTACCATATCTTGCAAAGAGAAACTCTGCCAGGAAAGAAAACATCCAAAATCTTGTTCTAAAGCTTGCACGGAGGTCTGCAAAGAGTTTTGCAAGAATGAAAGGTAGTTGTCCAAAACTCGTTCTAATCGAATAAAAATAACAATGGAAAAGGCAGGAGAGTGGTAAAGTACTGGTTTCTCTAAGTCTGAATGCTGCCCACACTGTCCCTGCATGGTGCGGCTTGCACCTTCGCCTTTGGGAAGCTGCCACTCGCCGATTCTCCCGGAGGCGAAGAAGCGGCTTCTTTGCGCACAACATTGTGGCGAGCGCAGGGAGCTCCTGAGAGCGGTTTGTGCCGAACGAAGCCCGGGACCGGCACTTAGCTTCAGAGAGCTGCGTATCTGTGCCTTCTGCGTGTCTTGCCGCTCAACACTCAGCAAAATCTTTTCCACCATTTCTTGCAAAGAGAAACTCTGCCAGGAAAGAAAACATCCAAAATCTTGTTCTAAAGCTTGCACGGAGGTCTGCAAAGAGTTTTGCAAGAATGACAGGTAGTTGTCCAAAACTCGTTCTTTTCCAATATAATAACAATGGAAAAGGCAGGAGAGTGGTAAAGTACTGGTTTCTCTAAGTCTGAATGCTGCCCACACTGTGCCTGCATGGTGCGGCTTGCACCTTCGCCTTTGGGAAGCTGCCACTCGCCGATTCTCCCGGAGGCGAAGAAGCAGCTTCTTCGCACACAGAGCATTGGGCCGGTCGCGGTGAGCACCTAAGAGCGGCTTCTACTGAAAGAAGCCGTGGACCGGCACTTAGCTTCGGAGAGCTGCGTATCTGCGTCTTCTGCGTGTCTTGCCGCTCAACACTCAGCAAAAAGCTTTTCCACCATTTCTTGCAAAGAGAAACTCTGCCAGGAAAGAAAACATCCAAAATCTTGTTCTAAAGCTTGCACGGAGGTCTGCAAAGAGTTTTGCAAGAATGACAGGTAGTTGTCCAAAACTCGTTCTTTTCGAATATAATAACAATGGAAAAGGCAGGAGAGTGGTAAAGTACTGGTTTCTCTAAGTCTGAATGCTGCCCACACTGTGCCTGCATGGTGCGGCTTGCACCTTCGCCTTTGGGAAGCTGCCACTCGCCGATTCTCCCGGAGGTGAAGAAGCGGCTTCTTCGCACACAGAGCATTGGGCCGGTCGCGGTGAGCACCTACGAGCGGCTTCTGCCGAATGTAGTCGTGGACCGGCACTTAGCTTCGGAGAGCTGCGTATCTGCGTATTCTGCGTGTCTTGCCGCTCAACACTCAGCAAAAAGCTTTTCCACCATATCTTGCAAAGAGAAACTGTGCCAGTAAAGAAAACATCCAAAATCTTGTTCTAATGCTTGCACGGAGGTCTGCAAAGAATTTTGCAAGAATGAAAGGTAGTTGTCCAAAACTCGTTCTTATCGAATATAATAAAAATGGAAAAGGCAGGAGAGTGGTAAAGTACTGGTTTCTCTAAGTCTGAAGGCTGCCCACACTGCGCCTGCATGGTGCGGCTTGCACCGTCGCCTTTGGGAAGCTGCCCGTCGCCGGGTCTCCCGGAGGCGAAGAAGCGGCTTCTTCGCACACAGAGCATTGGGCCGGTCGCGGTGAGCACCTAAGAGCGGCCTCTGCCGAAAGAAGCCGTGGACCGGCACTTAGCTTCGGAGAGCTGCGTATCTGCGTCTTCTGCGTGTCTTGCCGCTCAACACTCAGCAAAAAGCTTTTCCACCATATCTTGCAAAGAGAAACTCTGCCAGTAAAGAATCATCCAAAATCTTGTTCTAAAGCTTGCACGGAGGTCTGCAAAGAGTTTTGCAAGAATGAAAGGTAGTTGTCCAAAACTCGTTCTAATCGAATAAAAATAACAATGGAAAAGGCAGGAGAGTGGTAAAGAACTGGTTTCTCTAAGTCTGAATGCTGCCCACACTGTGCCTGCATGGTGCGGCTTGCACCTTCGCCTTTGGGAAGCTGCCACTCGCCGATTCTCCCGGAGGCGAAGAAGCGGCTTCTTTGCGCACAACATTGTGGCGAGCGCAGGGAGCTCCTGAGAGCGGTTTGTGCCGAACGAAGCCCGGGACCGGCACTTAGCTTCAGAGAGCTGCGTATCTGCGCCTTCTGCGTGTCTTGCCGCTCAACACTCAGCAAAATCTTTTCCACCATATCTTGCAAAGAGAAACTCTGCCAGTAAAGAAAACATCCAAAATCTTGTTCTAAAGCTTGCACGGAGGTCTGCAAAGAGTTTTGCAAGAATGAAAGGTAGGTGTCCAAAACTCGTTCTTATCGAATATAATAACAATGGAAAAGGCAGGAGAGTGGTAAAGTACTGTTTTCTCTAAGTCTGAATGCTGCCCACACTGTGCCTGCGTGGTGCTGCTTGCATCTTCGCCTTTGGGAAGCTGCCGCTCGCCGATTCTCCCGGAGGCGAAGAAGCGGCTTCTTCGCACACAGAGCATTGGGCCGGTCGCGGTGAGCACCTAAGAGCGGCTTCTACTGAAAGAAGCCGTGGACCGGCACTTAGCTTCGGAGAGCTGCGTATCTGCGTCTCGTCTTCTGCGTGTCTTGCCGCTCAACACTCAGCAAAAATCTTTTCCACCATTTCTTGCAAAGAGAAACTCTGCCAGGAAAGAAAACATCCAAAATCTTGTTCTAAAGCTTGCACGGAGGTCTGCAAAGAGTATTGCAAGAATGAAAGGTAGTTGTCCAAAACTCGTTCTTTTCGAATATAATAACAATGGAAAAGGCAGGAGAGGGGTAAAGTACTGGTTTCTCTAAGTCTGAATGCTGCCCACACTGTGCCTGCATGGTGCGACTTGCACCTTCGCCTTTGGGAAGCTGCCGCTCGCCGATTCTCCCGGAGGCGAAGAAGCGGCTTCTTCGCACACAGAGCATTGGGCCGGTCGCGGTGAGCACCTAAGAGCGGCTTCTACTGAAAGAAGCCGTGGACCGGCACTTAGATTCGGAGAGCTGCGTATCTGCGTCTTCTGCGTGTCTTGCCGCTCAACACGCAGCAAAAACCTTTTCCACCATTTCTTGCAAAGAGAAACTCTGCCAGGAAAGAAAACATCCAAAATCTTGTTCTAAAGCTTGCACGGAGGTCTATAAAGAGTTTTGCAAGAATGACAGGTAGTTGTCCAAAACTCGTTCTTTTCGAATATAATAACAATGGAAAAGGCAGGAGAGTGGTAAAGTACTGGTTTCTCTAAGTCTGAATGCTGCCCACACTGTGCCTGCATGGTGCGGCTTGCGCCTTCGCCTTTGGGAAGCTGCCACTCGCCGATTCTCCCGGAGGCGAAGAAGCGGCTTCTTCGCACACAGAGCATTGGGCCGGTCGCGGTGAGCACCTACGAGCGGCTTCTGCCGAATGTAGTCGTGGACCGGCACTTAGCTTCGGAGAGCTGCGTATCTGCATCTTCTGCGTGTCTTGCCGCTCAACACTCAGCAAAAAGCTTTTCCACCATATCTTGCAAAGAGAAACTGTGCCAGTAAAGAAAACATCCAAAATCTTGTTCTAATGCTTGCACGGAGGTCTGCAAAGAATTTTGCAAGAATGAAAGGTAGTTGTCCAAAACTCGTTCTTATCGAATATAATAAAAATGGAAAAGGCAGGAGAGTGGTAAAGTACTGGTTTCTCTAAGTCTGAAGGCTGCCAACACTGCGCCTGCATGGTGCGGCTTGCACCGTCGCCTTTGGGAAGCTGCCCGTCGCCGAGTCTCCCGGAGGCGAAGAAGCGGCTTCTTCGCACACAGAGCATTGGGCCGGTCGCGGTGAGCACCTAAGAGCGGCCTCTGCCGAAAGAAGCCGTGGACCGGCACTTAGCTTCGGAGAGCTGCGTATCTGCGTCTTCTGCGTGTCTTGCCGCTCAACACTCAGCAAAAAGCTTTTCTACCATATCTTGCAAAGAGAAACTCTGCCAGGAAAGAAAACATCCAAAATCTTGTTCTAAAGCTTGCACGGAGGTCTGCAAAGAGTTTTGCAAGAATGAAAGGTAGTTGTCCAAAACTCGTTCTAATCGAATAAAAATAACAATGGAAAAGGCAGGAGAGTGGTAAAGTACTGGTTTCTCTAAGTCTGAATGCTGCCCACACTGTCCCTGCATGGTGCGGCTTGCACCTTCGCCTTTGGGAAGCTGCCACTCGCCGATTCTCCCGGAGGCGAAGAAGCGGCTTCTTTGCGCACAACATTGTGGCGAGCGCAGGGAGCTCCTGAGAGCGGTTTGTGCCGAACGAAGCCCGGGACCGGCACTTAGCTTCAGAGAGCTGCGTATCTGTGCCTTCTGCGTGTCTTGCCGCTCAACACTCAGCAAAATCTTTTCCACCATTTCTTGCAAAGAGAAACTCTGCCAGGAAAGAAAACATCCAAAATCTTGTTCTAAAGCTTGCACGGAGGTCTGCAAAGAGTTTTGCAAGAATGACAGGTAGTTGTCCAAAACTCGTTCTTTTCGAATATAATAACAATGGAAAAGGCAGGAGAGTGGTAAAGTACTGGTTTCTCTAAGTCTGAATGCTGCCCACACTGTGCCTGCATGGTGCGGCTTGCACCTTCGCCTTTGGGAAGCTGCCACTCGCCGATTCTCCCGGAGGCGAAGAAGCAGCTTCTTCGCACACAGAGCATTGGGCCGGTCGCGGTGAGCACCTAAGAGCGGCTTCTACTGAAAGAAGCCGTGGACCGGCACTTAGCTTCGGAGAGCTGCGTATCTGCGTCTTCTGCGTGTCTTGCCGCTCAACACTCAGCAAAAAGCTTTTCCACCATTTCTTGCAAAGAGAAACTCTGCCAGGAAAGAAAACATCCAAAATCTTGTTCTAAAGCTTGCACGGAGGTCTGCAAAGAGTTTTGCAAGAATGACAGGTAGTTGTCCAAAACTCGTTCTTTTCGAATATAATAACAATGGAAAAGGCAGGAGAGTGGTAAAGTACTGGTTTCTCTAAGTCTGAATGCTGCCCACACTGTGCCTGCATGGTGCGGCTTGCACCTTCGCCTTTGGGAAGCTGCCACTCGCCGATTCTCCCGGAGGTGAAGAAGCGGCTTCTTCGCACACAGAGCATTGGGCCGGTCGCGGTGAGCACCTACGAGCGGCTTCTGCCGAATGTAGTCGTGGACCGGCACTTAGCTTCGGAGAGCTGCGTATCTGCGTATTCTGCGTGTCTTGCCGCTCAACACTCAGCAAAAAGCTTTTCCACCATATCTTGCAAAGAGAAACTGTGCCAGTAAAGAAAACATCCAAAATCTTGTTCTAATGCTTGCACGGAGGTCTGCAAAGAATTTTGCAAGAATGAAAGGTAGTTGTCCAAAACTCGTTCTTATCGAATATAATAAAAATGGAAAAGGCAGGAGAGTGGTAAAGTACTGGTTTCTCTAAGTCTGAAGGCTGCCCACACTGCGCCTGCATGGTGCGGCTTGCACCGTCGCCTTTGGGAAGCTGCCCGTCGCCGGGTCTCCCGGAGGCGAAGAAGCGGCTTCTTCGCACACAGAGCATTGGGCCGGTCGCGGTGAGCACCTAAGAGCGGCCTCTGCCGAAAGAAGCCGTGGACCGGCACTTAGCTTCGGAGAGCTGCGTATCTGCGTCTTCTGCGTGTCTTGCCGCTCAACACTCAGCAAAAAGCTTTTCCACCATATCTTGCAAAGAGAAACTCTGCCAGTAAAGAATCATCCAAAATCTTGTTCTAAAGCTTGCACGGAGGTCTGCAAAGAGTTTTGCAAGAATGAAAGGTAGTTGTCCAAAACTCGTTCTAATCAAATAAAAATAACAATGGAAAAGGCAGGAGAGTGGTAAAGTACTGGTTTCTCTAAGTCTGAAGGCTGCCCACACTGTGCCTGCGTGGTGCGGCTTGCATCTTCGCCTTTGGGAAGCTGCCGCTCGCCGATTCTCCCGGAGGCGAAGAAGCGGCTTTTTGCGCACAGAGCATTGGGCCGGTCGCGGTGAGGGCCTAAGAGCGGCTTCTGCCGAACGAAGCCCGGGCCCGGCACTTAGCTTCGGAGAGCTGCGTATCTGCGTCTTCTGCGTGTCTTGCCGCTCAACACTCAGCAAAAAGCTTTTCTGCCATATCTTGCAAAGAGAAACTCTGCCAGTAAAGAAAACATCCAAAATCTTGTTCTAAAGCTTGCACGGAGGTCTGCAAAGAGTTTTGCAAGAATGAAAGGTAGTTGTCCAAAACTCGTTCTAATCGAATAAAAATAACAATGGAAAAGGCAGGAGAGTGGTAAAGTACTGGTTTCTCTAAGTCTGAATGCTGCCCGCACTGTGCCTGCATGGTGCGGCTTGCACCTTCGCCTTTGGGAAGCTGCCACTCGCCGATTCCCCCGGAGGCGAAGAAGCGGCTTCTTCGCACACAGAGCATTGGGCCTGTCGCGGTGAGCACCTACGAGCGGCTTCTACCGAAAGAAGCCGTGGACCGGCACTTAGCTTCGGAGAGCTGCGTATCTGCGTCTTCTGCGTGTCTTGCCGCTCAACACTCAGCAAAACGCTTTTCCACCATTTCTTGCAAAGAGAAACTCTGCCAGGAAAGAAAACATCCAAAATCTTCTTCTAAAGCTTGCACGGAGGACTGCAACGAGTTTTGCAAGAATGAAAGGTAGTTGTCCAAAACTCGTTCTTTTCCCATATAATAACAATGGAAAAGGCAGGAGAGTGGTAAAGTACTGGTTTCTCTAAGTCTGAATGCTGCCCACACTGTGCCTGCATGGTGCGGCTCGCACCTTCGCCTTTGGGAAGCTGCCGCTTGCCGATTCTCCCGGAGGCGAAGAAGCGGCTTCTTCGCACACAGAGCATTGGGCCGGTCGCGGTGAGCAACTAAGAGCGGCTTCTGCCGAACGAAGCCCGGGACCGGCACTTAGCTTCGGAGAGCTGCGTATCTGCGTCTTCTGCGTGTCTTGCCGCTCAACACTCAGCAAAAAGCTTTTCCACCATATCTTGCAAAGAGAAACTCTGCCAGTAAAGAAAACATCCAAAATCTTGTTCTAATGCTTGCACGGAGGTCTGCAAAGAATTTTGCAAGAATGAAAGGTAGTTGTCCAAAACTCGTTCTTATCGAATATAATAAAAATGGAAAAGGCAGGAGAGTGGTAAAGTACTGGTTTCTCTAAGTCTGAAGGCTGCCCACACTGCGCCTGCATGGTGCGGCTTGCACCGTCGCCTTTGGGAAGCTGCCCGTCGCCGAGTCTCCCGGAGGCGAAGAAGCGGCTTCTTCGCACACAGAGCATTGGGCCGGTCGCGGTGAGCACCTAAGAGCGGCCTCTGCCGAAAGAAGCCGTGGACCGGCACTTAGCTTCGGAGAGCTGCGTATCTGCGTCTTCTGCGTGTCTTGCCGCTCAACACTCAGCAAAAAGCTTTTCCACCATATCTTGCAAAGAGAAACTCTGCCAGTAAAGAAAACATCCAAAATCTTGTTCTAAAGCTTGCACGGAGGTCTGCAAAGAGTTTTGCAAGAATGAAAGGTAGTTGTCCAAAACTCGTTCTAATCGAATAAAAATAACAATGGAAAAGGCAGGAGAGTGGTAAAGTACTGGTTTCTCTAAGTCTGAAGGCTGCCCACACTGTGCCTGCGTGGTGCGGCTTGCATCTTCGCCTTTGGGAAGCTGCTGCTCGCCGATTCTCCCGGAGGCGAAGAAGCGGCTTTTTGCGCACAGAGCATTGGGCCGGTCGCGGTGAGCACCTAAGAGCGGCTTCTGCCGAAAGAAGCCGTGGACCGGCACTTAGCTTCGGAGAGCTGCGTATCTGCGTCTTCTGCGTGTCTTGCCGCTCAACACTCAGCAAAATCTTTTCCACCATATCTTGCAAAGAGAAACTCTGCCAGTAAAGAAAACATCCAAAATCTTGTTCTAAAGCTTGCACGGAGGACTGCAAAGAGTATTGCAAGATTGAAAGGTAGTTGTCCAAAACTCGTTCTTTTCCAATATAATAACAATGGAAAAGGCAGGAGAGTGGTAAAGTACTGGTTTCTCTAAGTCTGAATGCTGCCCACACTGTGCCTGCATGGTGCGGCTTGCACCTTCGCCTTTGGGAAGCTGCCACTCGCCGATTCTCCCGGAGGCGAAGAAGCGGCTTCTTTGCGCACAACATTGTGGCGAGCGCAGGGAGCTCCTGAGAGCGGTTTGTGCCGAACGAAGCCCGGGACCGGCACTTAGCTTCGGAGAGCTGCGTATCTGCGTCTTCTGCGTGTCTTGCCGCTCAACACTCAGCAAAATCTTTTCCACCATATCTTGCAAGGAGAAACTCTGCCAGTAAAGAAAACATCCAAAATCTTGTTCTAAAGCTTGCACGGAGGACTGCAAAGAGTTTTGCAAGAATGAAAGGTAGTTGTCCAAAACTTGTTCTTTTCCCATATAATAACAATGGAAAAGGCAGGAGAGTGGTAAAGTACTGGTTTCTCTAAGTCTGAATGCTGCCCACACTGTGCCTGCATGGTGCGACTTGCACCTTCGCCTTTGGGAAGCTGCCACTCGCCGATTCTCCCAGAGGCGAAGAAGCGGCTTCTTCGCACACAGAGCATTGGGCCGGTCGCGGTGAGCACCTAAGAGCGGCTTCTACTGAAAGAAGCCGTGGACCGGCACTTAGCTTCGGAGAGCTGCGTATCTGCGTCTTCTGCGTGTCTTGCCGCTCAACACTCAGCAAAATCTTTTCCACCATATCTTGCAA
Source organism: Molothrus aeneus (assembly GCF_037042795.1). Classification (NCBI taxonomy): domain Eukaryota; kingdom Metazoa; phylum Chordata; class Aves; order Passeriformes; family Icteridae; genus Molothrus; species Molothrus aeneus. Next base: position 9,783,400 of record NC_089679.1, on the reverse strand, counting down.
GGAGAAACTCTGCCAGGAAAGAAAACATCCAAAATCTTGTTCTAAAGCTTGCACGGAGGACTGCAAAGAGTTTTGCAAGAATGAAAGGTAGTTGTCCAAAACTCGTTCTTTTCGAATATAATAACAATGGAAAAGGCAGGAGAGTGGTAAAGTACTGGTTTCTCTAAGTCTGAATGCTGCCCACACTGTGCCTGCATGGTGCGGCTTGCACCTTCGCCTTTGGGAAGCTGCCGCTCGCCGATTCTCCCGGAGGCGAAGAAGCGGCTTCTTCGCACACAGAGCATTGGGCCGGTCGCGGTGAGCACCTACGAGCGGGTTCTGCCGAATGTAGTCGTGGACCGGCACTTAGCTTCGGAGAGCTGCGTATCTGCATCTTCTGCGTGTCTTGCCGCTCAACACTCAGCAAAAAGCTTTTCCACCATATCATGCAAAGAGAAACTGTGCCAGTAAAGAAAACATCCAAAATCTTGTTCTAATGCTTGCACGGAGGTCTGCAAAGAGTTTTGCAAGAATGAAAGGTAGTTGTCCAAAACTTGTTCTTATCGAATATAATAAAAATTGAAAAGGCAGGAGAGTGGTAAAGTACTGGTCTCTCTAAGTCTGAATGCTGCCCACACTGCGCCTGCATGGTGCGGCTTGCACCGTCGCCTTTGGGAAGCTGCCCGTCGCCGAGTCTCCCGGAGGCGAAGAAGCGGCTTCTTCGCACACAGAGCATTGGGCCGGTCGCGGTGAGCACCTAAGAGCGGCCTCTGCCGAAAGAAGCCGTGGACCGGCACTTAGCTTCGGAGAGCTGCGTATCTGCGTCTTCTGCGTGTCTTGCCGCTCAACACTCAGCAAAAAGCTTTTCCACCATATCTTGCAAAGAGAAACTCTGCCAGTAAAGAAAACATCCAAAATCTTGTTCTAAAGCTTGCACGGAGGTCTGCAAAGAGTTTTGCAAGAATGAAAGGTAGTTGTCCAAAACTCGTTCTAATCGAATAAAAATAACAATGGAAAAGGCAGGAGAGTGGTAAAGTACTGGTTTCTCTAAGTCTGAAGGCTGCCCACACTGTGCCTGCGTGGTGCGGCTTGCATCTTCGCCTTTGGGAAGCTGCCGCTCGCCGATTCTCCCGGAGGCGAAGAAGCGGCTTTTTGCGCACAGAGCATTGGGCCGGTCGCGGTGAGCGCCTAAGAGCGGCTTCTGCCGAACGAAGCCCGGGCCCGGCACTTAGCTTCGGAGAGCTGCGTATCTGCGTCTTCTGCGTGTCTTGCCGCTCAACACTCAGCAAAAAGCTTTTCTGCCATATCTTGCAAAGAGAAACTCTGCCAGTAAAGAAAACATCCAAAATCTTGTTCTAAAGCTTGCACGGAGGTCTGCAAAGAGTTTTGCAAGAATGAAAGGTAGTTGTCCAAAACTCGTTCTAATCGAATAAAAATAACAATGGAAAAGGCAGGAGAGTGGTAAAGTACTGGTTTCTCTAAGTCTGAATGCTGCCCGCACTGTGCCTGCATGGTGCGGCTTGCACCTTCGCCTTTGGGAAGCTGCCACTCGCCGATTCCCCCGGAGGCGAAGAAGCGGCTTCTTCGCACACAGAGCATTGGGCCTGTCGCGGTGAGCACCTACGAGCGGCTTCTACCGAAAGAAGCCGTGGACCGGCACTTAGCTTCGGAGAGCTGCGTATCTGCGTCTTCTGCGTGTCTTGCCGCTCAACACTCAGCAAAAAGCTTTTCCACCATTTCTTGCAAAGAGAAACTCTGCCAGGAAAGAAAACATCCAAAATCTTCTTCTAAAGCTTGCACGGAGGACTGCAAAGAGTTTTGCAAGAATGAAAGGTAGTTGTCCAAAACTCGTTCTTTTCCCATATAATAACAATGGAAAAGGCAGGAGAGTGGTAAAGTACTGGTTTCTCTAAGTCTGAATGCTGCCCACACTGTGCCTGCATGGTGCGGCTTGCACCTTCGCCTTTGGGAAGCTGCCGCTTGCCGATTCTCCCGGAGGCGAAGAAGCGGCTTCTTCGCACACAGAGCATTGGGCCGGTCGCGGTGAGCAACTAAGAGCGGCTTCTGCCGAACGAAGCCCGGGACCGGCACTTAGCTTCGGAGAGCTGCGTATCTGCGTCTTCTGCGTGTCTTGCCGCTCAACACTCAGCAAAAAGCTTTTCCACCATATCTTGCAAAGAGAAACTCTGCCAGTAAAGAAAACATCCAAAATCTTGTTCTAATGCTTGCACGGAGGTCTGCAAAGAATTTTGCAAGAATGAAAGGTAGTTGTCCAAAACTCGTTCTTATCGAATATAATAAAAATGGAAAAGGCAGGAGAGTGGTAAAGTACTGGTTTCTCTAAGTCTGAAGGCTGCCCACACTGCGCCTGCATGGTGCGGCTTGCACCGTCGCCTTTGGGAAGCTGCCCGTCGCCGAGTCTCCCGGAGGCGAAGAAGCGGCTTCTTCGCACACAGAGCATTGGGCCGGTCGCGGTGAGCACCTAAGAGCGGCCTCTGCCGAAAGAAGCCGTGGACCGGCACTTAGCTTCGGAGAGCTGCGTATCTGCGTCTTCTGCGTGTCTTGCCGCTCAACACTCAGCAAAATCTTTTCCACCATATCTTGCAAAGAGAAACTCTGCCAGTAAAGAAAACATCCAAAATCTTGTTCTAAAGCTTGCACGGAGGTCTGCAAAGAGTTTTGCAAGAATGAAAGGTAGTTGTCCAAAACTCGTTCTAATCGAATAAAAATAACAATGGAAAAGGCAGGAGAGTGGTAAAGTACTGGTTTCTCTAAGTCTGAAGGCTGCCCACACTGTGCCTGCGTGGTGCGGCTTGCATCTTCGCCTTTGGGAAGCTGCCGCTCGCCGATTCTCCCGGAGGCGAAGAAGCGGCTTTTTGCGCACAGAGCATTGGGCCGGTCGCGGTGAGCACCTAAGAGCGGCTTCTGCCGAAAGAAGCCGTGGACCGGCACTTAGCTTCGGAGAGCTGCGTATCTGCGTCTTCTGCGTGTCTTGCCGCTCAACACTCAGCAAAAAGCTTTTCCACCATATCTTGCAAAGAGAAACTCTGCCAGTAAAGAAAACATCCAAAATCTTGTTCTAAAGCTTTCACGGAGGTCTGCAAAGAGTATTGCAAGAATGAAAGGTAGTTGTCCAAAACTCGTTCTTTTCGAATATAATAACAATGGAAAAGGCAGGAGAGTGGTAAAGTACTGGTTTCTCTAAGTCTGAATGCTGCCCACACTGTGCCTGCATGGGGCGACTTGCACCTTCGCCTTTGGGAAGCTGCCACTCGCCGATTCTCCCAGAGGCGAAGAAGCGGCTTCTTCGCACACAGAGCATTGGGCCGGTCGCGGTGAGCACCTAAGAGCGGCTTCTACTGAAAGAAGCCGTGGACCGGCACTTAGCTTCGGAGAGCTGCGTATCTGCGTCTTCTGCGTGTCTTGCCGATCAACACTCAGCAAAAAGCTTTTCCACCATTTCTTGCAAAGAGAAACTCTGCCAGGAAAGAAAACATCCAAAATCTTGTTCTAAAGCTTGCACGGAGGTCTGCAAAGAGTTTTGCAAGAATGAAAGGTAGTTGTCCAAAACTCGTTCTTTTCGAATATAATAACAATGGAAAAGGCAGGAGAGTGGTAAAGTACTGGTTTCTCTAAGTCTGAATGCTGCCCACACTGTGCCTGCATGGTGCGGCTTGCACCTTCGCCTTTGGGAAGCTGCCGCTCGCCGATTCTCCCGGAGGCGAAGAAGCGGCTTCTTCGCACACAGAGCATTGGGCCGGTCGCGGTGAACACCTACGAGCGGGTTCTGCCGAATGTAGTCGTGGACCGGCACTTAGCTTCGGAGAGCTGCGTATCTGCATCTTCTGCATGTCTTGCCGCTCAACACTCAGCAAAAAGCTTTTCCACCATATCATGCAAAGAGAAACTGTGCCAGTAAAGAAAACATCCAAAATCTTGTTCTAATGCTTGCACGGAGGTCTGCAAAGAGTTTTGCAAGAATGAAAGGTAGTTGTCCAAAACTCGTTCTTATCGAACATAATAAAAATTGAAAAGGCAGGAGAGTGGTAAAGTACTGGTCTCTCTAAGTCTGAATGCTGCCCACACTGCGCCTGCATGGTGCGGCTTGCACCGTCGCCTTTGGGAAGCTGCCCGTCGCCGAGTCTCCCGGAGGCGAAGAAGCGGCTTCTTCGCACACAGAGCATTGGGCCGGTCGCGGTGAGCACCTAAGAGCGGCCTCTGCCGAAAGAATCCGTGGACCGGCACTTAGCTTCGGAGAGCTGCGTATCTGCGTCTTCTGCGTGTCTTGCCGCTCAACACTCAGCAAAAAGCTTTTCCACCATATCTTGCAAAGAGAAACTCTGCCAGTAAAGAAAACATCCAAAATCTTGTTCTAAAGCTTGCACGGAGGTCTGCAAAGAGTTTTGCAAGAATGAAAGGTAGTTGTCCAAAACTCGTTCTAATCGAATAAAAATAACAATGGAAAAGGCAGGAGAGTGGTAAAGTACTGGTTTCTCTAAGTCTGAAGGCTGCCCACACTGTGCCTGCGTGGTGCGGCTTGCATCTTCGCCTTTGGGAAGCTGCCGCTCGCCGATTCTCCCGGAGGCGAAGAAGCGGCTTTTTGCGCACAGAGCATTGGGCCGGTCGCGGTGAGCGCCTAAGAGCGGCTTCTGCCGAACGAAGCCCGGGCCCGGCACTTAGCTTCGGAGAGCTGCGTATCTGCGTCTTCTGCGTGTCTTGCCGCTCAACACTCAGCAAAAAGCTTTTCTACCATATCTTGCAAAGAGAAACTCTGCCAGTAAAGAAAACATCCAAAATCTTGTTCTAAAGCTTGCACGGAGGTCTGCAAAGAGTTTTGCAAGAATGAAAGGTAGTTGTCCAAAACTCGTTCTAATCGAATAAAAATAACAATGGAAAAGGCAGGAGAGTGGTAAAGTACTGGTTTCTCTAAGTCTGAATGCTGCCCACACTGTGCCTGCATGGTGCGGCTTGCACCTTCGCCTTTGGGAAGCTGCCACTCGCCGATTCTCCCGGAGGCGAAGAAGCGGCTTCTTTGCGCACAACATTGTGGCGAGCGCAGGGAGCTCCTGAGAGCGGTTTGTGCCGAACGAAGCCCGGGACCGGCACTTAGCTTCAGAGAGCTGCGTATCTGCGCCTTCTGCGTGTCTTGCCGCTCAACACTCAGCAAAATCTTTTCCACCATATCTTGCAAAGAGAAACTCTGCCAGTAAAGAAAACATCCAAAATCTTGTTCTAAAGCTTGCACGGAGGTCTGCAAAGAGTATTGCAAGAATGAAAGGTAGTTGTCCAAAACTCGTTCTTTTCGAATATAATAACAATGGAAAAGGCAGGAGAGTGGTAAAGTACTGGTTTCTCTAAGTCTGAATGCTGCCCACACTGTGCCTGCATGGGGCGACTTGCACCTTCGCCTTTGGGAAGCTGCCGCTCGCCGATTCTCCCGGAGGCGAAGAAGCGGCTTTTTGCGCACAGAGCATTGGGCCGGTCGCGGTGAGCGCCTAAGAGCGGCTTCTGCCGAACGAAGCCCGGGCCCGGCACTTAGCTTCGGAGAGCTGCGTATCTGCGTCTTCTGCGTGTCTTGCCGCTCAACACTCAGCAAAAAGCTTTTCTACCATATCTTGCAAAGAGAAACTCTGCCAGTAAAGAAAACATCCAAAATCTTGTTCTAAAGCTTGCACGGAGGTCTGCAAAGAGTTTTGCAAGAATGAAAGGTAGTTGTCCAAAACTCGTTCTAATCGAATAAAAATAACAATGGAAAAGGCAGGAGAGTGGTAAAGTACTGGTTTCTCTAAGTCTGAATGCTGCCCACACTGTGCCTGCATGGTGCGGCTTGCACCTTCGCCTTTGGGAAGCTGCCACTCGCCGATTCTCCCGGAGGCGAAGAAGCGGCTTCTTTGCGCACAACATTGTGGCGAGCGCAGGGAGCTCCTGAGAGCGGTTTGTGCCGAACGAAGCCCGGGACCGGCACTTAGCTTCAGAGAGCTGCGTATCTGCGCCTTCTGCGTGTCTTGCCGCTCAACACTCAGCAAAATCTTTTCCACCATATCTTGCAAAGAGAAACTCTGCCAGTAAAGAAAACATCCAAAATCTTGTTCTAAAGCTTGCACGGAGGACTGCAAAGAGTTTTGCAAGAATGAAAGGTAGTTGTCCAAAACTCGTTCTTTTCCCATATAATAACAATGGAAAAGGCAGGAGAGTGGTAAAGTACTGGTTTCTCTAAGTCTGAATGCTGCCCACACTGTGCCTGCATGGTGCGGCTTGCACCTTCGCCTTTGGGAAGCTGCCACTCGCCGATTCTCCCAGAGGCGAAGAAGCGGCTTCTTCGCACACAGAGCATTGGGCCGGTCGCGGTGAGCACCTAAGAGCGGCTTCTACTGAAAGAAGCCGTGGACCGGCACTTAGCTTCGGAGAGCTGCGTATCTGCGTCTTCTGCGTGTCTTGCCGATCAACACTCAGCAAAAAGCTTTTCCACCATTTCTTGCAAAGAGAAACTCTGCCAGGAAAGAAAACATCCAAAATCTTGTTCTAAAGCTTGCACGGAGGTCTGCAAAGAGTTTTGCAAGAATGAAAGGTAGTTGTCCAAAACTCGTTCTTTTCGAATATAATAACAATGGAAAAGGCAGGAGAGTGGTAAAGTACTGGTTTCTCTAAGTCTGAATGCTGCCCACACTGTGCCTGCATGGTGCGGCTTGCACCTTCGCCTTTGGGAAGCTGCCGCTCGCCGATTCTCCCGGAGGCGAAGAAGCGGCTTCTTCGCACACAGAGCATTGGGCCGGTCGCGGTGAGCACCTACGAGCGGGTTCTGCCGAATGTAGTCGTGGACCGGCACTTAGCTTCGGAGAGCTGCGTATCTGCATCTTCTGCGTGTCTTGCCGCTCAACACTCAGCAAAAAGCTTTTCCACCATATCTTGCAAAGAGAAACTGTGCCAGTAAAGAAAACATCCAAAATCTTGTTCTAATGCTTGCACGGAGGTCTGCAAAGAATTTTGCAAGAATGAAAGGTAGTTGTCCAAAACTCGTTCTTATCGAATATAATAAAAATGGAAAAGGCAGGAGAGTGGTAAAGTACTGGTCTCTCTAAGTCTGAAGGCTGCCCACACTGCGCCTGCATGGTGCGGCTTGCACCGTCGCCTTTGGGAAGCTGCCCGTCGCCGAGTCTCCCGGAGGCGAAGAAGCGGCTTCTTCGCACACAGAGCATTGGGCCGGTCGCGGTGAGCACCTAAGAGCGGCCTCTGCCGAAAGAAGCCGTGGACCGGCACTTAGCTTCGGAGAGCTGCGTATCTGCGTCTTCTGCGTGTCTTGCCGCTCAACACTCAGCAAAAAGCTTTTCCACCATATCTTGCAAAGAGAAACTCTGCCAGTAAAGAAAACATCCAAAATCTTGTTCTAAAGCTTGCACGGAGGTCTGCAAAGAGTTTTGCAAGAATGAAAGGTAGTTGTCCAAAACTCGTTCTAATCGAATAAAAATAACAATGGAAAAGGCAGGAGAGTGGTAAAGTACTGGTTTCTCTAAGTCTGAAGGCTGCCCACACTGTGCCTGCGTGGTGCGGCTTGCATCTTCGCCTTTGGGAAGCTGCCGCTCGCCGATTCTCCCGGAGGCGAAGAAGCGGCTTTTTGCGCACAGAGCATTGGGCCGGTCGCGGTGAGCGCCTAAGAGCGGCTTCTGCCGAACGAAGCCCGGGCCCGGCACTTAGCTTCGGAGAGCTGCGTATCTGCGTCTTCTGCGTGTCTTGCCGCTCAACACTCAGCAAAAAGCTTTTCTACCATATCTTGCAAAGAGAAACTCTGCCAGTAAAGAAAACATCCAAAATCTTGTTCTAAAGCTTGCACGGAGGTCTGCAAAGAGTTTTGCAAGAATGAAAGGTAGTTGTCCAAAACTCGTTCTAATCGAATAAAAATAACAATGGAAAAGGCAGGAGAGTGGTAAAGTACTGGTTTCTCTAAGTCTGAATGCTGCCCACACTGTGCCTGCATGGTGCGGCTTGCACCTTCGCCTTTGGGAAGCTGCCACTCGCCGATTCTCCCGGAGGCGAAGAAGCGGCTTCTTTGCGCACAACATTGTGGCGAGCGCAGGGAGCTCCTGAGAGCGGTTTGTGCCGAACGAAGCCCGGGACCGGCACTTAGCTTCAGAGAGCTGCGTATCTGCGCCTTCTGCGTGTCTTGCCGCTCAACACTCAGCAAAATCTTTTCCACCATATCTTGCAAAGAGAAACTCTGCCAGTAAAGAAAACATCCAAAATCTTGTTCTAAAGCTTGCACGGAGGACTGCAAAGAGTTTTGCAAGAATGAAAGGTAGTTGTCCAAAACTCGTTCTTTTCCCATATAATAACAATGGAAAAGGCAGGAGAGTGGTAAAGTACTGGTTTCTCTAAGTCTGAATGCTGCCCACACTGTGCCTGCATGGTGCGGCTTGCACCTTCGCCTTTGGGAAGCTGCCACTCGCCGATTCTCCCGGAGGCGAAGAAGCGGCTTCTTTGCGCACAACATTGTGGCGAGCGCAGGGAGCTCCTGAGAGCGGTTTGTGCCGAACGAAGCCCGGGACCGGCACTTAGCTTCAGAGAGCTGCGTATCTGCGTCTTCTGCGTGTCTTGCCGCTCAACACTCAGCAAAATCTTTTCCACCATATCTTGCAAAGAGAAACTCTGCCAGTAAAGAAAACATCCAAAATCTTGTTCTAAAGCTTGCACGGAGGTCTGCAAAGAGTTTTGCAAGAATGAAAGGTAGTTGTCCAAAACTCGTTCTTTTCCCATATAATAACAATGGAAAAGGCAGGAGAGTGGTAAAGTACTGGTTTCTCTAAGTCTGAATGCTGCCCACACTGTGCCTGCGTGGTGCTGCTTGCATCTTCGCCTTTGGGAAGCTGCCGCTCGCCGATTCTCCCGGAGGCGAAGAAGCGGCTTCTTCGCACACAGAGGATTGGGCCGGTCGCGGTGAGCACCTAAGAGCGGCTTCTGCCGAAAGAAGCCGTGGACCGGCACTTAGCTTCGGAGAGCTGCGTATCTGCGTCTTCTGCGTGTCTTGCCGCTCAACACTCAGCAAAAAGCTTTTCCACCATATGTTGCAAAGAGAAACTCTGCCAGTAAAGAAAACATCCAAAATCTTGTTCTAAAGCTTACACGGAGGTCTGCAAAGAGTATTGCAAGAATGAAAGGTAGTTGTCCAAAACTCGTTCTTTTCCAATATAATAACAATGGAAAAGGCAGGAGAGTGGTAAAGTACTGGTTTCTCTAAGTCTGAATGCTGCCCACACTGCGCCTGCATGGTGCGGCTTGCACCTTCGCCTTTGGGAAGCTGCCACTCGCCGATTCCCCCGGAGGCGAAGAAGCGGCTTCTTCGCACACAGAGCATTGGGCCGGTCGCGGTGAGCACCTAAGAGCGCCATCTACCGAAAGAAGCCGTGGACCGGCACTTAGCTTCGGAGAGCTGCGTATCTGCGTCTTCTGCGTGTCTTGCCGCTCAACACTCAGCAAAATGCTTTTCCACCATTTCTTGCAAAGAGAAACTCTGCCAGGAAAGAAAACATCCAAAATCTTGTTCTAAAGCTTGCACGGAGGACTGCAAAGAGTTTTGCAAGAATGAAAGGTAGTTGTCCAAAACTCATTCTTTTCCCATATAATAACAATGGAAAAGGCAGGAGAGTGGTAAAGTACTGGTTTCTCTAAGTCTGAATGCTGCCCACACTGTGCCTGCATGGTGCGGCTTGCACCTTCGCCTTTGGGAAGCTGCCGCTCGCCGATTCCCCCGGAGGCGAAGAAGCGGCTTCTTCGCACACAGAGCATTGGGCCGGTCGCGGTGAGCACCTAAGAGCGGCTTCTGCCGAAAGAAGCCGTGGACCGGCACTTACCTTCGGAGAGCTGCGTATCTGCGTCTTCTGCGTGTCTTGCCGCTCAACACTCAGCAAAAAGCTTTTCCACGATATCTTGCAAAGAGAAACTCTGCCAGTAAAGAAAACATCCAAAATCTTGTTCTAAAGCTTACACGGAGGTCTGCAAAGAGTATTGCAAGAATGAAAGGTAGTTGTCCAAAACTCGTTCTTTTCGAATATAATAACAATGGAAAAGGCAGGAGAGTGGTAAAGTACTGGTTTCTCTAAGTCTGAATGCTGCCCACACTGTGCCTGCATGGTGCGGCTTGCATCTTCGCCTTTGGGAAGCTGCCACTCGCCGATTCTCCCGGAGGCGAAGAAGCGGCTTCTTCGCACACAGAGCATTGGGCCGGTCGCGGTGAGCAACTAAGAGCGGTTTGTGCCGAACGAAGCCCGGGACCGGCACTTAGCTTCGGAGAGCTGCGTATCTGCGTCTTCTGCGTGTCTTGCCGCTCAACACTCAGCAAAAAGCTTTTCCACCATATCTTGCAAAGAGAAACTCTGCCTGTAAAGAAAACATCCAAAATCTTGTTCTAAAGCTTGCAGGGTGGTCTGCAAAGAGTATTGCAAGAATGACAGGTAGTTGTCCAAAACTCGTTCTTTTCGAATATAATAACAATGGAAAAGGCAGGAGAGTGGTAAAGTACTGGTTTCTCTATGTCTGAATGCTGCCCACACTGTGCCTGCATGGTGCGGCTTGCATCTTCGCCTTTGCGAAGCTGCCGCTCGCCGATTCTCCCGGAGGCGAAGAAGCGGCTTCTTTGCGCACAACACTGTGGCGAGCCAAGGGAGCTCCTGAGAGCGGTTTGTGCCGAACGAAGCCCGGGACCGGCACTTAGCTTCAGAGAGCTGCGTATCTGCGCCTTCTGCGTGTCTTGCCGCTCAACACTCAGCAAAATCTTTTCCACCATATCTTGCAAAGAGAAACTCTGCCAGTAAAGAAAACATCCAAAATCTTGTTCTAAAGCTTGCACGGAGGACTGCAAAGAGTTTTGCAAGAATGAAAGGTAGTTGTCCAAAACTCGTTCTTTTCCCATATAATAACAATGGAAAAGGCAGGAGAGTGGTAAAGTACTGGTTTCTCTAAGTCTGAATGCTGCCCACACTGTGCCTGCGTGGTGCTGCTTGCATCTTCGCCTTTGGGAAGCTGCCGCTCGCCGATTCTCCCGGAGGCGAAGAAGCGGCTTCTTCGCACACAGAGCATTGGGCCGGTCGCGGTGAGCACCTAAGAGCGGCTTCTGCCGAAAGAAGCCGTGGACCGGCACTTAGCTTCGGAGAGCTGCGTATCTGCGTCTTCTGCGTGTCTTGCCGCTCAACACTCAGCAAAAAGCTTTTCCACCATATCTTGCAAAGAGAAACTCTGCCAGTAAAGAAAACATCCAAAATCTTGTTCTAAAGCTTACACGGAGGTCTGCAAAGAGTATTGCAAGAATGAAAGGTAGTTGTCCAAAACTCGTTCTTTTCCAATATAATAACAATGGAAAAGGCAGGAGAGTGGTAAAGTACTGGTTTCTCTAAGTCTGAATGCTGCCCACACTGCGCCTGCATGGTGCGGCTTGCACCTTCGCCTTTGGGAAGCTGCCACTCGCCGATTCCCCCGGAGGCGAAGAAGCGGCTTCTTCGCACACAGAGCATTGGGCCGGTCGCGGTGAGCACCTAAGAGCGCCATCTACCGAAAGAAGCCGTGGACCGGCACTTAGCTTCGGAGAGCTGCGTATCTGCGTCTTCTGCGTGTCTTGCCGCTCAACACTCAGCAAAATGCTTTTCCACCATTTCTTGCAAAGAGAAACTCTGCCAGGAAAGAAAACATCCAAAATCTTGTTCTAAAGCTTGCACGGAGGACTGCAAAGAGTTTTGCAAGAATGAAAGGTAGTTGTCCAAAACTCATTCTTTTCCCATATAATAACAATGGAAAAGGCAGGAGAGTGGTAAAGTGCTGGTTTCTCTAAGTCTGAATGCTGCCCACACTGTGCCTGCATGGTGCGGCTTGCACCTTCGCCTTTGGGAAGCTGCCGCTCGCCGATTCCCCCGGAGGCGAAGAAGCGGCTTCTTCGCACACAGAGCATTGGGCCGGTCGCGGTGAGCACCTAAGAGCGGCTTCTGCCGAAAGAAGCCGTGGACCGGCACTTACCTTCGGAGAGCTGCGTATCTGCGTCTTCTGCGTGTCTTGTCTCTCAACACTCAGCAAAAAGCTTTTCCACCATATCTTGCAAAGAGAAACTCTGCCAGTAAAGAAAACATCCAAAATCTTGTTCTAAAGCTTGCACGGAGGTCTGCAAAGGGTTTGGCAAGAATGAAAAGTAGTTGTCCAAAACTCGTTCTTTTCCCATATAATAACAATGGAAAAGGCAGGAGAGTGGTAAAGTACTGGTTTCTCTAAGTCTGAATGCTGCCCACACTGTGCCTGCATGGTGCGGCTTGCACCTTCGCCTTTGGGAAGCTGCCACTCGCCGATTCTCCCGGAGGCGAACAAGCGGCTTCTTTGCGCACAACACTGTGGCGAGCCAAGGGAGCTCCTGAGAGCGGTTTGTGCCGAACGAAGCCCGGGACCGGCACTTAGCTTCGGAGAGCTGCGTATCTGCGCCTTCTGCGTGTCTTGCCGCTCAACACTCAGCAAAATCTTTTCCACCATATCATGCAAAGAGAAACTCTGCCAGTAAAGAAAACATCCAAAATCTTGTTCTAAAGCTTGCACGGAGGTCTGCAAAGAGTTTTGCAAGAATGAAAGGTAGTTGTCCAAAACTCGTTCTTATCGAATATAATAAAAATGGAAAAGGCAGGAGAGTGGTAAAGTACTGGTTTCTCTAAGTCTGAAGGCTGCCCACACTGCGCCTGCATGGTGCGGCTTGCACCGTCGCCTTTGGGAAGCTGCCCGTCGCCGAGTCTCCCGGAGGCGAAGAAGCGGCTTCTTCGCACACAGAGCATTGGGCCGGTCGCGGTGAGCACCTAAGAGCGGCCTCTGCCGAAAGAAGCCGTGGACCGGCACTTAGCTTCGGAGAGCTGCGTATCTGCGTCTTCTGCGTGTCTTGCCGCTCAACACTCAGCAAAAAGCTTTTCCACCATATCTTGCAAAGAGAAACTGTGCCAGTAAAGAAAACATCCAAAATTTTGTTCTAAAGCTTGCACGGAGGTCTGCAAAGAGTTTTGCAAGAATGAAAGGTAGTTGTCCAAAACTCGTTCTTATCGAATATAATAACAATGGAAAAGGCAGGAGAGTGGTAAAGTACTGTTTTCTCTAAGTCTGAATGCTGCCCACACTGTGCCTGCGTGGTGCTGCTTGCATCTTCGCCTTTGGGAAGCTGCCGCTCGCCGATTCTCCCGGAGGCGAAGAAGCGGCTTCTTCGCACACAGAGCATTGGGCCGGTCGCGGTGAGCACCTACGAGCGGCTTCTACCGAAAGAAGCCGTGGACCGGCACTTAGCTTCGGAGAGCTGCGTATCTGCGTCTTCTGCGTGTCTTGCCGCTCAACACTCAGCAAAAAGCTTTTCCACCATATCTTGCAAAGAGAAACTCTGCCAGTAAAGAAAACATCCAAAATCTTGTTCTAAAGCTTACACGGAGGTCTGCAAAGAGTATTGCAAGAATGAAAGGTAGTTGTCCAAAACTCGTTCTTTTCGAATATAATAACAATGGAAAAGGCAGGAGAGTGGTAAAGTACTGGTTTCTCTAAGTCTGAATGCTGCCCACACTGTGCCTGCATGGTGCGGCTTGCATCTTCGCCTTTGGGAAGCTGCCGCTCGCCGATTCTCCCGGAGGCGAAGAAGCGGCTTCTTCGCACACAGAGCATTGGGCCGGTCGCGGTGAGCAACTAAGAGCGGTTTGTGCCGAACGAAGCCCGGGACCGGCACTTAGCTTCGGAGAGCTGCGTATCTGCGTCTTCTGCGTGTCTTGCCGCTCAACACTCAGCAAAAAGCTTTTCCACCATATCTTGCAAAGAGAAACTCTGCCAGTAAAGAAAACATCCAAAATCTTGTTCTAAAGCTTGCAGGGTGGTCTGCAAAGAGTATTGCAAGAATGACAGGTAGTTGTCCAAAACTCGTTCTTTTCGAATATAATAACAATGGAAAAGGCAGGAGAGTGGTAAAGTACTGGTTTCTCTATGTCTGAATGCTGCCCACACTGTGCCTGCATGGTGCGGCTTGCATCTTCGCCTTTGCGAAGCTGCCGCTCGCCGATTCTCCCGGAGGCGAAGAAGCGGCTTCTTTGCGCACAACACTGTGGCGAGCCAAGGGAGCTCCTGAGAGCGGTTTGTGCCGAACGAAGCCCGGGACCGGCACTTAGCTTCGGAGAGCTGCGTATCTGCGTCTTCAGCGTGTCTTGCCGCTCAACACTCAGCAAAATCTTTTCCACCATATCTTGCAAAGAGAAACTCTGCCAGTAAAGAAAACATCCAAAATCTTGTTCTAAAGCTTGCACGGAGGTCTGCAAAGAGTTTTGCAAGAATGAAAGTTAGTTGTCTGTATTGTTTTGACAGGAAATGTGTTTTTTGGGATGCTGTGTTTTTGGCCAATGGATATTCAGACTTTAATATTGGCATTTAACCTGGCCATTAGGACATGGACATGCCTCTGAGAACACGGGGTTAAAAGCAGAGCTCTCCCCTGGGAGGGTCCTCTTGGGTTTCCGGCGGGAAAGAGTTCGGGTCTCTCCCCCGGCCCAGCTGCTGGCTGGGCAGGGGGAGGGGAAAGCCATGTGGCCGGGAGAGGTAAGCCTGAGCCCGGGGGTGGACGGGTGGAAGAGAGAGAGAGGGACCGGGAGCCATTGGGCAGCCCCTCCTGAGAGACACAGAGAGAGACACAGAGAGAGAGAGAGAGAGACCGACCGGGAGCCATCGGGCAGCCCCTCCTTAGCGACACAGAGAGAGAGAGAGAGAAAGAGCCGCTGCCTGGGACTGTAACCTTGAAGCTTGATAAACATGGGCCTGCGCCGGCAGCACGGCTGGGACGGAGAAGAGGGGGGGGGTTCAGCCGGCCGCTTGTAAGAGCTTTTAAACCCTTTTTGGAGAATGAGAACTTTACAGAACATTGACCTTTCCTAGAAGATAGAGTAGAAGATGAAGAAAGAAATGGGCCAGTGTGAGAGAAGTCTGGGCGAGTGAGAGATAGTAGAAGAATAGAGAAGAATCCTAGTGGGAAGAGATGATGGAGTAGCTTTTTCTGGACTCTTTTTGTATAGCCATGGACAGAACCATGTTCCTTGTGACACAGAGACTGCATTCTAGGGGGAGGCAATGGCCTCAGAACCAAGAGGGTTCAGTGTTGATGCCCCTCGGCCCCAGGAGGTGAAAAAATATATGGGGGGGACAAGTGTCCCAGAAGAGAGATTGTGGAGACAGGTGTCCCAAAAGAGAGATAGACAGACCCATGTTCCTTGTGATACAGAGACTGCTCAGTGTTGATGCCCCTCGGCCTCAGGGGGTGAAAAATATGGGGGGGACAGGTGTCCCAAAGGAGAGATTGTGGGGACAGGTGTCCCAAAGAAGAGACTGTGCCTTTTTTGGATCAGGACAGAGCATCCTTAAAAGACAACCCTAGAAGCAGTTCTGGTCCGTGTTCAGTGGTGAGAGCACTGGACATGAAAAGGAAGAAGTCACGATGGCAGATGTTCTCCAGGCAGTGCCACGAGTGACACAGAAACACACGAGGCTTCAGCTGTGTTTCCAGGGGAAGCCCATGGTGCAAGAAAGACTCCTCTCCTCTTGATGAACTGAAGATTGATTGTCTAAAAGGTAGTGCTGGACCGAGAGTTGGTGATTTGAAGAACCGAATGTATTGTGTTAGAAATTTGGTGGGGGGAGGAGGAAATGCACTTGTGAAGTTTTCATTTTCCCTGTGTGTGTGTTCCTTTTTATCTGTAGTTGTAGAGTAATTAATAAAGTTCTGGTTCTTTTTCCCTAAGTAGGAGCCTGCTTTGCTTATTCCTGGTCACATCTCACAGCAGAAACCAGGGAGAAGGTATCTTCATGGAGGCACTGGCATTGTGCCAGTGTCAAACCATGACACCATGGACAGTATTTCTCAGGTTATCCATGACTGTGAGATGCGTGCTGTGATCAAGCATGACAAGCGGGTGAAGCCCCTAGGGAACATGGCATTGAGTGGGTGTACCATAACCCCTACCATGCACCAGCTGCAGGCAAAGTAGACAGGTACAATGGACTGTTAAAAATCACCTTGAAAGCATTGGCTGGGGGATCTTTCAAAAATTGGGAACAGCTTCTAGCAAAGTCTACCTGGTTAGTTAACACCTGAGGTTCCACCACCCGAGCAGGCCCTGCCCTGTCTGAGCCCCTGCATAGAGCAGACGGAGACAAAGTCCCAGTGGTTCATGTCAGAGGTTTGTTAGGGAAGACAGTGTGGATCAGTTCTGCCTTGAGTACAGACAAAGCCATTCATGGGGTTGTCTTTGATCAGGATGAGACATAAACTTTAAGGAATTTAGAGATTTTAGAGGAGCTAAGATTTTAGTTAGAGATAAGCTTTATTTGAGTCAATTAAAATAAAGGGGTAGGCCTTGATGAAGTTAAGAGTTAGTAGTTAACTAATAATTGATTGCTTGTCAACACAATGTTTGGTTAGCTGGGTTTATAATGAAGAATATAGAAACTGATAAATAGCTTCTTGGAACATAAGACAATTGTAGGCCTCCTCTGTTTTGAAACCAATTGCAGACAGAGAATAAGAGTTCTACCAAGGGTTCTCTTGTCATATTTGCATTGAAAAGGTAGAAAGGTCAGAATGAAGAAGACTTCATTTACTTCCTCATTTTGGGACCCCTCCCCATGAAAATTACCACTGACCCATTTCAAGGAACAAACTATGCATGCTTAATAGATTTTGAACTAAATACCATACAAAGCGGGGAATGGGATGTACCAAAGTTATGAATATGTACTTGTATTTTGGATATTCAATACTTGTATAGATAAAAGGACTCTGTAATCACCTGTAAATTGTGGTGTGTATTTGGGAGTTAAATTGGGGTGTGTATTCGGGAGTTATCCTGCATGCTGCCCGGCGTCACAATAAACATACACTTTCTAACTCTAAACTGTTAGAGTTTTTGTCCGTTACAGTTGGATATCGGTACTAGATCAATATGCATATTTTTTTAATAAATCAAGGGACCATTTTGCACATGGTGGATAATGAAAAAAGATGGAACAACACGATGTGTACCTCAGGGAGATCTGATTGTTGGGTGCGAACCATATGGTAATATCACTGTTGGCTGAATGTCACTGCTATTGTCTGTATATAGCTGTATACTGTATATATGTGTGTATATATATATATATATCCATATGTGTATATATATGCATGTATAAACATAGGTGTGAGCAGAGTTAGAATATATATTACTTTTGGTAGTAAGCTGACAATATGGGGATAAGGGGGTGTGTGGGAATGTAATAAACCAGGCTTTTCCCTGGAAAGATCTACCATAGAGTTTTTCCCACCTAGGCTGAAAAAGAGGACTTCCCCCATGGAGCAGCACTATTGCCAATCTACATTAGATTGCTTCCCTCATTGGCCAGTTGACCCTCCCCACCCAAATTGTTCATCCCTCATCCTCCCTACTGGTTGCTGCCCTTTGCCCTGCCCTTTGCACTGCCCTTTTGCCCTCAGATCATGGGCTGCTGACCCCATACTTAAGACTGTGTACACCACATGGTCGTGTCTTTGTCCCTGATCCCTTTGGCATGGTGGATACAATAAACTTTTGCTGGAATACATCATACAAAGACCCTTCCTGTTTTTCCTCTGCTGAGCAATCTGTGGCATGTGTGCTTGCATGGATTTGAAATTACTATTCTCTTGGCTTTACTCTGAGCAGCTTCTGAAGAAGACTCTTCAAGGGAGGTTACAGCATTTCTACTATCCTGCCTCGCTGCAACAGGGTGGAATGTCCTGGGGTAACTTCATGATGCTTGTATCCCCAATTGTCTGTTCTTTTTGTGCTGGATATTAAGTTCTGAACCTTTACAACTGGTTCTGCAAGTGAAGGGGGGAGAGAAGAAGTGTGCATTTTGTTTTCAGAAACTGCACTTGCTCCCCCACATTTTTCTCCTCTTGGACAGTGTTGTCTGCAAAACAGTGGGACAGAGTTCTCCTTTGCTTTTTAGTTAGTTTTTTTAGCTAGCTGAGGCAAAGAAGTTCCCCAGACTGTGGCTTTTCTACTTTTTGGAACTGATCGATCCTGCTCTGGACTGAAGAACTCAGAAAAACACCAGGAGTTTACACCTGTGGCCCATTGGGCCTGAGGCAAGGCATTTTTCTAGCACTGGAGGGACTGATAAGAGACTAAGAGAGTCGAGCTATACTCCACAACAGGGACTTTCTGAATTTGCCATGTCTTCAGAACAGTGAGAGGTTTTATTGCTTAATATTATTAAATTTTTATGCTTGCGAATACTTTGTTGGTAAACAAACAGTTTTTTCCACTCTTCTCCAAGGAAATATTTTCCCGAACCAGTTGCTGGAGGGGCCACTTGGATTTACTTTCTAGAGGGACCTCATTAGGATGTCTCCTTCTAAATTTGCCCTAAACCAGGACAGATGAACAGAGCTCTATCAGGGTAGTGACAGTTTTCTTAGGTGTATTTGGTAAAAAAATACATTCTGAGTAGATTATTCTGTCTTCCTATTAAATTATCTTATTAAAGCTGTCGGATAAGGTGCAGTTGCAAATAAAAAAAATGTGGACTGGTAAAGCTGGCACAATTCTGTCTGCTTTTGCAGTGGAGATTCATTAGCTAATTACATCTAAGTCATGAATAGCTTCTACGGATAATGGTGGGGAAGTCAGGGTCTTCTTTCACATGAGCAAAAAAATTCTTTAATTGATGAGAGGCTAAACTTAGCATGGGTCTTAGCCAGTGTCTTGGTTTGAAAGAGATGTCTGCCAAGGAAGGTGCGAACCTCCCTTGGAATAGAGAACATGACCCCCCCTCTCTTCAAATTATTATTATAACTTCGAAATTTAGAGGCTTTCAGGCAAAGATATGGGAAAAGGAATAACAGATCATTACTAGTATGTAATAACAAGGAAAAAAACCAACAGCAACTATGGCAGCAACAACAGAACCAGAAACCCAGTAACAACTTTCTCGGCTGCCGGCACTTCCCCTTTGGTGTAGTTATAGTCACAGCCTGCAGGGGCGCTGGCAAGCTCCCAGTGGGCAGGGCAGGTGCCATGATTCCTCTGCAGCTCTAGGGGGCTCTCTAGTGCAAGTTCGGGGACCATGCGGTAATGGTGGACTTGACCAGGAAGGGATGGGAAAGGGGCTTGCTTTACAAACCCCCCAGGGGCAGCCAATCCCAGTGCCCCAGCAGGACTCTCAGAAGCAGCAAGATGGAGCAGCAGGAATGAGCAAAATCCTGGGGTGGTAGATGAGATGCATCAGAAACTCCGCAGCTGTAGCTGGAACCACAGGACATCTCGGCAGGCAGGGGGAGTGGGGCCTACAGTGTAGCAAAAAAACCCAAGAGCAGTGCCAAAGACACAGTGGGGGGCTGGGCAGTGGCCACCTAACCACAAGTACTCTAAATCAACATCAGCTATTTCACAAATATATCTGAGTTATTTTCATTATTTCCAGTTAGTTACAAAAATAAAAAACATTAGTTATAATTTCACAACTACAGCTACTTCTGCAAAAGTTAACATTATATTATAATGCACAACACATAGCATCCACTTTAATATTTGCGAAAAGCAAAACTATTATGTGTTTATCACACTCACACACTCAAACTAAAATATCATCCAAATAATGATAAATGATGTTTTGAGGATACCGAGCCACACAGGGGCCAGGGCATTGGCCACAAAAAGCTGACAAATAGTAGGGTTATTTATCATCCCCTGAGGAAGCACTGTCCAATGATATTGGCGCATGGGACAGAAAAGGCAAAATACTCCTGATCATCAGGATGTAAAGGGATAGTAAAAAACCAATCTTTTAAATCAATAACAAGTTCCAATTCTGGGCAACAAAAGAAGATTCGGGGCACCTGCCTACAGGGCACCCATGGGTTTTATGACTGCAGTGATAGCCTGAAAATCATGCAATAAATGCTACTTTCCCAATTTCTATGGGGTCACAACAATAGGTATATTCCAGGGATTAGTATAAGGAACTATGTGTGCTGCCTGTAATTATTTTTGCCCTAGCTGGTTTGCCTTAATTAGCTTATCAAGTCCACTAGTCTACCTAAACAACTGTGGTGTTCTGTTGGCACATCAGGAGTCCCAGCCATCCTCTAAATACTTTAGTGGACAGATGTCAACATCCTCAGCTCTTTGAACAACAGGGCTATGTACAGAAAACAAATTTTGCCCAATGGTTTCAATGTTGATGTTATCAAGTTCACTGCTTATTTGTCGGCCTGTGAATCCAATGATATTAGCAGTCTGCACACAGAATAATCTTTAATTCTGTGACAGCATCAGAAAACAATGTAGTTCCTGTAAAAGATAGTCCTCCAACTTCAAGCTATATAATGGGTTTTCCTTTGAGAGATTTTGATTAAAAATCCCCAGAAAAGAGACAAAATATACAAAGTATGAGGTCTCCAGGAGAAATACTGTGTCCTAGTGATATCTAGCAAAAATAGTGTCCTGGTTTGAAAAGGAAGTGAGTTTTTTGGGATGCTGTGGTCAAATCAATAGGTGCTCAGATTTGAATATTGGCACCTGGTGTGGCCACTGAGGACATGGATACGCCTCTGAGAACACAGGGGGTTAAAAGCAGAGAACTCCCAAGAGAAAGCTCTCTTGGTTCCAGTCAGTGAAAGAGGTCAGGCCTCTCCTGCCCAGCTGTGGGCTGGGTGGGGGAGGGGAAGCCATGCGGCCAGGGTGAGGTAGGCCGGAGCCTTGGACAGAGAAGGGAGGTGAAGGCCCCTGCAGGATGGAAGGATGGAGGAACACTGAGAGGTATCGGGCAGCCCCCCCCCAGGAGAGAGAGAGAGAGCGCCTGTGCCTGTGCTTGTGCCATCTTGAAATTTGATATCATGCGCTGGCAGCACAGCTGGCTGAGAAGGAGAAGGAGGGGGTGCAGCGAGGCCACGGTGAGAAGGTGCCCGGCAGGGCAGTCGTGGGAGTTCCGGGCAGGCAGAGTCTGAAATTTTAACCCTTTTCTTGGATGATGGAAACCTTACAAATACCGATCCTCCTGGATCTGAATGAGACGAGAGATAGAGATGAAATACGAGGAAATGGGCAAGTGTGATGAAAGTCCGTGCAAGTGAAAGATATCAGAAGAAGTTGAGAAGAATCCTAGGTGGGAGGAGATGATGGAGTGGCCTTTGGCTGGACTTTTCTTGTATAGCCATGGACAGAACCATTTTTTTTTCCTGTGACACAGAGACTGCTTTTAGTGGGAAGTAATGGCTTGGAGCCAAGAGAGTTCAGTGATGTTATGTGAAGGAGTAGCATGAACAGACTGATGAGGAGGGTAGTGCCCCCTGTCTTCAGTGAAAAAGAAAATCTCTGTTCTCAAGACCCCTTGGCCACAGGGAGTGAATTTGGGGGAGACAGGTGTCCCGAAAGGGAGAGACTGTTGCTTTTTTGGAACTGGGCAAAGCATCCTTAAAAAGGGGAACCCTAGAAGCAGCCCTGGTCCATGTGCAGTGGTGAGAGCACTGGACATGGAAGGAAGATGTCATGATGGCAAATGTTCTCTGGGCGGTGCCAGGAGTGACATGGAAACACAAGAGGTTTCAACCGAGTTTCCAGGGGAAGCCTATGGTACAAGGACTCCTCTCTTCTTGATGAACTGAGAGTTGATTATCTGAGGGGTGGTAACTTGATTGAGAACCCAAGGTTTTATCTCACTGTGCTATGTTGGAGATTTGGTGGGGGGAGGAGGAGTGTTTTTGGAAAGTTTTCATTCTGAGTTCTCTGTGTGTGTTTCTTTTACAGATTGTAAATTAATAAAGTTTTTTTTCCCTTTATTCCTAAGTTGGAGCCTGCTTTGCTCTATTCCTGGTCACATCTCACAGCAGACACAAGGGAGAATATATTTTCATGGGGGCACTGGCATTGCGCCAGCATCAAACCATGACAAATAGAAAGCCAATGGAATATATTAGTGTGAGAAATGGCTACTGACTTTTCATAATTTTTGAAAGGTTTATTAAACCTTATCAAAAATACAACAGAAAACTGAATAGAGAAAATGTTACGGTGCTGGGAGCAAAGGATTTTCCCCACCGTGTGCTCGCACACACAATGGAGGTTTCACCCTTTAACCCTTTAACCCCTCCCAAAGTTCTGTCCATTGACCCTTTTTTCACTGTCCAGTGGTGGAGATCACTTCCTCAAATCCTGATTGGAGGTCAACTGTTGCCAGAGTGACAAGACAATCCTCCCAAATGTCCCAACCCTGTCTGCCTCTTGATAACAACGCAAGGGGGTAAAACATGACTATAAACCTATAAAACTTTTCTTAACCTGTATACATGATATTTGTCTGTTAATTGTGAGTCAATCATTGCATTGCTCATCTATTACACTTAGGCTAAGCAGTAATAGTGAGAAGACGGGGAAAAGAGCTTCAGGCTACCCAAGCCAGAAATATTTTGCTTTGGTTTTCAGCCCACTTCTGTTTCTCTAATTCCTCCAGTGTTACCAAGTAACAGGCTCCCCAGCAATTCCTACCAAGGGAATTATACCCAAGTTAATGAAGGTTTTACTGTTGCTTTCAACACAAATGTCATTCCATTTGGTTCCCCTGCCCAACTTTTTTATCATACAATTTTTATTATTATTGCTATTTCTCCTTTATTCTGCTGCAATGTTTTCTTTGTGTAAACTCGAAACAAATTCAAAATACAACTCAGTTTCATTAATTAATAAAGCTCTTTGAAAAAATATTCACGGATTGTCCTCTGAAGTCCTGGAGAGGCCTCTAGGCCCCCCCCCCGCGCGTAGTGCAGGTGACCATGTCTCTTGGCCCCAGGCGGAGCCGGGCATACGCAGCGTGGGGCGGCCACCAGGGCCGGCCTGCTCCCACCGCCGCCGCCTCCTGCGGCTGGGTGAAGCACAGTGAGGATGAAGCACGCAGGGGGCCGTGCCGGGACCCCGCCTGTGCTGGGACTACTGCTGCTGCTGTTTCCGGGCGCCCTGCTAGGGCCTCGGACAGACCTGCTGCAATCGCAGGGGAAGGGGGAGGGGGCACACCGAGGGCTGCGGAGCAGGGAAGGGGCGGCGCTGCTGGATCAGCCCTGACCCACTGGGCAGCCCCCGGGACACGGAATCTGGTGAGGGTACATAAGGTGCAAACATTTCATCGCTAAATACCGGAGGGGGGCATACTGAGGGGGTTTCTTAGGCTGGTAATTGACAGGCATGGCCAATAACATGGGAATATCTCCCTTTTTTAGGGCTTCTTCCCTGCGCTTCTCTATTAATGTCGGAGGTGAATGAGATTGCAGCAGAAAATCGGGTAAAGGAATCATAGGAGTAGGAGTATAAGAATTAGCTAACACTTGAGCCGTAGTGGGAAACGCAGCAGCCAAATTTTTTACAGGAGTTAAGGGAGGATAAAGATCACGCTTTTTTCTCAGGATCGGTAGGACCAGGATCAAAAGGATTGCCAGGCCTCTGAGAGTAATCGTGTCCCAATTAAGTGGGTACTTCTGCATAAACGTTGCCAACACTCGAAGCAGTCTCCAAATTTAAAATATCTGTAACAGAGTGCTGACAAACTTGCTCAGCAGACCGCAAAGTTTTTAAGTCAGTATACACAGTTTTTCATGTAACTAACATATGGTCAGTGATAGGTTGCGCTTGTTTTTTCTGAGCCTCTAATTTAGCTCCCACCTTTTCCCACACTTTAGGAACCATGTAGGAACCATGGCGGGGGAGGAGGAGGGACGGGACGGGACATTAGAATTTCTATTCAACCATACTATTAAAGCAGCTAACTTAACTTTTGGGGTTTTTAAACCCTGTTCTTTTAAAATTCTATGTAAAATTTCTAAGTAAAGCTTATGCTCGTGGAACGTAGACTGTCCCATAGCTCTGCATTGGCAGTCTCACATTGTCGGCAATGGAGAGAGATGGGGAGACTGACTCAGTGATCAGAATCCAATTTTATTGTGGGATACAAACACTTATATACTATTTCAGGGAGACTAGTGATGTGTACTACAATGATTAGGTTGAAATCACATATACAAACTTATGCATATAACAACATCTCTTGCTTGCAGAGTTTAATAG
The DNA here is from genome assembly GCF_037042795.1 of Molothrus aeneus. Classification (NCBI taxonomy): domain Eukaryota; kingdom Metazoa; phylum Chordata; class Aves; order Passeriformes; family Icteridae; genus Molothrus; species Molothrus aeneus. The sequence goes on along the minus strand of NC_089679.1, from coordinate 9,759,329 downwards.
GATTTTCTTTTTCTGGTAAACCTGTCTAATTAAATCTTCTTGCTATCTAGGTCTCATTTTCAAAGTTCCATTTGCTTTTGCCAAGGCATCCTGTTATCAAATCTCTTATGTTAACCAGGTCCAAAGTCCATCATCTGTCTTGTGTCCCCCAACATTCCAATATCACATGTCCAGCGGGTAGAGACGAGGGTTGGTGATCTCCTGCCACACAGCTAAGTTCTAAGTTGACAGAATTGCTTTATTAAGCACACACCAATCTTTATATGTTTTTTTGTGTGTACAAGTTTAGGATCAAACTATGCAGCCAGTGAGTAGAAGACTAACCCATCACGCAAATAAATGGCAGAGCAGATGGTCCTTGCTCTTTTATCTCAGACACTCTCACACATCCCACACAGTCTTAGCAGCCCAGTGTCTTGGTCCGCTTAATTGAAACATTTTCACATAGGTATTTATGGCTGCAGATGATCTTTGATATGTACTTTCTCATGGGAAAGAGGTGCTTGTTAAGATTGACCAGGAGCAGCTGCTTCTACAGCTAATGTGATTTTCTCCATTCCTTTAGTGGCAGAGTGCAGGCCACAGTTTGCTTTCATCTGGAGGGGCATGCAGTATACTTGGAATTGACTGCCCCAGGGATGGAAACACAGTCCCATCATTTACCATGGACTGATCCAGAGTGCACTGGAAAAGGGTGAGGCTCGAGAACACTTGCAGTACATCGATGACATAATCATATGGGACAACACAGAAGAGGAGGTTTTTGAGAAAGGGGAAAAAATAATCCAGATTTTCCTGAAAGTGGGTTTTGCTATCAAAGTTAAGTCAAGGGACCTGTGCAGGATATTCAGATCCTTGGGGTGAAGTGGCAAGACAGACACTGACAGATTCCAACAGAGGTAATTAATAAGATAGCCACTATGTACCCACCAATCAGCAAGAAAGAAACACAGGCTTTCCTAGGCACTGTGAGTTTTTGGAGATTGCACATCACTAAGTTCTCTCTACCTCATGACAAGAAAGAAAAATTATTTCAAGTGGGGCTCTGAACAATAGCAAGTCTTTGAACAGATCAGACAAGACATTGCCCACGCAGTACCCCTTGGATCAGTCAGGACAGGGCAGGATGTAAAGAACGTTTTCTACACCACAGCCAAGGAGTGTCACATATAGGTAAAACCTTATAAAAGAAAGGCCTTGTAAACCCATGCTTCAGGCCTTGTTACTTTGGTGAAGTATAGCTAACAGCTAGCCTGTCCCATGAGAACCTGCAAGTACATCAGCTGTTGATCATGAAAACTATCCGACATCTGTGAAAATAAGAAGTCTATTCCATGAGAATCCATGAAGAAAATATGCAAACATCTGTGAAGAAGAGAGCCTTAGCATGTACACACACAAGCACCTACTAACCAATGAACTGAGTGGCGAGAAAGTTGCTAACCAATTAGAATCAAACACGGTGCCTTCTGATAACCCTATAAATATGAGATGTGTGGAATAAAGATTCGGCTTTTGCTGCTGGAACTTTGAAGTGTTGTGCCCGTCTTTGTCCATCATCACAGCAACAAGGGAGAATGGTCCTTCCTGGAGCCTCTGGCAGAAGGTACCTGGGGAGACTCAAGGGTGACCGCTCAGGTCCTGGAGTTGGGCATGCAGAGGATCTGAGGCCAGCTACACCCTACCTGAAAAAGAGATTCTTGAAGACTGTGAAGGGGTTCGAGCTACCTCAGAAGTGATACGCACTGAAGCACAGCTTCTTCTGGCACCAGGGCTACCGGTGCTGGGCTGGATATTTAAAGGAAAAGTCTCTACAACACATCATGCCACTGATGCTACCTGGAGTTAAGTGGATTGCCCTCATCACACAGTGAGCTCAAACAGGAAATCCAAATTGCTCTGGGATCTTGGAAGTCATCATGAACTGGCCAAAGGGGAAAATTTTGGACTATCATCTGAAGAGGAAGGAGAGCAGGTGACACGTGCTGGGGAGACCCCACCATATAACTAGCTACTAGAAAGTGAGAGGCAATACGGTCTCTTTACTGATGGATTCTGCTATATCATAGGGACCAGTAGGAAATGGAAAGAAGCTGTATGGAGCCCTAGGCATTGAGTCATGGAAGCTACTGAGGGACAAGGTAGATTGAGTCATGTTGCAGAGCTGAAAGCCATCCAGCTGACTTTGGACATTTCTGAGCAAGAGAAGTGGCCAACTCTCAACCTCTACACTGACTCATGCAATCCATGACAGTTTGTTGTGGTTTGTAGGCTTATACTACAAGCGCATGCTCTGGATACATTTTTGCAAGATCAATATGTAAGTAGTTGGATTTGGTTAGCCTCTACTGTAACTAACTTCTATGTCTTTTGTAGTAAGGAAAGGTTATGTTGAGAAGAAACGGTTAAAATCAGAACAATGGCAAGGAAGATGGTAGATGTTCTCAAGTGACCTTGCAACTGGGAATGCTGAGGTCTGGAAAATAAGAGTGTGGGAAACCCCATATATTATGCCTACTGCTGTTTGTCCTCTTTCTGTTTTGAGAAGTAGAATTTCTGTGTAGACATAAAAAGGTGTTTGGACAGACTTGGAGGCATTCACACAGACATGCTTGAGCTCCGTGTTTTGGGAGAGAGAAGATAAAGGTCAGAGATCATAAAAAGCATAGAGGAGATGACAGCATGGTGGTAAATTATGCGTACATAGGCCCCTGATAAATAGGTGCAAACAGCAGCCCCTGCCTGCTAGCATGGACTGATCCTGATGGTGCCAGCATTCCTGCTTGTTTGTCTACATCCAGATGTTGCTTCAGGATCCTCCAGTTAGCAAGATGTCTTGGTTTGAAAAGACAGGCGTCTGCTAAGGAAGGCAGGACCCTCCCCTGAAATGGAAAATGTAAACCCCCTCCCTCTGAATTATTATAAATTTGAAATTAAGAGGGCTCTCAGGCAAAGATATAGGAGCAGGAATAACAGTTCTTTATTAGGGAAGAAAATAAAAAATAAAATAAACAATGCAGTAATACAAAACAACACTGACAGAGTCAGAATACGACCTGACACCCTGTTGGTCAGGGTGTTGGTAGCAGTCCAGTTGAAACAGTGGCTGCAGTCCTCCTGGAGTGGCAGATGTGGTTCTGTTGAAGCAGTGATCCTGTAGAAGAGTGTAGTCTTCCTCTGGGAATCCAGTGGGAAAGGGCTGCTGCTCTGGTGTTCCAAATGTCAGATCATATCTGGGTAGGAATGCTTGGGTCCTCCCTCTGGGCGGAGCATCTCAAAATGGGATGATGTAATTTTATCAGTAATACAGTGAGACTCAATGGCCCATGAACAGAAGATATCTCCACAGAGGGAGGATTGGTTGTGGAAGAGATAAAGAAAACTCTCCAATTAACAGAAGATAACTGCACAATCTCTAACAGATAGGAATAGAATACGCATCCCCATTTCCAACCTAAGACATGAGGTAATGAAATAAATTTACTCATTGCATTTCCACTGTGGTCTTGTGGTTGTTCTGGCTGCCTGCTTGTGTTGACTCACACAGATTAACAGCTGCAGATCTTTTGACAAAGTTTCATTGGCATGCCAATCACAGTAGCTGTATTAAAGAATGTCCTGGTTTAGAGCAAATTTGGGAGAAAACCTCCAAAGGGGGCCCCTCCAGAAAGCAAACCCATATGGCCCCTCCCCCCAACCGGTTCAGGAAGGATTCCTCAGAGAAAAGTGGAAAGAACCTGTTTATTTAACAGGCACAGCACCCCCCAGCACACAAAAGGAACAATACTGGATGACAAAACTCTTTCACCACTCTGACGAGATTACGAATTCAGAAAGTCTCTCCTGGGAGTGGTCGCTCTGTTATTGGTCCCTCCAGCACTGGGGATGGCTGCTGTAGGCCACAAAGTGCAAACTCTCAGTGTTTCCCAGGTCCCAGTCCAGAGCAGGTTCAAATGGTTCCAAGAAAAAGGAAAGAAAGACAGTCCAGGGAAAATTCGGACTGCCTAGCTAAACTAACTAACAAGCAAAAGCAAAAGCAAGAGCAAAAGCAGGAGCAAGAGCAAAAAAAGCAAAAGCAGCACTATGTACTTCCCCTGTCTGTGTCCTGCCGACTGTGGGGGAGTGAGCAGGCTGATAACAAAACAAAACTTTGCTTTTCAGAGCCAGTCTTGAAGGCACAGAACAGAATATCTAGCATAAACAGAACAGACAACTGGGGATACAAGCATCATGACGTCACCCTAGGACACAGAATTATACTGATTTCGATGCTAATGTTTCCCCATTGCTATATTTCCCAAGTAGGTAACAGCTATATGCCAATCAACATTGCAAAATCTATTGGCAGTGGACTGTCTCCTTCTTTGACACCATAAACATTGCTCCAATTTTGAAGGCATGTGTTTCTTCAACATTACTGATAATTTAGCCAGCACGGATGATGACATTCAACATCTCTAGGACTTAATGCATCAAATGAATCAATCTACTGATGGTGCCTGGCTGGCTGGCTGATTTAGTTCCCTGACAGGATGAATAGGACACCTGATTCAAAGCTTTATTGTAGAGATACATTTATTTCTTTTTCTATATGTGCTTATTGCATGCCTCTGTAAATTACTCTGCCCTATACCTTTGTGCTGGTTTTGCAATAATTGATTTTTGGTGAAGAGGGAAAAAGCCACAGAAGTGATTCTCTGTGAGTGTTAGCGTTCAGGAAGACATAATCACAGAATGATTATATGCAGGTGCTTTTACTAAAGAGCTCTGGGTGTCAGGGGTACACAGACCCAAATCTGACCCAACATGGTTTCGAGCCAAACATTTTTTATAATTCTATCATTAAATAACTTACATATTAATTATTAAACTTACATTGTTCTATTGTATACATTGATTACATCCAAGCATGGATTTTTCGTGATCCCCCTCAAACCCCTAACATAGTTTCTCATCATTCTTTAAAGAATAATTATATCTAATCACATCTAACAATTATATCATTTATCATATACTGACTTCACACGTGCAGTTTCACATGATCTAGCAAATACAAGGCCTAACATTTCCCAGGGCCTACTAAGCCTAACTTTCTTTCTAACTCCCTGATTTTTCTATGATTTTAAAATCTTTTACTATCGGTTTCCCCCCTTTGAAAGCATTCTCACTTCACTATAAGTGTAAATGTTTTCACTTGATACAGTCCTTTGTTTCTGAGTTTATACTTGATGTTCTTGAAATCCATGATTGATGTAAAGGTTGTCATGGATGCTGTCACGAACTGGAGAACCAGAAGATGGTGGGTGTGGATCTCGTGTCAGTGCCTTTATTATTCTTTAGTTCCAGGACGTTTTCTTCTGTATTTCTCCCTTTAAGATGTTGTAAACTAACCAAATTGCTAAGAATACAATTAGTAAGATTATCACACTCTCAATGATAGATTTAATCCATGAACTCACATTCTACCCTAACCCTTTGAAGATTTTGCCTAACCAGCTTGTAGTCAAATCCTTTGGCTCTTCTTGTGCTTCATGCTCTATTTGTTTCAACTGATTGATGTCATATTCTACATCTGCAGTTACATTTGGAATGTGGACGCAGCAATGATCAATCCGTCCCTTTAAAAATCCACTCACTCCATGCTCTTTCAGGAGTAACAAATCTAAGGCCAGTCAATTTTGTAAAGTCATTTTTGTGGTGGCTTGTAATTGCACATTTAGTTCTTTAAATCCTTCCTGTGTCGCCCTGATTTTTTAAGATTTTTTTAAGCCTTCTGTCGCAGACATCTTGTATGGAAAATCCTTTCCTTAGGATTTTTCCTCCTGAGAAGTTGAGAGGCCTCAGGAACAAAATGTAAACAATGGTTATCTGCTGCTGTGGAATGCAACAGGTGGATCTTTGATTGGCCCATGTTGGATGTTTGTAATTAATGGCCAATCACATCCCAGCTGGCTCAGAGAGCTGAGCCACAAACCTTTGTTATCATTCTTTCCTATTCTATTCTTAGCTAGCCTTCTGATGAAATCCTTTCTTCTATTCTTTTAGTATAGTTTTAATGTAATATATATCATAAAATAATAAATCAAGCCTTCTGAAACATGGAGTCAGATCCTCGTCTCTTCCCTCATCCAAGAACCCCTGTGAACACCGTCACAGCCTTCTGATGTTTACATTCTTGTAACAAACTTTCTCACACACTTTCTGTAAGTAACTCATTGTTTTGCATTCTTTTATGGAGGAGGAGAAATTTGATGGACTGTTGGTTTGTCCAGTGTCATTGGAGAGGTGGCACTGTCACCCTCCAATCCACTGTCACTTTTGGAAAACTATAAATGTTGGAATCAGAAAATAAACTTCCCTTTTTTATTCACCTTGAGAGCCGCGGTGTACGCTTGTGTTCTTTCGTGTCCTATAGTGACATTCCCGGGTGACTCTTGCTAATCTGTCTACCTGACCTGTAAGTTTGTACAACATTTCTCTATTCTGGTAGTTTGCTATGGGACCGAGCAAAGACTCTAGGGCCCACCCAAATTTCACTCCACTAGAGTGTTCTTGCCAAGTGTCATCCTGATTTTCATTGTCTAGAACTTCTCATCTTGTTCTTATCTGCAGAAGTTCATGTTTTCCATTAAATGGGGACTTTTTCCAAATTGGACATAAAGTAGGGAGGCTCAAAGTGATTTCTTTTACTTTCTTGTCTACAGGCAGATGTGTTGTTCAGGTGCCATCACTTGTTGCCCATACAAATTGTCCTGGACTTCAGATTGTACTCCTGGTACATCCTATGATTATTTTGTAATTCACTTTACCTTGTTTGTGTTTGATGCCTCTGCAGGCACAACCAGTTTGTAGGGCTATTACTAGGAGTGGCATCTGTTTTATCTCTATATCATCAGAAGTGCAATAATGTTTTATTACATGCCCACCCACAGACTCGCTTTGTCTGCCTTCATTCTAGTACTAGCGGTAGTGCTCATTACTGCTGGATCTGTTTCATTCTCAGAGCCTTCCCATTTAATACACCAAGGGGTGTTTGCCATGTATTGGAATTTTTGAAGTATATTCATGGACCACACACTGTCCCAAGGCTCTATCTGACCTTTCTGATCTTTGGCCTCACACTTCCATACCGGAGTGGTTTCTGTAACATTCTCTGTAATCTTTTTATAGTGTGGCAGAAAGCATTCCCAATTTGCGATGTCTTGATCTTTAACCCACGATCCTATGATTTGTCCTACCCTGCCATGACTTAAAATACAATCCTGTTTCCTCAGAGGCCTCATCCACTCTCCTGTTACTTTCCAGGTTTCTCTGACTATTTGCTTCAACTCCGGTACCTGTTTACATACAATTGTTTTGTTCTTTTGTATTTCAGGTAATTTTGACATTATGATTCCCCAACTTATTGGGTCTCCCACTGCCTTCGGTATTGGCAGACAGGCAGTTATTCTGCTGGTGTTGTTCATTTTGGCAAAGTCTTTGACTAATCCAATTGTTACATTCTCAGCCCGAACTGCATTATAAACTTTTATCACCTGTGTTTCTGCTTGTACCTCTCTCTTCATTCTAGAATGAAGAGTGGTTAGTTGATCTTTTTGCATTCCACATCCCAAAGATGCTAATAACCATAAAATGAGCATTGGCACAATTACTGATTACATTCTTGAAGCAATTAAACACATCTTATCTGCAGCTTTGTTGGTTCCACAATTTACACAGTCCATGATCCAGGATGGATTTTCTTCACTCGGGTATAGTGAATCCAGGGGTCCACACTGGCTACTTTAACTGCTGTAAAGGTGGTCAACAGTACCTGATGGGGTCCAGTCCACTCTTCTTTCAGCGGTTCTTCATTCTAATTTTTAATGTAGACCTCATATCCCAGATGTATGTCATGAACTGTGTTCTCGAGAGTCAGTGGTCTATTCCACACGAGGATGCTCCGGAGCCGAGCTAAAGTTTTCCCGAGAGACAGAACATAATTATACACTTCCTGCTTTCCTGTGACATGTACACTTGGATTAGGTTCAGGAGATTCGTATGGTTTCTCATACAATATCTCATAAGGACTGACTGACATCCCACTCCTAGGCTTTATCCGAATCCTCAACAGTGCTATTGGCAAAGCTTGGGGCCACTGCAATTTGGCTTCTTGGCATATTTTACTGATTTGCCTTTTCAGTGTCTGATTCATTCTCTCTACCTGTCCACTCGACTGGGGTCTCCATGGTGTGTGGAGGTCCCAGGTTATCCCCAGCAATCTACTTACCTCTCTTACTACTGTAGCTATGAAATGGGGCCCCCTATCTGATGATACCCCTAGGGGTACCCCGAACCTGGGAATAATCTTCTGTAGTAACCACTTAACTGTTTCCTTTGCTTGGTTTATGTGACAGGGAAGGGCTTCTGGCCATCCAGAAAATGTGTCAACCCTAACTAACAGGTATTTGTATCCTCGAGTTCTTGGCAATTCTACAAAATCCACCTGCCAATAGTCTCCTGGTTCTATTCCTATCCGAATCCTTCCTAGTTGTGCCTGCTGTCTAGCCACTGGGCTGTTTTTCAAGCAGATCTCACATTTTGACATTACTGATTTTGCCATTGTTAGCATCTGTATGGAGATTAAACTTCACCTTAGCAATTTTACCAATGCCTCCACACCCCAATGACATTTGTTTAATTTGTAGAACTTCTCTCATTATCAAGGGGGGTACCACTATCTGTCCTTGTGCAGTCACATACCATCCCTCTGAGTTCTTTTGTACATTTAGCAAACGTCCCAATCTCTCATCTTCGACTGAATATTTTGGTTTTGGAGGCAAATTGAATTGGGATACATGAAGTTTTAAAGGTATCAATGCCATTGTTGTTTGCACTTCTCGAGCAACCTGTCTGGCTGTCCAATCTGCCTTTTGATTTCCCTCACAAATTTTGGAGTTTCCCGATTGGCGTGCTTTACAGTGTATAATTGCCACTTGTTCAGGTTTTTGTACTGCTTTTATCAATTGCAGGACTGCATCTTGATGTTTAATGTGCGTACCTTGAGAAGACAGTAGTCCTCTGTCTTTCCACAGTGCTCCGTGTACATGCACCACTCCAAAAGCATATTTTGAGTCAGTCCAAATGTTTACCCTTTTCCTTTCACTTAGTTCTAGTGCTCTGGTTAAGGCAACCAGTTCTGCCCACTGGGCAGATGTATTTGGTGGTAATGCCTTTGCCTCCACTACTGTACTGACTGTTGTTACCGCATATCCAGAGTATCTGGTTCCGTTTTCCATGAAGCTGCTTCCATCTGTGAATAGCTCCCACTCTGGTTGCTCTAGCAGGATGTCTTTCAGGTCTTCTCTCGCCGAATAGGTGTACTCTATTACTTCTACATAGTCATGCTCTAATGGGCCTTCTTCAGTTGTGGTACCTAGGAACAAAGCTGGATTAAAAAGGTTAGTTGTTTTTAATGTGATATCATCCTGTTCAGTCAGGACTACCTGGAATTTCATCATCCTGCTGGGGGATAGCCAATGGCCCCCCTTCTGCTCTAAGACAGTGGTTACCATGTGTGGTACATAGACATCTATGTGCCTTCCCATAGTGAGCTTCCTGGCTTCTTGTATCAGCATCACAGTGGCTGCGACTGCTCGCAGACATGAGGGCCATCCGGCAATTATGTTGTCAAGTTGTTTGGAAAAATAGCCCACCAGCCTTTTCCAGCTTCCTAAATGTTGGGTCAGGACTCCCAGGGCTAGGCACAGACTTTTATGTACAAACAGCTGAAAATCTTTAGACAGATCAGGTAACCCTAATGCTGGAGCAGTTGTCAGTGCTTCTCTTAATTTTAGGAAGGCTTCTTTCTGTGGTTTGCCTCAGGTGAATGGCTGCGTCTTCTGGGCTTTGTACAGGGGTTTCACAATTAGTCCATAGTCCATGATCCACAGGTGACACCACCCTACCATCCCGAGGAAGACTCGCAGCTCGTGTAGATTCTGGGGCTCTGGAATAGCACAAATAGCTTGGATACGGTTAGTACCGAGTTTTCCTTGCCCTTGTGAAATTTCACATCCCAGGTAGATCACAGTCTGTTGGGCAATTTGTGCCTTTTCTCTGGATACTTTATAACCTCCCATTCCCAGTGAATTTAAAATCTCAATTGTTACCTTTATGCAGGTTGCTTTTTCTTCTGTATCAATCAGTATATCATCAACATACTGCAAAAACAGGTATTGGTCTCTCGGTACTTGCCCATTCTCAGTCCAAATCTCCAGCTCCTTCACCAGTTGGTTTCCAAATAGGGTCAGCGAGTTCTTGTATCCTTGTGGAAGTAGTGTCCTGGTGAGCTGGGTTTTTCTTCAGTTTCCTGGATTTTCCCACTCAAAGGCAAACAGTTTCCTACTTTATTTGTCAAGGGGTATGCAGAAAAAGCATCTTTTAGATCAATTATGGTAAACCATTTATATATCTCTTTATGGATGTCAGCAATGTGTAGGGATTTGCTACCACTGGATAAATGTCCTTTGTTATTTTGTTTATTGCTCTCAAATCCTGCACTAATCTATACTCACCATTTGGTTTCTTCACTGGAAATATTGGTGTATTAAATTCTGATTCACATTCTTCTAAAATTCGGTATTTCAAGAATTTCTCAATAATCTTTACTATTCCTTGCTGTGCTTCTGGTTTTATGGGATACTGATTGACCTGTACAGCCCTCGCCCTTTCTTTTAACTCTACATGCACTGGCTGCACCAATGTAGATTTTCCTGGTTTATCTGTTTCCCATACAGAGGGGATCACTGCATCTTCTACTTCCCTAGGGATAGAGTGGACTGGTTTTTCTTTGATCATTAAAATTTGTCGCATCTTTGATTCAGGTATTTTCATTAGAAGTTCCCTGTTCTCAAAGGTTATTACCACATCAAGTTTCACCAGCAAATCCCTCCCTAAAAGCGGAATTGGACACTCAGGTACATATAAGAATTCACGCGTTAAATCCTTGTTCCCAAACTAAAAATCTAAGGGTTGCAAGAATGGCTGATTTTCCTCCTTCCCTGTGGCCCCAACTATTGTTCTTTGCTTGTCCCCAATTTGCCCTTGCACATCATTTAGTACAGAATATGTGGCCCCTGTATCCACCAGGAATTTCACCTCTCTATTGCCTAATAATAGTCACTAAAGGTTCCTGTGTGGGTTGTTTAGTTTCTAGTCAGCTGTGATATTCTCCTAGAACCATTGCCTTGGACACGTCTTCGTGCTGGAACTGATTGCCCTGGTTAAACTGGTTGTTCGGGTTGCTCGGGCATTCTCTCTTCCAATGCCCCTCCTGCTTGCAATACGAACACTAATTTAGGCTTAACCCTTGCATGACTAGTCCTCCACAGCCCCTGCCAAACCCACCTCTACCCAGTCCACGACCACCTCTGCCACGTCCCCTGAAATCTGGGTTCCCTTTTCCTTGTATTACTGCCAAAAGATTTTGCTGCTGCCTTTTACCAGCCTCCTTTTCCCTATTATTGTATACCTTCCAGGCTACCTCAAGTAGTTTATCCAGATTCCTTAATTCCTCCCCCTCTAATTTTTGCAATTTCCTTCTGATATCATCCTGTGACTGCCCCAGGAATAGGAGAGCGAGTTGAACCTTCACTTGTTCTGTGTCTGTTTGGAGATCTGTATATTTTCTCGCTGCCTCCTTAAGCCTTTCCAAAAATGCAGTAGGGGAGTCTTTCTTTTCCTGTTGGACCTCATACAGTTTAGACCAATTCATAGTCTTAGGAACAGCGTTCTGAACTCCTATCTGGACCCACTCCTGATATTCCTTCAGCCTCTGCATATGCCCAGGTGCATTGGGATACCACCCTGGATCCTCGGTTGGAAAATTATCATCTAGAGTTCCTGTTACGAGTCCATTTCTGATCTCTTCCCTTGCCCTCTCCTTGGCTGCCTTAAGTACTATCTCTTTCTCAGTAGAATCCATTAAAGTATCTAATATTACTTGTATATAATCCCAATCCAGATTCTGAGTTTTCATAACCATTTTTACCACCTGTGCCACTTTATCAGGATTTTCCCTATAAGTCCCAGCCAATTGTTTCCAAATGACTAAATCTGCAGGAGAAAAAGGCACTTTTACAAACACTGGCCCCTCCATTCCTACTCCTTGTTGCAAGGGAGCAATCACAGTCTGCTTTTGTCTGCCCGGGTCTTTTCTAGCCAAGACCGGGGCAAGCTTTGACCGACTTCGAGTCCTGTGAGATACTGGTGTCACTGATTCACCTCCACTATCGCTATCTCCTTCACTTACATCCTCCCCCCTTCCTTGTATCACAGTTAGATTTTGATCATCTCCCGAGGAAGAGAGATCAGGTGATGGCAGGAAAGGAGGCCAAAGAGAGAAGGGTGAAATAGGGCTAGGCAAGATAGAATGAGGTGAAGTAGGAGCAGATGGTGGAATAGGGGCAGGTGAAGCAGGCAGGATAGGGTTAGGTTCTCTTGGTCTTGTTGGAACTACCTGTAAATCAACATCTGTATCGTTTTTCCTACTCAGACTTTCTTTCAACGCCAAGTGTTCTAGACAACATTTCTCTTTTACACAAACCCCACACTTATAATTTGCAGATGCTCTAACCACCATTAATCCACATTCAACCTGCCATTCTGGCTTACTTCGCAAATAGAAAAACAAATCAACATACGTAACCTCGTCCCATTTTCCTTCTTGCTTACAAAACGACATCAACTGCAAAATGGTGTTATATTGCAATGACCCATTCTTTGGCCACTTTTCACCATCCTCCAAGACTCCATTCTGGCCACCATGTATTACAATAATCAATCAACTTAGCCTTATGTAACTCTTCCCCAAAATTACCCTGTTTCCAATGTGCTAATAAGCACCCCAAAAGAGAAGTTGATGGTATGAGGGCATTGCTGCCCAAAATCCCTTTAAGCTTCTCGATATTACAACTACAATACACCACAAATGCCGAGCCTGCAATGCTTTCGCGATTGTCTAACGGACGGCGCCCAGGCAATACAACCAGTAATTCCTTAGCCCAACCAAGCGTAGCTTTCGCTGCGTCTTATTGGCAGGCAACCAGACCAGAGTAAAAGCACCTTACTGGGTTGGTGTTCGCAGGGGTCCCAGGACCAGGGAAGAGACGAGAATGTTGACTCCATGTTTCAGAAGGCTGGTTTATTATTTTATTATATATATATTATATTAAAATGATATATTAAAACTATAATAAAAGAATCGAATAAAGGATTTCATCAGAAGGCTAGCAATGAATAGGAATGAATGATAACAAAAGCTTGTGTCTGACCAAGAGTCCAAGACAGCTGGACTGTGATTGGCCATTAATTGGAAACAACCACATGAGACCAATCAAAGATGCACCTGTTGCACTCCACAGCAGCAGATAATTATTGTTTACATTTTGTTTCTGAGGTCTCTGAGCTTCTCAGGAGAAAAAATCCTACGGAAAGGTTTTTTCATAAAACATGTCTGTGACACCTTACCTCTCTCCCAGGGACATTGTGAGCAGCGGAGATGGTTGCGATCTATGGGCTCCCCGAGAATCCCTTGGTGCCGGCTGGAGCATGATCGGGTCGCGAACGCGCTCAGCAGCACTCACAGGGGCCCATCTAGGGTCACCAAAAATGTTAGCGTTCAGGAAGACATAATCACAGAATGATTATATGCAGGTGCGTTTATTAAAGAGCTCTGGGTGTCAGGGGTACACAGATCCAAATCTGACCCGACATGGTTTTGAGCCAAACATTTTTTATATTCTATCCTTATATAACTTACATATTAATTATTAAACTTACATTGTTCTATTGTATACATTGATTACATCCAAGCATGGATTTCTCGTGATTCCCCTCAGACCCCTAACAGTTTCTCATCATTCTTTAAACAATAATTATATCTAATCACATCTAACAATTATATCATTTATCATATCGTGACTTCACAGGTGCAGTTTCACATGATCTAGCAAATACAAGGCCTAACGTTTCCCAGGGCCTACTAAGCCTAACTTTCTTTTTAACTCTCCAAATTTTCTATGATTTTAAAATCTTTTACTATCATGAGGAGCTGCTATCAACTTCCTCTGTGCCTGGCAAAACCAATTGCTGATTAGCTCTGAGAATTGGCACACTTGCTTAGCCAATTAGAAATGCTGGAAATGCCTCTATGATAACATATTTAAGAACAAAAAAAAACGCGGGAAGCTCTCTTGCTCCCTGCTCTCTACAGAGGAGTGTGGGGAGCCAGGGCCCTTCCTGGAGGGGGCTGTTGGACTCTGTTGGACCTGCCGCCAGGCCGTGCTGCCGGGGGCCATGCCGCGCCGCAAGCAACCAGCTTTTCTTTTTCGGCGTCCTGCATGAAGAAAAGGCGCGGAGTAGAGCTGGAAACCAGCGTGGCTTGTGCAATGCCCGTGGAGACCAGATGACAAATAGAGAGAAGCACCGCAAGAGATTTCCCCGATTGCGGAGCCTAGGCAAGATTAACCTTTCAGCGCTGCAGAGCTCCATAAAAGCTGTTTAAATTGATAGAACTTGAGAACAAATGAACTTACGAACAGCAGTTCTCTCCCGAGTCCGTGAAAAGGAAAAAGTGAGGACACATGAGAACAATATGGTGACACTAAGGTCAGTGCAAAAGAGGGAGAGGGAGGAGGAAGTGCTCTGAGCATTGGAGCTGAGATCCTTCTGCAAGCTGTGGTGAGGACTATAATACAACAAACTGTTTCCCTGTAATTCATGAAGTGCATGGGGGGATGTGGTAATCACATATCCTCTGAACAGAGAGAGACATAATTCTCTCCCAGGATTTTCCTGGGAAGCTGTGAGAAGCTGTGAGAAAGCTCAGAGAAAATGAGAAAAAATTATTATCTCCGCTTGCTGCACCTGTTGTTGTGCACATGTGGAATGTGTTATGGAGATTGTTTACCAAGGGGGTGGTTTCTTAATTGGACTCTGGTGATGGTGTTTTGGATTCATTGACCAATTGGATCCACATGTGTGTCGTGGCAGTCTGGCAAGGGCGATGGGTTTTTCAGAATAGTATAGTATAGTGTAGTAACAATAAAGCAATTGATCAGCCTTCTGCAATCATGGAGTCAATGCTCATTATTCCCTGCTCAGGGGATCACTGCTACTATAGAGGGATGAAACATTCACCCACAGCCTATGAGAAAAAGGCACTTTTGCTGGAGCATGTGGATGCTGAAAAGCTGGGGTCTGGTGAGAGGCTTGAACAGAAAGAGAGAGAACCCTTGCTTTCAGAGGTAGAGGAAGAGGACCCTTGCTTTTTGTACTAGAACAGCTCATCCTTAAAAACTGTACCCCATAAGCTAAATGGCCCACAAAAAGCAGTTGTGGGAAGACTGCAAACCGTGGGAGGGACTTCACATTGCAAGCAGGTTCCGGGCAGACTGTTAGCTGTAAAAATTAAAACCTCATTGGAAAAGTTCACAGAAAACTGTTTCCCATAGGAAAGACCCCATGGCATAGCAAAAGAGACTTCTCTCCCTAAGTGAACTGAAGAAAGATTTTTAGAAGTGACTAACTAAAAATCCCATGTTTTGTCTTCCCTGCACTGTCAGTAGGAAGGAAAGAAGGGCTGGGGGGGGCAGGGAAAGGTGTTTGAATGGTTTATTTTTATTTCTCATTATCCTCTTTTAATTCTCTTAATAAATTTTTCTTTATACCTTTTAAAGTTTTAAGCCTGTTTTGCCCTAAGAGTTTTTCTCCTAATCCTTATCCCACCCCATGAGTTTTCTTTCCCCTCTCCTCTGCATAACTATAGCAGAAGAAAATGAATAAATGGTTTTCAAAGGTATACTGGCGTCTGGCCAGCGTCAACCCATCACAACCCTACAAGCCAAAATGGACACCTACAGCTTTGCCAGCCCCGGAAGAAGTGGTCCTTTGAGAAAGGGGGGAAAATATGGGAAAATAACAGAAGATTGTAAACACTGTCAAGTGACTTGCAGCTGGGATGTAAAAACCCACATATATCATGCTAATCGTTGTTTAGTCCTGTGTGTTCAATAAATACTGTTTAGATAACATAGGCTTGTCATAGAGGCACCCTATTGAACATTCTTGAGATTTTTGCCTTGCTGTGGGAAAGATCAAAGCTCAGTGATAAATTACACCTTCATGAATCCCTGAAATATAGGTAAAACCATCCGTTTTGATGATCCTCTAGCAAGGATCAAGCTCTGCAGTGCCTGCGTTCCCACTTGTGTGCCTCTGCTTAGGTGCTGCTTTGTGGATGTCCAGCTCCACAAGGTAACAAAATCAAATTTACTCTTTGCATTTCATATGTGATTTTGTGGTTGTTCCTTCATCCTGTCTGTCGGCTCACACATTCATCATATTCCTTCCAGCAAAGAACTCAAGATGCTGACAATTCACCATAATACCCCTACAACAAACACTAGTATGAAGCCACTGACCTTGGAGCAGAGGAGCAGAACCTAACATCAGGAAAAGCTGTAGAAACTTAGAAGTGCATGTATATAGAATTGTAACTGCATTATTATTCTTTCTTTTTCTGTAACGATTAGATCTGGACCCTTTTTCAATTATGCTAAGAACAAATTCTTAACTTATATATGAGGTGGGCTTCCTCTTTGCCTAAAAACAAGATTTCAAGAGTAACAAGCTCCAGAGGAAAAATGCAGCTTTCCAGGTCTCAGGTTGAAGGAAGTGCCTGAGGCCTCTCCCTGAGTCTATGACAGGCAGAGGCAGAGTACTTGACTGCAGATGTGCTCTGGCTGAGGAGCTGTGTTGCCAAGTTGAGGAGGTGCAGGAAAAAGTGAACAGACTGCGCAACATTAGGGGACATGGAATAGAGATTAACGGGATGTGGGGCAAATACTGCCTTATATGGTACTTTGAACCAAATCTCTAGCAAGTTAGGATATTCTAAAAAGAACCTTCCCTATCTCCACTTCTCCATGTTGTTAATTTATGACAATATCTTGTGAATCCCTGTTGTATTGCACTAAATAGTTTATTTAGTTGTTGTTTTTGCACTGATTACATGGTCTTTCCCCCCCCTAAACCCCGGTGGTAGTGGTTTGTCCCAGGTTTACTTCTCCCCTCACCCATTCCTCACTTGTATCCCATTGGCTGTGGCCCCCTTCCTCTGCCCCCCTTCCCCTGAGCTTAAATCTCCTGGGAGGAGACCCCCAAGTTCTCTTTTTCTCCTGGGACACCACTTCCTTCCCATCTTGGATCCCCTGGAGTAATTCCACAATAAAGCTGTGGGTTTTTTGGTCCCGAGAGGACAAGAGCGCCTCCAGTCTTTCACTTTTGTCCTTGTAAAGGCTGCAAGGGGCCAAGGATCCAGAGCTAGTTGGATCGGACCTGAACGGCCCCAGGAGAGATCAGCCATTTACAGCTGGAGCCCAATGTGTTCATCTCCCATGAGGTCTGAGGCACCACGCTGCAGCTAGTAATCCACGTGTGGATTACATTAGCTTTTGGGACTGTCAGCTACTCTCGGGGCCTCTGGCTGGTCAGAGTGACCCCGAGAAAATGTTATAAAGTCTCTTTTCCCAGCCCAGCACTTGAAGAAGGAGTCAGAGCTCTTCAGTTCTCAGTCTCAAGGTTGTTTATTGTTCCTTATCTATAAAATTTTTCTCCTGTCCAGCTGAGGTCCATTCAGCAAGACAGTCCAAGGCACTCTGCCTGCCCCTGGGGTGGTGTTGTCTTTATACTAGAAATTACGTATACAATGTTTACAATTACTTTCCAATACCTATCACCTATGTTAGACAGTGAGCTTCTACTCTAAACCAATCTAAAAGTGCCAACATCACAGCAGAAGATGGAGGTTAGGAAGAAGAAGGAGAAAGGCTGGACATGCCCAGATCCCTCCATCTTGCCCCCTGAACCCCCATTTTAGAAAACCGCAAAATCTACTTTTTCACCCCATGGTAAATTCACTATTATTCTACTTAACTGTCATGTCCTGCAGATCTTCATCTAAGGTTGGTAACTTGCTCCACAGGTCATAATCAAAACCACCGACATCTTGGGCTCTGTGCCAGGGTCTCTGGGCCCCCTGGCAGGGGTCTTGGCTGCTCAGGACAGCCAGAGGGATGTCCTGGTTTCCGACAAGCTACCTCGGACTTGCAGTCGCTATTTGGACGGCGGAGAGTCACGAGGGTGGGACCGACAATTCGTTCCAGCCCTGAACAAACCTGTCTCAGGACAGAGGACTTCCTTACATCGTTCCAGCCAAACCAGGTCCCCAGGAAGGAGTGAGTATACCCCGCGAGTGGTAGTGGGACCCCAGGGTGGCCCCTGAGCCGTGGGGGTCTTATCTCCGGCGTGGCGGAAGGATCCAGCCCCCGGGGGGGGGGGAGGTGTTGTGGTCCGCGCTGTGCTGGTTCCCGTGGTCCGAGTGGCAGGGTGGACCAGGACTGCGAGCGGCACAGGTCGGAGCAACTCTGAGCCGTGGTTTACTGCGGCGCAGCGGTGGGATGGCAGGGCACGGGCGGAAGCGAAGAAGCCAGGGCTCATGTTTTTTCTGCAAGTGAACGGTGCACGTGGCACCGACCCCGGCGCAGCAGCCACATGGCTTGGTGGTCATTTTAAAAGCCAAGTGGTTTTGCACACACACAGTTTCCTGTCTTGCCTCGGGGGGTGGGGGGGAGAAGAGACACCGTGGACACTTTCCCAGGTTGGCTGTGGACAGAGTGCTTTCAGTTTTCTGTTTGTGCTTGTTGTAAGGAAGGTAGATTAAGTTTTGCAGAAAGCAAATAACATCAGAATGGGTGCAAAGCTTTCTGTAACACAGAGAGGCATTTATATCCAAGTTAGAGATACCCTAAGTAGTGGAAACACTAAGGTTTCCAAAGGAGTTTTGAAACTGTTTGCTGGATATCTTTTCATTTCCCTCAGTTTACCCAGCAGAATGTGAATTCTGTCTCTGCCTGGGACAAAACTGGAGCATTGCTAACAGCAAAGGTGGAACAGGGAGACAGAACAGTGTCTCAATTTCTCCCTGTGTTCCTTGTGATTCGGAAAGAAGTGCTTAAGAGGGATTTGAAAGGACAGCCACAGCAAACCTCCCCTCCCGCGGCTACCCCTACCCCTCCTCTAAAACCCGCTGCCCCTGAACTGAGAGGGACATGCAAGGCACCTCGAGAATTGCAGGGTACCTGGCACAGCCACTGTTTCCCTGGCCTCCTGCCTCCTGCTCAGTACCCTGGCTCTGGTAGTTGTGCGCAGGCTGACAGAGTACCTTCTCTGCACCCCTTTAACCCAGTTGCTGTTTCCCCGATTTCACATTCTGACACCCCCATCCCCAAAATGGCAGCGACCATGTGGTTGGGGGCCAAGATGGCGGCAGCCACGTGGCAGACCCCCAAGCTTACCCTTCTCCTTCCCACAATCCCTTTTGCCCACCTGTCCCCTCCCCCAACCCCTTCCGATCCCAAAACCCCTTCCTTCCCTTGGACACTCCTCCCCCTCCCTCCATGTTTCTGCCCTCCATGATGTCATCCTCCAACCCCGCCCCTGGCTTCCACGGTTGGTCCACCTCCCCACAAAGCCCTGCCCCCCTGCCTGTTCCTGTTTCTCACACCCTCCCCACCTGGGTCCCAAGAGGGTGGGACTGGAGGAGGGAGTGGGCCACTTCCCAGCTCCCATGGGGGTGGGACCAGGAGAGGAGGCAGTCCTCCTGCCAGTCCCCAAGGGGGGAGTGGTCCCCCTGCCAGGTCCCAAGGGGGTGGGCTCAAAAGGGAAAACCCTGGGGATCAAAACCAGGGTGGAGGAAGCAATGCCCTCGATGGCCCCTGTCCTATACACTGGTGGTAGAAGTGGGCCTAGAAACTATCAGCCCTTGTCTTACCAAACAAAGAGAGAGTTGTGTAAAAGTCAGTTAGAATTCGGGAGAAACAGTGAAATTTTTAGAAGCATGATGAGACCCACTTTAACATCTCTTGAATTTGTTCCTACTGACTTCCAATATCTTTTCTGGTGCCTGCTCATCCAATCAGAGTTTGATCTATGGGAAAGCTCCTGGAAGAGATCCCTGAGGGGACTCCTGGTGGAACCTAAGCAAAGCACGCAGGGTGCCAAAGATTTAGAAGATAATGACATCACTTATGAACATCTCTGCGGCGAGGGGGAGTGGGCTAAGGCTGAGGACCAAGCTTGGGTGTTATCTAAATTCATCCTAGATAAGATCTCTAAAGCTGTAGAAAAGGCTTTAAACCAGTTGCCGACTGTTGAAGCTAGGGGTAGTTATCTTAACATTAAACAGTCTCCTTCAGAGAGTTTCTTGCAGTTTGTCAACCGGCTCCGTGCACAAGTTGAGAGACAAGTACGAGACCCTGGGACACAGGCGGAGATAGTTAAAGAGATGGCACAGGGGAATTCCAGTGAGGTCTGCAGCAGGGTGTTCCTGGGACTGCCTCTTGACCCTCCACCTACACTGGCACAGATGATCGAGGCTTGTGCTAGGAAGGCAGAACTGTTTGCTGCACAGGAGATATGAGCAAGGTCAACAAACTCAGGGACTGTGGCAGCTGTATCTCCAGGAGTGAGAAGGCAACAGATGTCACCAGAGCAGCTTCAACATGTCATCTGCTTCCAGTGCAAGAAGCCAGGACATTTTGCCTGAGACTGACCCTAAAACCAGCAACAGAGGAGGAAAACCATCAAACCAAAAAATTAGGACACAAGCATGAGGGGAAAACCTCCCTCAAAACAGAAAAGGGGGTGGAAGGGACACGGGGTGTGGGACAACAAAAGAAATATTTACAGGACAAAATCTGGGGGCCTCACAAGCTTTTCAAGCTTGTGACCACCAAAGCTTTTGTTTTCAGGTCTACCCAGTGGAAAGTCATTGGAGTGGACCTGCTGGAGGACTCATAGCACTTGACGTTAGATCTTACAGGATTGGACAGTAAGTACTTTGTTATTGGGGACACCGCACACACACCCATGGAGATTGAGGTGGCTCCCATAACCATCAAGGGAGATATACCCAACCTCATTCTCCTGGTGCGCTGTCCACAGCCACCCTTCTATTTAGCCAAGGGGCAAATCATCGCCCAGGACATTCATGTTCCAGCAGAAATCTCAGTAGTTTACAAAGCACCAGGTCTCTACTGGGCAGAAGTGGTTGGCGAGGACAAACCCATTATGGGATGCAACCTAACGCATGGAGCAGACCATCTCCACATGGAAGGGTTGCTTGACACAGGGGCAGATGTGACAATCATACCTGAAAGGTTATGGCTGTCACACTGGGATTTGCAACCCGTGGCTGGCAAAATCCAGGGTGTACGAGGTATCACATTGGCTAAGATCTCAAAAAGCATCGTGCAAATTGAGGGGCCGTTCGGAAAATTGGCCAGTATCCATCCATTTGTCACTGATTACAAAGCTCCCTTGTGGGGGAGAGACACCATGTCCCAGTGGGGGATCAAATTGGTCATCTCTAAGACACCCCAGGATTTTTAGAGCCGGCCACTGTGGAGTGCCTTGCCCACAAGTTAACATGGCTGGATGATAATCCAGTCTGGGTAAATCAGTGGCCACTCAGCAAGGAAAAGCTGAAGGTGCTCGAGGAGCTTGTAGAGAAGCAATTGGCTAAAGGTCACATTGAAGAGACAACCAGCCCTTGGAATTCCCCGATCTTTGTAATAAAAAAGCCAGGGAAGGATAAGTGGCGGCTCCTCCATGATTTACGAGAAATAAACAAGGTAATTGAGGACATGGGGTCACTCCAACCAGGGATGCCCTCCCCAACAATGCTTCCCCAAAATTGGCAATTGGCTGTCCTGGACATCAAGGACTATTTTTTCCATATTCCCCTACACCCGGAAGATACACCATGGTTTGCTTTCTCGGTTCTTACCATCAATCGTGAAGCCCCAATGAAGCGCTACCACTGGAAAGTATTGCCTCAAGGCATGAAATGCAGTCCTTCCATCTGCCAGTGGTACATGGCTTCATTGCTGTCCCCGGTGCGTGCCCAGAAAAGGGAGGCAATCATCCTACACTATATGGATGATGTGCTTGTGTGCGCTTCTGATGACATAATACTCCAAAACACACTTGACCTAGTGGTTAAAGTTCTAACCTCTGCTGGATTCCAACTGCAGGAAGACAAGGTTCAGAGGATGCCGCCTTGGGAGTACCTGCGCTTGGAGATCATTGCGCGGACTGTTGTGTCGCAGAAATTGGAAATCAAGAGTGATCCCAAAACCCTAGCAGATCTCCATTCCTTGTGTGGGTCTTTGAACTGAGTCAGGCCTTGGCTGGGCCTCACCAACGAGGACCTAGATCCCCCTCCTCAATTTATTGAAAGGGGAGAGAGAGCTAGCTTCTCCCAGGGTTCTGACCCCAGAGGCAAAAACCGCTATCCAAAAAGTGCAGAAGGCTTTGGCAGAGAGGCAGGCTCATCGTTATCAGCCTGAGCTGCCTTTCAAATTCATTGTTTTGAGAAAGTTACTACACTTACACGGGTTGATATTCCAATGGATCAAAGGGCAGAAGGATTCACTCTTAATCATAGAGTGGGTTTTCCTCTCCCATCAGCGATCTAAAATCATCACAGCCACAAGAGCTGATAACTCAGCTGATCCAGAAGGCCAGGGTAAGTTTGCGTGAGCTGGCTGGTTGTGACTTTCAGTGTATTCACCTCCCAGTCAAACTTTCTAAGGAGGGAAGGAACTCTCCTGAGAGGTTGACAAAAGAGATGTTTGAGCACCTGCTCCAGAGCAATGCCAGCCTCCAGCTATCTCTGGACAGCTACAGTGGACAGGTAGCAGTCCACGCCCCGTCACACAAGCTGTTTAACGAGGAATTCCACCTCATTGCTCCTGAGAAAAGGAGTCATAGGCCACTCAAGGCACTTACAGTGTTCACTGACGCGTCCAGGGCATCCCACAAGTCGGTGATGACTTGGAGAAATCCCCAGACTCAGCATTGGGAAGCTGATGTTGAGTTTGTGGAGGGATCGCCCCAGGGTGCTGAACTGGCTGCAGTTGTGAGAGACTTTGAGAAGTTCTCGCAGCCAATTATTTTGGTCACCAATTCAGCCTACGTGGCGGGAGTAGTGTCCAGGGCGGAGCAGACAGTTCTCAAAGACATCAAGAACGAGCATCTCTTCAGGTTGCTCTCAAAACTAATTTATTTAGTTTCACAGCGGGAGCATCCATTCTATGTGATGCACATGAAGTCACATACCGATTTGCCAGGTGAAATTGCAGAAGGTAATTGTAAAGCAGATTCCCTTGCTGCCCCAGCAGAAATGGCACGCCTTCCGGACGCCTTCCATCAGGCAAGGCTAAGTCATCAGCAATACCATCAGAATGTGCCAGGTCTGATCTGTCAGTTCCAACTAACACCAAGTCAGGCTCAAGCCATTGTGGCCACCTGTCCCAATTGCCAGCTCCAGGCCGTGCCATCACTGGGTGTTGGGGTTTACCCCTGAGGCGTTGGAAGCTACGAAGTGTGGCAGACAGACATCACACACATTCCCAGTTTTAGTCGCCTGAAATATGTGCATGTCAGCATAGACACATATTCAGGTGTGGTTTATGCCTCTGCCCACGCAGGGGAAAGGGCTGTGCATGCCAAACAACACCTGGTGCAAGCCTTTTCAGTGTTGGGGATCCCTAGGAAGATTAAGACTGACAATGGCCCAGCGTACGCCTCCAAGGAATTCCTAGAGTTTGTCCAGCAGTGGGGGTGGAGCATAAGACAGGCATTCCCCACTCCCCCACAGGTCAAGCTGTGATTGCATGTGCCCACCATACGCTCAAACAAGTCCTAGCTAGGCAGAGCAGTTCAGCAGCGTGGATGACCCCACAACAAAAGCTCTGCAAAGCCCTGTTTACCATCAATTTTTTGAATTGTTCATTTGAAAACATGAGTCCTCCAGTAGTATGGCATTTCCTCAGTAACAATTGATTTAAGCTGTCACAGCGTCCACCAGTTCTCATTAAAGACCCAGAAACTTGGGAAACCAAGGGTCCTTATGAGCTCGTTACCTGGGGGCGTGGTTACGCATGTGTGTCCACCCCCACAGGTCCTCCATGGATATCCCAAAAGTGGGTAAAACCTTTCGTCCCCAAAAATCCAGCTCCAGCAGACGGGGATGAGAAGAAAGCAGCCGTTGCCTCAAAAAGAAGATGTCACCGGAAAGAGAAGGAAGAATCTTCCTAAGAGATTTAGCTACATTCCATCAGACCCCTGAACTTTAATGTGTTTTAAAAAATGTTTCTTTTTCCTTTTAGAGAAGAAAATCTACCTCCCACCAAACCTCACAATGAGCCCTGTTCGAGTTGTCATCCGATTCGCGCTGGGCAGTCTGACAGCTGCGTGGATCATTCCTCAGCCACGCCAGAACATCTGGGTGACCCTGGCATGGACACTCCAACAGGAAAATATATGCCTGTCTACTGCAGCAGCGAGAGACCCTATGTCTACCTGCCTGGTAGGGATTCCATTGCAAGCTGAAGAGTTTCCAGCCAAATTTGACACACCTATGCCTGACCCAGGTCCCAAATCACATCACATACAACCACACAATACCTGTCAGCAGCGGGCTGTAATGATCAAGAACCCCACAGAGAAGCAGCTGCCAAAGTTGCCCAGAGCAGCTCAGGAGCCTCAAGAGTTAGAGCTGTTGAGTTCCTCCCCAGCACCATACTGCGTACACTTTACCCCACTTTCCAACACTAAACCTTTTAATAACATACTGCAATACCGAGAGGAGTTGACTGCCAAAAGGTGGTGTAACATTTTAAGCCATGTCACAGCAGATAACTCATACCATTCCCATCCCAAAAACCTCCCTTAAAGGTTGGTTTTTAATTTGTGGGGACCAGGCATGGGCAGGAATCGCTTCTCAGCTTTTAGGAGGGCCATGTACCATCAGGCGGTTGTCCCTGTTGACACCCAACCAAACCATGACTGGCGAATGGACTCAAAAGAACAATTCGGTCAGCAAAATTCAAAAGAGAAGCATTGACAATTTGGACAGTTCGGGCATGTGGCGACAATAGCTTTTGCCTGATCTTTCGAAAGCTTGAACATTCTGATAAGGGCAGGCACATTTTGATGAAAAAATGCACGTGACAACTTTGCCTGAGCAAAGATGTTAGGGACATTAGCAGTCTCTACTGCCATGGCTAATGCATCCGCTTTCCTGTTACCTTCTACAACAAAACCTGGGAGGTCAGTGTGTGACTTCACATGCATTATATGGTAAGGTTGCTTTCTGTGGGAGACTAAGTCTGTTAATGTAGAAATCAATTGGTATAACTTTGGATTGGAAACCTCTTTGAGAAGAGCATGTTCTGCTCTCATAGCTATACCAGCAACATAAGCTGAATCTGTGACCAGATTAAAGGGTTTGTCTTTGAATTTCTTAAAGGCTCTGACAACAACTGCTAACTCTGCGATCTGTGGAGATCCCTCCACTATTTGGATGTCAGATTCCCATTTTTGGGTCTTAGAGTCTTTCCATGCCATTACAGACATGTGGGATGACCCTGAGCCATCTGTAAAGATGGTTAGAGCTTTGAGAGGTGTTTTACCTTGGACTAATTTTGGGGTCAGATGAAAGGTTACTTCACGATTAAGGAGTTTGTCTTTTGAGATACGAACTGAAATTTGGCCTGTATAGCTCTCTAGGGAAAACTGGAGGTTTTCATTGGTCTGCAGCAAATTCTCCAGGTCCCCAGTGGTCAGTGCCAAGTATATGCATGTGAACTCACA
This sequence comes from Molothrus aeneus, assembly GCF_037042795.1. NCBI lineage: Eukaryota > Metazoa > Chordata > Aves > Passeriformes > Icteridae > Molothrus > Molothrus aeneus. The sequence continues at coordinate 9,733,568 of NC_089679.1, read as the reverse complement.
CCCTGCAAGAGAGCGGAGGCAAGTTCTAGCCTTTTTTATTAGATGTGCCATGATTTCTTGGAAGATGGTAATTGTCTTTGTAGGTCGGTTGTTTGAAAAGATCGATTCCAGTATCAGTAAAGGGTCTTGAAGTTGTGTATCCCATTGGAAAAATCAGTCCATAGAACTGGGGTACTTTTTCCAGAATGACAAACTGGAAAGGCAGGCTGGGCTCAAAGCAATGGGCTTTGCATGAAGACAGGGCTTCTTGGACCTTGGTGATGGCATCTCATGCTTCAGTTGTGAGAGTGCATGGAGAGTCTAGGTCTTCATTGCCACAGAGAAGGTTGAACAGGGGAGTGAGGTTCTCTGTTGTAATTCCTAGCAGGGAACATACCCAGTTGATGGATCTGCACAGACTATGTAGGTCTCTCAGGGTTTTTGGGTCATCTCTGATGGCGAGCTGAGGGGGTATGATGGTCCTTTCCCAGATATGAAATCCAAGGTAACTCCATGGGTTGGTGTACTGTATTTTGTCCTCACGTTTTGCGGAGATAATCAAAACTCTACAACTTTTGTGAAAGTTGTAAAGCTGCTATGTTTACTACAGCGCTGGATGCATGTGGGAATTGTTCTCTTAAAATGACATGCATACTTCTGGAAACTTCAGGTCTCTTTTTATCTCCATCTCAAATACATATGCATACAATTTCACAATAGGTTCATACATACTCATTTTTACGAATTTTGCGTGACATTTGCCGCTAGTTCTTCTTTATCAGAAAGAATTTCTAGGTCAGGTTGACCTGCTCTCACAGCAGTCTCTGTCTCTATGACCTTCTGTCTCCCCCACCCTTGTCTTTGTCTTTCACTGAAGCAGTTTCTCTGAGCCTAGGCTTTTGCAGTCAGACTACACAGCAAGCTACATATTTAAAAATGTACATTCTACCTAAATCAAAATGCATTCCTACCTTGGAAAATTTCTACTCTGCCTCATTCCCCCCTTTCCTAAAAGGAAGAAGTAAATTCTTTTACTTCATGCAAATTCTTATGACAATAAGCGTACTTTAGTGCTTTACTATGTACGTTTGATAAGGAGGTCAACACAGCTACTTGCTGTAGTATTCTCTAATTCTAAATTAGCAATGTAATAGATAATCCTAAACTTATTCCAACTAATATTAACAAAACTACAATGGGATGACACAACTTATTAAAGATTCCATTTGCAGTTGGTGACTACCTAAAGATCACATCTCACTAGTGATGATCTGCATTTTGTTTTATTGTTTGCAGAATTCTGTTTTGTTTTTTTTTTATCATCTTGGACAGTCCTCTCTGCTTTCTTGGGTTTTTCTTCAAGATCTTTAGTAGGTCTTGGTGCTTAATTAATTGTTTTACTAATGTAAGGTCTATTCTAATAGGAGTAAGTAATAGTCTTTGATACATTGTGTAATTGGTTTTAATCAACTGGTGGGATGTCACTGGGGCTAAGTACAAAAAATTACACTCGATAATCTTAACAAATTACAAATACAAAAATTAGAATGATTTCTGCTAGACAAAATAACATCATTGTTATCAATTTTTACAGCAGCACAAGCAGTTCTCAGGCACACACAACCTTTACTAGTATATACGAGCACAGTTTTCTGATTAGTGATTGGATGAATTTTGAAGTAGCAAATAGTCTGTTCAGTGTCTAGACACACATCCTGGGCATTAATAGTATTGCTTTTACAAATGAATCTCATCTGTTCCTTAGTAATGCAGGATTCTAAGCTTACTGTTTGCTACTTTTCATTCACTTTTCATGCTTACGCTCTATGTTCTAAAGGGTAGAGCACTGTCTTCTCTCTAATATCTTAGTTAGATTTTTTTCTTATTCTGCTCTTGAGGTATACTTATCTTTGTAACTACATTGTCTAGCTCTTAGAGGATGTTCTTTGAAAAGAGGAGTAGGCTGGTTGGATTTTTGAGATGTTGATTTACATTAGCAAATCGACACGTTTGAGAGACTATTTTGGATTGAACAACAGTTGTTGTTCACCCACATTCTTCACTATGTAAGGGCTTATTTCATACACTTTAGGTTCAAGTTTGGGTTGGGTCTGAACTATTTGATTACTAGTGTGGGTTGTATAAGGTCTTGCTGCTGTAAAAAGTGCAGTATCTATTTTAAATTTAAATAAGAGCTTGATAGCATCTCGAGCTTAAAGGCAGGTCACTTCTACAGGCTGTATCAAGGTGAAATTACACTAACAGTCTGATTCACTTAGGCTATCACAAATTTCTTGGTGCCTGTATACAGGAGAGATTGGGACACTAATTGCATCTGGTCTCTCATAAGCCATCCTATTGACAACTTAGCACTTTACTTCAATTTCTTCTCTCTTGATCTTTTGAAGTGTCTACAGTTCTCATTCTTGCTACTCCTGCTCTTCATATACTTGATCTTCATGAATTACTACAGTGGATAGGTTTAGATCTTTTATCTCAGAAAGTTCTCTCATAGATCTAGTATACTGCTTAAAAGCCTAGGACCAAGGCCATTCAGCATCACTTTGAATAGAGGTACTCTCTAATCCTAAGACTCTAGTTATAATTATATACAAAACAATTCTGTAAATGAAATGACAAGCTACCTCTATGTTGTTGTTCTATTTCTAGAGTCCCATACAGTTGTTATCGGATTTCTAAAGTCCCATACCTCCTCAGTGCGTTCTTATAGCTGCAGACCTTCACAGCACAGACTCCTTCTTCTGCATATTGTTCTTTCTCAGTTTAGGACTCCTTCAAGGCTCTCCCTGACTGCCTAACCCGCCCCCTTTTATCCCAGTTATCTTTATTAGTCACAGCTGCAGCCCATCAAGGACAACTGGGACCTCCTGGGGCAAAGCCTATATACAGATATTCAAGTATAATACCTCTATTTTGCTAGGACTCGAAGGCTACCTCTACTGTATTTCCCCATTTTCTTTTACTTGTTAACAGTTGTACAGATATTCAAGTACAATACTTCTATTTTGCTAGGACTCAAAGGCCACCTCTACTATACTTCTGGATGCAATATACTCGTTTTGTCTGAGTAAGTTTTAGTCTCAGTTCATTGTCTCCTGATGTCACTCTCTAAGGGGCTTTTGGAGCCTTCTTCACTTGAGAGTGATGGATCCAGGCATTCTGCTCCTTGATCTTGATTGTGGTGAAGGTGGTGAGAAGCACTTGCAGTGGTCCCTCTCACTGTGGTTCTAAAGTCTTTTCTGCAAGAGGCTTAATATGTGCATAATCTCTAGACTGTATATTATGTACTGGTCTATCTAGCTCTCTGCTCTGAGTTCTAGCTACATGTTTCTCAATTTCTCTGAGCTGTTTGCTTAAAGCCACCATGTAGGTGGCCAGTGTTACCTCCTCAATGTGGGTGGACATTCTCTTTTGTATTCCATATGGTCTTCCATAAAGCATTTCAAAGGGACTCAGCTTTTCTTTAGCCTGAGGTTTAGTTTGAATTTGCAATAGTGTCAGTGGAAGAGCTTGGGGCCAGGGGAGATTAACTACTTGCCCCAGTCTTACAATTTGCTGCTTAATCAAATGATGTATTTTCTGTACTTGGCTGCTTGATTGGGGGCAGTATGGAGTGTGAAGTTCCCAATCTATGCCCAGGTGGCTACTAATCTGTTACACTATTTTGGAAATGAAATGTGATCTTCTATCTGAGGATATTGTGGCTGGGACTCTGAAGCATGGTATTATTCTTGTAATAATACTCTGGTCACTTCTCGAGCTTTGACAGTTCTGGTGGGGCATGCTTCTGGCCACCCTGAAAATGTATCTGTTAATACTAATAAATACTGATACCCCCCCTTTCTTTGGGAGTTCTGAAAAGTCAATTTGCCACTGCTGTCTAGGCCTATGGTCTCTCTTAGTCTGACTGAGTTTCAGCCTGGGGGTATTTTTGGGGTTAGTCTGGAGGCAAGGATTACACTGTCGGTTTACCTGAGTAATAGTGGCATATAAATTCTTGGCAACGATTCTTTCAATCAGATATGTGTTCTAGAAAGCCTGTGGAAAATACTACTTAAAAGTCAACACTTCATTTCGATGCACTCTATCACTGGCAGCTTTGGTCATTCTGGGAAAGGAGCCACACATTATAAAAGCTTTTAAGTAGTTAGGCCCCAGTGTGTTTTTTAGTGTTCTTCCTTCACTAGTGACTACAAAAATGGGAAGGGATTACTAGCTCCCTTTCAATGGTAGCCTACTCTTTGTGGTTGCATGTCTTTTTTGATTAGTATTATTATATTCTGGCTTACTTTTGAGGAAAATCTGTCCATAATTACCTCACTTTTTGCTGCTTTCTTTGCCTCTCTATCTGCCAGCTCATTTTTTTCTTCTAATTCTGAGCTCACTCTCTGGTGTGCCTTAATATGCTTTTTCAGGCAGCTGAACTGCTTCTAGCAGCTGGATTGTCTCTTCTTTCTTTGTGAGGTTAGCAGTCTCTTCTCCTTCCAGATGGCTCTATGTGCATGCATGACTCTGAATGCATACTTCGAGTCTGTAAAGATGTTTATTCTCTTTTCTTTTTGCTATTTCTAAGGCATGGGTTAATGCAATTATCTCGGCCTTATGTGCAGAGGTACTTGTTGGTAAGGGTCTAGACTCTATTACCTCTCTGCAGGTAGTCACTGTGTACTTAGCATGTCGCTTTCTACTGGCAACATAGCTACTCTCGTCAGTGAACTAGGTCTTTGCATCGTCTAAAGGAGTGTCCTTCAAGTCTGGGTGGCTGGAGTAGGTAGCTTCAATGGTTTCTAGGCAATCATGGTGTACTGCTTCTCTTTGATTCTACTGAAAAAAGAAGCTGCGTTGACAATATTAGTCACTACTATCTCTACATCATCTTGCTCTACCATGATGGCCTGGTATTTCAGGAACTTCTGTGGTGAGAACCAGTGGCTGCCCTTTGCTGCCAGTACTGCGGACACTGTGTGGGACACTAGCACAGTCATTATTTGTCTCAGGGTAAACTTGCGTGCCTCTTGAATATTCAGCACGACTGCTGCTACAGCTCTGAGGCAACCTGGCCATCTTTTGGCTGTTGCATCTAGTTGCTTGGAGAAGTAAGCAACTGCCTTCTGGTATGGACCTAAGTCTTGAGCTAGTATTCTCAGGGCAATTCTTTGTAAAAAGAATGGTTTCCTTACGTCTGGAAGTCCTAAAGCTAGACCTGACACGAGGGCACTCTTTAGCTGGTGAAAGGCTCGTGTGGCTTCTTTTGTCTACTGGAGATCTCTGTTTCTATTGGCAATAAGAGCATAGAGGGGTCTGACGAGCAGTCCATAATTATAAACCCACAGCTGGCACTATCTTGCTATGCCTAAGAAGGTTTGGAGTTATTTTGTTGTCTGGGGTTTTGGGGTTTGGCATATGGCTTCCTTGTGAGCTTGCCCCAAAGTCCGTTGCTTAGCACTCACCTCGTACTTTAGGTAGATTACTTTCTGTTTCACTACCTGTGCCTTTTTCTTTGATATTCTGTATCCTTGGAGTCTTAGGAAATTTGAAAGGCTTACTGTCTAGGCCACACATGCTTCTCTCGTCTGAGTGGCTACTAGAAAATCATCTATGTACTGCAACAGCCTCCCTTCTTCTTGTGGAGCTTCCCAGGACTCTGGATCTTTGCAAGTTGTTCTCCAATTGGAGTGGGGGAATTTTTGAAGCCTTCAGGCACATGGACCATGTGAGCTGTGTTTTGCACTGCTTCTAGGGCTTTCTCATTCGAATGCAAAAATTTTCTAGCTGGCTTTGTGGATAGGGAGGCAAAAGAAGGCATCTTTCAGGTCTAAAACAGTAAACCAGGTTAGCTCAGGTGTTGAGCAAGTTAGTAAAGTATATGGATTTGCTACCACAGTGTATAAATTCTTTGTTATCTTATTGACAGCTCTTAATCTAGTACTATCAATTATTGGGCTGATTTCTTCTCTATCTCTTTTTGAGGGGGTACTGCTTAATTCTCACTGGTTGTGTTCTTTCTTTAAGCTTGATTACTATGGGGGGGCATTTTTCACCCTCCCTGGTACAGCAGAGGTGTATACTCTTGAGAATACTTATTTACTTATTCTAATATCTCTTTACTAATGTCCTTCTTAATTTCAATGGCTGTTAATGTTAAGCCTAACATCTTTATATCATTTGCCTTCAGAGTAACTTCCCTATTTGAGAATGTTTAGTTGTCTCGGTCTCTCTGCGAGCCTCTCAGGAACCCTGGGCCAGTCCCAAGTTGGCAGACACCGGGGGGGCAGCCCCAACACGGCCGACAGCGGGGGACACTCTCTGTGCTCCGAGGGTACTGAGGGCACCTGGGCTGGCCGCCTTTGCAGCACAAGAGACACCAGAGACATCGGTAGAAGAGAAAGGGCCGACTCTTAGCAGGGGTTAATCCAAGGTTTTATTAGGATCCCAAAGGAGCTCCTGCACCTCAGGGGGCCTCCTGCCGAGAGCCCCGGGAGATGTGCCAAGGTCACATTTAAAGGGAGGTGGAAACCGAAAGCAGATAACGTTTTACCAACTAATAAGTAACTCTAAGGGATGGGTACTGGGGGATAGACATATAGGACAGCGTATGGGGCAAGGCTTGAGGGGCTGACCCCTGGCCTCTGGCTAATCACTCGACGACTTGGACCGAAACTTCTGGATGGAGGGATGGGATGCTGAGTGATTGACAGAGAGCCAGGGTGGGGGTTTGGGGATGATCTCATCCCGGGAGAGGAATTACACAGGTAAAGGGAGGGGGGTGCAGTCTGGGATAAACCATTTGGGAAAAATATGGGAATACAAAACAAAACTACTTCAAAGTATTACAAAGTATAAAAACGCACTGCAACATTTAGTGAATTGGGCATATACAAAAGCTTCTAAGTACACATGTTACTTTAAAGGTTTGCAAAAGTATGTCTTCTCAGACTGGCCAGTTGTTCTCCACACTACAACATAAACATTCTCTACAGGTACTAAAGCTTTATTTAAAACTGAATATATGGCCCTTGTATCAACTAAAATTCCACCCTTTTCTTTCTTCTGATCTCACTCACTCTCGCAGAGGGGTCTGTTACCTCCTAGTTCTGGATGAAATTAGACTGCCAGGAGGGGGATGGGTGCGAATGGGTATACCTTTGAATCTTGAGTCCTTTTCCCTTTTGGGGAGGTCATTTTTATCTTTCCTCCCTTACCTTAGGAGAAGCCTTTAACAAATCATATATACTCATTTTGTGAATTGTAATCGCTTTGCGTTTCAGCATGATAATCTTTGTCTGACTTCATACATTGCTATCTTATGCTGCAAGCTGAACAACACGTTTGATTTGCCTTCTCTTTGTTTTGTTTTTTCTTTTTTTTTTTTCAAGAGCTACACCAGTAGGTCAGAGGGAGCTCTGAACTCACAGTTACTCTCTATTCTGGGTGATTTCTTAAAGCAAAAAAAACCACATCAGCATATGGGACCTTATCTCATTTACCTTCCCATTTTAAAACAGCATTAACTGCAATAAGTTATTATAAATCTTTTTATTTTCTGAGCCACTTCTACCGGCAGCCTTGTCTCAGTGAGCCCCTCCCAAAAGGGGCTAGTTCAGGAACCTCTTTGCTCTGGTTAGTTCTCATTATCTCTTTCTCCTTATGCTATCTTGTTTCTACTCAAGCTTCATAGTGTCTTTTCTCAGTTTTTCCTCACACACAGATCTCCAGGTGGCAGGTATCAGATGTGATTCTCCACACATAAGCTTTAAGATCTCAGGTTCTGAATTGGCTTGATCAGGAACTTTTAATTTACACTTAAGACACAGAACAGCAATACTAGTGCCTCTCACAAACTCTGCATTGCACATAAGGTGCCAGCTTCTCAATGCACCAAAAACTCCCAGGAATTGCCTGCAGGCTATCCTGTTTATCACTTTGGTGTTTATCACTTAACCTCTATGGCAGGTTGTTCTCAGTCTAAACTTACTATATTACCCACTGAAGTCTTATAAACTCATTCATCTCTTCTATCTAAACTCTGTTTTACAAAATCTCAGTCTTTTCCAGTTCTCTTCTTGCACAGTCTAATTAAAGCATTGTTTCTACTGACACTCACTTTACTGCCTTGCAAAAGGCTGTGCTTGTTACAGCAAAAACTCTGATATGCCTACAAACACAGACACACACGCACTCTCTTCCTTTATCTCAAACTCACTGGAGTCAGGGCTTGAATTGCTGTGGCGGGGGAATTCTTGGAATTCTTTGCATTCGCTTTACCACAGTTAAACATAAATCACTATACCATAGTTCTTTTGTGCAGAATGCTACACTTGTTGCAAACAAGATCCTAAAATCTCCACAAACACCACTATACAATCCAAGAATCAAATTACTACAATGCGGGGGAAGAACCACACAAAATCACTGGGAAAGGGCATATCTCTCAAAGTGCCTACTCTTCTCAACACAACACAGCATACAATAATTCAGCATTTACTCACATCAGCTTTCTCTGGACACAATCAAAATAACAGCACACAGTAAAGTTCCAGACATCAAGTCTAAACTACCAGGGCAAAGGAACTCTTTGAGCTCGTACTCATGGTTAAAATGTGCCAAATCTACACAAATTACTACATTTAAACACAATAAATATCCTCACCGACGTTTCTCCACTTGTTCTACTTCTCCGCAGGGCACTCCTTGCACTCACAGCTTGCCTCAGCTGGCACTTCAAGCTTCACCCAGCTGCTTTAAACATAGGTAGAACTTACCCCCTGCGCCATGGGTGAACTCGCTTGTTCGCTCTCTCTTTCATATGCCACACACTTGCACGATGACAAACACATTAACATTAGCCACACAATGCATTAACCATAAATGATACAGTGTCCGGACACTACACACACAGGTTTACTCAACCCATCCCCAGGGTCGCTGGCGGTCTGCTCTATCAGACAGTGAACCCCCGTCTCTAGTCCCAGCTGCTCTATCAGCCGCAAGCACAGGCTGAGAGCACTCAGACGTCTCTGAGTGACTTATTCAGCCGTCCTATCTCTCTTTTCTCCTTGGGGCCCTTTGATATACATACCGTATCTTCCGCACACCAGCAGGTCTTTGTCTGTCTCCACAGGAGGCAAGCTGAGACCAGCAGAGCTCCTCTGGGAAAATCCCGGGGCGCGCCTTGGAGGTCTGTCTATCCCCTCTTCCCCTGCAGGGACAGAGATGGTCCTGCCATGGTCGCCAGAATGTTTTGTGGAGATAATCAAAACTCTACAACTTTTGTGAAAGTTGTAAAGCTGCTATGTTTATTACAGCGCTGGATGCATGTGGAAATTGTTCTCTTAAAATGACATGCGTACCTCTGGGAACATCAGGTCTCTTTTTATCTCCCTCTCAAATACATATGCATGCAATTTCACAATAGGTTCATACATATTCATTTTTACGAATTTTGCGTGACATTTGCCGCTAGTTCTTCTTTATCAGAAAGAATTTCTAGGTCAGGTTGACCTGCTCTCACAGCAGTCTCTGTCTCTCTCTATCACCCTCTGTCTCCCCCCCCCCCCCTTGTCTTTGTCTTTCACTGAAGCAGTTTCTCTGAGCCTAGGCTTTTGCAGTCAGACTACACAGCAAGCTACATATTTAAAAATGTACATTCTACCTAAATCAAAATGTATTCCTACCTTGGAAAATTTCTACTCTGCCTCACTCACGGATCTCGAATCCTGCCTTTTCTATGATTAGATGTTTTTTTAACTGCTTTGTCTAAGTAAGCTTTATCTGATGCAGAAACCAGGGTATCATCCATATAGTGGTGGATGATTGCATCTGGAAATAAGTTCCGAACAGGAGACAGGATGTGAGCAACGTAGCACTGGCATATAGTGGGACTGTTCTTAAGTCCTTGGGGAAGAAAACACCAATGATATCTTTTGAGTGGAGCCTCTCTGGTAAGAGAGAGAATGGAGAAAGCAAACCATGGAGCGTCCTGGGGGTGCAGTGGAATGCTGAAGAAACAGTATTTAATATCTATGATGGCAAGCGTCCAGTCTCTAGGCAGCATCGATGCGGAGGGCAAGCCAGGCTGGAGGGGGCCCATGTCCTCGATGACCTCACTGATTTTGCGACGGTCGTGGAGGAGCCTCCACCTGTCCGTTCCAGTCTTTTGCAGTATGAAGACTGGAGAGTTCCAAGGGCTGGTGGTCTAGACAATGTGGTCTTCAGCAAGTTCTTCTTCCACGAGGTCTTTACTATAGAGAGGGGCCACTGTTTGATCCAGATCGGGTCATGGCATTTCCAGGAGGGACGAGGGGTATCTGGCAGTGCACGCTCCTCAGTGGCCCCAATTAGAAATCCTGACAGGGAATACGTAGTGAAGCCCCCCATTGTGATAGAATGTCCCTGCCCCAAAGGGTGATGGGGGCCCTTACCACAAATGGGCGGATGGTTGCCAACTTGCCTTCAGGCCCTTCAACGAGGATGTTGTTCTTGCTTCACATGGATACTGTAGCTCCACCAATCCCTGAAATCATGTGCTGGCCATTCTGAGCGAGCGATGATGGTCACATCAGCACTGGTGTCCAGCATCCTCGATAGGTGGATCTTGTCTCTGCAGGTAAGACCACACTCGATGGTAGGCTTGCTTGGTCCCACAACTCGTGCCCACAATGCTGTAGGGTTGAGAGGAAGCTGTTTCCTGTGATTCTTTGGGAGTAGAAAGGCCTGTGCGATTGGAGTTCTTTTTGAAAGGAAAAATGGAAAGTCCGTGCAGCACAGCTGGACAGAGATTTCTTGTCCCGAGTGCACTGTTTGTACTTCCGGAACAACAAAGATTTCCTTTGGGCTATGGAGAGTATCACTTATAATTAAGATGCCAAAAGGACCACCTTTTGGCCCATGTTTGCCTGTAGGAACACAATAAACATTCTCATTATTAAAGTCAATGGACAGAGCAGTTACCCGCTGATGCCGGGTTCCCATCTGTATCGCTCCGTGTGTTGGATCCTCCTCATGTGGTCCAGAATCTCCTGGAATGCTGCGTGGCTGGGTCTGGACGGCTTTTGTTCTGTTGTCTTGGTGCAGGGCTCCACCGTGCTCCGCTGACCGTTTCCCAAATGCTGCTGGGAGCGCTGCTGATTCTGGGGTCTTGGGTAGCTGTTACAGGGGTTTCGGGTGGGTGACCTGTCTGGACAGTCCTTTATAAAATTTCCAAAGTCTCCACAGTGAAAGCAGTGGGCCTGGTCTTTAGAAGCCATTACTGCTTATGCACCAGAAACTCCTTCAGCAATACCCTTAGCAACTGCTTGGGACACTGTGTTTCAGTGGACAAATGACGTGTAAAGCTTTCCAGCTTTTGCTCTGTGGTGGGTTCTGTATCCAAGGGTAGGGCCCTCAGAATTGTTTTACATTGTTCGTTGAATTACTCATGGCAAGCTTGCATAACAGTTCTTTTCTTGCCTCTGTGCTCTCTATCTGTTTTTCCAGAGCATCTTTAATTCTGTCCACAAATTTAATAAAGCTTTCATCTACTCCTTGTTTAATATTAGAAAAGTGTTGGGTAGGGATAGAGTCAACTGGGGTAAGAAGTAATGAGGTTTTTGCTGCAAGAGCCACATCCTGTAGTGCTGCCTTAGGTAAGGTGCTAGCTTGGTCAGAGGGTTTTTGTAAATCCCCTTCCCCAGACAGCTGTTCAACCGTAAAATCTGGCCTATCAGCATCTGTAGCGTATGTGTCTGATAATGTTTTTAATTGTCTTTTCCAATGCCTTTCCCATAACATATATTCTGCTGGGGAAAGGAGGCAGGGGGCAATATTTTTAATATCGTGGGGTACTAAAACCTGTGCTGAGAAGATAGCTTCTAGGAAATTGCTAAAAATATGTGAACTTCGGCCATGTTCTTTGGCTATATTTCTTAGTTGTATAGGTTCTTTATTTGTGTTAGGTTTCCATGTCTTTCTAGTAGTGGCCCCACCTCTTTTTCCCTTTTTATAATCTACTCAGAAGGTATTTATTTTCTGAGCCATTTCCCAATCCCCTGCCTGTGTTGCTTCCATTTTGATTAGAGCCCATGGATCAATGTCCTCTGTATCAGAATCAGAGTCACTGTCACTGCTGTCCTCAGAGGAGAAGTGAGAGCAAGCAGGCAGTGTCCTATGCTTTTTATGGCGCGTTGGAGCAAGATTTTGCAGGGGTGTAGGGGGCTGAAGGGAATGTGAAGTGGCACATGGCAGGGCTTGGCTAGAGGGAGGCAGCAGTGGTGCTGGAATGGCAGCGCCACCGGTGGCACAGCATGCACAGGATTGGGGCGCGTGGGGAAGTTGGGTGGTACCATGGGGGGTCTTGGAGGTTGCATTCGGGTGACATTGAGGGTGGGTATGTGGCTGGAAAGTGTGGGGATGGGGCAAGGGAGAAACGGGGGAGAGGAGGCAGTGTGATTGGCTGGGGCTGCCACGGGTACAGTGTGGTGTACTGGGGCTGCGGTGGGCAGGCAGGGAGACCTCCTGCTGTGGTAGGGATGCTAGTGGGGGTAGGGAGACACGCGAGGGTGGGGGGGGGCAGCAGCGGGGGTGGTAGCTGGGATTGAGGGACCAGCAGAGGGGGTGGGAGGGACCGCGGCAGGAGTAGGGGGGGCCGCGGCACGGGTAGAGGAAGTGGCAGGAGGGGTGGGAGGGGTCGACCCGACGGAAACAGGCGCAGTTACACTTGCAAATAACACAGGGGAAGGGCGCTCGCAGGATACCGTGGGTTGCTCAACCAGTGGAATGGAATTTGTGCTTGCCGCGTTCGAGGGAGAGGGTGAGGGATAGGCAGACCCCGCGGGCGCGAAGTTTGTGTTTCCCATCTCAGGGAGAGGGGTTGGGGGTGGGACAGCGCCAGAGGCAGCATTAGGACTGAAGGAAACCGGAGGACTGAACTCCAGCGCTGAGGGGAAGACTGTTATCAGCGTGATTAGCATTTGAAGGGAGGCTGTCTGGTGAGAGAGATAAGGTTTCCATGCCTTTCTCAGAGGGAGTTTGCACAGGACTTAAGCTTTTTTTTGTTAGTTTTTTCCACGGCTTTGGTTATAATGTGGAATATAGAGATAAACCGAGTTACAGAAAAATCTTGATTAGCTTGGAGGGTATATATCCTGGTCCCAACTGTGTCCCAAAAAGAGTCTAAAGTGATAGTGTGTGTGTTAGTATCTGGAAACTGGCAAAGAATCCATTTTATAAATTTTTTCAGATTAGTTTTTGAAAGATTACCTTTAGAGAAAAAAAAAGTTGTTAGAAGATAGGATTTCTAGGATTAGTAAATATAAGTCTCTCTTGTTCTGGGATCGTTTTAATGTACTAAGTTTCGATCCCATATTTCCCGTCCCCTGCCAGCAGACAAAAAGGAGGGAAAAAAAAAAAAATAAAAAAATAACCAAAAAGGACCCAAGAAAAAATGCGCGCAATAAGGCTGTTTTAAAACTTACAGTTCTTCAGCTAGATGTGAGTTAAGGGTCTGCTGGAGGTGGTCTGCGTTGTCAGTCTCCTCAAACACTCGTCCAGATGTCAGCTGTGAGGGTCGACTGACAGCCCTTCAGAGAAGTCCTGCTATAACAGAGGGCTTTTCTTCAGGGGGTCTTGGCAGGCAAAGGCAGTAACAATTTCAAGGAGAAATGCTGCTCCAGAGTTCTTTTCGGTTCGGTGTACCGAGTAATGCGGCATCCGCTGGGTTTCAAGGTATCCCCGGTGAGCTGCAACGGGTCCGGATAGCGCAGTTCTGCTCAGCACAGCCTGTCTGGGCTCCCAAACAGCTCCCAGCCGCAGGCCACCTTAGCAAGCTTAGGTGATATCAGCTGTAGTGATTATCACCTCATTTGTGATTTCAGCTATTTGCTTGCTCGGTGCTGTAGGCAGACACAGGGAGAGAGAGAAGCAGCACTCTGTGAGGTTCCACAGGGATATCTTTATTGAAGTCTTCTGCGAAGATTCTCAGGGACAGCTCTTCTGCAGAGCTGGGCAAAAGTAGCTCTTTATATAGGGAACAGAGGTTTTAGGAATTGTCCAATAGTAAGGGCCAAAGGAAAGTGACCTATAGTCTTACAGAGAGATAAGCAAGGGTCTGAAGGCAGGGAGATGGGGTTCTAAGGTCCAGTCATCATGACTAGGCATTTCCTATCTTAGGCTCCTGACTGCCAGGGTGGCCTTGCAGGCTCTGTGCCTGCTACACTTCAGAACACTTCTTCTCCCTCCACAACCATTTCTTTTTCATTGACAATGTAAAGAAACAAAACCTAAAATTTCAGTCAGTTTACCACCTCTAGAATAGTCTTTCTTCAGTTCTCTTGTTAATGTTATGGAAACTTCACCACAAGAAAAAAAAAACAATACTCTCGTGGCTCTCATATTTGTCACAAATAGCAGCTGCCCCGGGAAATCTGCAATTGTGAAGTGCCTCCCATTTTCCACAAGCTTTTCCCACAGCTGTGTTTATGGGCCATGTCAACTTATGGGGTAGTGTTTTAAAGATGAGCTGTTCAAAGGCAAAGGTTCTCATTATCTATCTCTAAAATCATCTTCATCTCTGGGAACAGAGTTCTTCTTCTCTTCCTGGGGGCACAGGATCATTCTTCTCTCCTTCTCTGTTCAAACTTTTCATGGGATCACAGCTACTTTAACATCTGCTTACTTTAGCATGGAGGCCTTTGCTCAATATCAATTTGAACCCTTCATGTCCCCATAGTTTCATGCATTTTAGGGAAAAAGAGTCTTTTTCTCCATAGCTTATGAGAGGATTTCAGCCACAAGATTAAGGCATCTCCTCACCCCTTCCATCTGGGACTTGACTTCACTGACCTTGATGTCTTCATGTTGTTCCTTTACATGCTTGCATCCTGTTCCTTTCTCTCACTTGAGGGACAATTGAAGCATTGAAAGGGTTAACATCTCACCTGGGGCCTGCAAATGGTCGCTTGGTGCTTTCGGAGGGAACTGTGGCAGGGGCTGTGTCAGGATCAGCTGCATGGCTGGTCTTTGGTTTTTGCTGCATCCCATTCCAGCCACAGGGCCACTCTGCACAGGTGCAGGGCTGCCTCTGGTCTCAGCTGCGCTGGGGGGTGGGGATCTGAGGACAAGATTTTAACAGCTGTGGCCTAGCTCTGCTTCGGCTAGGGCTCCACAGCCTCCCCTGCCTTCCTGTCTGGCAGCTGCTGGGGGCCTGGCCAGGGCTCGGTGAGTCCCCCCAGACCCCCAGAAAGGGGCCCAGCCCCACAGCAGAGCCTGCCCAGACTGGCCTGGGATGGGGGCTGGCCGGGCTTCCCAGGCCTGGGCAGGATGGGGCCCAGTGGGCTCCCCGTAAAGAGGCTTTTAATGTGTTTTTTTTCACAGGGGCACGTCCAGCTTTCTAGTGGCTGGAAGCTTTACATCACTTCCCCAAATGTCTCATGAAATAAACAGGGCAGGAGACTTTTTCTCCTTTTAATGCCTTTATTAAAAGTGATCAGCTCAAGATTGGGAAGCCCGATGGATCTCCATCATCTCTCCCTGGGTGACTCGGAGGAGGAGGATTGTGCAGCTTTGTCCACTAGGGGCAAAGCTGGGGGTCCTGTCCTCACGGGAGCAGTGGGTGTAACTCCGTGTTTCACAACTTTCAAGTGGCTCCCGGCTTGGGGTCTTCGTTCCAGATGAGGTCTTTGCTCAGGGTGAGGGGCAACAAAGGTTCTCAGCATCTCTGCAGGCTCAGCACTCTGTTCCTCACGTCCAGACATCACTCTAATCTCCTAATTCTGTATTGGCTCGTTGTTTTTGGGGTCTTTTTGGTAAGTTTGATGATGTTCTTTCCCATGGCATGCTGGTCTCGAAGCTGTTTTGCATCTTCTCTGATGCTCCCCCCCCCCCCCCCATGTCCCCTCCACCCACCGTCTGGGGACAAGAGCCATTAACTTAGCCCCAGGCAGGGCCTTAATGATACAAAAGGAGCAATTAGCTACAACGACCAGTGATTGCAATAACAAACAGGTAGAACTCCACCTTGGCAACAACTAGTCCAACTGGTTTTGCAACTCTTTTTCTTCCCAAAAAATTTTGCAGATTTTTTATTTATAACATCTCCCATGCAAAACCATGACACCCACACTGCAGCAGTTTGGGGAGGACTGTTGCCTGTGGGAAGGACTCATGTTGCAGCAGTCTGAAGAGAACTGTTGCTTGTGAGATGGACTTGAGGCGAGTAGTGGATTTGTCTTTAGAAACAAGCTGTGGGTCTGCTGGTAGATAAAACTAGCACTGGGAGATAAAAGAAACAATGGGAAGGATTCCACTGATTGATGAATGGAAAAAGATATTTGCTTTTACAAATAAACTGTAGGTTTGCTGATAAATGAAATTAGACATTGCAAGATGAAAGAAACAATGGGGAAGAAAAACCCCTAAATTCTGTAAGAATTAAAAATTAAAAGGGAGGGTTATACATCAGAGGGAAATCTTCAGTAAAAGGCATATCGGGAAGTCTGTACCTCTCAAGTACGTCAGTCAATGGGGAAAGAGAGAAGGGAAATGCAGCCAGGAAATTAGGATAAAAAGGAGACTGCGTCCTCCAAAAATTTGAGAAATCCCAGGGGAATGCCCCATGGCCTCTCCCTTTATTCAAATAAAGTAAAAGGACTCCTCTGTTTCCTTTTTGGACATAAACCTCTCATGTTTGTGGATCAATTTTCCTGAGAACTGCGGGCTCATCCGGGAACTTTCCTCCCCCCAGGGTGGTGGGCAGTGAGCGGAACTGAAGGCGTGCCTCACCCAGTTTGGGTGACCAGCTCCCCTTGGTGGCAGCCGGCTCCAGGGGATCAGTTGGGTTCCTGAGACTGTCCAGGAGACAAACGAGTGGCAGACCAGGGGGTGTCTGTGAAGCGTCCACAGGGAAGGACCACTGAAAAACTCACTGGTGAGTAAAATGGGATCTTTGGGGAGCAAACCTGGGAGGCCACCCATGGAGGGTAGTGTGGCCGCATTTCTCTTCACAGAGAAAAGCAAGGCACAACTTCCCAAGGATATTTTCTGGGAATTGCAGCAAGAAACATCAGAGAAAGAACAATTCTTATCTCATTTGCTGCAGCTGTGTTTGTGCAAAATTAGAATGCAATTTGGAGATTGTTTACCCAAAGTGATGGTGTTTGGTTTCCTTGACCTATTAGGGCCAAGTGCATGTGCAGACTGTCGGTCAGCAGACAGTCACAAGATACGGTTCAGTTGAGTTGAGTGCTTGTGCAGGTTCAGTTTAGATGTAGTGTAATATAGAATAATATAGTATAATAAAGTAATTAATTAGCCTTCTGATATCAATGGAGTCAGATGCATCATTCTTCCCTTTGTCAGGGTTGCCCTGCTTTTACTATAGGGTAGCACAGGTAAACCTGGGAGGGCATCCATGGAGGGTAGCACAGGTAAAACAAGGCACCCATGGAGGGTTGCAAGGTTAAGCCGGGAAGGGGCCCTGGCAAAAGGGATGACGATCCCATAATACCTCCGGGAGAGTCCCTTGGGGAGAATGCTGAGGCCTTGGAACAGATTATACATTCACCAAAAGGTAACTATGGAGATAATGGTAAAATATTGTTATTTTGTGTGGCCAGAGTATAAGTTGCCAAGAGGGAATATATGGCCACCTTATGGAACAGATAGAATTTGTTTGTGTCGAATTTTGTGGACGTATTTAGAAGAGAATTGGAAAGGATGGATTGAGAGGGAATGTGGATTGATATGGATTAGGCAAGCAACTGGAGAAATCTATGTATTAGAGAAATATGAGAGAAGAGGAAAAAGGGGAGTAAGAGGAAAATGGTGAGGATTGGGATGTTTTTCAGCACTTTCCCCCATCTTGTCCTGCAGTATTGCCAGCTGTCCCAGGGCCAGCAGCAGATCCCCTGTATCCTCAACTCCTGGCACAAGGGGAGCAGGGAAATGCTGTTCCTACGACCCCACCTGAGAATAATGATGGTGTGGGGGGAGAGGAGCAGCATATTGTATCTCCCCCTAGAACTAGAAGAGGAACTCAGTTTAGGACATCAGAAGCCCCCCAGGCCCAAATGACAGGGGTACACCAGATGCCACTCTGCCAAGTTCCTTTGGGGGGTCAAGGGGGAGAGTTTGGGTTTGTAATTGTACCACTTACTACCCAGGATATAAGAGGGTTGAAAAAAGAATTACCCCCATATCTGGATGATCCCATAGGGGTGGGAGGAAAGATAGAGGAATATTTGGGAAATGCAGATTATACATGGAAGGACTGGGATTTTCTTTTGGGGATTTTGTTTGGGTCATCAGAGAAACTAATGATTTAGCAGAAAGCTTGGCAGCTGTGGGAGGATGAACATCCACAAGCAGCGGAGGGTGCTGGACCTAATGTACCTACAGTGGATGATGCCATCCCACAGACTGACCCCCAGTGGGACCCAAATAACCAGGCTAGTCTAGCTTGCCTCCGCGATTACCATGCTTATTTGATCAGGGCAATTAAATCAGCCCCTCCCAGAACTAACAACATAGCTAAGGCTATGTCGTTAGAACAGGAGAAACATGAAAGCCCTTCTCATTGGTTGGAAAGGATTAGGGATGCCCTGCGGAAAGCATGGGGGATGGATCCTGAGAGGCCAGCCTTTGACACATTGCTGAAGGTACAATTTGTTACTAAGGCCTGGCCTGATATAAGGAAAGGAGTACTGAAAGATGAAGAGTGGCAAAATAAGCCTCTGGAGGAATTGGTTAGAAAAACACAACAGATATATGTAAGAAGAGATGATGAAAAGGTTAAAGCTAAGGCAAAGATGATGGCAGAATTTTTGCAGCCCCGGAGAAATAAACCAAAGGGTCCAAGGGGTGCCCTGGGACAGAGGGGATGGGGTCGGTCACAAGGAAGTGGCAGAGGCATTCCCTCCCCAGCAGGGGAGAGCCAATCCAAACAGCAGTTGGGGAGAAACCAGTGTGCTGTCTGCTGGGCAGAAGGGCATTGGAATAGGGAGTGTCCTCAGAGACAGCTGGATCCTCAGGAGAAGGAAGTCCAGAGGATAATGGAAATGGATTGTTAGGGGTGTCAGGGGCTCCCATTATATCAAGGACCCACAACTCTGGAGCCCTTGAGAACTTTTAAGGTGGGTCCAGATCAAGAGGAGGTGTGATTTCTGGTAGACACAAGGGCCTCTTGCTCCACCTTGAATTTTATACCTAAGGGGGGAAAATTGTCAAAAAGATCACTGGATATTCAAAGAGCGAGTGGAAAGGATGAACAAGTGCATTTTATTCAACCCCTATTAATAGATGTGGGAGACAGGTTTGAAATGCATGAATTCCTGTTTGTTCGTAATTGTGATTGTAATTTACTGGGAAGGGATCTGATGGCTAAAGTGGAAATACAAATTTGTATTGTAAAAAATGACACAGAGTCCAACACTGTGATATCTTTGTGTAAAAGGTCTGAGAAGGCTTATGCTGAAATAAATCTGGAAGTGTGGGCAGCCCCAGGGAAATATGGAAAACTAGACATAGAGCCTCTCCAAATTACTTTGAAACAACTGGGACAAGTGGTCCCTAAAAAGCAATACCCTCTTTCAAGGGAGGGAAAGAGGGGGTTACAGCCTGTCATTAAGTCCCTGCTAAAGGCAGCTCTCTTGGAGTCGTGTATGTCTCCCTATAACACCCCTATCCTGCCGGTTAAGAAACCAGATGCAACCTACAGAATGGTACAGGACTTAAGAATAATAAATGAAACTGTCAAACCAAGGCATCCCACAGTTCCAGATCCCTATGCAATCCTGAATCAGATCCCTTCTTCACATCAGTATTATTCAGTACTGGATTTGAAGGATGCTTTCTGGGAGTGTCTGATTACAGAAGATAGTAAACAGTATTTTGCCTTTGAGTGGGAACAGGAGGAAGAAGGGAAAATGGTAAAGCAACAATTGACATGGGCAGTCCTTATGCAGGGATATGCAGAGTCACCGGTTTTGTTTGGGCAAGCTTTGCAGAAAATATTAAGAGAGTTTACTCCACCCTCAAGAGTTAGGTTGTTGCCGTATGTGGATGTCTTGCTTTTATCTGGGGAACATGAAAAGGTGGTTTAGGAGGCTACCGTAAAGCTGCTTAATATTCTTCCTAAAAAAGGGCTTAGAGTGTCCGAAAAGAAAGCACAGTTGGTAGAGATAAAGGTCAAATATTTGGGACACATTCTGACTGGAGGGTTACGGTGTATTGATCCAGACAGAATACAAGGGATTTTACAAGTACCATTACCCCAGACAAAAAAGGAGTTATGGCAGTTTCTAGGGTTGGTGGGATACTGCTGAGCAAGGATTTTTCTGTTGTGGCTGGACCTTTATATGACTTTTTAACCCAAGATAGTCCTAATGTCATGGTATGGACACCAGAAGGAGAGCAAAGCTTTACAAACTTAAAAGACAAATTGGTTAAGGCCCCAGTCTTAGCTGTGAAAAATGCCAATCACTTGTTTTTAAAATTTTAAAAGTTTAATCATAATAAAATGGTTATAAAAATAGTAATATAATTAGAGTAATAAACATTTGGACAATTAGGATTTAGGACAATACGAGACAATAAAAACAAAGAGTTACAGACGGAGTCTGGGTACCTTTTTTTGGGCAAAATAAGCCCGAAAAAGGACACACATTAACAGAGGATTAACCCTTAAAAGCAATAGCCTGTTGCATATTCATACATCTCATACATGATGCATAAACTCCATTCTAACAAAAGAGTCTGTCTGGTCAGTGTCAACTTCTTCCTCTTAATCCTGACAGCGTCTTCAGGACTGAGCAAGGCAGGAAGTAGTTTCTTCTGATAAGGGAGCAATAAATTCTCTTTCTCTGAAAGACTTAGGTGTCCTGTGGCTGCTATCTCAGTGTGATTACCTCATTCCTTTCTTTAAAAAAATATCCCGCATACATATTTTCCATTTTAACTACAAAAGCTACATTTTAACTACAAAACTATATTTACCATACTATTAAAATGTTAATACAGCACTACTAATCAATACAACAGAACACATATAGTAAATATCTGCATAGAGCCATATAATATGCACTTTTCACATTAGCTCTTCCAGACTCAGAAAAGGAATTTGAACTCTATGTGGATGTTTAACAGTGTGAAAAACGCCAATCACTTGTTTTAAAATTTTAAAAATTTAAGAGTAATACAATTGTTATAAAAATAGTAATAAAAATTAGAGTAGTAAGAATTTGGACAATCAGAGTTAGGACAATAGAGGACAATAAAAAGCAAAGCAATACTGATGTCTGGATGCTTTCCTAGGGCAATTAAGCCCCGAAAGCACACATACTAACAAAGGATTAACCCTTAAAAGTAATAGCCTGTTGCATATTCATATATCTCATACATGATGCATAAATTCTTTTCAAACAAAGGGTGTTCTCTGGTATTGTCACCTTCTTCCCTAATCTTGTAAATCAATCATCTTGGTACCTCGAAGTCTGGTTCTCCCTGATAAGGAGGCAATAATTCTTCTCTTGGATTTTTTGTCGTCTTGTTACTGTTATCTCTCCTTGAGCTAGTTAGAAAAAGTATCTTACATCACATAGTTTCTGTAGCCTAAAACTATATTCACTACACTACTTAAGAAGATTAGTATAGCACTACAAAAAAAAGGATTAATACAACATAACTTTCCAACATAACACATATAGTATTCATTTTAATATTTGTGAAAAGCCAATTATATAATATGCATCTTTCACAACAGGGTCATTCTAAAGGAACTTTGGTGCAAGAGCATGGAGGAACAAGGCGGCCTGTTGCTTATTTTTCAAAATTGTTAGACCCGGTGGCCAGAGGCTGGCCTCACTGTCTGCAGAACTGTGCAGCCACAGCTCTGATGGTTGCTGAGGCCCGAAAGCTGACAAGGGGAGGGTATCTGATTGTGAAAGTTTCACATCAGATTAAAGCTTTGTTAACGGAAAGAGCCTCTAAGTGGATGACCAGCACTCAGTTATTACAGTATGAATCTTGTTTAATGGAACAGGAGGATTTAGAATTTAAAAGTGGGGAAGGGTTCAACCCAGCCTCCTGTTTGAACACCCCTGGAGAGAGGGGCCAGGAAGAAACCCATGACTGTATTCAGGTGATCGATCTATAGACAGGGGCTAGGGAACATTTGGGAGATACTCCCTGGCCTGAGGGTGAAAATGTGTTTATTGATGGATCTTCAAGGGTGATAGAAGGGAAAAGATTTGCAGGATACTCTATCGTGAATGGAAAGCAATTAAAGGAAGGGGGGAGGTTACCGCCCACCTGGTCAGCTCAGACAGCAGAGCTTTATGCCCTGTGAGAGCCTGTGAATTATATCGGGACAAGACAATGAATGTTTTTACTGATTCTAAGTATGCATATGGGGTGGTACATGAATTTGGGAAATTATGGGAAGAAAAAGGTTTATTAACCTGCAGGGGAAAGACATTAGCTCATGAGAGCCTAATCTCTCACGTATTGGAAGTAGTGAACTTACCAAAAAAAGTTAGCAATAATACACGTCAAGGCGCACCAGGCAAGGTGCTCGGAGGAGGTAATAGGAAACCGACTGGCTGATGAAGAAGCTCGGAAAGCTACATTGTTGCCAAAAATCTCTAAGATACTCCCTTTGCTCCCAGTAACTGAACTGCTGCCTGAGAAACTGTCTTTTCACCAGAGGAACTTGAGATAATTAAAAAGAGTGGGGTACAGGAAAGAGGGGATAATTGGTTTGCAAGGGATGGTAAGCAGTGGATACCAAAAGCTCTGACCCTACAATTGTTAAAACAACTTCATGAAGAGAGTCATTGGGGCTCCTGAGGACTGGCAGAAGCCTTCCTCAAAACTCATGCTGTTGGGGGTCTTTTTATTCTGGCTAAGCGAGCGATTGAGGGTTGTTTGATTTGTGCTAAAACCAATAACAGAGTTACAAAGAAAATTGCCAGGGGAGGGAGACCTTGGGCTGTACGTCCCTTCCAGAGATGCCAGGTGGATTTTACTGAAATGCCCCGAGTGGCAAGATTTAAATATCTTCTGGTAATAGTATGTCAGTTAACAGGGTGGCCAGAATAATTTCCAACCCTTTCAGCAACTACAGGATCAGTTATTAAAGTATTTTTTTAACAAATAATTCCAAGATATGGGATTGTGGAAGCAATAAACTCAGATAGGGAAACTCATTTTACAGGAAAAATTCTTCAATGAGTTATGACTGCTTTAGGGATACAATGGAATCTCCATACCCCCTGGCACCCCCAGGGTTCAGGCCGGGTTGAGAGGATGAATGGAGAAATAAAGAAACACCTCCTGAAGCTGGTGATAGAAACTAAGAAACTAAGATGCCATGGGCACCTCTCTTGCCACTGGCTTTGGCAAGACTAAGGGCCAGACCCAGGGGAGATATTCAATTATCTCCCTTTGAATTGATGTTTGGAATTCCTTACCCTTATAATTCTCAGCCTAGTGGGGGGGGGGGGGTAGAGATAAGTGATGTATATTTGAAACAGTATGTGGCCAGGATACTGTCTCTTGTGAAATCTTTTCGACAGGAAGCTCAGTTGGCACAGACCCTGCCTTTGGACTTTGCTGTTCACAACATCCAGCCAGGAGACTGGGTCCTAGTTAAGGAATGGAAAGAAGCACCCCTGGTGGTGAAGTGGTGTGGACCTTTCCAAGTGTTACTGACCACAGAAACAGCCATCAAGACAGCTGAACACGGGTGGACCCATCACACTCGGGTCAAGGTCTCTGAGGCCCCAGAGGTTTGGACATCTCAACTGGAGGAGAAGGATGGGAAGCTGCAACTGACACTCTGCAGGGGCGGAATGAAGCAGTAGCCAGTGTGTCGACATCGAGGGAAGCCTCATGTGCCTACCCACAGACTACCTGTTTAAATAGTCTGTGTGGGCATCCCTCCTCTCGGATCTCCAGTCATTGGGGGGCCAATCCTTGCTGTTGTTGTTTTCTTTATGTTAAGCTGTTTCTGTGCCTTCTCTCGCCACAGGTGGTGTGGAAGACAATGTGAAAGTGAAAATTAGTTTAGGAGATTAGATTACATCCTTAGAATGTTTCTCTTAATAATCTTACCTTTATATTGTCAGTTAGGTTGGGGCCAAAAGTGGGAAAATAGTTTTTTAACCTTGGGAGAAGAAGTAGCAAAAGCCTTTAACCTTAGCAATTGTTGGGTCTGCGGAGGGCCAGGGGGATCTGAAAGCTAGCCATGGGTGGCCAGCCCAGTCGAGCCTAAATGGTGGGTTAGCACCCTAAGTGAGGTCTGTAATGGAACAGGATTTTGGGATGAAGAAGGAAGTCCATGGCAGCTTCATTCTTCTGAAAGAGGTATTTATTGTCTAAATAGAAAAGGAAACATATATGTGGGAAAAAGCATTTGTGACTAGACTTCATCTTTGGGTTTAGATTGTTGGCCCCCCAACTGTTCCCCTTATGATTGTTCCAGATATCAAGGCAGATGGAATCAAACACATGTTAAGCTCACTAATGGTAGCTGGGTAAGGTGTTCCTTCCATAATTACCAAAAGGATTTTGAAGGCTGTAAAGCAATGGGGAAGGATAAGTTTTTTGACCCCTTATTTTTAAGCTGCCCCCGAGATAATTCCACGAGTAGGACATATGTTGTCCATGATTATCAGTGGAAGTGGCAACACCGGAATGGAACTTGAACCCTTTTTAATAGGTTCTGGTGCGGATCTAACAAAACAGGCCTGGGATGTACGTGCAGGTGGAAACCTCAGGTGGAAGCTTGGAGATGCAAATACTGTGATTCTTATGGCAGGGCAACCATTGTCAGGGGACCACTAGCCTCAGGAAGCAAGCTGTATTTTGACCCACCCATTGATGATGAAAATTGGAAAGGTCCCTTTGCCAATGGGACCTGAGCTTTAAAAGGGCATTACTGGATTTGTGGCCAATATGCTTACCACAGGTTACCCCCGAACTGGTCAGGGATTTGTTATGCAGGGTATATTAGACCACTGTTCTTTCTGCTACCACAAGTTCAGAGAAATCAGTTAGGAATCAAGGTATATGATGATCTAATTAGAGAAAAGTGGTCAAATGATCTGTCCCTGGTTGGAGGGAGCACCCAAAAGTGGGGTGAAGATGAATGGCTGTCGCAGACATCTTTTCATTAAAAATCTTTCCTTAAGATTTTTTCTTCCTGAGAAGCTGAGAGGCTTCAGGAACAAAATGTAAACAATGGTTATCTGCTGCTGTGGAATGCAACAGGTCCATCTGTGATTGGTCTCATTTTCTTATTTGTAATTAATGGCCAATCATAGCAGAGCTGACTTGGACAGAGAGTCTGAGGCAGCTGTCTTTGTTATCATTCTTTCTTTTCTATTCTTAGCCTAGCCTTCTGATGAAACTTTTCCTTCTATTCTTTTTAGTATAGTTTTAATGTAATATATATCATAAAATAATAAATCAAGCCTTCTGAACATGGAGTCAACATTCTCGTCTCTTCCGTCACCTGAAAACCCCTGTGACCACCATCACAAATGGCCACCTGAACGAATTATACAACACTATGGACCAGCCACATGGAATCCTAATGAATTAATATGGGATGCCAGAGAACCCATTTATAATTTAAATCGGATAATTCGGTTGCAAGCTGTCTTTGAAGTAATAATAAACTAGACATGCAGCTCTTGACCTCCTTGCTGACCAATCTACTCAGATGAGAAATGCAATATTACAACACTGGATGGTATTAGACTATTTATTAGCATAAGAAGGGGGAGTGTGTGGCAAGTTAAATGGCTCAAACTGCTGTTTGCAAATAGATGACAATGGAAAGGTGGTGAAACAAATAACAAAAGGAACAAGAGAGTTAGCTCATATGCCGGTTCAAACATGGAAAGGATGGGAATGGGAAGGGGACATGTTTTCGTGGTTACCTGGTGGACTATGGGTTAAACAACTGCTTTTTTTCATCATATGTGGTGCAACAACTCTAATCTTTTTACCAAGTGTGATCCCTTGCTTAGTACAACTTCTTCAACATGTGATCAAAGGGATAGCCATGCCTACTGATCCAGAGATAGCTACAAAAGGACAGAAATTGATATCACTGCAAATAATTGCAAAACGAAAAAAGACCCAGGAACAGAAAATTAAGTCAATGATAACTAAAGTTTGTAAAGACAATTATTAAAAATAAAAGAGGAGGGATTGAGAGGAATAGCGGATTTGTCTTTAGAAACAAGCTGTGGGTCTGCTGGTAGATAAAACTAGCACTGGGAGATAAAAGAAACAATGGGAAGGATTCCACTGATTGATGAATGGAAAAAGATATTTGCTTTTACAAATAAACTGTAGGTTTGCTGATAAATGAAATTAGACATTGCAAGATGAAAGAAACAATGGGGAAGAAAAACCCCTAAATTCTGTAAGAATTAAGAATTTAAAGGGAGGGTTATACATCAGAGGGAAATCTTCAGTAAAAGGCATATCGGGAAGTCTGTACCTCTCAAGTACGTCAGTCAATGGGGAAAGAGAGAAGGGAAATGCAGCCAGGAAATTAGGATAAAAAGGAGACTGCGTCCTCCAAAAATTTGAGAAATCCCAGGGGAATGCCCCATGGCCTCTCCCTTTATTCAAATAAAGTAAAAGGACTCCTCTGTTTCCTTTTTGGACATAAACCTCTCATGTTTGTGGATTAATTTTCCTAACAGACTCACACTGGAGAAGTTCATGGAGAACTGCTTACCATGGAGGGACCCCATGGTACAGCAGGGGAATGACTCCTCTCCCTGTGCAGCAGGAGAAACAATGGGTGATGAACTGACCACAACCCCCAGTCCCTGTTTCCTTGTGCCTCTGGGGTAGGAGGTAGAGCTGAGAAGGAGGGAGAGATGAGGGGGAAGGTGGTTTTAAGGTTTTATTTTACTTCTCATTATCCTCCTCTGATTTTGTTATTAATAAATTCACTTCATATCTCTAAGTTGAGCCTGTTTTGCCAGTGATGGTATTTGATGTGTGATCTCTCCTATTCCTTATCTCAACCCATTAAACCTTTCTTATATTTTCTCTTCTCTGTCCAGCTGAAGAGGGGAGTGAGTGGCTTTTTGTGGATGCCTGGCATCCAGCCAGCATCAACATATGACACCACAGTTGCTGGTTCAACAGCAAGACATCTTCTTTTTCCTGCCTTGGTTGACAGCTACTGTGCAGCTGATCAGCTACAAACTACCACCAAGCTCCCCCTCTTGCAGGGATTTCAACAAAGTCTGGCCACAGTGTCTCCACTCCACCCTCCATTTAGTCAGGCTTATCATGTATTGTGTGTGGGAAGTTTGGCATACTGACCATATCCCATCCAGAGTGTAGCAACTGCATTTCACCCTATAATTTCCATACTGTTCTTTGTTAGAATGTGAATATAACTCCCTGGTTTTCTCTAATTTTAGGCCCCAGTAATTTTCCCACACCCCCTTACACTTAAGGTTTAACATCCTATTCTTCACTGTGTCCTTTGCAATCATAGAATCATTGAATGGCTTGAGTTAGAAGGGACCTTAAAGATCGTCTTGTTCCAACTCCCCTGCCATGGGCAGGGACATCTTCCACTATACCAGGTTGCTCAAAGCCCCTTCCAACCTGGCCTTGAACACTTTCAGGGATGGGGCAGCCACAGCCTCTCTGAGCAACCTGTTCCAGTGCCTCACTGCCCTCACAGTAAGGAATTTCTTTCTAATATCTAATCTAAACCTACACTCCTTCAGCTTTAAGCCATTATCCCTTGTCTTCTCACTGCTTTCCATTGTAAATGTCCTTCTCCAGCCTTGTGGCAGCCCCCCTTTAGGTACTGGAAGGCTGCTATAAGGTCTCCCTGAAGCCTTCTCTTCTTCAGGCTGAACAGCCCAAGCTGTCTCAGCCTGTCTTCGTAGAAGAGGTGCTCCAGTCCTTTGATCATCTTAGTGGCTTGTGTCTGGACTCATTGCAACAGGTCTACTTCTTTCTTGTGTTGGAGGCCTCAAAGCTAGATGCAGTATTACAAGTAGGGTCTAATAAATGTCTCAGGATCTCTCGCTGGTCAGAGTGACCCTGAGAAAATGTTATAAAGTCTCTTTTCCCAGCCTGGCGCTCGAAGAAGGAGTCAGAGCTCTTCAGTTCTCAGTCTCAAGGTTGTTTATTGTTCCTTATCTATACAATTTTTCTCCTGTCCAGCTGAGGTCTGTTCAGCAAGACATTCCAAGGCACTCTGCCTGCCCCCGGGGCGGTGTTATGTCTTTATACTAAAAACTATGTATACAATGTTTACAATTACTTTCCAATACCTATCATCTATGTTAGACAGTGAGCTTCTACTCTAAACCAATCTAAAAGTGCCAACATCACAGCAGAAGATGGAGGTTAGGAAGAAGAAGGAGAAAGGCTGGTCACACCCCAATTCCTCCTTCTTGCCCCCTGAACCCCCATTCTAAAAACCCCAAAAATCTATTTTTCCACTCTGTGATAAATTCACTATCCTTCTACTTAAACTTTCGTGGCTTGTAATTCTTCATACAAGGTTGGTAATTGTTTTTTCCACGGGCTAAATCAAAGGCACAGGGGTCTTGGACTCTGTGCCAAGGTCTCCGAGCCCCCTGACAGGGTCTCGTGTCCTCCAGGGCAACCAGAGGAATTTCCTGGGTTCCCACAAATGAAGGCAGAGGGGAAGAATCACCTCCTTTGACCTGCTGGTCATGTGTCTTTTGATGCAGCCCAAGATGCAGTTGGCTCTATGGGCTGCAAGCATGCATTTCCAAGTCATAATAAGCTTCTTTTCTACCAGCATCCCCTAGTCCTTTTCTGCAGGGCTGCACTCAATCCATTTTCTGCCCAGTCTGTACTTGTGCTTAAGATTTCCCAGACCCAGGTGTAGGACCTTGTACTTGGTCTTGTTGAACTTCATGAGGTTCACAAAGATCCATCTCTCAAGTCTGTCAAGATCCCTCTAGGTGGCATCCCTTCCTTTCAGCGTGTCAACTGTTACAAAGCTGAGAGATGCAGAGTCCACAGGCAGGTGCAAAAGAGAGCCCTTTATTGCAAAAACCAGGCCTTTTAAAGTAATTATGCTGTTATCAGTTACATTCCATTTAAGCACAACAAATGTAATTCAACCAACCACCATAAACCATTATGTGAACACATACTGGTTATATAACTTGTTTTTCTACCTCTAATTCAGCTGAGTCACTTTCCCATAGTCCTTTTCTACTTAGCCAAAGTAACAGGTCTGAGCCATGATTTTACAAGGGTAACAAGGCCCTTATTTTGAAAGTTTTTACCAATCCACAACAGTCAACTGCACCACACAGCTCAGTCTTGTCAGCAAACTTGCTGAGGGTGCACTCAATCCTACTGTCCATGTCATCGACAAAGATGTTAAACAGCACCAGTTCCAATATGGACCCCTGAGGAATGTCACTCATCGCTTCTCTCCACTTGGACATTGAGCAACTGGCCATAACTCTGAGTGCAACCATCCAGCCAATTCCTTATCCAGCGAGTCGTCCATCCATCAAATCCATGTCTCTCCAGTTTAGAGACAAGAATGTCATGTGGGTCAGTGTGGAAGGGGCTAACAGCAGGCCTGTTAGCTAAAGGAGTGAGAAGAAGCTGAGAAGCAAGAAGAAGCTGATAAGGAGCTCTCTCCAAGGCTGTAACCAAGGAGACCAAGAGAAGTGAGGAATTGAAGAAAGATGAGAACTTTGCAGCTGGATGAAGTATTTTTAGAAAGTTAGTTGAAGTCACTGTAACTTTTCACCAATAGTGTTATGTTGATTTATTGTGGCAAATAGTTAGGGTAGAAGAAGCATAAACAATTGGAAAGTGTATAAAAGGTCAGCCATGTTCAATAATAAAGAGTTGCCATCTGAGACTGCTTGTGGTCTCTGCTTTGTGTCGTGACTGCCTCAACAGCGACATCTGGTGATCACCGAGTGACACAACACCCTTAAGAACATACTTAGTCTGGACCCATACGGCGTCCTAGCAACTGGCAACCGTGACCCACTGGGATGTAGTGGGGGAGGCGGCATTGGTGCAGCTGAGAGTGGCGAGTAGAAGCCACAGGGAGGTCCGGACCTGATTTTCTCCTATCAAGACACCAGGAAGTAGGTGAGCCACCAACTAGTAATAATGGGACATAATTTATCTAAAGAGGAAGAGACTGTTTTGGCTACATGGAAAGTTTTGTTAAGAAATAAGGGAATTAATACTTCAGACTGTGCCCTTCGTAGTATATTGCTGTGGGCTAAATCACAGGATTTTGGCACTGATCCTGACACAGCACTTCGTGTTAAAGCATGGAAAAAAGTCGGGGACAGACTGTGGGAAGTCATCCAAGCAGGAGATAAAACTGTTGTCGATCTAGCTGTTACTTGGGGATTGCTCTTTGAGTCATTAAAGGAATGGAAAACAGCGAGAACATGCAGAGAGGGATGCGAACGAAGAATCAGGACTGATAACAGAAACTGATGGGGGGGATGAGGTAGAGGGGGCCTCTGATGGGGAACTTGGTGAATCTATCTTCGAAGAAGGTGCGGGTGCCATGCAAGTTACCAGGCAGGCTACCAAAGCTTCTGGGAAAGCTGCCAAGGCTTCTGGGAAAGCTGCCAAAACTTCTGGGCAACCTGCCATAGTATCTCCTTATCAGACCCCTAAACCTCTTTATCTCACACCTGCACAGCAGCTCGCAATGGTGCCTGTATATACTACACTGCTACGCCAGTTTGCTGAAATGTCTTTAGCAGAGCCATCTGCCCCCCCCGCTTCCCTCCACTCTAATCCAGCCGTCTGCTCCCCGCTCCCCTCTGAGCTGCATGAACGATCTGCAAGGTCATATCCTCCATTACCTGACAGTGACAGCAACAGTGAATCAAGTGATGAGTTGCCCGCAGTAACACCTGAGGTGGGGCAAGTAACTGTTGACAGTTCACCTTCTAATAGCTCTAGCCCTACTGCCCCATGGACTTTGCCCCCATGTCAAGTAACTGTGCTTCCTCAACAGCCTCAGGAGTTTTGGGAATTTGTTAGGAGGAAAGCAGCTGAAGAAAAGAATTGGGACATCATAGAAAGATTAGGTGTTCCAAAAGTACCTCAGGAAAACAGTGCTAATGAAAATGTTGCCTGTGATAACCCTATGGCTTTTCCAGTTCTTAAAGCAGTTCCTGGAACAGGGCAGGATGGTAGTCATCACGTCTTTGCCTGGAGGGTTGTGCAAGATCTCCAATCGAAAGTGCCTCAGTATGGTATTAATTCCTCAGAGGTAATGCAATTAGTACGAGTAATTAATGCAGATCTGCTTGCACCTTATGACATCATGCATCTTGCTACAATTTTATTCCAGCCAGTATAATACGGTGTATTTCAAGAAACTTGGAGGCGAGTGGCTGAGCGCACCGCTTTAACAAATATGCAGTTGCCTCAACACGACCCTTGTCATGCTGTGGGTGTTGATGCCTTACTGGGCACGGGGTCTTTTGCTAGCCCAGATTTACAGGCAAGGTGGGATCCTTCAATTTTGGCACAAGCTCAGCAAATTGGCATGAGCGCTTTAATCAAAACAATGGAAATGGCAGCTCCAAAACAGAAATATGTCACTATACAACAAGGGATGAGAGAACCATTTTTACAATTTGTGGAAAAACTTGCTGCAGCTATTGAGAAACAGGTAGAAGATGAAACTTTGCGACACAAATTGTGTATTCAGTTGGCTAAAGAAAATGCAAACACAGACTGCAGAAAGATTATTGATACTTTACCTGGGGAACCCACCTTGTCTGAAATGGTTACTGCTTGCTCAAAAGTTGGTTCAGTAGAGCATAAAATGGCAGCTCTTGCTGCAGTTCTAAGACCTTCATCAGAATGCTATAATTGTGGACAAGGGCACGTAAGGGCACAGTGTAATACCCAGAAAATAACATCTAAGTCAAGCGCAAGCAGCAATGTTGTGTGCAATTGTTGTGCTAAATTTGGGCACTATTCTAAACAATGCAGGAGTAAATATCATGCAAATGGTCAGCTATTGCAGGGAAACTGGAAGAAGAGCGCGAAGGGGCGTGTGGGAAAACAAATACCCCAACAACCACAGCAGCAGATACAGGCCTTCCCAGCACTGCAATGCTACCCATTTGCGAACAATACTCAGGGCAACAAGTGGGTCCGCAGGGATTGATATACCCACCGCTGACACAGTAACCATTCTGACAAAAGAAATATTTAAAGTGCCCCTCAATGCCTATGGTCCAATAGGACAGGGATTGAGTGTGTTTTTGATAGGGAGATCAAGTACTACACTTTGACGTATTCATGTGCATCTAGGACTTATTGATGCTGATTATTTAGGACAGATTCATGCTATGGTATCCATTGATGACCCTCCTGTCACTATTCAGAAAGGAACTTGCATTGCTCAAATTGTACCTTTTGTGAGTTCTGTTCCAAATACAGTGGACCGAAGTCGCGGCACAGGAAGTTTTGGATCAACAGGAGTACCTCAAGTGTTCTGGACTGAGAAAGTAATGGAGAACCGTCCAGAAAAGGCATTCATTCTCATTGCCAGTGGATGTCATCCAGGAACTATATCAGTAACAGGTTTGATTGACACTGGAGCAGATGCCACAATACTCTCGCAACTTTGCTGGCCTCAATCGTGGCCTCTCACTCATGCAAGTTTTGGACTTCTGGGGTTGGGTGGTGCTACAACAGGTGGTTTGTCAGCCATTGTAATTAATGTGAAACATCCTGATGGCCAACAAGCTAACGTCAGACCCTATGTTGCCGATGCTCTTCAAAGTTTGTGGGGACAAGATTGTTTATCTCAATGGGGTGTCAAAATTACTACGGATTTTTAATAGGGGCCACTGTGATGCAGGGCAATGAACGTCCAGTTGTGGCCTTGACATGGTTGACAGATAAACCTGTCTGGGTTGACCAGTGGCCCCTTACTACCAAAAAGCTTGCTGCCCTGCAAGAATTAGTCACAGAACAATTGCAAGCAGGACATATTGAGGAATCATTCAGTCCCTGGAATATCCCTGTTTTTGTAATAAAAAAGAAATTGGCAAAATGGAGACTTTTACATGATTTACGGCAGATAAATGCTGTAATGGCAACAATGGGAGCTTTACAACCAGGCCTTCCTACACCTACGATGATTCCACAGGAATGGCAAATAGTTGTCATTGATCTGAAAGATTGTTTCTTCACTATTCCATTGGCTGAGCAGGACAAAGAAAAATTTGCTATTACTGTGCCTTTCATAAATCATGCTGAACCCAATAGAAGATATCAATGGAGGGTACTCCCCCAAGGCATGAAAAATTCGCCAGCTATTTGTCAATGGTTTGTGGCACAGGCCTTGTCAAAAGTGCAGGAGCAATTTAATAACTGCTACTGTTATCATTACATGGATGATACCTTGTTGGCATCTGATAACAAACAACAGTTATCAGCTCTTAAAAAATGTGCTGTGACAAATTTGAAAGCTTTTGGTCTGATCATTGCCCCAGAGAAAGTGCAGGAACACATGACTGGGAAATATCTAGGTATGTTGGTGACTAACACTCAACTTATGCCTCAACCTGTGAAGTTAGACATTGATGTTAAAACTGCTACTGATGTTCAGAAATTGGTTGGTTTAATAGGTTGGATTCGATCATATTTAGGCATAACTAATCATCAGATGCAACCATTGTTTGATTTGGTCTCAGGCATCACTTCCTCTACTGATGAGAGGCAATTGACCCCAGAAGCAAAAAAGACCCTAGAAGAAATTGAATTAGCCTTAGCACACAAATTTGTTAACAGAATAGATACCTCTGTTGGTGTGCAATTGTTTATTTTGAAGGACCGTGAAATACCATGTGGAATACTGTGTCAATGGAGTGATAATTGGGAAGATCAACTGCATATTCTGGAATGGATATTTTTATCTTTCAGATATCGGAAAACAGCTCCAGGACTTTATGAGCTTTTTGCAGATATTATCATCAAAGGCCACAGGCGTTGTCATGAGATTTTGAGACACGACCCTGTGACCATTGTGATACCTGTACAACAGTGGTATTTTGAATGGTGCGTTCAAAATAATCATGAGTTGCAATCTGCCTTATCTTGTTTTACAGGCCAAATAAAATACCATTTGCCTTTTCATCCTGTTCTAAAACTGACCAAAGAGATTCCTTTTGAAGGGAAACAAATTTGTTCTCCTCTTCCAGTGGAAGGTACAACAGTTTTTACAGATGGATCCGGGAAAACTGGAAAAGCAGCTGTGGCTTGGAGAAAGGATGAGCACTGGGAATATGAGACAATGATTCAGCAGGGATCTCCTCAATTGGTTGACCTTTGTGCTGTTCTTTTGGCTTTTACTTTGTTTCCTGGTTCTGTAAATACAGTTACTGATTCCATTTATGTTGCCAATTTGGTTAAGCATTTAGATCAAGCAGTGTTGTATAATATTAGAGAGAAACCATTGTTTATCATGTTAGTGAAGTAATGGACAGTTATTGGTGCTTGAAAACATCCTTACTTCATCATGCACATTTGCAGCCATACATCATTAACAGGATTTTTTGTTGAAGGCAATGCCTCTGTAGATTCTCTAGTAGCTGCTGTTGCAATCAAAACTGTACCAAATGTGTTGCAGCAGCCAATTTTATCTCATCAGTTTTTTCATCAGAGTGCTCAAGCTTTACAGCAGCAATTTAAATTGTCTCCTGGTGAAGCAAAATCAATTCTTTCTTCTTGTGCTGACTGTCACATGACTCATGTCACTCAGTATTATGGTACCAACCCTAGGGGTCTTTCTGCTTTAGAGGAATGGCAAACTGATGTCGCTAAAATGCCAGAATTTGGTCACTTTAAGTATGTTCATGTCACAGTTGATGCCTTTTCTCATGCAATGGTTGCTTCAGCATTCACAGGAGAAAAAACTCATGATGCTATTTGTCATTTTTATCATGCCTTTTCTATCCTAGGTGTTCCGTGCCATGTAAAAACAGATAATGGCCCAGCATATGCTTCGCAGAAAATGCAAGCATTCTTTCGTGCTTGGGGCATTGAGCATTCAACAGGCATTCCACATGTCCCCACGGGCCAGGCAATCATTGAAAGGGCTCACGGTCTTCTTAAACATCAGGTTCAAAAACAAAAAGGGGGAATGCAACAGGAGTCACCTCAAGTGAGATTAGATAAAGCTGTTTATGTGTTAAACTTTTTGCGTTCCCTACCTGACTCACAGTTATCTCCAATCTTTTGCCATTTTTCCTTTTCCATAGAAATGTCAAGGTATGGGTCAAGGATTTAATTACTGGTATGTGGTCTGGTCCAGTGGAACTAATAACCTGGGGGAGGGGTTATGCTTGTGTTTTGACAGATAATGGTCCTCGATGGGTTCCTGCTTGCTGTGTTAAACCTTATCTGGAGCACGCAGGAAGGCACAGGATGGATGGTTCCGCAGCTGAAGCAGAACGTGCGGATGACACTGACTAAGGCCATATATGTATTTCATCAATTTTAAGGATAAATGAGTTAAGAAATTTAAAAGCACTTATAGATGGATGAAGGACAGGAACAATTGTATTAAGAATGGGAATGTTAATTTTGTTGATGGTTGTGATTGTTGTTTTGTGTTTCCCCTGTCTGCTTGGATTTTTGCAAAGGCCCCTGCAAAAATCCATAGCAGCTGTGTTTACAGTTCAAAAATAAAAAGGGGGAATTGTGAAAGGGGCTAACAGCGGGCCTGTTAGCTAAAGAAGAGAGAAGAAGCTGAGAAGCAAGAAGAAGCTGATAAGGAG
The DNA here is from genome assembly GCF_037042795.1 of Molothrus aeneus. Lineage (NCBI taxonomy): Eukaryota > Metazoa > Chordata > Aves > Passeriformes > Icteridae > Molothrus > Molothrus aeneus. The sequence continues at coordinate 9,697,767 of NC_089679.1, read as the reverse complement.
CTCTCTCCAAGGCTGTAACCAAGGAGACCAAGAGAAGTGAGGAATTGAAGAAAGATGAGAACTTTGCAGCTGGATGAAGTATTTTTAGAAAGTTAGTTGAAGTCACTGTAACTTTTCACCAACAGTGTTATGTTGATTTATTGTGGCAAATAGTTAGGGTAGAAGAAGCATAAACAATTGGAAAGTGTATAAAAGGTCAGCCATGTTCAATAATAAAGAGTTGCCATCTGAGACTGCTTGTGGTCTCTGCTTTGTGTCGTGACTGCCACGACAGCGACAGGTCAGTGTTAACATAATGTTCCTTTCCTGAAGGATGTGTGTCACAAATGAGTGTCTCAGGTCACTTAAAGAATCACCAGCAATGGTATTGGCAAAAGCAAGTCTAATATAAACATGAAAGCACTACAAAGTTCATTGGCAAGGTTCAATCTACTACTTACTTGAAGGTTAAAGCACACAGAGAAAAACAAAAATCTAAAACCAATGAATCAAAAACCAAAATCAACCCTAAAATTATCTACGTGGAGGCTGGGGTGTGGGAAAGGGTAAAGATAGGAAAGGGAAAGTATAAAAAGGAATAAAGGAGACCCTCCCATTGAGACACAAGGTTCAGAATGGACCCCCCCTGCCAAACTTAGACCCAGATTTGAACAATGGTTTAGGCCCAAAGTTTTAACAGCATTTAAACTTAGCAGCATTTAATTGATAGCTTAAGTTTAACAATTTAATGAAAGATTCCTAAAGAATTCCCTATAAGCACAACAATAATTCACTTATAGGCCTAACTTAATTACAAATCGAACACACTTAATAATCTCAGTGTCACATGAAAAGGGGAGATTTCCTCAAACCATTAGTGTTTAATTTGTCTGTCAGTGCTGCAGGAAAGCTGAGACCCTTGTACCTGACCAGTCTATCAGCATCCTGTTATGGGGAGACTTCACTGAGCAGTCCATTAGATCAGAGGGTGGTTCGACTGACTTGTTCAGGGTCACATGCCAACAGAGAGACCCCTTCCTGGGTCTCCACAGTTGAGTATGTTCTCTGTTGCTGGCAACTGTTATTGCCATTGAAGGACTCACACTAAACAGTTTACAGAATAACACTATTAATATAATAGAAAATTGTGACAAGATAGGTTTGAAGATTGTCACTGATAGCATCTGGCTACAAAAGCGTATTCAAAGCAATATACGGATAAGCTCTAATCCCTAACAAAAGCTGTCTTGAGATAATAATTCAGCACACATAGAGTATGGTTCTTCTCCAATAGGTATCCCTAGGGGGGGGGAAGACAGGTTCAGCCCATCAACTGATCCTAGAAGTTACAATGGAGTCTTCTCTAACTTCTCCCCATTCTTAACTTACTTTTATACTATTTCTTTGTGTTTAGGTGCAGCTTGACTACAGTGCAATCACATATTCCCCCTAGCAACATCATCACCACCACTCTAATTACAGGGGTACCAGGACCTAATTTGTATGAAGGAATTTTGAAAGGAGGAGATCAAATAACTATTTTCTACTTTGCTTGTAGCCTAGACAGAATGCATTTTGTTTTTTCTTACAGATTACCTCCTTTTACATCCTGCTACTCTGAAGAAAAAAATCCCAGTTTCCTATGACTCTTGGTTCACTAAAATTACAGGAAAATGGGAAAACCTGGCTCATAGAGCCCCACTACTTTAAGACTGACTGATCCATGATCTATCCTGTGGATCATGAACAACAGGCCTGGCAGAAAATGAAGAGATGGTGATTGTTAGGCACTGAAGCTTGCATACCTGAGCCAAATTTGGGGGTTGTATGTGAAGGGAATTCTTTTAGAACTTTTGATATGTGCCTTAATTCCCATAGTGGAGCCTGTAATTTCTCAATAGACCTCGATAAACACACTGAGAGAACACTTGTCTATGCCTGGAACAGCTGTGCATCTTTATGCTCTTCATGTCATTTGTATAATCATACTTTATCTACTAGTGTAATCTATGCACCTGTTATTTTACAACCCTATCTGGATGCGATTTTAACTATCCTTCTTCAATTACCATTTATCAAGTACAGTTAACTAACTACACCCTCTAGCACAACATCACCCCTACCCCTATTAATATGAATTTCTCTCTGAATGGGTTTTGCCGCATGAAGACTATTGAAACACGCAAAGGAGCAGACACAGCAAATGTTAATAGCTTCCAACCATGACATCACAGCAATCAAGTAAATCCTGGAATGTGTTCAAAAAATAGTCAGACATAGCTGGTGGGGGTCCCTTTTAGGATGGTCTCCACTGCTACAGGGATATTGAACTTCATCCTTCTAGTTGTTATCCTTATTTTGAATGGTTTCTTACTTGTTCTAGTCATTATATTATATATTTATATTTGCTTTTGGCTTGTCCTGTTGGTTTCTCAACACATAACCTTATTGACTGCCTTGACTCAATGTAACCTTTAATTACTTCATGTCTTGGTTTACAAGACAGGTGTCTGCTAGGGAAGGCAGAAAAAGCCTCCCTTGGAATGGAGAATGTAAACCCCATCCCTCCAAATTATTAGAATAGTGAAATTTAGGGGCTCTCAGGCAAAGATATGAGAATAGGAATAACAGTTATTTACTATTATGCATAATAAAGCAAATTAACAACAAACAGAACCAGGAACCCAGTAACAGCCTTTCGTCTGCGGCACTTTCCCCTTTGGTGTAGTTGCAGTCACAGCCAGCAGGGGCGCTGGCAGGCTCCTGGTGGGCTGGGCAGGTGAGGTTATTCCCACGTGGCTGCAGAGCGCAGTCCGGCGCTGGCTCTGGGAGCACATGGCAATGGTGGTTTTGTCCAAAGATGGGAAGCGGTGGAAGAGAGGCTTTGCTTCACAAGCCCCTGGGGAGCCGGTTACGGTGCCCCTAGCAGGACTCTTGGAAAGCAGCAAGCAGGATGTCTCGGCAGGCAGGGGGTGAGGGGATCCCAGCAGGGTAGGGAGAGCTGAGCTCAGGATCCCGGGCGCCTGAGCAGATGGTGATAGGGCTCTCTTTTAGTGAGGTAGGTGTTAATAAGGTCCCAGTTCAGTGGCTGTTCCCACTAGCAGAGGCTCACCCCACGGCAGAAGAAAGCAGCTCTGGACTGGGCTCCAGCAGCAGCAGCAGGGAAACTCCCTTCCCCAAGAGCAGCAGCTTCCACCATCCTTCTCCAAAACTGAGAGAGGGCCAGGAGCTGTGCCCAGCCCCTTCCCCCAGCCCAAATCCCCCCCCACCTGCATCTCTGTCCCCCCCAAGGGGAAACTCCCAAAAAGCCAGAGTTCCCCCCTTGTCCCAAGCACCCAGCAATCAGCTCCCATCAGCAACTCACTGGGAAGAAATTCCAGAAGTGATAAGGAACAAACAGAAAAGAAAACCCAACCCCCAACATTCCAGAACCAAACTCTCCTTTGTGCCTGATACCCCTGGGGAGGTGGGAGACACTGACATCAGTGTTGGCCTTATGCTACCATGACAAGATGACCACCCGTCCTGGGGCGACTTTGATGCTTGTATTCCCAATTGTCTGTTCTGTTTGTACTGGATATTAAGTTCTGCACCTTTAAGACTGGTTCTGAGAGCGAAGGGGGGAGAGAAGAAGCACATAGTTTGTTTTCAGAAACTGCACTTGCTCCCCTGCATTTTTCTCTTCACAGTGTTGTCTGCAAAACAGACAGCAGGAGAGAGCTCTCCTTTTCTTTTTAGTTAGTTTTTTTAGCTAGCTGAGGCAGAGAAATTCCCTGGACTGTTGTTTATCTTTTTCTTGGAATGGTTCAAACCTGCTCTAGACTGAAGAACCCAGAAGAACACCAGGAGCTCACACCTGTGGCCCACCGGGGCCTGGGACGTGGCATTTCCAGCACTGGAGGGACTGATAAGAGACTGAGCGAGCCGAGCTACACCTCACTAAAAGGACTTTCTGAATTTGCCATCTGTTTAGAACAGCGAGAGATTGTATTGTTTATTATTATTCTTTTTTTTTTTTTTTGTGCTTGTGAGTGCTTTGCTTGTTGAATAAACATTTTTTCCCACTTTTCTCCAAGGAGATTTTTTCCCCAACCAGTCTGAGGGAGGGGCTGCATGAATTTGCTTTCTAGAGGGACCCCATTGAGATGTTTCCTCCAAAATTTACCCTAAACCAGGACAACAGCCTTTCCTTCACTGAGTTACATAAGCAAGGGGTAGAAATGTTGGACTAGTATTGCCTTATATTTCCAGGCCTGTGCACACCAAGGGCAGAACCGGCACAGAAGGGGAGCTGAGGTAGAATGTGTCAATTGGTAAACAAGTCCAGATAGTGCTTCTGTGACTCAGCCAAGAACAGTCTGATCAGGGAAGTTAGAATTCCCCAAGGTTAATGACTCACTCATCTGAAGAAGCCACACTGCTTTCTGCCAGCCTGTCTGATAGCCATGCTTATGTAAGTCTTTGCACATTGTCCTAGTTTAGGGCAAATTTGGGAGAAAACCTCCAAAGGGGTTCCTCCAGAAAGAAAATTCAAACAGCCCCTCCCCCAACTGGTTTGGGAAAATATTTCCTTGGAGAAAAAAAGTGGAAAAAACTGCTTATTTAACAGGCAAAGCAATCACCAGCATAAGATTTGAACAATATTAAACAATAAAACCTCTGGCCACTCCAAAGAGATGACAAACTGTCTCTATTTTATTGAGGATGGGTGAAGAAGGCGACACAACGACTCCTAGGTCTCAGAAGGCAAAATGCAATTTTATTAAAAATCACACACTTTTTATAGACAGTTACAATATAGGTGGACCTGACTGGTCCTCAATCAACACCTCTCACACCACTGGCTAATTAGGCGCAACACCCTCTTGTAAACATCTTACAAGAAAACAAGACCAGCTGCAAAGATTAAGAATTGTTTTAATTCCTTCTCTGAACTTTTCCAAAACCTCACAGAGCAATGCCTGGGAAAGTTTCTCTGACTTTCTTCTCTGACCAGTTCTCAGCATCCGCAACAAACACAGAAAGCCCCCTTTGTGGGCCGTAAGCTTGGCTCACTCAGTCTCTTATCAGTCCCTCCAGCAATGGAAATGCCGTGGCCCAGGCTTGGCCCAGTGGGCCACAGGGGAGAGCTGCCAGTGCTCTTCTGGGTTTTCAGTCCAGAGCAGATTTGAACAGTTCCAAGAAAAAGAAAAAAAAAAAACCACAGTCCAGGGACCTTGTCTGCCTCAGCTAGCTAAAAACTAGCTAAAAAGAAAAGGAAAGCTATGTTCCACTGTCTGTCTGTCCACAGACAACACAGTCCAGGAGCAGGAATGTGGAGGAGTGAGTGCAGTTTCTGAAAACAAGCTACGCGCTTCTTCTCTTCCCCACTTTGCTCTCAGAACCAGTCTTAAAGGTGCAAAACTTCTTTCTGGGCTAAACAGATTAATGGGGATACAATCATCATAAAGTCACCCCAGGACACACATCCTGATATTAAGTTTAGCCCAGTATTAGTGAATTACTGGATTTGCTGTCATTTTGACATGTTTTACTGTACTGATGATTTGCATTTGTTATTGTGCAGTTACTCTGAATTAACAGTAAATCTAAAGCTGTTGGTCTGATGTCTGTTACCATACCAAACATATAACTTGACTTAGAAGCCTTAAGGTCCTGCACAGGATTTCCACAGAGACCTAGGAGAGATGAAAGTTCAAACTCCTAACTGCTCAGAAGGTGGAGCAATCAAATATTGTGTTTGAGTGACAAATGGAGACTCCTGTGGGGTAGAAGGCTGGAGGCCTATGACTTCTGGCAGCAGGAGGAAGGCTGCTACTCCACCTGCAGATATGCAATGTCAGAATAGGTTCAGTGCCTTGGTGGGACATGATGGAAAGAAAGCCATATCTGGAGAAATATCAGGGCCAGCCAGGCTCTAACCATGCATTGGCAACAAGAGGAACAAACAGGTGATAGTAGTTAAAGACTGTCTCCTGTGAGTGACAGAGGCCTCCATCTGCTAACCTGACCTGTTGCCTGAGGCAGTTCATTGCTTGCCAGAGGCTTGGATCTGGGACACTGTGGAGAGACTGACAAGGTTTGTTTGCCCCTCAGCAGTCTATTATCCCCTGTTGCTTATCCATGTGGGCACCAATAATACTTCCAGGGGAGATCTGGAAAGTAGCATGAGTGATGACATGGTTCTGGGGGCCAGGGTCAAGGGCATAGCGGCACAAGTGGTTTTCCCTTCCATCCTGACAGTGAAGGAGAAGGTCCAGAAGAGTAGATTGTTTTGTGGAAGCAAACAAACTCCACAACTTTGTGAAAGTTGTAAAGCTAGTATGTTTATTACAGCGCTGGACGCATGTGGAGATTACTCTCCTTAAAAGACATGCGTACCTTTGGGAACTCCAGATCCTTTTTTATTCCCCTCTCAAATACATATGCATGCAATTTCACAATAGGTTCATACATATTAATTTTTACAGATTTCGGTGACATTTGCCGCTAATTCTTCTTTATCAGAAAGAATTCCTGGGTCAGGTTGACCTGCTCTCGTAGCAGTCTCTCTGTCTGCCCCCCCCATCTCTGTCCTTCCGCTGAAGCAGTTTCTCTGAGCATAGGCTTTTTACGAGAACAGGCAGTCAGACTAAACAGCTATGTTTTCAAACTATAGACTTAACTCAAAGATGTACATTTCACCTAAATCAAAATGGATTTCTACTCTGGAAAATTTCCACTCTGTCTCAAGATGGATGTTACTGTGATTGACAGGGGTCTTGCCCAATCAAATATCTCCCAAGGCTGCAGGCATCTCACTGGCCAGAACCTGAAGGGGCTTGGAGTTCAGACCAATGAGAGCATCCAGACTGGGTCTTTCAAATGCACTATGTAAGGGAGGGCTTGGGAAATAAAATCTCTCTGTTGCCACGTGACCTTGGGGGTGAGTGGTCTCTGTCTTCTGCGTGGCTTTCCCCCCCCCCCCCCCCCCCCCCCCCTTCCCCCACGCGACCTAACACATAGTGACCCACAAAGTGATCAGGACTCAGCCATGGCCTGGCACAGAGCAAAGGAGACAGACAGTATAAAAGCTGGGAATCGGTATGATAGCCGGAACAGTGTAAAAGCTGGAAATTGGTCCAGAACCGGGATATAGACAGTGTAAAAGCTGGGAATCAGCGTGATAGCCAGAACGGCAGGAGAACTGGCATGGTGTAAAACCAGGACTTTGCTGGGTAGACAGCGGAATTGAGGTGAATCTATTGCAGGCAGTGGAAAACTGTGGCAAAAAATTCCCTCGGAAGACAGAAGTAAGTGCTATGTGGTTTCAAACTCTGTGTTTGTGGATTAGAACAATTACTGAGACCATGGGAGCCTGGACTACGACACCAGAAAACTCCACCTTAAAGGTATGGATTTTCTTCATTTAAAAAAAGAGGGATTAATTACAGTAAACGGGCTCTGCAAACTTTGCTCACATGGTGTGAGAGCCATGAACTAAATGTGTCTGAAGAGACTGCTTTAAATGTACCCCTTTGGGAGGAGGTTGGACAATATATACTTGCTGCAGCCTATAATGATAAGGATACAGCCATTGGTGCTATAAAGCCTTGGTCAATAGTTATGGACTTGCTAAAACAGTTGGAATATGAGAGGCAAAGGGGGAAGGGAAGCAGCGCAGCCGTTTCTTTGTGCAACCCCGTGTGGGAGCCGACACTGCCCAGGGAACTGGCCGGCCCCGGACAGTGCGAAAACGTGTCCTGCTACAATGGGACTGTGGCTGACCACTGCAGAGTGACCGTGGGGAGAGGCACAGCCCTGGGGAGTGGGGGAATCCCGGCAAACGGAGACTATCCACAGGCTGCCTGAGCCGCGGCTGCCGGCATTGCCCAGGGAGGCGGACGGACCGATTGCGCAATCTGGCCACATGGAGAGATGGCAGCCATCGCAGCCCCGACAGCTCTGAGATGCCCCGTGTCCACTCCGGACTGTTGTAATCATTATGCAGCCACCCGGGCAGGCGCGTCAGGCCATCCTGTTCTGGGGGACCAGACCATGTGGCAACGGCAAAAACTCCTCCCAGGATAGAGGGAAATCCCATGGCCATTGCAATGGGGCCACTGGCACCTCCCATCACCATGGAAATGCCAAGACTTCTCCCTCTGGAGACTGAGTGGGCTGGCTCCAAAGCCACACCTCTGTGGAGCCTGGCCGCGCCTACATTGGGGGATGTGCCTACACCCCCGATCCCGCCTGCGTCAGGGGGTGGGGCACTGCATCCAAGCCAGCCTCTGTGGAACACAGCTGCGCCTCTAGTGGGAGCGGCCCCGTCTCAAACCCTGCCCCCAAGGCCGGGTCTGGGAACGTCACCAACAGTAGCTCCTGCAAACGTCAAACCCGGAAGTAGAGAGTGGGAAAACCCCTTGCAAGGAGCCCGCCCAGCTAAAAGCAGTGGAAAGAAACGTGCGGGGGTTTGGTGCCGTGAGAGCAAAAACATTCGAATCTGCCTAAAGAGATGAGGCTGAATGCATGGCATAACTATTTCACAGCAGCTGAAATCAACACACCCTCTCGCCCAGTCCAGCAAGAAGCCAGCTTTTCTCTGCAAATGGATGGTGAGGAGAAAAACACCAAGTTTCCACCTCTCAAGAGCCTCGCAACCACCCTACCTCCTGATATATCAAGATTTTCATATTCCAAAAACTCTGATAAACTAATAACATGTGGTAAAAGTAAAAATACTGAAGGGTTATCACACAAGAGTTACAAAAATGTACAACTGTTTGTAAAATTTCCCTTAGAGTTCATAGTACAATATTTATTATTGTTGTTTGCATTTGCTAAAACCAAAATTGATAAGCCTGTGATTGCTAGTTCTGCTAAAGTTATTTGGAAAATATTACATTTCTGTCTCAGACAAGTACTACTGTGTCTTAAAGAAACCCTAGTATGTGTATTAACATGTCTTTTCTTGGTACTCCTAGTAATTATTCTTGCATTGCTTCAAGATATATGGGTAAAATTCAAATAATATCTACTGAGGTACGCATAGAAGAACATCAATTTATCATAAGTAAATTTCAGTTGCAAAATTTTTTAACGTTGAAGTCATCTATTAAAGTCAATAACAAAATTTCTAACTTCTAAAAAATGGAAAAAGTATATTGCTTGCACTGTTATTCATGTTAAATTCCTCTTGCACTAGATATTAATAAAAGCTTGTTTTTAAAATATAAATACAGAAAACCTCCCCCAACCAAGTTCATGGCCCTGATCAAGCCATGAATCTGGCTGGTAAAGAAAAATATATTAGTAAACCTAGATGATTCTGGGGAAACTTTGCAGAAGTTAAACCCTTTTTCCTATGAGATAAATGAGAAAGCCTCATCTGGAACAGGTTTTTTCAAGTCCTCACAATGAAAAAGAGACCCTTCATAACCCTGTAAGTAATAGTATTCAAATTCCATGTTTTGTTCCTATTTTTATTTATTATAAAAATAAAAAAGGGGAAAAAAGGTTGGAGTGAAGGTACACGCCCCGCTTTGAGCCTTAGAAGTATTATGTTCTCATGTTTAACAATAAATCATATAACAGTACAATAACCCTATGATGTTCAACTGCTTAAAATACATCTCAATGGACACTGAAAATCACAGATGACATCCTGTTGTCTCCTCAACAAAATAATTGATCACAAATGATCACCTACCTCGTGGACAGATCATATAAGGACTTGATTTGTTTACAAATTAATTTTCATGTTTACACACTCTTTTCCTGTTTACAAACTTTTTCTTTTTACAGATTGTTTTCTGGGAATTGGGTTTTTTTCCAAGGGATAAATGGGTTACAAGTTTTTTTTTAATAATTGGGTTTTTCTATAAGGGTTAAATGGGTTAAGGGTTAAATAGCTTTCTGCTTGTAGAGATAAGTTGTAATTTGTAACCAATAAGCATTATGCTGTGGCCTGAGTTCTCCCCTAACAGATCCTGGAAGTGAATGCTGCAGTGTAGCAGCCACAGGGCCTGCAAGGCCTCCCTGGCAGTCAGTTGCCTAAGATAAGAAATGCCTAGTCATGATGACTGGACCAAAGAAGCCCCTCTCTTCCGCCTTTGGACCCTCCTTATATCTCTGTAAGACGATAGGTCATATTCACCTCAACCCTTACTATTGGACTGTTTCCCAAAACCCCTATACCCTATATAAACCCCTATTTTTGTGCTGTTCAGCAGAAGAGCTGTCACTGTCACCCTTCGCAGAAGCTGCCAATAAAGACACCTCTGTGGAACCTCATACAGCCTTCTCCTCTCTCTCCCCGTGTCTGCTGAGGCACTTAGCAAGCAAAGAGCTGAAATCACTGAAGAGCTGAATTCACCAAAGAGCTTATCTCACTTAAGAGCTGAGCTGCTTGCTAAGATTGCCTGCAGCTAGGAGCCTGCCTGAGGGGCCCGAACAGGTTGTACTTAGCAAGACTTCGCTATCTGGACATCTGCAGCAGCTGGGGTTGGAGAGACCCCAAAAACCCCTGCCGTAATACTGCAACTCCAGTGTAAATTAGATTCAGCTGTTCTCTGTCACTCTGTTTGCAAAGGGCCCTTGCAGATGGGTGACAGAGAGCAATTCACAAAATTTTTTAAAGACCAGAAGATTGAGATGTCGCTGTGATTAACGGGGATCTTGCCCAATCAAATATCTCCCAAGGCTGTAGGCATCTCACTGGCTAGAACCTGAAGGGGCATGGAGTTCAAACCAATGAGAGCATCCAGACTGGGTCTTTCAAATGCACTATATAAGGGAGGGCTTGGGAAATAAAATCTCTCTGTTGCCACATGAACTTAGGGGTGAGTGGTCTCTGCCTCCTGCGCCACTCTCCCTCCATGTGACCTAACAGATGGATCCTGTGGATTGTTTGTGAAGGCGGTATAGTCAACAGGGATTTGGCTTTTACTACCATGGTACTTTGAGGATCAAGGACTGCTGGGGAAAGATAGGAGCCACCTTAGAAAGTGGGGCAAGAGCATCTTTGACAGCAGTGTGGACAACCTGGTGAGAAGAACTTTAAGTTATGAGTGATGGGGAAGGGGATGATGACCCATTGCCACTACGTTGGCAAGCAAAGGATGCAGTGTGATGGATACAAGAAAAACATTGTGAACAATAAAACAGGGCAGTAGGGGGCTCACCTCAATCATGGATACAGAAATGCATGCAGCTTGTATGTACCAGGTCTGGTTGGGATGGAGTTAATTTCCTTCATAGCAGCCCATAATGGTGCAGTGTTCTGGATCAGTGACCAAACCAGTGTTGATAACATACTAATGTTTTAGCTATTGCTGAACAGTGCTTGTGATGCCTTAGGTTTTATATTTTTCAGATTCTATACTGCTTTAGTGTGTAGTTCTGAACTTCATATTAAGGGATGGTAAGCTCTCCTCACAGTCAGTAGACAAAACAATTCCTTCTCTAGCTTGGGACCAAGGAAAACCAATCCAAATTTCAGGCCCAAGAGCATAAACAACACCAGAATGAAGAGAGAAAAACAAGAAGGATTGGACTTCATAACCTAAAGCTGTAATTGGACAATTAACTCCAAAATGCTAATGGACCAGAACTTACAAAAGTGAGAGATCTCATGACCGGTTGTGGAATCCTCTGAATCATCCCCCTCAGGGAAATCCCCAGGGCCTTGCCTTGGAAGAATATATCATGGTTTTCCCCACCTAGGCTGATAGAGAGGACTTAACCCATGGTGCTCTGCAGCACTACTGCCAATCTGCATTAGACTGCTTCCCCCATTGGCCAGTTGACACTGCCCACCCCAATTATTCATCCCTCATTGCCCCTACAGGTTGCTGCCCTTTGCCCTGCCCTTTGCCCACCCCTGTGCCCTCAGGTCATTGGTCACTGACCCCATACTTAAGTCTGTGCAGACCACATGGTTTTGTCTTTGTCTCTGATCCTTTCAGCATGCTTTGGAATAAATCTTCACTGGAATACATCATACAAAGACCCTTCCTGTCTTTCCTCTGCTGAGCTATCTGTGGCGTGTGTGTATGGACTTGAAATAGCTGTACTTGTGGCCTTACTCTGAGCGGCTTCTGAAGGACACGCTTTAAAGAAGGTTGAAGCATTTCTACCACCCAGCCATGCTGCAACAACCGGTCATCCATTTTTGTGACCATTTTGGGTTCATCTTAGGTGTAGCCCTGTCCAGGCTCTTGTACTGCCCAAGGTGTATCCATTGAGGCCTTTTAATAAATACCTACTTTATTCTTTAAGTCCATCTAGCCTCTGTTCTAGGTCAGCCTTCACAAGGCATCACTTGCATAGCATCAAGGTCTCCTCTGTTTCTCACTCTGCCCATTCCAGGGGCTTGGCTAGGGGTGGGCAAGAGACAGGGAGGACCCACAGCTGGGACAGCGGAGGCAAATGGACAGAGTGATATTCTATACCATATGATGTCGCGCTCAGCAATCAAATGGAGGGGGGGGGATTTTTTCAGAGATAGCTATTTCTCAGAGACTGGATGGACATTGGGTGGTGACTGATTGCTTTAATATCGCTTGTTTCTGTTTCTTTTTCTTTTTCCCTGGTGATAGTAAAAGATTTTAAAATCATAGAAAATTTGGGGAGTTAGAAAGAAAGTTAGGCTTGGTAAACCCTGGGAAATGTTAAGGGTAGGCCCTGGGAAATGTTAGGCCTTGTGTTTGCTAGATCATGTGAAACTGCACCTGTGTAATCAGTATATGATAAATGATATGATCATTAGATGTGATGATTATTTAGAAATTAGATGTAATTATTGTTTAGTCATAAGAAGAATCGTGAGAATCTGTGTTAGGGGTTTGAGGGGGATCACGAGAAATCCATGTTTGGATGAAATCAATGTATACAATAGAAAAATGTAAGTTTAATAATTAATATGTAAGTTATATAGAGTTCTGTCCCCAGCAGGCTGCACAGGGCCCGGATAGCGCAGTCCTGTTCGGGACAGACTGTCTGAGCTCCCAAGCAGTTCTTAGCCGCAGGCAACCTTAGCAAGCTTAAGTGAGATCAGCTCTTTAGTGATTATCAGCTCATTGTGATTTCAGCTCTTCAGCTTGCTAGGTGCCTAGGCAGGCAGACGCAGGGAGAGAGAGGAGAAGCGCTGTGTGAGGTTCCACAGAAGCGTCTTTATTGAAGTCTTCTGTGAAGGTTCCCAGTGACAGCTCTTCTGCCCGAACTGGGCAAAAGTAGCTCTTTATATAGGATTCAGGGGTATCAGAAATTGTCCAATAGCAAGGGTTAAAGGAAAGTGACCTATAGAGTAACAGAGAGATAAGCAGGTCTAAAGACGGAAGAGAGGGGCTTCTAAGGTTCCAGTCACCACGACTTGGCATTTCCTATCTTGGGCTTCTGACCGCCAGGGAGCCCTTGCAGATTCTGGGCCTGCTACAACTCCACTTTCTGTTTTTAGAAAAAAGGCGTTCCCTATAGTTCTTTTGAAACAATGAACAAGGCGTGAGAACATAGCTAATACAATGACAATTACAAGGAAAATCCGCAACATTCCCTTAACCAAAGATGCAACCCATCCTGTTAATCCCCATTGACCGAAAAGGTCATTGACCCAGTCTGGGGTTTTTTCTATTTTCAAGTCCTTCACGAGTTCTTTCAGTTTCTGGATGTTTGCGTGGATGGATTCCGAGTGTGAAGAGAGATTGAAGCAGCACATCCCCTTGAAGTCTTGGCAGCTGTGTCTGTGGGCAAGCAGCAGGAAGTCAATTGCTGCTCGATTTTGGAGTGAAGCATGTCTTGTGGTTTCTTCTTCTTTTAAGAGATTGCTCAGGGCAGCAGATGTAGCGTTAGCTTGCTTACTGAGCCAGCACCTTAGGTGATTTATTTCACCGAGGGCTTTAGCTGCAGCTACCCAGGGTAAGAATAGGGAGACAGCGATCTTTTTTGGTTTGTTCCAATCATATAATTTGGGATCACAATTTTCATCAAATTCTGTGTAGGATATTTTGTGGCATTTTAATTCACTTTCTTTTTTCCAATTATGTAACTGTCATGATTTGATGCTGGTACAATGCCAGTGCCCCCATGAAAATACATTCTCCCCGGTGTCTACTGTGAGATGTGACCAGGAATAGAGCGAAGCAGGCTCCAGCTTAGAAATAGAAGAAAGAAAAAACTTTATTAACCTACAATATATAAAAGAAACACACAAAACTCAGGATGAAAACCTTCCAAACATTCCTCCTCCCCCCCAACCAAGTTCCCAATGCATCACAGTAAGACAAAACCTTGGACTCTCAATTCAGTTGCCACCCCTCAGATCACCAACTCTCAGTCCATCACCACCCTTCAGATAATCAATTCTCAGTTCATGAAGAGGAGAGGAGTCCTTCTTGTGCCATAGGCTTCCCCAGGAAACACAGTTGAAACTTCTTGTGTTCCCATGTCACTCGTGACACCAGCCGGAGAACATTTGCCATCATGACATCTTCCTTCCATGTCCAGTGCTCTCACCACTGCACATGGACCAGAGCTGCTTCTAGGGCTTTCCTTTTAAGGATGCTTTGTCCAGTTCCAAAAAAGAGCATAGTCTCTCACTTTTGGAACACCTGTCCCCCCCAAATTTCACCCCCTGGGGCCGAGGGGTACCAACACTGAACTCTCTTGGCTCCAAGCCATTGCCTCCCCCTAGATGCAGTCTCTGTGTCACAGGAAAAATGGTTCTGTCCATGGCTATACAAGAAAAGGCCAGCCAAAGGCCACTCCATCATCTCCTCCCATCTAGGATTCTTCTCAACTTCTCTTGGACATCTTTCACTTGCACAAACTTGCATCACACTTGCCCATTTCCTGCTATTCATCCCTATCTCTCTTCTCATTCAGGAGGAGGATCAGCATTTGTAAGGTTGCCATCATCCAAGAAAAGGGTTAAAATCTCAGGCTCTGCCTGTCCAGAACTCCCACGGCTGCCCTGCTGGGCACCTTCTTGCTGCACCCCCCCCTTCTCCTTCTCAGCCAGCCTGCTATCAAATTTCAAGGTGGCACAGGCACAGGCTGGCTCTCTCTCTCTCTCTCTCTCTCTCTCTCCTGGCGGGGGGGAAGGGGGGGCTGCCCGATGCCTCTTGGTGCTCCTCCACCCTTCCACCCTCCCAGCCTCAGGGCCCAGGCCTACCTCACCTGGCTGCATGGCTTCCCCTCCCCTGCCCAGCTGGCAGCAGCTGGGCAGGGGAGAGGTCTGAACTCTTCACTCACCAGAACCCAAGAGGGGTTTTCCTAGGAGTTCTCTGCTTTTAACCCCTGTGTTCTCAGAGGCGTATCCATGTCCCCAGTGGCCACACCAGGTGCCAATATTCAAATCTGTGCACCTGTTGGTTTGACCACAGCATCCCAAAAAACTCACTTCCTCTCAAACCATGACAGTAACAAGGTGATATTTGGAGTGAGGGTAGAAAGTTTTCCAAGGGTACAGGGACCTCCCTGGAGTCGGGAGGGGATCCCAGCCCATACTCTGTCACCACAGATGAGAAACGTTCCCTTGGGTAATACTTTGGGGTGGAGTGAGGACACAGAGATCACATGAGCAGTGTAATTACACCAGTCAGGATAGTTATAGGCTTTGTTAATTGGTGATATGTCTTTTCGGTATGTGTTTTTGTTCTGGTCAATTTCTGGCCAATTATTTTTTGGACATCTAAAGTAAAACTTGACACAGTATGTTGCCTTGGAGGACCCCAACAGGTCCAATACTTGGGGTTCCTCTAGGGCATTGGGCAGCATTTTTGTCCACTTGTCCCAAGTATCTACCACATTGGGTCTCTTACCTGTGGTGCGGAGGAGCTCTGAGTTATAGATGGGCCAGTCATCTGCTACAAAGGGAATTCCTACTAGACATGTGGAAAGTGGGTTATCAATGCTTCCCATGGATAAGCACATGTTATCCTGTTTTAATGTCCTTGCTAAGGTTACCCAAACATTATGGCTAGGCTGTGGGCTAATCCAGCCAAAGGCACACGGTACAGTGACGAACATCCAGGCAGCAGTGAGGACAGCACCAACAGAGATGTTTTTCATCTTTGGACAGGAATGGGGCTTCTGATAGGGAATATAAGCAAAATTTGTTATCTTTATGGTGGGAGGGGAGGGTTTTCTCCCTTGTTCCATTCCTCTGTTCCTTCCCCTCCCCCTCCCCCCCCTTTTTTTTTTCTTTCCTCTAAGCTAAGGGGAGGGGTAGAGGGTATAAGGTTAGGGGGTTTTGGTAAGAGTAAAGAAAAAGGGAATAATAGGGGTTTTTAGGGTAAAAAAGGGGTAACAACATATAATTCAGAGAATGGGTTTGTGTTCAGGCTATGTCTGGCTTATGGTTTGATGCAGCAGAATGTTGTTCAGCTTTCTATTTTGTCTGCTGTCGCGTGATGGGACGGTCTGCTCTTCTGCTTGTGGGTATTTGGCGATGTGTTCGTCTCCAGGCAGAACTGGTTTGGTTTTTAGGAGGTCTTGTGTTTGACTAAGAGGAATTCTTGTCACTGTTTATAGGAGTGGTGGTTGCAGGGCCTAGGTATGGTTTTATGTTTTTTCCTGGGTACCATCTTGGACCAGATGGTAGTCGAAGACACACATACCCTCTGCCCCAGGTAATCAACTGGAAAGGCCCCGAAATTTGATGTATTTCTGGGTCCTTCACGAGTACAGGTGGTTTCTCAGTGAGCTTTGCTTGGGTGGTATTTGCAAAATGGCGAAGTATCGGTGGGTCAGGATCTGATGCTGTACAATTTAGGAAGTTGATGACATAGAGAGCCTTGCAAAGTCTTTCCACTGGAGATGTGATTCTCGTGTCTCTGTTCTGTTGATTGAGGACTCTTTTGAGGGTTTGATGTGTCCTTTCCGTGATGGATTGTCCTGTGGGATTTGCAGGTATGCCTGTCTTGTGTTCTATGCCCCATTCACTGAAGAACTCTTTTAACTTGCGGGAGGTATAGGCAGGTCCATTATCCATTTTGATCTCCTTTGGTACTCCCAGGGTAGCGAAGGTGAGGAGGAAGTGTTTTATTGTGTTCTGTGTAGTTTCTCCTAGATGTGCTGATGCAAATACTGCTCCAGAAAACGTGTCGACCAATACATGCATGTATTTTGATGTTCCAAAAGGTGTGAAGTGAGTTACATCTGTCTGCCACAGCTGGCATCTATTCAGACCTCAGGGATTGACTCCCGTCCCCATAGATGGTATCTGGTAGTTTTGACAGTTCTGGCATGTAGCAACAATAGCTTTTGCCTGATCTTTTGAAAGCTTGAACATTCTGATAAGGGCAGGTACATTTTGATGAAAAAATGCACGTGACAACTTTGCCTGAGCAAAGATGTTAGGGACATTAGCAGTTTCTGCTGCCATTGCTAATGCATCCGCTTTCCTGTTACCTTCTGCAACAAAACCTGGGAGGTCAGTGTGTGACTTCACATGCATTATATGGTAAGGTTGCTTTCTGTGGGAGACTAAGTCTGTTAATGTAGAAATCAATTGGTATAACTTTGGATTGGAAACCTCTTTGAGAAGAGCATGTTCTGCTCTCATAGCTATACCAGCAACATAAGCTGAATCTGTGACCAGATTAAAGGGTATGTCTTTGAATTTCTTAAAGGCTCTGACAACAACTGCTAACAACGCAATCTCTGGAGATCCCTCTACTATTTGGATGAGAGATTCCCAATTTTGGGTCTGAGGGTCTTTCCATGTCATTACCGACTTGTGGGATGACCCTGAGCCATCTGTAAAGATGGTTAGAGCTTTGAGAGGTGTTTTACCTTGGACTAATTTTGGGGTCAGATGAAAGGTTACTTCACGATTAAAAAGTTTGTGTTTTGGGATATGAACTGAAATTTGGCCTGTATAGCTCTCTAGGGCAAACTGGAGGTTTTCATTGGTCTGCAGCAAATACTCCAAGTCCCCAGTGGTCAGTTGCAAGTATATGCATGTGAACTCACACCCTGCAAGAGAGCGGAGGCGAGTGGCGAGTTCTAGCCTTTTTTATTAGATGTGCCTTGATTTCTTGGAAGGTGGTATTTGTCTTTGTAGGTTGGTTGTTTGTAAAGATCTATTCCAGTGTCAGCAAAGGGTCTTGAAGCTGAGTGGCCCGTTGAAAAATCAGTCCATAGAATCAGGGTGCTTTTCCCGGAATGACGAACTGGAAAGCCAGGCTGGGCTCAAAGCAATGGGCTTTGCGTGAAGACAGGGCTTCTTGGACCTTGGTGATGGCATCTCAGGCTTCAGTTGTGAGAGTGCATGGAGAGTCCAGGTCTTTGTTGCTACGGAGAAAGTTGAACAGGGGAGCGAGGTTGTCTGTTGTAAATCCTAGCAGGGGACGTACCCAGTTGATGGATCCGCACAGACTGTGCAAGTCTCTCAGGGTTTTTGGGTTGTCTCTGATAGTGAGTTGATGGGGTATGATGGTCCTTTCCCAGATATGGAATCCAAGGTAAGTCCATGGGTTGGTGTACTGTATTTTGTCCTCACAGATCTCAAATCCTGCCTTTTCCATGGTTTCGATGGTTTTTTTAACTGCTTTGTCTAAGTAAGCATTTTCTGATGCACAAACCAGGATATCATCCATATAGTGGTGGATGATTGCATCTGGAAATAAGTTCCGAACAGGAGACAGGATGTGAGCAACGTAGCACTGGCATATAGTGGGACTGTTCTTAAGTTCTTGGGGAAGAAAACGCCAATGATATCTTTTGAGTGGAGCCTCTCTGGTAAGAAAGGGAGCGGAGAAAGCAAACTGTGGAGCGTCCTGGAGGTGCAGTGGAATGCTGAAGAAACAGTCTTTAATATCTATGATAGCAAATGACCAGTCTCTAGGCAGCATCGATGGGGAGGGCAAGCCAGGCTGGAGGGGGCCCATGTCCTCGATGACCTCATTGATTTTGCGACGGTCGTGGAGGAGCCTCCACCTGTCCGTTCCAGGTTTTTTCAGTACGAAGACTGGAGAGTTCCAAGGGCTGGTGGTTTCGACTATGTGGCCTTTGGCAAGCTGTTCTTCCACGAGGGCTTGTAGTGCACGCAGCTTTACTTTAGATAGGGGCCACTGTTCGATCCAGATCGGATCATGGCGTTTCCAGGTGTGACGAGGAGTATCTAGCAGTGTGCGCTCCTCAGTGGCCCCAATTAGAAATCCCAAATGGGTATACGTAAGGAAACCCCCCATTGGGATACAACGTCCCTGTCCCAAAGGGTGATGGAGGCTCTTAACACAAATGGGTGGATGGTTGCCACCTTGCCTTCAGGTCCTTCGACAAGGATGTTGTTCTTGCTTTGCATGGATACTGTAGCTCCACCAATCCCTGAAATCATGCCTGCAACAGGTTGTAGTTCCCAGTGTGCTGGCCATTCTTAGCAAGCAATGATGGTCACGTCACCACTGGTGTCCAGCATCTCTGGTAGGTGGATCTTGTCTCCTCTGCAGGTAAGACCACACTTGATGGTAGACTTGGATGGTCCTCACAACTTGTGCCCACATTGTATAGGGTTGAGAGGAAGCTGTTTTTTGTGATTCTTTGAGAGTAGTAAGGCTTGTGTGGAGTTCCCCGTGAAAGGTAAAATGGAAAGTCCATGCAGCACAGCTGGAAAGAGATTTTCTTGTCCCAAGTGCACTGTTTGTACTTCTGGAACAACAAAGATTTCCTTTGGGCTATGGAGAGTGTCACCTATAATTAAGATTTTAAAAGGACCACTTTTTGGCCCATGTTTGCCTGTGGGAACACAATAAACATTCTCATTATTAAAGTCAATGGACAGAGCAGTTACCAGCTGGCGCTGGGTTCCTATCTGTCTCTTGCCATGTGTTGGATCCTCTTCCTGTGGTCCGGAATCTCCTGGGATGGTGCGTGGCTGTGTCTGGACGGCTTTTGATTTGGTGTCCTTGCGCAGGGCTCCACCGCGCTCTATGAAGCGTTTCCCGAACGCGGTTGGTAGCACTGCTGATTCTGGGGTCTTTGATAGGTGTTACAGGGCTTTAGGGTGGGTGACCTGTTGTCACAGACATGCTTTATGAAAAATCCTTTCCTTAGGATTTTTTTCTCCTGAGAAGCTGAGAGGCCTCAGGAACAAAATGTAAAAAATGATTATCTGCTGCTGTGGAATGCAAGAGGTGGATCTGTGATTGGTCTCATGTGGTTGCTTCTAATTAATGGCCAATCACAGTCTATGGAATATTAATCCTTATATTATCGGGTAGGACGTGCCTGGCCGCGTCTGACCCTTGCTGCTGGGCCAAAGGCAACAGCTGTGGTGTTTCACCTCAGAGATACCTTTGGCCGGCTGGATGCTGCAGGTAGGCACTCGGAACAAGTCAAGGCATAGTAGAAACTCAGTTTACCTCTGGTGGAAAAGGTTCAGGCGACGGTGAAGAGAAAAAGGAGAGGATTCTGCCGTAGAGTTTTAATCCAGAGTTTTATTCCAGGATGATAGACCTCTGAATCTTGTAACAGCTCCCAACAGAATACAGACTGCATGGTCCCGTCTCCTTTTAAGCCCAGGGACAGGGGGAGGGGAAAGGAGAGGTTGGCACACTTGGGGGGTTGGGATAGGTGAAACAGGAAATGTCATCACACTGCAACATCTCCCCCTAGTTTTGTTTAAAAAGAAGAGGACTGGGTTTGTGGTGCAAAATGCTTGCCAAACCATGGTTGGTAAATCAGTTCCTCCTCTACAGGAGGTTCAGTGCTTTCCACTGAGGCTTCCATGTCATTCATTGGAGCTCTAAGGACTTCCAAATGGTAAACTTCAGGAGGGGGAGATGAGCTTGAAATCAACTTGAGAACCATGCATTTGATTAGTCCGAAGACAATACTAACTACAACAACAATAACTAATATAAACAGTACTAAAATTACAGTTTTCAGAATAGATCCCAACCAGCCTGAGAGTCCCCAGCCTTTGAACAGTCCACTCAGCCAGTCGTCAGTTTCTCGCTTGATGTCGCTCACCATGGTTTTCATCTTGTCGATCGTGGCATGGACGTTCTCTGCTTTTGATGACAAGTTGAGGCAGCAGAGACCTTCAAATTCTTCACAGTGATGGTTGTGCAGAAGGAGCAGATAGTCTATGGCTGCCCTATTCTGCATGGTGGCTTGCCTGGTAATTTCCTCATCTGATAAGAGGTCACTCAGGGCAGTAGAAGTAAGGTTTGCCTGTTTTGCAACCCAACATTCCAATCGGCCTAATTCTCCCATGCTTTTTGCTGCTGAGATCCACGGCAGAAGGACTGTAATTGCGGTGGTTTTAGGTCTGGACCAGTGAACAATTTCCAAATTACAGTCAGGGTCTAATTGCCTTAGGTCTCTTTTTTGGATAGCCAATGTATGTGTGTTGTTTTTTGTTTGCCAATGAATTAGGTTTGTTCGATTTGGGGTTAAGAGGCTCAGCTTGCCAAAGGTACATGGACCTCCGAGCAGACGAGGCGGGAGACCTGCCCATGCTCTGTCTCCACATATTAAAAACATACCTTTTGGGAGTTCACGAGGCTTATTATCACCACCTGATGAGTGCATTACTAGGACTGAATTTTCACACCAGTTTTTGTCTGTGTAGTGTGGGTTGCTAGGGTCAGGATAGGTGTTTCGTTTAGCTTCCTGATATGGTAACCGGGAATTGAATTTAAAGTGAATGCAAAAGGTTGCATTCATGAAGCCTAAGAGATGGAACTCTTGTGGCTCCCTTTTTGGCACTGGTAACTTTCTCGCCCACTCCTGCCAAAACAGTAAAGGATTGTCAGCAGGATAGCGGCCAGGAGAAGGCGCGAGTAAGTTAACTTCATTTAAAGCATTCCACATTTCATTTGGGAACTCTGAGGATTTAAAGGGAACTCCCACCAGGCAAGTTGACAGGGGGTCAGAGGCTGTCGCTGTGGAGAGACAAATGTGATCTTGTCCAAGGGCTCTGGCCAAGGTGGTCCATACGTTCGCTTTGGGCTGAGGGACTATCCAGGAGATCGCTGGAGAAATGATCGCAAGTAGGATGAGGAGCAGGGTCGGTCTCATGGTGTCTCGAGACTGCACACGAACAGCGGGATCTAAACCGGTAAAAGGAAACTTAAGACAAACATATATTACAAACTATTCCAGATAGGAGGCTTAAATGGAATTTCCTCCAGAGAACGCGTGCGGCGTTTCCTTCTCCAGGCAGCGTTAGCAACCTGGGGCACTTCTGTCGATTTCTCTGAGACCTTGGGAACATAGGGCCTTACCCATTTGGAAGGAACCCACTTTAACCCAGAGGGAGTGGACACACAGGCGTATCCACGTCCCCAAGTAACCAATTTGTAAGGTCCCACCGTCTTCCAATTCTCAGGGTCCTTTACTAAAACCGGAGGCTTTAGTAACATCAACGTATGACTGCTCTCCCCAAAGTGGCGGAGGATGGGCGGATTCAGGCTGCCAAAGGAACAATTCAGAAAATTGATTGTGAACAACGCCCTGGACAACCGGATGTGGGGAGGTTCCACCTTCAGAACCTGTTGTTGCTGGTCCAGGACTCTTTTAATATCACGGTGAGTCCTTTCTACAATGGCTTGACCTGTAGGGGAGTAGAGGATGCCAGTGTTGTGCTCTACTCCCCATTGCTGCAGGAAGCTCCCGAATTCCTTGGATTTGTAGGCAGGGCCATTATCAGTTTTCAACTCCTTGGGGATGCCCATGAAAGAAAAAGCCTGTAAGAGGTGCTTAATGGCATCGATAGATGATTCTCCTGTGTGGGCAGAAGCATAGACCACTCCAGAAAAGGTATCTACACTAATGTGAACGTATTTCTGCCATCCAAATGACTGTATGTGTGTAACATCTGTTTGCCACAGTTCACAACTGTTCAACCCCCTAGGGTTTGCTCCCATACTCACTGTAGGGAGTGCATGTTGTTGGCAATTTGGGCATGTGTCCACAATCGCTTTGGCCTGTTCTCGAGTGATGTGAAACTGACGAACTAGGCCAGGTGCATTTTGGTGGAAAAGCTGGTGGCTGATTTTTGCCTGTTCAAAAACATTTGGGAGAATGGCCATCACTGCAGGTGCAGCAAGAGCATCTGCCCTTCTGTTGCCTTCAGTGATAAACCCTGGCAAGTCGGTGTGTGACCTGACATGCATCACATAAAATGGTTGCTCCCGGCGAGTGACTAACTTTACAAGTTTTGAGAGCAATTCGAAAAGTGCGATGTTAGACCCTTCTTGCAGTATTGCTTGATCTGCCCTGGATACTACTCCTGCCACATATGCAGAATCCGTAATCAGATTGAATGGTTCTGAGAACCTTTCAAAAGCCCTAACAACTGCATCCAATTCAGCAACCTGAGGTGAACCTTCCACCTCAGCAATGTCCGTCTCCCACTGCTGGGTTTGAGGATCCTTCCAAGTCATACAAGACTTGTGGGACCTCCCGGACGCATCTGTAAAGACAGTCAGAGCCTTTTTTAAACGTCTCCCACTCTGAGCACTTCTCGATTTCAGAGTAAATTGAACATCTTGTTCAAACATTTTGTGGGCAGGCCGCACTACAGAAATTTCTCCTGAGTAGGAATCCAGAGCAAACTGCAACACTTCATTTTCTCAAAACAATTGTTCCAATATTTGCATAGAATTTTGACCCGATTTTAACTCAATTGGAATGTGAATGCACTCAAAGTCACATCCTGCTAACTCCCTGATCCGGGTCCTTGCTTTCCAGATCAGTTCTGCTACCAGCTCCTGAGGCTTTGTCATTCTTTGGACCTTTTGTGACTGAGGAAAACCCATTCTATGATCAAGAGAGGGTCCCTCTGGTCCTGACCCTTTTTAGGTGTGTCCTTTGCCTTAGGTGTTTGTTTTTCCTCCCACTGGAAAATGATTCCATGGAGGTGTGGCAACTTACCTAAGATGATAAATTTGAATGGCAGGTCAGGCTGACATCGGTTGGCCTGTCTTGTGGACATTGAAATCTGAACCTTTTCTAGAGCTTTCCGTGCCTCTGGGGTAATAGACCTAGGAGCACCCGGGTCCTCTCCTCCTTTCAATAAATTGAAAAGAGGGGCAAGGTCTTCGTTAGTCAGACCGAGCCATGGCCTTACCCAATTCAAAGACCCACACAACTTGTGGACATCCGCAAGGGTCTTGATCTTTGGATTGATTTCTAGTTTTTGAGGAACAATGGTCCTATTTCCAATTTCTAGGCCCAAATATTTCCAAGGTGGCATCTTTTGAATTTTCTTTTCCTGGAGCTCGAACCCTGCAACAATCAATGTATGGATCGTTAGGTCAAGCGCATGTGTGAGTAAATCATCATTGGGGGCACACACAAGGATATCATCCATATAATGATAGATGATGGCCTTTTCTGCAGCTGCACGCACTGGGGAAAGCAGGGAAGAGACATACCACTGGCAGATCGCTGGCGAGACCTTTAGTCCCTGAGGAAGAACTGTCCAATGGTACCTTTTCATAGGGGCTTCCATGTTGATGGTGGGGACCGAGAATGTGAAACACGGTGCATCGTCAGGGTGTAGGGGAATATGGAAAAAACAATCTTTTATATCAATAACAACTAATTTCCAATCCTGGGGAAGCATTGTTGGGAATGGCATACCAGGTTGGGGAGAGCCCATATCTTCAATGACATTATTAATTTGTCAGAGGTCGTGGAGGAGCCGCCATCTTTTTTTGTCAGCTTTCTGAATGACAAACACTGGAGAGTTCCACGGGGACGTGGTCTCCACAGTGTGACCCTTTTTCAGTTGCTCTTCCACTAGCTCCTCAAGTGCCTTCAGTTTTTGTTTACTGAGCGGCCACTGTTTCACCTCAACTGGTTTGTCTGTTTTCCACTTCAATTTTTGGGTGGGGCACTGTTGTTCAATGGCTGCTGTACAAAAATCCTGTGGAGAGTCTGGAATATCAATTGTGACACTCCACTGGGTCATTAAATCTCTCCCTAACAAAAGTTCGGAATAATCTAACACAAATGGACGGATATTTGCCAATTGTCCGTTTGGTCCCTTGATTTGGATAATGCGTTTGGATTGTCTCGCCAATTGCAGGCCTCCTGCACCTTGAACGTGACCAGCAACGTTTTGCAAAGGCCAATGTGCTGGCCAGTCTTGTACTGGGATCACTGTACAGTCTGCACCCGTGTCTACAAGCATCTCAATGCGTTTTGACTCCCCACCCCCACTGACATTACACCATAATTTGGGTTTGTCTTTCCCAATAACTTGGACCCGGGCAACTGTGGGCCCTTGTTTTTCGGTGCCTTCAGGCAAAAACAGCACAGGGATAGCTTGTGCAACAATTTGTCCTTTGGGAAGAAACAGGGGTGGGTGGAAACAGTGCAGCCCCAGAACGAATTGCTCAGGATCTGATGTTCTCATTCCTGGAGCAATTTCAATCTCATGCGGTGTGTGTTTGGTGTCCCCAATGACCATGTACTTGTGGGAACTCAGCACAT
The DNA here is from genome assembly GCF_037042795.1 of Molothrus aeneus. Classification (NCBI taxonomy): domain Eukaryota; kingdom Metazoa; phylum Chordata; class Aves; order Passeriformes; family Icteridae; genus Molothrus; species Molothrus aeneus. Next base: position 9,672,357 of record NC_089679.1, on the reverse strand, counting down.
CACTCCGGATGTCCAGAGTTACCGAGAGAACCCTTGGGGGGTCTCGGAAATCCTGGAATGTTGCCAGGAGTGTTTGGTGGCTTCATTTTGATCCATCCACAGAAGTGACAGCAGTTTGAGGACATGAGAATCACTTTAGAGTGAAGGGTGTAAAAGGGACACATTTATAGGGTGAAATATAAACTTTAAGGTTTTTGGTACAGGGGGGTTATGGAGACAAGATGGAGGGATCAGGGCGTGTCTCGTCCTTCTTCTTTCTTCTTCTTGTCTTCCATCTTCTGTGGTGATGTTGGCACTTGGGGATTGGTTCATGGTGAAGGTGCACTTGCTAACATGGGTGAAAAGTATTGGAAAATAAAGGTAAATATCATGTACGTAGATTTTAGTATAAAAAGACATGACCGCCCCGTGGGTGGTCAGAGTGCCCTTGGCTGCCTTGCAGATCAGACCTCTGTTGGGCAGACAGAAAATTTTGTAGATAAGAAACAATAAACAATCTGAAGATCGAAAAGCTGAAGAGTCCAGACTTGTCCTTTGAATCGTGTGCCACCCAAGAACCACCCTACCCGTGTCCGGGCAGAGACAGACAGCCGAACCCGACATTTGGCGTCCCTGGGTGGGCACCCGGTGGGCGATCCGGGGGGCTACTCGACGGCGACCGGTGAGCCAGCAGCATCTGGCGGGCACTCGCTGAGCCGCGGTGAGCTCTGGTGTGCACCTCTTGCACAGGGGCAGCCTTGAAGCGCCGAGTAGGCAGCTCCCGAGCAGGACTCGTTCCCAGGAGAGCGCTGATAACTCCTTGGGAAAGCAGCCACAAAGCAGCCAGGAGAGTCTGAAGACGCAGCAGCCACTGAGAACATCGCACTCCACTTCGGCCGAAGAAAGTTTGTAGCAGAACAGCCCGGATCGGAATCGGAAAGGCGCCTCCGAATCCATCTCCTGTGATCTGCAGGCCGGTGACCAGGAGCCTTCGGACTGCTCTGATGACAAATTCGGTGAGAAGGTCAAGAATTAAGAACATGGGGGGTACACTTTCCCAGGAACAAATAGAGATTCTGTCCGACCTACAGGGCGTGGCAGACACACACACTAAGGGGATCCCAAAGAAAAAACTTAGAGAGCTATTGTTGTGGGTGCGGTGTAATTACCCGTACTCAGAGACACGTTTGTTATTTGAAGTGGGTCTTTGGCAAGAAGTTAATAGACACCTATATTTTTTATCCACCAATGATGATAAGACGGCTTTGAGATTGCTGTCTTCAGCAAGAATTATGTTAGAGGCGACTTAGACTCAGTTTAGGGGGTCGGCCAGGCAACAACTTGTTACAAATCCCACAGGGACGGAGGGAGGAGAGCAAGGCTCGAAACGGAGATTGGCTCTGATCCCGATTGGCCCGGGGGAAAAAGCGCCCGAGGAAGGGAGACAAGGAAAAATGTCATTGCCTTCAGTCCCACCATCCCGAAGACCCAAGGGAACCCCAAATCGTCCTGAGACCCCAGAGAGTGAAGGGGCTTCAGGCTCCGACTCAGGCACAGATGATACCATTCCACTCCCTGATGAAATGAGGTTTTCTCCCAGCGACATCGAGGAGACAGGTCGCTCTTTAGGAGCGTACCACCCCAATTTGCAGGAGTCAGAGGGAGAGGAGGTGGCAAAAGTGGCGGAGTCGGGAAAGGGGGTTCAAAGGGAACAAGAGGGAAGGGGGGATGCGCTCTCTTGCGGCAGGCGCGGCGGCGTGGCGGCGGCGGCAGCTAGCAGGAGGGGCACGGAGGCGATGTGGGACACGGGTTCTGGTACGGCTTTTGCGAGCGCAGTGTCGAGAGTGGCGGCAGCCTCGACTGGCGCGGTGCCAAAAGTGCGCGCGAGGGGCAAGGCTTGCGGGACAGCCGGGGAGGGCTTTCAAACCGATGCGGCAGCGTCAGTCACGGGCAGCAAGGGTGGAGCAGCTGCAGGGCTCCAGCAGGCTACTGTGGGGGGATGCAAGGGATGCGCGGTGGTGATATCAGACCCGGAGGTCTGGACGCGGAGATCGGCTCAGATCGCGGCGCGAAAGGGGTTACCGCCAGGGGGAGGGCCGCGCGCTTCGGCGGGGGGCGTGGATACAGCGTCAGAGGAGGAGGAGAGAGGGACAGGAACAGACAATAGGGAGGAGATTTCGGAGGTGGAGCGGGATGGAGACAGTGACGTCAGTACAGGGGAGGCAGGGGGCGTTCCCGAAGGCGCGCGTGCGCGGGAGGTGCGGACAGAGCGCGGTCGGGGGCGGATCCGATCCCCTGTGACGTCTCGGGCAAAGAGGAGGGGCCATGCTTGGGGTTCGACATCCCGGGGCTCCACCCCCTCTCCGTTCCCGATGTCTTCAACCTCAATCCCTGTGGTTCAAACCTCTTCCACTCAAAAGAAACATTCAAGTATTCAACCCTCAATGCCAGCTCAGTCAACAGCCATGCAAACTCGGTCTCAAACACGATTGCAAGCGTTGCAGTCTGCTGAGCAGGAACCGATCGAGTTTGTGTCGTCATCACAGTCGTCAAGGCAGATGACAGCGCCACCTCGTGGAGGGATGACCGCAATGCAAGACATGTCGGACATGTTTGACAGCGCCACCACATCACCTGTTGGCCAAACTGCAACAATGCAACAATTTTTTCCAATGACGTACAAAAAGAAAACCACATTAAAGAAAACAACAACAACAACAACACAACAAAAGGATAATTTTCCATCAACTTCAGGATCATATGAAGTTGAAGACAGTTCAGATGAAGCACGGCCTCAAGGAGAAGAAATGATACACATTACAGCATCAGAGGGAATTCCAGCATGGATGCTTTCGGCAGCGGAAGCAGCAAGAAATCTTCTGCAGTCTTTTGATGCAGCAAAAAAAAACGTGTTCACAAGAACCTCGAGTTTCTTTTTCAGATTTAGGAGCAAGACCGAAAACCTCAAGGCAAAGAACATGGAGCGAAGGATCACCAAGGGCCTCCACGATTCCATTGTGCAGGCAATGGCCAATGGAGTTTCCAGAGGAGGAAGAAGAACGACTGATAGAACCAATAGACTGGAAGGAAATTAGAAATGAGTTATCAAAAGAAAAGGGTCTGATCAGAGGATCAGGATACATGATAATGCCAGTGACATATGATGCACAAGGTCAAAATCCAAGGTGGGAAAGGTTGGGTCATGAAGTGATCAAAAACTTATCAAAGGCCATTCAGAACAACGGTCTGAATTCACAATTCTTCAAACAGCTCCTGAGGGGGACATTCAATGTCTTGTGTCAATGATTCTCACTGACACACAAAGTCTCATCTGGGACAGAAGATGGTGAAGATATCTCACAGAGTTGAGAGCCAGCTATCAAGGTGGGCCAAACGCAAACCTCACAGAAGCACAGTTGGCAGGAGATCCTCCAGATGACAATCCAGTGGAGCAAGCAGCACAGCTTCCACGACGGGTGTTGAATGACATCAAAGAAGCAGCACGCAAAGCAATCTTGCAGATTGCTCCGGCGGGAGTTCCGGACGTCCCATTCTCATGCGTCAGGCAAGGTCCCACAGAACCATTCTCATCATTCATAGATCGACTCTCGCAAGCTGTGGATCAACAAGTGACGATTGACGAGGCGAAGCAACCTCTCATGGAAAGTCTAGCTTTCGGCAATGCCAACCCGGATTGTCAACGGGTCATCAGCGCAATGCCAGGACGGCCATCCTTGGCAGAGATGGTGGAGGCATGCAGCAGAGTGGGAACACCTCAGCACGTCGCGTCGATCGTGAGGGATGAGCTGAGAGGAGAATGGGAAGAACAGTTAAGAAGAAACTCGGAGAGGCAGTCAGAAGATAAGGACAAGGTAGTTGAAAAGATGCTGGAAAAGGTACTCCAACAACAGAATGAAAACACAAATAAAGTTCTTGCAACCATTCAGAAGAAGAACAATCCATCGGGAGGACAATGTTACAAATGTGGAGCGTTTGGACACTTGAAGAATTGTCCACAAGCGCACGCACAAGTGCAGACACAAAAACCTGAAAAGCCACTCTGTGCGCGGTGCGGAAGAAGAAGACACTCTGTGAAGGAATGTTATTCCCAGACAGACGTGGAAGGGAATCCTTTACCACTTCCGGGAAATGGGAGAAGGAGCGCGCCCACAAACCGTCAGCGCGCGTCGACATAAGTGATGGCAGTGACACAACAGCCAACAGGACAGTCATTGGGGAACGTCAAGCAGGCGCCCTCAGCAAACTCCTCAGTCGATTCTCAAGCGACCCAGACCTCCTTCCACCAGGAGCACAGTGCACACTGGCAACTTCCAAGTTAATTTGCTTTCTGGATGAAAGTCATGCGGAGATTCCAACAGGGATCTGCGGAGATTCATACAAAAAAACAAGATTTCTTAATAATAGGACAGGACAGAAGCAGAATCCTTGGACTTATTGTTTATCCATCAGTTGTTTCCGCAGACAAAAATACGGAATTGACAGTTCTAGCAAAAGCACTTCGTCCACCATTGACCGTGGCAGAAAACACTCAGATCGCAAGAGCTTTTGCTCTGCCACCACACGCCATTGAAGAAGTCATGTCAATCTTCGATGAAGAAGGGCTTCCTTTGAGGGAACATGTTGAAATACATACCACATGGATAAAACACATAGGTCGAGATCGACCCACGCTCACATGTCAATTGACTTGTGGAGACAGAACAATAGAGGTCAGAGGCATGCTCCACACAGGGGCAGATGTCACAGTAATATCCTACATCTTTTGGCCTTGAGAATGGAGCTTGATTGCACCCTTGGGATCTCTCTCAGGCATAGGGGGAGTTTCTCTGTGTCTGCAGAGCGAGAATGCCATCGTTGTCACGGGACCAGGAAACAAGACGGCAATCATTCGTCCTTTCGTTGTGCAAAAGCCAATCACAGTTTGGGGACGAGATCTTTTGGCACAATGGGGCACGAAGATCGAGGTGGATTTTTAGTCGGGGTCACTGCGGCACTCGCCACATTGAAGTTGACTTGGAGAACGGATGATCCAGTCTGGGTGGATCAGTGGCCCCTGGAGCGAAAAAAGTTGAGTGCATTGAAAACCCTGGTCCAAGAACAGTTGCAGAAGGGACACATCAAGCCAACAAACAGCCCTTGGAATTCTCCAGTGTTCGTCATCAAAAAGAAGCTGTCAGGCAAATGGAGGCTGTTGCATGATCTCAGGAAGATCAATGAAGTTCTCGAAGACATGGGACCGCTTCAGCTGGGTCTTCCATCTGTTTCGATGATTCCCAGAGATTGGCCGCTTGTGTTCATTGACCTCAAGGACTGTTTCTTCAGCATTCCACTTCATCCGGATGATGCTCCAAAGCTTGCCTTTTCAGTTCCAAGTATCAACAAGGAAACGCCTCTGCAGCAGTACCATTGGGTGGTTCTTCCTCAAGGTCTCAAGAACTCGCCAACAATCTGCCAATGGTACGTGGCACGAGCCTTGTCACCAGCGCGAAAGAAATTCCCGAAGGTGAAAATCATTCACTATATGGATGATTTGCTCATTGCGGCATCAACACAACAAGAGCTGCAAAAGGCTCGTGACTGTGTGATTGCAGAAGTGCAAAAGGCAGGTCTGGAAATCAGTGTTTCAAAGATTCAGGAGGTCGCGCCTTGGAAATATCTAGGGTGGAAGATCTCGGAGAGAACAATAAGGCCTCAAAAGATGGAGATCAGCACAAAAGTCAACAATCTGCATGATTTACAACAACTTCTAGGGGAAATCAACTGGATGAGGTCGATTTTGGGAATCACAAACAATGACATTCCAGCGTTGCTTGATCTCTTGAGAGGAGACGCAGACATTCGATCTCCCAGAACGCTCACAGAGGAAGCGAAGAAAGAGTTGGAGAAAGTTACAGATGCCATTCAGAAGAGACAAGCACATCGATTCGTTGAATCGTTGCCTTTCCAGTTGGCAGTGTTGGGAAAGAAAGCACAATTCCATGGTTTGATCTTCCAATGGGATGCATCTCAGAGAGATCCTTTGATAGTCATAGAGTGGATTTTCTTACCGTATAGGCCTTCAAAGACAATTCTGACAGATTTGGAGATGGCAGCACAAATCATCATAAAGGGGAGAACAAGATTGCTGACAATGGCGGGACGAGAATTTTCAAAGATTTATCTACCTTTGAAAAAAGATTATTTCGATTGGGCCATGCAGAAATCAAAAGATTTGTTAATTGCGTTGTTAGCTTTTCCGGGAGCTTGCACAATCAACTTTCCGCAACATAGAATGTTGCAGTCACAGATATGTTACAGAGCAAAGCCAAAAATAAGTGAAGAACCTCTGGACGGGATCACAGTGTTCACTGATGGCTCAGGAAAGACACACAAGTCAGTAATCACATGGATGAACTCAACGACAGGGGAATGGGAATCAAACGTGAAGACGGTTCAAGGCTCTCCACAAATTGTGGAATTGGCAGCTATTGTCCGAGCATTTCAGTTGTTCCAACAACCGCTCAATTTGGTCACGGACTCTGCATATGTTGCAGGTGTGGTCAAACGATTGGAAGGTTCTCTCTTGAAAGAAGTCAGCAACGAAGTTTTATATTCCTACCTGGCAAGCATGAAGACAGTGCTAGAAAGCAGGGAAGAAGAATATTTCATCACTCACATCAGAGCGCACACAACACTTCCAGGATTTCTAGCGGAAGGGAATGCTCAGGCAGACAGATTGACAATGCCCATTTCACAAACACTTCCGGACATTTTTGAGCAAGCATGACTGAGTCATGCATTTTTTCAGATTCCTGAAAAGATGGGGTGTCAGACACACATTTGGCATTCCACATTCACCCACAGGTCAAGCAATCATTGAAAGAACACATCATACCCTGAAATCCCTTTTGGACAGGCAGAAAAGGGGGGACCCAGAGGCGACACCACACATGAAGTTAAACAAAGCATTGTATGTGTTGAATTTTCTTAACAGTTCATCTTCAGAACCCAATCCACCAATCGTGAGGCATTTTTCAAACAGCTCTCAGGCAAAACTAAGGGAGAATCCTTTGGTTTTGATCAGAAATCCAGAGACAGGACAAATAGAGGGTCCTTTCAAACTAATCACTTGGGGCAAGGGTTTCGCTTGTGTTTCCACAGGGCAAGGTCTGAAGTGGGTGTCAGCGCGACACGTGAAGCCGTTTCGGACAAGAGAGCAAGAGAGCACTGATCCCAAAAGCAGAGAAACGAGCACGCAGACGGAGGAAGAAACTCAAATTGTGAACAGTGACTCAGAAGAGGGACAAAAAGAATAAAAACTTTGGGGGTTTTTCCTTTGGGGCTTTGAGTGAGAACATGACAATGATTTTTCATAAGGATGAAGTCATGAGCTTCATGATGCTCATTCTTTCATCTGTTGCTTTAAGCAATGGAGCAAATCTACCCATCAATCAACCAAAACAAAATGTTTGGGAAACTTTAGCCCAGGCAGCGAACTTAGAAAGTATCTGCCTGACACATTCAAAACCAGGGAAACCATTCACAGCATGCATGGTTGGGTTGCCAGTGGACGAATGGCCAATTCCAGGGCACTCTCCAATGGAGATTTCACAGGTCATCAAGGATCCTGTGAATGAATGGTGTGCTTGGACACATCTTCTACCTGTGGCTTCTACCGAACTGCAGGAATTGGAAATTTTCGGGTCCACGACAATGAAACTATGTATGAAATTTGAAATTTCGAATGTGTCAAGGACAAACAAAAGTGTTGATGTCACTCCAAATCACAAGTTTTATAGAAATGCATCAGCTTGGTGCAATCACACCGAGATGACAGCCAAAGGATCAATCCAGGTCCCAGTGCAATTGCCACGTGAGTTGTTTTTAATTTGTGGGGACAGAATTTGGCACGGCATTCCTGCAAATGCCAAGGGAGGTCCATGCAGCATTGGAAGGATTTCAATGTTATCACCAGATTTGAAAGTATTGAGAGAGCAAAAACATAAAGAGAAAAGGTCCTTGCAACATTACAGTGCAGATTGTGATGATGAAGTATACACCTGGGACAAGGCAAGGAGAATTGCGGCAGCAATTTTCTCACCTCAGACAGCGTCGGTGGTGGCCTTGACTCAACTGGACCACATGGGTTGTTGGTTGAGAAAGCATGCTCAATCAGTCTCTCTCGCTTTGAGTGATATGTTAAAAGACATAAGTAGTGTGAGAGAGGCAACTCTTCAAAATAGAGCAGCAATCGATTATCTATTGCTTGCTCATGGACATGGATGTGAAGAGTTTGAGGGAATGTGCTGCATGAATCTCTCAGATCCTTCAAGATCAATTCATGAAAGTATTCAAAAAATGAAAGACAGTATAAAGAAACTCGGCGAAATCACTGGGTCATGGATTGATGATGTGGCGGGATTTTTTGATCTTTCTCCCTTATGGAGAGGGTTTTTAAAAAATGGGATTTTATATTCTAATAATACTCTTAGTCCTCATACTCATCGTCCCATGCATCTTTTTATGTGTGCGACGTGTCATGAGTCAGGTTGCCAAAGAAGTATTCTTGGTGCAAACAGAAGGGGGAGATGTGGGAACTCAGCACATCACTCCGGATGTCCAGAGTTACCGAGAGAACCCTTGGGGGTCTTGGAAATCCTGGAATGTTGCCAGGAGTGTTTGGTGGCTTGATTTTGATCCATCCACAGAAGTGACAGCAGTTTGAGGACATGAGAATCACTTTAGAGTGAAGGGTGTAAAAGGGACACATTTATAGGGTGAAATATAAACTTTAAGGTTTTTGGTACAGGGGGGTTATGGAGACAAGATGGAGGGATCAGGGCGTGTCTCGTCCTTCTTCTTTCTTCTTCTTGTCTTCCATCTTCTGTGGTGATGTTGGCACTTGGGGATTGGTTCATGGTGAAGGTGCACTTGCTAACATGGGTGAAAAGTATTGGAAAATAAAGGTAAATATCATGTACGTAGATTTTAGTATAAAAAGACATGACCGCCCCATGGGTGGTCAGAGTGCCCTTGGCTGCCTTGCAGATCAGACCTCTGTTGGGCAGACAGAAAATTTTGTAGATAAGAAACAATAAACAATCTGAAGATCGAAAAGCTGAAGAGTCCAGACTTGTCCTTTGAATCGTGTGCCACCCAAGAACCACCCTACCCGTGTCCGGGCAGAGACAGACAGCCGAACCGGACATGTACTTACAATGAATTCAGTGCCAAATGCCCTTCTGTTCTGGATTGACAGAGACAAAATGCCAGTCAGTGTCTTTCAGGTGGAGTGATTCTGTCAGCTGCAACCTGAAAGGCTCATTGACAGAAGACGTGGTTAACATAGGTTCACCTAAATCATAACAAAGGTTATTTTGTTTCACTCTCAACAGTGGACCAGCAGACGTGGTCTTTGAAGCATCTGCTTCACTTACATTACCGCGCGCTGGTTTGTTTTGCTTCCCTTATTCCCTTGGCCTGCTCTTTTTGTGTCTGCACGCCTGGCAGGCCGGCGCTCCCCTTTCAGTTTTTTTGTTGTTGTTGACCCTCTGGGAGTGCTTGTAGTTTTCCTCCCGTGCCATTTCTAAATTCATCAAATTGCCTTTTCAGGGGACACTGGCTACTCCAATGCCCAAGGTTATTGCAAAGCAGGCATGGCTTTGTGGGGTCAACCATTGGTGGTCTTCGCTGCTGCCCAGGGTACTGCTGTGCTAAGGGAATGGGCGCAGGACTAGCAACGGCGACACGCTGTGGTGGTCTTGGCAGCAGCCTTGGTCTGGTGTCTTCAGCAACACTCATCAGAGGCACTCTCCTGTTACAGACTAGAAGCATATCTTTTAGTGTAGGGGGAGGTTCTAGAAGGAGACTCAGAATTGCCGCTCGACACTGTTCATTTGCATTTGTAAATGCCATTTCCTCTAAAACTTCTTCCCTTGCATTCTCTTTTTTAACTTGTATTTCAATGGCTCTAGTGAACCTTTCTACAAATTTCAGAAAAGGCTCTGATGGTAGCTGCCTAATCTTACTGTAGGGCTCAAAAGGCCCCTCAGGTTGGAGGGAAAAGAATGCTTTTTCAGCTGCTTCCTTTACTTTCTCAAGTGTTTCTACAGGAATTGCGGTAGCTTGGATTGAGGGTGAAGACCATTGGCCTTCACCGGAGAGATGCTCAATGGTAATTGGCATGCCATTAGCATCTTTCGCTGTGTTTGGATCAGCATGCAAGCCTGGGAGAGCCTCTTTTAGCAGTTGTTTCCATGCTACTTCCCATAATTTGAATTCTGTAGAGGTCATGAGGCATGAGAAAAGCTGTTTTAAATCATGTGGGACTACTACAGTCCTACTCAATTCAGAATTTAAAAGGCCACGGAAATATGGACTGTGTGGGCCATACTCCTGGTGAGATTTACAGACCTCTTTAATCAATTGTCTTTCAAAAGAGCTCCAATTAGCAGTTGGGGCCGCTCCTCCTTGTGCTGCAGGCTGATATGAAACAGGAGCGAATGACAAAGTGGGACCCTGTATTGGGTCTGCAGCTTCCTGCCCTGTATCCTTTGAATTGGAAGCAATGGGATCACAGATACAGCAGTGAGGAAGTGCAGTGGGCATGCCCCCACCGTGGGAACAGAGGGAGGGGGTGGGGACGCAATGGGAACAGGGGGCGGGGACGGGGGGCTGGCAAGGGGCGGGGATACTGTGGGAACAGGGGGCGGGGACACCTGGTGATGTCACATCGGCAGACGCCCCCTGGGAGGAGTAGAGGGGTGGAGCTGAGGGTACTGCAGGAAAGGGGGGAGGAGGGAAGGTGTCACGAGGAACAGGAGGAGAGGGGGATGGGGAAGGAATTTTGGGATGCTTAAGGGGATCTTGGGAAGAAGACGACCAGGTTTGGGATGGTGCCACGTGGCATCGTCCATCTTGTGTACCCCCTAGGGACTGGGGGCCATTTTGGGCATCATTGCTCTCTGAAAAACTAACACGTGCTCTGGGTTTCAGAGCGGGGGACACAGGGTTTTGGGAAGTTTCCATGCAGTCTGGCCAGGGCCTTGTGGATAAGGGAACTCAGGCATTTTAACGGGCTCAGGGAGTCGACTTCCCAGCACATGAGCAGAATTTGCTCTCTTTAAAATACCAAGTTTAGGGGTAAGAGGTTTAGGGCTGGAAGGGGGAGAAACAGGGAGAGCAGAGGTACATGGCTCGATATTTGGCCTTTTCTCCAATTCCCTTTGTTTGAGCAAGGCTGTGGAAGAATGGCTACGTGACAGGGGCCATGTCCTGGACCAAGAATCGGGAGGATGCAGCTAATCTGGGTCTCTGCACCTGCAAAACACTGTGTCCTTGAGCATAGCTGTGGTACAATAACAAGTAGTGAGAGAGACATGAGAAAAGAAAGATGTAACCCCTAAGGTATGAGGAAGAGCTGATATTGTAGTATAGCCAATGGATTGCTTAGCTTGCAGAATATGTATGAGATTATTACTTGTTGTGCATAAAAGTCTGATGCTCTCTTCAATAAACGAAACTTGCTAAACACTCGTATTGAGCGTCCAAGTTTCCCTCACCGCGACACAAGGCTGTTCGAATTTGTAAGCTCCAGAACACAAATTCAGCTGAAGATGTATTCCCAGACTGTCCCAAGGTTATCAATTCATGCCCTACTTTATCCCAAAATTGAATATTGTGGACTTCCTCAGGAGAAGTTTGTGGGAAGTGCAGAAAAAGCCACCTTATAAACTGTTTCAATTTTCCTTTAGAGAACTTCACATTTTCACTGACTAAAATTCCAACAATATGATAATACACTCCTTTTTGTGCTGTGCTTAACTTCGAGCCCATTTTAGATGTAAATGGCACAGAACAAAGTCCTGCCGACCGAATGCAAAGCCAAAATCAGCTACCGATTTCTAAAAAGACCACCGTTAAAAAGCGATAACGATCAGATGAAAGCTTTTACCATGCAGCTGTATATACTGCTTTTAAAACTGCCGCGGCAGCAGCAGCAGGAGCAGGGAATCGGGACCCGCCCCGCCGCGTGGAGAGACAGGCAAAGCCTTCCCCGCCCGAGAATGCAGCCCCCCCTCACCACGTGTAGAGAGCAGCCCCCCCGCACCATGTGTAGAGAGCAGCTCCCTGCACCACGTGTAGAGAGCACCCCCCGACACCGCGCGGCAAGCCGAAACCGGGGCTGCCCCGCACTGCATGTAGAGAGCACCCCCCGCCCCCGCACCGAGAGAGAGCAGTCCCCCCGCACCGAGAGAGCTCCCCCCCCACACCGAGAGCCGAGCACGCTGTGCTGCTGAGCCGGAGGGAGGGGCAGGCAGAGCTGTCCCGCTCCTCCGAGCCGGTGCCGCCAATTCTAAAAACGGCAAAAATACGCCGCAGTGAGTTAAAGCTTAACAGGGTATCGCTTTCACTCCGCAGGGCTGCACAGCCTAAAATGCAAGAGCAAAAAAGAACAAGTCTCACGGCAGAGATGGAATTTGAGCTTCTACTCCCCCCAGGGAGCAGAAATACTCACTGAAATTGAAACTGTTGCTGGCAAAGTCAGGCAGGCTGGTCTCTTCACTTGAATAGGACCCCTCGGGCAGGAGGGGCTCCCCTATTCTCCTCTGGAAAATTCGCTCACCAGAAAGGAGCTGCACTTTCCAGAGGCACTGAGCATTCCACGAAACTTCTTGTGGGATCAGTCCCAAAGTTTCTCTGGAGAGCTATGCATCCACAGCTCTACCAGTGGACGCTAAGCTGCCTTAAAGCTTTTCCAAGGTTCTGAAATTCCTTCTGGGGCTGCAGATTCATGCAGCCACACCTTTGGGCACCAATTTATGGAATATTAATCCAAATATTATCGGGTGGGACGTGCCTGGGCTCGTCTGATCCTTGCTGCTGGGCCAAAGGCAGCAGCTGTGGTGTTTCACCTCAGAGATACCTTTGGCCGGCTGGATGCTGCAGCTAGGCGCTCGGAACAAATCCAGGCATAGTAGAAACTCAGTTTACCTCTGGTGGAAAAGGTTCAGGCGACGGTGAAGAGAAAAAGGAGAGGATTCTGCCGCAGAGTTTTAATCCAGAGTTTTATTCCAGGATGACAGACCTCTGAATCTTGCAACAGCTCCCAACAGAATACAGACTGCATGGTCCTGTCTCCTTTTAAGCCCAGGGACAGGGGGAGGGGAAAGGAGAGGTTGGCACACCTGGGGGGTTGGGATAGGTGAAACAGGAAATGGCATCACACTGCAACAAAAGTCCAGATGTCCGGACTGTCTCGGTCAATCACAAGACTTTGTTATCATTCTTTTTCTATTCTTAGCTAGCCTTCTGAAGAAATCCTTTCTTCTATTCTTTTAGTATAGTTTTAATATAATATATATCATAAAATAATAAATCAAGCCTTCTGAAACATGGAGTCAACATTCTCGTCTCTTCCCTCATCCTAAGACCCCTGCGAACACCACCACAACCTGTCTGGACAGTCCTTTATAAAATGTCCAAAATCTCCACAGTGAAAGCAGTGGGCCTGGTCTTTAGAAGCCATTACCGCTTATGTAACAGAAACTCCTTCAGCAATACCCTTAGCAACTGCTTGGGCCACTGTATTTTCAGTGGACAAATGACGTGTACAGCTTTCCAGGATTTGCTTTATGGTAGGTTCTGTATCCAAGGGTAGAGCCCTCAGAATTGTTTTGAAATGTTCGTTTGAGTTACTCATGGCAAGCTTGCATAACAGTTCTTTTCTTGCCTCTGTGCTCTCTATCTGTTTTTCCAGAGCATCTTTAATTCTGTCCACAAATTTAATAAAGCTTTCATCTACTCCTTGTTTAATATTAGAAAAGTGTTGGGTAGGGATAGAGTCCTCTGGGGTAAGAAGTAAGGAGGTTTTTGCTGCAAGTGCCACATCTTGTAATGCTTCCTTAGGTAAGGTGTCAGCTTGGTCAGAGGGTTTCTGTAAATCCCCTTCCCCAGACAGCTGTTTGACTGTAAAATCTGGCTTATCAGCATTTGTAGAATGTTTTTAATTGTCTTTTCCAATGCCTTTCCCATAACATATATTCTGCTGGGGAAAGGAGGCAGTGGGCAATATTTTTAAAATTGTGGGGTACTAAAACATGTGCTGAAAAGATTGCTTCTTGGAAATTGCTAAAAATATGTGAACTTCTGCCATGTTCTTTGGCTATATTTCTTAATTGTATGAGTTCCTTGTTTGAGTTAGGTTCCCACATCTTTCTATTAGTGGCCCCACCTCTTTTTCCCTTTTTATAATCTACTGGGAAGGCATTAATTTTTTGTGACATCTGCCAGTATCCTGCCTTGATTGCTTCTATCTTAATTAGCGCCCATGGATCAATGTCCTCTGTATCAGAATCAGAGTCACTGTCACTGCTGTCCTCAGAGGAGGAAGGAGAGTGATCAGGCAGTGTCCTATGCTTTTTACAGCGTGTTGGAGCGGGATTTTGCAGGGTTTTTTGTGGCTGGGGAGGATGTGAGGAAGCACATGGGAGAGCTTGGCCAGAGGGAGGCAGCAGTGGAGCTGGAATGGCTGCACCACGAGTGGCACAACATGCACAGGGTTGTTGAAGGTGGGTGCTACCGTGGGGTGTCTCAGAGGTTCCATTCAGGTGACATTGAGTGTGTGTGGGCAGCTGGAAAGCCTGTGGGTGGGGGTAAGGGAGAAGCGGAGGAGAGGGGCTGGTGGGATCAGCATGGGCTGCCGCGGGTGCAGCATGTTGTGCTGTGGCTGCGGCGTGCTGGCACGCAGGGAGACCTCCTGCTATGGCAGTCAGGCAGTAAGGGATGGGGGTGGGGGGGCCAGCATTAGGGGTGGGGGCTGGGATTGGGGCACCGGTGGCAGGGGTGGGGGGAGCGAGAAGAGGGGTGGGGGGGGCTGCGGTGAAGGCAGGGGGAGCCGTAGTGGTGGGAGCTGCAGCGGGGGCAGGCGGGGGGGGGTGGGGGGAGCCGCTGCAGGGGTGGGGGAAGCGGCAGGAAGGGTGGGGGGAGCCGACCCAGTGGAAACAGGCACCTTTGCACTCGCAGATAACACACGGAATGCCGCGGAATTCGTGTTTGCTGCGTCCGGGGGGAAGGCGGGGGGGGGGGCGGGGGAAGGGGCGACCGTGCGAACCTCGCGGGCGTGGAGGGAGTGGGGGGGGGGGGGGGGGCGGTGCGAGCTCCATCTCAGGGAGAGGGGGAGGGTGGAACAGCGGCAGAGGCAGCACCCCCCTGACTCAGACGGCTGAATTCCAGGGAAAGATTATAATCAGTGTGATTAGCATTTGAAGGGAGGTTGTCTGTCCCTGCAGGGGAAGGTTGCAGGGGGTTTGAGCTAACTCTGTTGGCTTTTTCTACATCTTTAGTTATAATGTGGAACATAGGAATAAACTGAGTTACAGAAAAATCTTGGTTAGTTTGGAGGGTATATATCATGATCCCAACTTTGTCCCAAAAGAAGTTTTTAGTAATGATGTCTGTGTTAGTATCTGGAAACTGAGAAAGAATCCATTTTATAATTTTTTTCAGGTTAGTTTTTGAAATATTACCTTTAGAGAAAGAAAAATTGTTAGAAGATAGGATTTTTAGGATTAGTAAGTATAAATCTCTCTCATTCTGGGATCGTTTCAATGTACTAAGTTTTGATCCCATGTTTTCCCGTTCCCTACCAGCAGACAAAATGAGAAAAAAAAAAACCAAAAAGGGACCCAAGGAAAAATGCGCGTGATTAAGGCTGTTTTAAAACTTACACTTCTTCAGCCCAGTGTGGGTCAAGGGTCTGCTGGAAGTGGTCTTGCCTGTGTCAGTCTCCTCGAACACTCGTTCAGATGTCAGCTGTGAGGGTCGACTGACCCCCTCCCTGCAGAAGAGTCCTGCTATAATGGAGGCTTTTCTTTGGGGGTCTTAAGGATCCGAAGGCAGTAACGATTTCAAAAAAATGCTGCTCCAGGGCTCCTTTCTTGTTTGGGTCGCCAAGTATTGCGGCCTTTTGCTGGAGTTCTGTCCCCAGCAGGCTGCACAGGGCCCGTATAGCACAGTCCTGTTCAGGACAGACTGTCTGAGCTCCCAAGCAGTTCTTAGCC
Source organism: Molothrus aeneus (assembly GCF_037042795.1). Lineage (NCBI taxonomy): Eukaryota > Metazoa > Chordata > Aves > Passeriformes > Icteridae > Molothrus > Molothrus aeneus. The sequence goes on along the minus strand of NC_089679.1, from coordinate 9,656,317 downwards.
GCAGGCAACCTTAGCAAGCTTAAATGAGATCAGCTCTTTAGTGATTATCAGCTCATTGTGATTTCAGCTCTTCAGCTTGCTAGGTGCCTAGGCAGGCAGACGCAGGGAGAGAGAGGAGAAGCAGGGAGAGAGAGGAGAAGCGCTGTGTGAGGTTCCACAGAAGCGTCTTTATTGAAGTCTTCTGTGAAGGTTCCCAGTGACAGCTCTTCTGCCCGAACTGGGCAAAAGTAGCTCTTTATATAGGATTCAGGGGTATCAGAAATTGTCCAATAGCAAGGGTTAAAGGAAAGTGACCTATAGAGTAACAGAGAGATAAGCAGGGGTCCAAAGACGGAAGAGAGGGGCTTCTAAGGTTCCAGTCACCACGACTTGGCATTTCCTATCTTGGGCTTCTGACCGCCAGGGAGCCCTTGCAGACTCTGGGCCTGCTACAGGAGTCAGATTTGGGTCTGTGTCCCCTGACACCCAGAGCTCTTTCATAAAAGCACCTTCACATATTCATTCCGTGATTACGTGTTCCTGAATGCTAACACTGGGGCCTATAGTGACAGGATAAGGTGTAATGGTTTTACACTGAAAGAGGCTAGATTTAGATGGTTTTACACTGAAAGAGGCTAGATTTAGATTGGGCATAAGAAATTATAACTGTGTCCAGTTCTGGGCCCCTCACTTCAAGAAGGACATTGAGGTACTGGAACAAGTCCAGAGAAGGGCAACATAGCCGGTGAAGGGTCTGGAGAGTAAGTCACATGAGGAATGGCTGAGGGAGCTGGGTTTGTTATGTCTGGAGAAAAAAAGGCTCAGGAGAGACCTTTTCACTCTATACAATCACGTGAAAGGAGGCTTGCAGTGGGTCAACACTGGCTGGATGCCAAGCACCCACCACAACCACTCTCTCACTCCTCTCCGCAGCTGGACAGGGGAGAGAAAATATGACAAAGGGTTCATGGGCTGAGATAAGGACCAGGAGAGATTGGTCATCAAATACCATTGATGCCTGGAGAGGCTATCTGGAACAGAGGCTAGACAGTGCTAAAGGAATAAAGTAGGTATTTATTAGAAAGGCCGTCAAAGGATACACCTTAAGCAGTACAACAGCCCAGCCGTGGCTCTACCCAAGATGGACCCAAGGTGGATGCAAGATGGATGACCAGTCACAAGTTTTCATACTTTTGTAAGTTTTGGTCCATTTACATATTGGCATTAATTGTCCAATTACAGCTTCAAGTTATGAAATTCTATCCTCCTAGATTGCTTTCCTCACTTTGCCATTGTTTAAACCTTTTTGGGCCAGAAGCTGCAATGGTGTCCTTGGGCTAGAAAAGGATTGTTTTGTCTAACTAAACTATGAAGAGAACTTGCTAACTTTATATGAAGTTCAGAGTTACATACTAATGCAGTACAGAATCTGGAAAATATGAAAGCTAAAACTTACAGCATCACCATCATGGGTAAAGCAGGCTCAACTTAGATCTATGAAGTGAATTTATTAATAACAGAATCAGAGCAGGATAATGAGAATTAAAATTAACCCTTCAAACACATTCCCCACACCCCTCCCTCTTTCTCAGCTCTACCTCCTACCCCCAATGGTGCAGGGAGACAGGGAATGGGAGTTATGGTCAGTTCATCACCCATTTTTCTCCCATTGCTCAGGGAGAAGAGTCATTCCCCTGCTGCACTCTGGGGGTCCCAAGGGAAACAGTTCTCCATGAACTTCTCCAACATGAGTCCATCTCATGAACAACAGTTCTCTGCAAACTGTTGCAGTGTGAGTCCTCCCCAAACTGCTGAAGTGTGGGTCACTCTTCCATGGAGTGCAGTCCTTCAAGGACAGGCTGCTCCAACCTTGGCACCTCTCTCCATGGGCCGCCCATGGAGTCACAGCCTGGAGACTGGATGAGAAGACATAGACTCAAGCAGTGCCAGGGGAAGTTCAGGTTGGACATCAGGAGGAATTTTTTAACTGAAAGGATTGTTAAGCATTGGAAGGGACTGCTGGGGAAGTGGAGTCCCTGTGAAATGAATGTGTATATGAGTTGAGATTTATAGGGAAAAGCAGTATGTCTTCAGCTCTATCAATTGATCTAATACAAGGACTTATGTGCCCTAGACCTTATCTGTTTGTCAATCTACTTCAAGTGTAGGAGTTCTACATTTCCCTACAAACCTTGCCTTGCCCATATTCTTAGAGCAGCCTGGCTTCAACAGCACTACAGCAGGCCCAGTTCTCAGCCTTATCCTTGTACATCATGTTCTTTCTCCAGCCCCTTAATGTCACTATCATATTTTCTGAAAAATCCCCTTGCCCAGGATTTTCTTCCTGGGAAGCTGAGAAGCCTCAGAGAAAAAGGAAAACAATATGATCTCATTTGCTTCTCCTGTGTTTTGCTGCTTTGGAATGTGGTTTGGAGATTGTTTATCCAACAGGTGGTTGTTTGATTGGTTTCACGTGAATTGTTTTAACTTAATGACCAATCACAGTCAGGCTGTGTCAGACTCTAGAGAGGGAGTCACAAGATTCATTTTTTGTTCTTTGTAGCCTTCTGTCTGTATCCTTTCTCTATTCTTTACTATAGTTTAGTATAGTATAGTATAATATAATATAATATAATCAGAAAATAATAAATTAGCCTTCTAAAAATATGGAGTCAGATTCATCTTTCCTTCCAACGACAGGGACCCCAGAAAATACCACATCTTAATCATCTTGGTGGCCTTCTGCTGAACTTGCTCCATCCAGTATGCCAATATTCTTCTGTACTATGTCTGGTTGGGGTGGAGTTAATTTTCTTCATAGCAGCTCACATGGTGCTGTTTGAGATTGTTGACCAAAAAATTGCTGATAGAACACTAATATAGCTACTGCTGAACAGTGCTTGGCACAGTGTCAAGGCTTTCTCTGTCTATCACTCTGCCACCCTGGTGAATGGATTAGGGGTGCACAAGAGGTTGGGAGTGGACACAGCCCGACAGATGACCCAAACTAATCAAAGAGAGATTCCATTACATATGCCACCATTCTCAGCAATGAAAAGTTTAGGGAAGTAAGCCATCTTTTGCTTGAGAACTGGCTGGTCATTGGTCTACCTGTGGGAGGTGGTGAGTGATTGCCTTTGTGTTACAAATAGATGTGGGGGTTTAGATAAGTCCTTGCCTTTTGCCCAGGCCTCCAGCAGCAGGCAGTAGCTTTACTGAGGTGGCCAGCCCCCCAAAACCCACTCTCCTTCACAGGTTCTTTAATAATGGCTGATTCCGTCTATTATAGAATGAATTATTTATTTAATAGACACAAAACTAACAGACATAAGACTTAAAACTAATCATAGGAAGGAATAAAGACAAAAAGGAACTATTAGTAGATCTACCTAAGATGGACGACTGGTCACAAGTTTTCACAATTTTATAAGTTTTGGTTTTGGTCCGTTTACATATTGGCGTTAATTGTCCAATTACAGCTTCAGGTTAGGAAGCCCCATCCTCCTAGATTGCTTTCCTCAATTTTCCATTGTTTATACTTTTTTTGGGCCCAAAGCTGCAATGGTGTCCTTGGTCTTCAGTCTGGAAAAGGATTGTTTTGTCTAATTAAACAATGAAGAGAACTTGCTAACACATTATATGAAGTTCAGAGTTACACACTAATGCAGTACAGAATCTGAAAAATATGAAAGCTAAAACTTAAGGCATCAGGGCCAGTTCTTTTTAATATTTTTATTGATGATATGGGTGAGGGTATTGAGTCTTTCATTAGTAAATTTGCTGATGACACTAAGCTGGGAACGTGTCAATCTGTTGGAAGATAGGAGGGCTCTGCAGAGAGACTTGGAATGGTTGAATGGATGTGCAGAGTCCAATGGGATGAAGTTTAATAAGTCCAAGTGCTGAGTCCTGCATTTTGGCCACAATAACCCCCTGCAACGCTATATGCTGGGGACGGTGTGGCTGGACAGTGCCCAGGTAGAAAGGGACCTGGGGGTACTGGTCGACAGTCGACTGAACATGAGTCAGCAGTGTGCCCTGGTGGCCAAGAAGGCCAATGGCATCCTGGCCTGTATCAGGAATAGTGTGGCCAGCAGGGTCAGGGAAGTAATTCTTCCCCTGTACTTGGCACTGGTGAGGCCACACCTTGAGTATTGTGTCCAGTTCTGGGCTCCTCTGTTTAGGAAGGACGTTGAGATGTTTGAGCACGTCCAGAGGAGGGCAACGAGGCTGGTGAGGGGCTTGGAACACAAACCCTATGGAGAACAACTGAGGGAGCTGGGGTTGTTCAGCCTGGAGAGAAGGAGACTCAGAGGTGACCTTATCACTCTGTACAACTACCTGAAAGGTGGTTGTAGTCAGGTGGAGGTTGGTCTCTTTTTCCAAGAAGCTGCTGACAGAACCAGAAGACAGAGTCTTAAGCTGCACCAAGGGAAATATAGGTTGGATGTTAGGAAAAAGATTTTAGGGAAAGAGTGATAAAATGATATTGGGACACATAAGACAGATGATGGACTTTGGACCTGGTTAGCATAAGAGATTTGATAACAGGATGCCTTGGCAAACAGAACTTTGACGATTAAATCAAGACTAAGCTGAAGATTAAATCAGGACTTACCAGAAAAGAAAATTACATCAAAACTTCTGCAAGCAAGAGATTTTGTAAAATGTATAAGTTTGTTTATGTGATGATTAACCCAATCATTGTAGTAAAACATTGCTAGTCTTCCTAAAATAGTATATAAGCATTGTAGTCCACAACAAATTTGGATTTTTCTGACCATATCGGAGTCTCCCTGTCTCTCTTCATCGCCGATAAAGTACTGGAATGGTCTGCCCGGGGAAGTGGTGGAGTCGCCATCACTGGATGTGTTTAAAAAAAGATTGGATGTGGCACTCAGTGCCATGGTTTAGTTGAGGTGTTATGGCATGGATTTGACTCTATGATCTTAAAGGTCTCTTCCAACCTAGTCATTCTGTGATCTTATTGGTTTCTACAACTACTTGAAAGGAGGTTGTAGTGAAGCGGGTGTCAGTCTCTTCTCTCAGGCAACAAGTGACAGGACCTAGCTTTAAGTTCTGCCAGGGAAGGTTTAGATTGGATATTAGGAAAATTTTCTTCACTTAAAGGGTGATTAGGCATTGAAACAGGCTGCCCTAGAACTGTTAAAAAACATGCACTTAAGGACATGATTTAGTGATGAACATGGCAGCAATAGGTTAACATCTGAATTCAATGACCTTGGAGATCTTTTTCAACCTTAATGATTCTATCATTCTATGATTGTAACAACAAGCACCTAGTCTTGTACCTGGAAAGGAAGAACCCCTTACAAAGATATAGGCTGATGCCTGCCTGGCTGGGGAGCAGCTGTGCTGAAAAGGGCTTGGGAATTCTTGATAGACAGCAGGCTTAACATTAGCCAGCAGTGTGCCCTGGCAGCAAATGTGATCAAAATAATCCTGGGCTGTATTAGCAGTAGTGTAGCCATTAGATCAAGGGAAGTGATTATCCCCCCTCACTTAGCACTCATTAGACCATATTTAGAACACTGTTTAGGGCACAGTACAATGCAGGAAAAACATCGATCAGCTGAAACATGTCTAGTGGAAGGCCACTGAGATTATCCAGAGCACATGCTGTATGAGGAGACACTGAGGGAACTGATCTTTTTCAGCCTGAAGAGAAGAAGGCCTAAAAGTAGTCTTTCAGTACCTACAAGGAGGCTATCAAGAAGACAGAGGTAGGCCCTTCACAGGGCGCATGGTGGAAGGACGGGAGACAACAGGCATAAGTGGAAACAAGAGAGGCCCTGACTGAATAGGAAACTTTTTCAGTGTGAGGCTGGTCAAGCATGGGATCAAGGTGTCCAGAGTAGTTGTGCAGTCCCCATCCTTGGAGGCTTTCGAGACCAGACTGGACAAAGTCTTGAGCAACCTGGTTTAACCCCGAGATGACCTTGCTTTGAGCAGGAGATTGGACTGAAGACCTCCTGAGATCCCTTCCAAATGGAATTTTACTATGATCCTATATTAATGTAAGTTAAGCCCTGTTGTATTCTCTTCCTTTCTGGAATGCCTGTGAAATACTTAACTGGGTTCAGTAGTAGAGAAATATAGTTCATTATCTGCAGTTTGCAGCTGAGACAGTTATTGCCGTGGCACACCTAAGATATTTGTTATCATGAGGACTTAGTGGTCTTGGACAAAGGTCTAGAAACATGTTTAATGTTTGTTTTCTTTGTATAAGGAAAGGACATAAAAACAGCACATGATGGAGTAAAAGTGAGGAAGCACCTATCAGCTCAAGTCTCCATAGACAGGCCTATGCAGCATGCTGCACACCAGAACAGAGATCTATCTGATGCTATCACCTTGGGGGTCCTGATATCAGAAGGAGTGTAAGACAGCATCTAATACAATTACTATAATTGGTTCCATATAGATTCTGGTTTTGTGTCTATAAACAACCTCTTTTGCTGACATCCTGGATAGAATTTGCTGTTTCCTTGAGTCCTCGTCTGCCCAACAGCTAAACAGAATAGCAAACAACCTGAGGATAAAACACAAGTCTTCTAGACAGTAGTACTAGGGCCAAGAAAGGGGTTTCCATCAGCTGATCTATTGCTAATTTTTAACTAATATTTATCTCACTGTATACTACAACAGACTTAGACTTCACTAAATCAAAATTAGAGCCTACAAGAAAAAAAAGGCTAGTGTTGTATAACATTTAATTTGCCTGTGTCAACAACTGTGTGCAGCCTCTATAAGAACTAGCTAGTTATATAAATTTATTTATTTGAGTTAATAAAACTATTACTCTAAAATGCATTCCAAACCCTGTGTGTGGTTGTGGTTGTCCTGGGTTGCAAGATGTGGGTGGGGGTCTGTATTCTATCATCATCTGTTAGAGGTGAGGCAGTTATCTTCTGTTAATTGGGCAGTTTTTCTTTCTCTCTTCCAAAACCAATCCTCCCTCTGGGGAGATATCTTCTGTTAATGGGGCATTGAGTCTCACTGATAAAATTACATCATCCCACCTGTCTTTTCAAACCAAGACAGTGGTCAGAGCAATGCAGCAGAGGGCCAAGTAAACAATAGAAGATCTGGCTAAATGAACATTCAAATAAAAGACTCCTGTAAAGACATGTTGTAGTGGTTTGACGCTGGCCCAACTCAAGGCACCCTCGATAGAGTTGTTCGCTCACCCTGCCACAGCTGGGCAACAGAGGGAAAAAAACCTAATGAACACTTCATGAGTTAGCTAAGAAACAGGAGAAATATTTCAAGGGCAAAACAGGCTCAGCTTAAGTTGCAAAGTGAATTTTATTACTAACAGAATCAGAGGAGATCATGAGAAGTAAAATAAGCCCTTAAAACACCTTCTTCCCCCCCCCCCCAGCCCCTCCTTCCTTCCCACCAACAGTGCAGGGAGACAGGGTGTGGGGGTTTTGGTCAGTTCATCAGATTTTCTTCTACTGCTCCAGGGGAGGAATCCTTCCCCTGTGAGACAATGGGGTGCCTCTCACGGGAGACAGTTCTCCGTGAACTTCTCCAGTGTAGTTCCACTCTCACAAGCAACAGCCAAACTGCACCTGCTGCAATGTGAACTCCCCCAACGGGCAGACAGTCCTCCCAAAACTGCCACGACATGGATCATTCTTCCACAGGATGCAGTTGTCCAAGGACAGGCTGCTCTAGCCTGAAAGCAGGGGCCCCCGTTCTCCACTGGGTCTTCCACTGGATCACAGCCTCCTCCAGGCACCTCCCCCATGAGCTGCAGGTCGATGTCTGCATTCCCCGTGGACCCCTATGGGCTTCAGGAGTACAGCTGCTTCACCATGGTCATCACCATTGCCTGCAGAGGAATCTTGGCTCTGGTGCCTGTAGCACCTCCTGCCCCTCCTTCTCCACTGACCTTCGTGTCGCCATGTTTTCACTATTATGTTCTCACCTCCTCTTCTCTGACTAGGAGAAAAAACCTGTGACTTTGTTTTGATTTTCTTCTTAAATATGTCATCACAGACGTATCACCAACTTCTCTCATTGGCCCAGTTTTGGCCAGCAGCATGTCCATCTTCAGAGCCATCAAGGATTGGCTCTGCTGGACATGGTGGAAGCTTCTAGCAACTTCCCACAGGAGCAATCTTTGTGGCTCCCTTGCTGCCAAAAACCAGGCCGTGCCAAACCAATACACACGTGAAGAAAACACTTATTTTGACATTCAAGGTACAGACTCTCCCTTGAAATATCTCAGCTACAGAGTACATGTTTATGGACAGAGTTGCTATAGAAGCAGCAAGTTTGAAAAGTTTGGTAGAAATTTTAGATTGCATAGGCTCTGACACCAGACTTGTTCTGGGAATACCACTTGGAAGTAAGATTCTAAAATGGAAGGCTTTTAAAGATCTTCCTACTTCTCAATACTTGGTAATTTCATAAAACATTCACTTAATAAAAAGAACTTTAGTTTAGCAGTGTATGAAATACCTGCCAAAACCTGACTTATAAGTGCTTGGCTCCTGACTGTAATCAAGCTTTTTGTTGAAAGTAGAGTCTCATCCCACCCACTGTGCCTGATGGTCCCCTTTTGTTCTCTTTATCGAATGTTTTTCACTCCATTACAGATCTAGCTTTAAAAAAATAGTTTAAAAATTTAGTGAATTTAAGCTAAAAAAGTCTTAAAAAATAAAAAAAGAAAGTTTCTCAGCGACCATACAACCCAAAGATCATATGTAAGCAATTGTTAGTTGGGGGGGAACACCAAACAATGTTTTTATGAAAGCAAAATGTAACATTTAAATCCTCTTAGAAGAAGTAGACAGCCAGTGTTTTCATTGATGCCATCCAGATCTGCAGTACTGATGTCATACCAATTTATTGCTATTTGTGTTAAAATCAGATTTAAGAGCTATACCAGGAATATAGCAGAAGTATAATTGTGATTTCCAATATTCATAGAATAACACATAGCCATATCTAATAACAATAGCAGTTTCTACTGGAAATCTATCACCTATTGTGTAAACATTGTATTTGTGGAATTTATTTTTCATACTTTAATTCCCAAAATTATAAAAGGCAAATTTAGTAGCATAAAACACATCCACTTCCACATTTGGCAATGAGAACCTTCTTCATATACAACCAAAAACCTAGCAGCACATTTTCAAACATTATTACAATCATTTCTGGATTACTCTCCCTCCAAATACCCTCCATGCTCAAAACACCAAAAAAAAAGTGCAATACCAATAAAAATGTGTCAAGAAAATAGCCACATTCTTTTCTTTGCAATAAAAAATGAGTACTTTGCCTCAGTCTTAACAGTGCTATACTGTGTCCATCATTTTGGCTTCTTCATCTTTTTGTAGCATTGAATTTAAATTGCAGACACTTCTGTTTATGCAACCTTGTAGATCATTTGCATTCTGCAACAAATGAAGAATTGAAAGCTTAATCTCAATACATACACTTACAGAGAATTAAGTCAAGCTATTTTGTCTGTTAAGATGAGATAATTTTGTAAAAAATATAATTTCTTAAATAAAACCCTAGACATCATTATCATAATGTGAATATCAAAAGCTTCTTTAAATTTAGCAAGCATACTATGACCTTATTGTGAATTTTCTTAGGGTTCAGTTACCAGATTTTACCAAACAAGTACCTTGAGTAAATTTATTTCAAAGTACTTTAAATTGTGTCCCATTTCCTAACATCCAGCTTTTAAAAGCTTTTAAAATTTTCTTTTCAGATATGATCATCACTAACACTGAAACCAAACACCCCAGTGTTCCAAGATAAAGATAAAAACAAGGGCAAAATTGCATAACAGTGCAAATTTTCCTTAGATTTGATTACCTGCATATTTCCATTAATGGAATTAGTAATTTGCAGTTGAAAGCTCATTTCACTTCCTGTGATTCAAAGTATATTTAATTCTGGTACCTGAAGAGGTTAATGATGTAGTTTTCTATTTAGCACAATTATTCAAGGGCACTGAACTAATGTATGCCTTTTGACACTATAAATTGTGAGAGCTTTCAGAAACAATGTCTCTCCCATACTGTTAATAGTGCACACTAGAACTAGCAGTGCTCCAAGTATAGAGACCTATTCCTAGATATCAAAAAGTACATCTTCTCAAGAGTGTGCCAAAACTTTGTTCGTAATAGAGTTTTTATATTCATTTTTGGAAATAAAAAGTCTACCTGTGACAAAGACTCCAGTCCTTCTACAATACCAGTATAGACACTGGAATTCTCTACTGACATAGCTTGAAAGCCTTGAGACTGTGAACAGATTCTCACTCTTGATTTGAATGCTTCAAGCTCAGTTTTAAAAGCTTCCAAATAGCCTTCTTCCCCTGCCTGTAAAGAGAGGAGTGAAATACTTTTCATCTTAGCCAGATTTACTTCTAGTTGTAAGCATACATACTGCTAAAAAGAAGTCCTGAAGTAATGCATATTATACTCATTGAAGGATAGAGGTTTGGACAAGTCAATAACAATATTAGCAGCAGTCAGCTTAAAAAGAGGATTCAGTGTTGGAATGCAAGCATCTCTGAGTCCATCAGAGAGAGAAATGAATGTAGGGGTTGAATTAAAGCCTTTAGAGAAATTAAGATCTATTAAGCCACATGGATATGGAGTAGAAGTGTAGGTTTAAGTTTTAAGTAAGTAGAAATGTAAGTTATAGTTTCAAGTAAGTAGAAATATATTTTAAGTGCTTTAAGAAACTGTGTTAGGTAGTAAAGGCCCTAAGGCCCAGTTTAAAGTTCAGTAACAGTTCCAGACATAACAAAAACATAGCAGAACTTTGCTTGCATCTCTAGAATCGATAGAACTAATGCGTAAATAGATAGAACTATTCACGTAAATAGATAAACTTATATACATACATTTTTAGTAAGAAAACAGATAGTACATTTGCGTAAATAGATGTCCTAGGGTGACGTTATGATGCTTGTATCCCCAATCGTCTGTTCTGTTTATGCTGGATATTATATTCTGTGCCTTCAAGACTGGCTCTGAGAGTGAAGGTGGGGAGAAGAAGCACGGAGTTTGTTATCAGCCTGCACTCACTCCTCCACAGTCTGCTGGAACACAGAACTCCACTGTGTTGTCTGGGCACGGATGGGGCAGAACAGGGCCCTTCTTTGCTTTTTTAGTTAGTTTAGTTAGCTGAGGCAGAGAAGTTTTCCCTGGACTGGTTTTCTTTCCCTTTTGGAACTGTTCAAACCTGCTCCAGACTGGGACCCAGGGGGAGCACCGAGAGCTTGCACTTTGTCGCCACCGGGGCCTACTCTGGGCGGCAGACTTTCCCAGTGCTGGAGGAACTGATAACAGATTGACCACCCACAGGAGAGATTTTCTGAATTTGTCATCTCTTCAGAGTGGCGAATGAGTTTTGTCATCTGGTATTGTTCATTTTTTGTGCTGGCAAGTGCTTTGCCTGTTTAAATAAACAGGTTTTTTTCCACTTCTCTCTGAGGAAAGTTTTCCCGAACCGGTTGGGGGAGGAGCCATGTGGGTTTGCTTTCTGGGGGGACCCCTTTTGGAGGTTTTCTCCCAAATTTGCCCTAAACCAGGACAATAGATAATATTACATATATTGTTTTTTGGGTAAGAACTGACACTACTTTCGTACTACTTTCGCACATTAGAATAAACTTCAGATTGGGATCGAAAGAATGTTTTAGAATCGTGTTTATAGCTGATTGGTTGTTTTACGTATAAAAATCCCCCTGTATTGGGAAGAGGACAAGAACCACAACAACAAGAAGAAGATGAAGATGAACTACAACAAGAAGAAAGAAGAAAAGGACTGTGGGGCTGTGGTGGCTGCTGCTTTGGCTTGGGACTCTATGTTACGGAGCTGTTACTACTGCCTCTGCTTGGGACTGTGTCGGGTAGCTGCTGCTGCTGCCTCTGCTCGGGACTCTACGCCAGAAAGCTTTAACATGGACTTTTAAACTTAGAACTCTTTGTGGAGCAATGTATCTGAACAACTTAGACTACAGTGTGCACCAGCCATCCTGCTTGTAACTGCTCTTATCAGAATTTTCTCAGTGCCCTCTGGAATTCATCAAGGTTACTAATACATAAACTGTGCTAAAATAAGAAAGATGAAACTGAGAAACCAAATTCCAAGACCACAAGACCTCGATAATGGGGGGTGGCAAAGCACCTGGACTGTAACCAATCACATATTCTGAGAGGTGCATGCAGAACGCGTGGACAAGACAAAGGCACCAATAAGAAATGGGTGACTAGTGTGTACAGAGAGTTAGAATGTATAAATAAGTGCATCATGTAAACAATAAATGGCTTCTGCTTAATCATATTGGTCTATTGTCCAGGAGTCCTGAATTTCCCACACTCTTTGCCTTTGAGACTGATGTATTCATGCAATAAACAACTTTATAGCAACCAACAACTGCTCTTGCCTCTTTGAAGACCCCAGACCCAAGAAAAACTCGACAATTCAGGTATGATGGTTTTTGTTTGTTTGCTTTGTTTTAAAGACAGACTTTGGCATTTGATAAGTATAGGAACTGAGATATTCATTCATCTGAGAACATGCAAGAACAAAACAAACATATTTTTAACCCTTCCTTTATTCTACCTCAGAATACCCTTAAGAGAAAAGGTACTCGTGGCAGCACTCACTTCAAAAGCAAAGCATGAATCAAAGTGGGTGTCAGCTTAAGTTCTTAGGGCAGCATTAAGATCAGCCTGACTTGATTCTTCAGTCTTGTGTAACTTAATATAGAACCTGAATCAAACCACAGCTCCAGTCTTCACCACACATCTCTCCCTCTCTCAGCATTTCAGAGCTAACTATCACTGACTGAAGAGAAACAGATTTCAAATTAGGCCCTGCCATGAACTGCATAGAGACGCATGATGACAAGCAAAATAGGATACTCAGTCCTTAGACACATTCATGATACAGATAAGTAACATGATCCTCACACATTCACATTACCAATGTAATTTAGGTGGTGCTTCATTATTCCATACTCCTGTAGTTCCCATGCTATGTTCTGCTTTCCCTCTGGCCTAACAAGAATACATGGAACTTCCATTCTCAAGACCAGAATTACACAAAACATTCATCCTAGAATGAACTGCCAACAAAACAACACTTCCCTATAAGCTTGATTCAGTCAGTAACATATTTAACCTCCAACCTCCTTCAGAACACTGATCCTTTGTAAGGGTATAAGAGTTTTTCTCAGTGATATACAAATTCTGACTTACTTTGGCTTTTTGGAAGAATAGACGAAAACAGCCTCTTGGATCCACATTACAACTTCTGGCCATTTCTATAATAAACTGCATCACAAGTGCTTGGTGTGCTATTTGTTCCATCAGAGCTCTTTTCTGGAGAGAAAGTACATAATTAGAGAAAATATCTTTAAAAGTATAACTCTACCTAAAATTCAACATAATCTTTACATTTGATTCCTAAAGAGAAAAGAACTGATGCTGAGAAACAAAGAAACTTAATTAGCTATGATTAGATCTAATGTAGTAATGTGTTTTTGAGGCTTCCTTCATTATGGGAAGACATGGAGAAGAGTAATTAAATTGGCTCATCAATTTGGACAGCTTTTCTGTAGTGTAAGTGGGAAACTGCATACTTTTAAGCAGTTTAAAGTTCTTCCTAGTACCTGTTCAGCTTCTAGATGAAAACACCACAAGATGAGATATTTAGCTGTTTCTTCACATACAAGATATGGGTAATCAGACAAAAATCTTTGACTGTCATCCCATCTGCCCAGCATGCCTAATTAAAAAAACACAACAGCATTAATTAATACATTCAATATTTAAATGATTTAATGCAGTGAGGACATTATTGAAATTTACATACTACTATGATCTCCTTCATGCTTTATTGATACCTCAGAAGAACTGCATACTAATCAAACTGAACTCAAATTTTTTGTTGTTTTTAAAACACCACACAATGCTGAAAGACCATTGTCAATCAAGTATGCACAAACTGTAAAGATACAATAAGAATAAGACCTTAACAGTAGCAGCTAAGTATATTTTAGTATCTCTGGCAGTGTTAAAAACAAGTTGATTGTAAATGGTTTTCACACACTGTAACAAAGTAGTATCTATCCATATTTGTTAAGAATTTGATGGCATGTCTAAGTTGATGGATATACACTCAGTGATTTGACAGAAACGTTCTTAAAGTTCTTGCAAGTAAGACAAATAGAAATGAAAACATAATCATGATCTAAAACTAATATGCTTCTGGCATGGTTTGCCAGGTTTTAGGAAATACAAAGTTATTTTTATAACCAAGTTCTAGCATTAAGGTCAAAACAGGAGACCAAACTCAGTGGTTGAAAGTTAACTTGAAGACTGAATTGTAGTAAGTAGCATAAAACTACCTTAATGGAAAGAGCTGCAGGTTGAAAGCCAGAATTCAGAATTTAAGCAGTGAGATCACCTTTGCCCCCATTGTCCTTCACATGAGTTAATTGACCTAAAATATATATTAGTGATATTTCACTGCTTGCCAATACTAGATACAAAGTTTTACCCTTCTATCACTCATATAAATATATCTTTAAAATTAAAAGTGGCTGCATCTCTACATAGTCTTAACAGCTGTTTTGCAGATATTTGCTTTTTATCATTCATCCCCCTCATGGATTATGAGACAGTAAAACTCCACCTACTTATAGGAGGCAGGTACAGACAATCCCAGGTACTTTTACATGCAGGAATTGCATCTCCACTAATGCCCCTATCATTTCTCATGGAACAGCAGAAGAAGTTGCTAGAATTTAATTTTCATTACTTTAAAAATTTTTTCAGTTCTATACTGGTGCAAGAAATTTTCATTGATCATAGGAATTTAAAGACTTGGGTGATTTAGTTTCCTTTACTTTGAAATATTTATTTGTTATAATGCTAAATCTCCTGTCCTGAGAAACAAGAGTCTAGATACTCTACTTGACAGATGTTTCATTTGTTAACACCCATTTTGAATAATAATAATAATAAAAAATAAATAGACCTACACAAATTCTACAGGAGGTTAAACTGCAAAATGTTGGAAGGAACATACTTACCAAAGTATCTAATCTTTTGTTCATGCTTCTGTATAAATGATTTAGACATATCTTCATCTTCATCTTCTTTTCTTTTATATTTACTAATAAAACTCTAAAGATAAGAAAAAAGCTATCATAGAATCTCCACATTTACCTTTTTGAACTATAAGATTATTTTAATTCATTACTATCTAAAGTGCAATGTTCTAGTTTTAAGCATAGCCCAGCAAACACATATGTAGCCAACACTTAATGTACCTATGAAGGTTGTTTACCAAAACATAGCTTGTCTAATTAATAATAGGGTGAAAAACTACTTATCATACTCTTCTTCTAAGCAATAATCTATCTCAAAGTTCAACACACTAGTAGGAACTTACTGATCTATAAATGATGAGAAACATCTATACAGTCCAGTCCCAATAAAGCTAACTCAGTGGAATTAGAAAAATGATGCATTAATAATTCATATTCAAATTAAGTGCTGAAAACAAAACTGGAATTTACTATGAAGGCAGTTTGTGCTAAAATAATCTTTATTAAGAAATTAATGTTCTCAGAGGTCAATTGTGCATGTTTCAAATGTGAGAATTTGGCATAACAAAGAAGCAAATTTCACGTGAAGAACAATTGCTCATCCTTGGTTTAGGCAGCAGTTGCTAGAAGGGACAAATAAAATTTCTGATTCCAAACTAAAGGAGAAGTGTCACATATATTTCTTATATCAGTGTAATATGCCCCCTTTAAAAGGACAAAAAAAGAAAGAAAAACATTCAACACCTTACAGTAAGCACTGCACTAGATATAGAAAACATTCAAGATGAGAAATAAATGAAATATAAAAGGCTTATAATTGTGTTCATACAAATTTATATGACATACCTTATTAAATACCTCCTTACTAAAAGAATCTGTATTCCATAGATTCTGTCTTTCCCTCTCTATTAGGGCTGCTTCTTTTCTCTTCCATTCTTCTTCTCTTTGTCTCAGTTCTGAAGCTTCAGTCTGTGCTTTGGCATATTCCTGATCCATGGATTCTGAATTATGCAGTGCTAAACTACCAAGTTTCTGCTGGGCTTCTGCTAGATTCCATTTGGATTCTATGGAACTCTTCACAAACTCTTCTTGGTTTTGACAGATTAATTCAATCCCTTGATCATAGTTCTGTGTAGAAAACAAAACATGCTGTTTAAGGAAGGAAAACAGAATTTATGAAGCATATAGAAAGAGAAGACTTTGACTCCCAAATAGAACACTGAGATGGAAGGCATCTTAAAAGCAATATTATATTCACAACTGACTAAACATATTACCAGATGATAAATTGTCTACACCTGGTGAGCTAACACAATGCTTATTCTACCATAACCACTGGCCTATGGAACTGCACAATGCCCATTGTGTAAGGAGAACTGAAAGTTCACCAGCCCCAGTGCCCTGCCCACTCAGCCAGGTCGACAGAACGCATGTGTAAAGGGGAGGGAAAATATGCTAATGATTTCGGGGAAATGATTATCATATGTATGTTTAGTCCAGGACAATCAATGAATGTGTATGTAAAACACAGTATATAAAGAGAAACTTCCCTGTACTCAGCGTGCACAGCTTTGGGAGGAGCTATCCCCACATGCATCTGGCCAAATAAAGAATGCCTGCTTCTTAATGTTGCATCGCTTTTAAGGAGTTTTTTTATTTTACTGAATTTTTGGTTACAGTAATATAGGAATACAGCTAGAAAGCCGAGCTGGGAGCACTGTCCAACTCATGACAGAAGTGGATATGTTAGCATTAGTAGGCCACAAGCCTTGGCAACAAAAAGCAGAACCTCGAAGAAGGAATGCAGAAGTTAGCAGTGTGCTTGGTAAGATGTGCTTGGTAAGCAAAACTCATATGAGGTAATGCATACTTGCGGTAGTTAGTATGAGGCTTTGAATTAAGCAACGTTACCTAGTTACATAAATGTTATAGTTGTGCTATTTTTAGTAACTGCTGAAAAGGTATATAAGCTCAGCTTTGGGAATCAATAAATGGCTTCATGTGTGCAAACCATGGAGTCCATGTCTCTTTCATCAGTAGTCATCAAATGGTGCCCTCGTTGTGAGGAAGTGGAGATCGCCTAGCTGTGCGACTGACGACAAGCCCTGCAGAACTAAGTGCTGCTGAGAGGAAGCAGGAAAGCCGGCCGGTGATGAACCCCTTTGGATAAAGGAGGTGAGGTACCTCTCCGGGATATAGGAGGTTAGCCGCTGCAGGGGACAGTGGGTCAGGGAATATCTGCTCAGGAAAGAGATGTTTTTGAACTTATGTCTAAGCTGTTGCAACAGCATGGCAAAACTGTACTCTCACATGACTTAAAAGTCCTATTAGGATGGGCAGCTGCTGAGATCCCAGGAATCATCGAGTTCACAGTCTTTACAACAGATCTGTGGGACAAAGCGGGAATTAAGCTATGGGATTCTGTTACCAAGGGGAGTAAAGCGGCTGCAGAAATGATCCCTTACTGGCGAGTGAGTTTTGAGACCTTAAAGGCTCATGAAACCTCCCAGGCTGCAGAGAATACCTGCTCTCCCTCTACAGCAGAAACTTAATGCTCTTTAAAATCTGAAGAGACTGCCACTAAAGTTGTTCGCCCCTCCTTCACAGCAGTCTCAAAATTCCATACATTCTGAAGAGACTATGTCTCCTTCTCCCACACCATGGCAAACACGACCCTCAGCCTCCGTACCATCTCTCATGAGGGGAAGGAAGGGGGGCCCTTCGCGCTCTGTAGGGGCTTTTGCTGCTGGCTTGGGTCCAGAAAACAGTGAGGAAAGTGAACAGGAGGGCCCCAAGGAGGATCCCTTTAATCCCAGATACATCAATTCTGATAAAAAACCTGATTTATATCCCCCCGACCCTCATGACAACTGGGTACGCTTAAAACAACAAGTATTAAGGGAGGGAGAGTTTGACATTGCTGAAAGAATTGTGGCACCATTAATATATTCGGGCACTGGAAAACAAACTGCTCATTGGGAACAGTTGTCTTTCCCAGAAATTAAAGAGCTCCATTGGGCAGCCACAGAGCACGGTATTGGTTCACTGTATTTTACAAACCTACTAGATTCTGTGTTTGCTGCTCACAAAATGACCCCACACAATTTAAAAACTCTCACTTGGCTGCTGCTGTCTCCCATTCAATATGGCTTATGGGAGAAGGAGTGGGAGAAGGGTCTGCCAAGACTTCTTATAACTTATGTGGGTCATGCTGATCAGACCCTGGCAGCCCTCACAATCAGGCAGCTTATGGGAACAGGACCATATACTGATCCTGCTGCCCAGGCACAAGACTACCCAAGGGAAGCCCTTGATGGAGCCTGGGATGCAGCTCGCCAAGCCTTTCTTAAGGTCCCCGATTCAAAAACACCTCATAAAGCGTTCACAACCATTGTCCAGGGGCCTCAGGAGCCCTACATGGAGTTTATTGACCACCTTAAGCAAACACTCGAATGTCAAATAGATAATGCAGACGCTTGTGAAATGTTGCTTTTAAATCTTGCTGTTGAAAATGCAAGCATAGACTGTACAACACTCTTTAAGTCCCTGCCTAACCAAGAACCAACCGCATTGGGACAATAGACCATCAATATGAAACTATGACCACAGCTTTTGCAGCCATCAAAGGTGCCTCTGGAACTTTGGCAGTTTGTTACAGCTGTGGCAAGCCTTGCCACCTTAAAAAAGACTGCTTTGCTCAGAAAGGAGCTAAGCAAAAACCCCTGATGTATGTCTGCGGTGTTGTAAAGGTTGTCCTTTTGCTAACCGATGTCGCTGGTAAGTATGATTCTGAAGGTTGCCCAATCCAGGGAAACTGGAAATGCAGTGCAGGCTGGCGCCATGCTCTGACACAAATGCCTCAGCCGACACCAGTGCCTCAGCTGCCACTGCAGATGTCAACTCTGCAAGTGCAGCTGCCGAGAATACCCAATCCAGGATCGCCTCAAGTCTTCGCCCAGCAACTGCAGGCATTGCCAGACTGGACCTGGCAACCTCAGTCACAGTAACATTGCTTGACTCTTCTGTTCATTTACTCCCTACAGGAATTTTTGGCCCACCAGGACCCCAGAAAAGTGCTTTGCTGGTGGGGAGGTCTTCAACTACCCTTTTAGGTCTTTTTGTCCTCCTGGGAGTTATAGACTCAGACTCTGTTGGGGAAATTAAAATCATGGCTTGGACTCCCTTTCCGCCCTGTACTGTCCCTCAAGGTACATGTATCGCACAATTGATTCCTTTTTCACAGTTTGTCATCCCCTTTAACAGAATGCAATACTAGGATGGGAGGATTTGGCTCTACAGGGACCCCACAAATATTATGAGCGCAGATAATTTCTAATTAACGTCCCACTTGCAAATGTACCTTGTCATCACAGGGGGAACAGATAACACTCACTTGTATTTTAGATACTGGAGCAGATGTCAGTGTTATCTCTCAAGTCAAGTGGTCCCTCACTTGGCCCCTCACAGAGGTACCCCAAGCTCTCACTGGGATTGGAGGGAGCAGTTGCAGTTACCAAAGTTGTCATCTAATTCAGGTGACAGGGCATGAAGGTCACATAGCCTCTGTGAAGCCGTTCATTCTGCCTGTGCCCATGGTATTATGGGGACGAGATGTACTTTCTCAATGGGGTCTCAAAATTCAGTCTGATTTTTAATAGGGGCCATTGTGGCGTATGACACCCTGAAATTAACCTGGAAAACTGAAACACCCCTCTGGGTGGATCAATGGCCCCTCCCGCTACCTAAATTACGTGCACTCACCGACCTTGTTAATGAACAACTTCAAAAGGGACATATTGTCTCCTCTACCAGTCCCTGGAATTTGCCTGTGTTTGTAGTTAAAAAACAAACCATCAAGTGGCACTTGCTCCAAGACCTCTGCAAAATTAATGATGCCATGGAGGACATGGGAGCCCTTCAGCCTGGTCTCCCATCCACTACCATGATCCCTCGAGATTGGCACTTAACAGTCATTGACTTAAAAGACTGCTTTTTTGACAGTCCTCTGCATCCTGATGATGCTCCTAAATTTGCCTTTTCTGTTCCAAGCATTAACATGCAAGCACCTTTGCAAAGATATCACTGGGTTGTCCTTCCTCAAGGAATGAAATGCAGTCCCACTATTTGCCAGTGGTTTACTGCGAGTGTCCTCAGACCCATTCACCTAAAAATGCCTGCTGCCTTATTATATCATTACATGGATGACATTCTTATTGCAGCAGAAAAGCAGGAAGTCATGAAGGAGGCCTTAGCCCTTGTCATTGCTGCTGTAACCCAAGTAGGGCTTTGTGTTTCTTCTGAAACAATCCAGTGTCAACTCCCTTGGAAATGCCTTGGCTGGCGCATTAGGACCCAGAGTATTTCTCCTCAGCCTTTACAGATTCAAACAAACATTCATACCTTGCATGATGCTCAAAAGCTATTGGGTTCCCTCCTTGTTAGAAATATCAAATGCTGACCTGAACCCTTTGTTTGATCTGCTAAAAGGGGAACCAGATCTCCTGTCACCTCAGCAGCTCACACCAGAAGCCTGCCAGGCACTGCAATTGGTAGCTGATGCTATTTCAAATTGGCAAGTGGCCCAATGGGCCCCTGAATTGCCCTTTTCCTTAATTGTTCTGAATCCGGCTAGGCAACCCCATGCTTTGCTATTTCAGAGGGATCCTAAAGCACCTGACCCCTTGCTGATCATAGAGTAGATTTTTTTACCCCACCAGATGTCAAAAACTGTCACCACTCAACATGAGATGTTTGCTTTGCTCATTGTAAAAGCTAGACAGAGACTTACCACACTTGCAGGTGTGGATTTTTGCTTGATCTGTTTGCCTTTCACTACTGTCTATTTACAGTGGCTGTTGCAGCAATCTGAAATTTTTCAAATGGCCCTCACTGACTTTTCTGGACAGCTTTCTACACATGCCCTGAAGCACAAGCTTGTGGCAACCAGCTTTAATCTCCTAACACCACCCAAGAGAAGTGAGCTCCCATTACAAGCTTTGACTGTCTTTACAGGTGGATCTGGCTGCACCCACAAGTCGGTACAGCTTTGGTGGAACACTGATCTCAGCCAATGGGATTCGGATGTCACTACTGTTTCAGGTTCCCCCCAGATTGCTGAATTGGCAGCTGTTGTCAGAGCCTTTCAGCGATTTGTCATCCCTTTTAACTTAATAGCAGATTCTGCTTACATTGCAGGACTTGTGGAAAGAGCCAAAGCTGCTGTACTAAAGGATGTGCCCAACAAGGAATTGTTTCAGTGGTTACAACTTGTTTTCCTTTTAGATACCAGACAGCACCCCTACTTTGTTATGCATGTCAGGTCTCACACAACTTTACCCGGTTTCATTGCAGAAGGGAACTGGCAAGCTGATTTACTTGCCTTACCTGTTCAACTGCCAGACCGCTTTTCCCAGGCAAAGCTCAGTCACTCATTTTTTCACCAGAATGCTGCTGCACTCACCCGTGCCTTTGACTTGACCACATGCCAAGCTGCGAGTATCATGGCTGTGTGCCAAGACTGCCAAAGACACTCTTTCCCCTCCATTGCAGGAGGTGTTAACTCTAGAGGACTTGAAAGCCTTCAAATTTGGCAAAGAGATGTTACTCATTTTCCCAAATTTGGCAGACTTAAGTTCATTCATTCTTCTATTGACACCTTCTCAGGTGCTTTGTTTGCATCCTGTCATACAGGAGAATCAGCAAAAGACGTTTGCCGTCACTTTAGGAGTGCCTTTGCAGTCCTGGGAATCCCCTCACAAATCAAAACTGATAATGGTCCAGCGTATATTTCCCAGAGGGTGGCAAACTTCTTTGCCTTATGGGGGGTTAAAACAGAGTGGAAATTTACCAGGGTAGAAATCCATTTCAGATTTAGGTGAAATGTGCTGCTTTGAATTATTAAGTCTGTAGCTTGCTAGCATAGCTGAGATATGCTGTTTTAATTTGTTTAGTCTGTTAGCTTTGCTGTGTTCACAAAAACTGCCCAGCCAAGGAAAAAGGAATGCAATTTCCAAGCTGAAGAGATAAGAAGGGCCCCTTGAACTTTAAAATGAAGGGAAGAGATGGACAGGATGACCAGAGAGTTTTCTCTGTACAAGGACTAGTTGCAAGTTGTAATGGGAAACCAGTAAAATGATTATGCATGAACCTATTGTGAAAGTCTATGCATATGTACCAGAAGGGGGGATAAAAAAGGTTTGGGAATTCTCAGGGGTGTGCATGTCCTTTAGGGGGAACAACGATCCCCACATGCGTCCAGTGCTGTAATAAACATACTGGCTTTAAAACTTTTACAAAGTTGTGGAGTTTAGGTTTTTTTTCTGCAAATCTTTATGGCGAGGTCAGCCAGGAGACTGTCTCTGTCCTCACAGGGGCGGAGGGGGGGGCGGACCTCCTAGGCTCGCCCGGGATTTTCCCTGGAGGAGCTCCGCTCACGTATTGCCCCCAGCAGAGACAGGCTGATGTGTGGATAGATGGTATGTATATCAAAGGGCCCTGGGGGGAGAGAGATTTAGGGCTGCTTATAAGTCACTCAGAGACGTCTGAGTGCACAGTCTCATCCCTGTACTTGCAGGAAGCCGGCAGCCATCGGCAGAGAGCACGGTCGGTGGCAGAGGTCCCCAGTTGATAGAGCAACTGGGGAGAGGGGTTCATTGTACAATAGAGTGGCCGCTAGCGATTCTGGGGGTGAGTTGAGTGAACCCAAACTTTGTGTGTTTGTGGTGTCCGGACCTGTGTTTATAATGGTGTGAATGCATGGTGCATGAGAAAGCGAGTGAGTATACCCACTGCGTGCCGGGGGGGGGGGGGGGGGAAGTTCTACCTGTGTCTGAAGTGGCTGGGTGAGGCCTGAGGCAGGCTGTGGGGGCAGGGAGTGCCCCATGGAGAAGTGGAACAAGTGGAGAAATGTGGGTGATAACATTTATTGTGTTTAAAGGTGCTGATTTGTGCAGATTGTGCACATTTCAACCGTGGCTAGATGAACTCAGGGGGTTCCTCTGCCTCAGTAGTTTGGACTTGATCCCTGGAATTTTACTGTGTGCTGTTATTTTGATTGTGTCCAGAGTGTGTGAAGACCAGAGGAAGATGCTGTGGGTAAATGCTGAAGTATTATTGTATGCTGTGTTGTGTTGAGAAAAGTGGACACTTGGAGAGATACCCCTTTCCCGGTGAGTTTGTCTGGTTCTTCCCCTGCATTGTGGTAATTTGATTCTCAGGAGGATTGTATGGTTGTGTTTGTGGAGATTTTAGGATTTTGTTTGCAATAAGTCTAGCATTTTACGCAGAAAAACTACAGTATGGTGATTTATGTTTAACTGTGGTAAAACGAATTAAAGGAATTCCAGGAATTCCCCTCCCACAGCAACTTAAGCCCTGACACATGTAAGTTTGAGAAGTTTGAGAAGTTTGAGATACGGGGGAGGGGGGGGGGAGGAGGCCTGTGTTTGTGGGCATATCAGAGTTTTTCCTGTAGCAGGTACAGCCTTTTGTAAGGCAGCAAAGTGAGTGTCAGTGGAAATGATGCTTTAATTGAATTAGATTGCGCAGGAAGAGAACTGGAAAAGACTGAGATTTTGAATAGCAGAGTTTAGGTGGAGGAGACCAAGACAGGCACTTTGTCATTTCTGTTATTCTAAGGAAACAAAGGATAGGCAGAAAGCTATAAGGAATTTAGCAGCAACCAGTCGCGAGAAGCAAAGAAGTACAGGGTTTGAATTATTAGAAAAGAGGGTTTCAAGTAATTTAAGAAACCCAGCATAAAAAATTAAAGCTGAGTGTGTGTTTTGGTTTGAAAAGGAAGTGAGTTTTTGGGAGTTTGGTGGTCAATCTAATAGGTGCTCAGATTTGAATATTGGTACCTGGTGTGGCTACTGAAGATATAGATACACCTCTGAGAACACAGGGGGTTAAAAGCAGAGAACTCTTAAGAGGAAGCTCTCTTGGTTCTACATGCAGCCAGGTGAAGTAAGCCGGAGCCTTAGACAGAGAAGAGGGGTGAAGGCCCCTGCAAGATAGAAAAGTAGAAGAACACCCCCCCACCCACCCCCCCCCACCCCGGGAGAGAGAGAGGGAGAGAGCCTGTGCCTCTGCCACCTTGAAGTTTGATATCATGTGCTGGCAGCACTGACGGCCGAGGAGAAGGGGGGCGGATGCGGAGAGGAGGTGCCCAGCAGCCTTGAGAGAGTTCTGGGAAAGCAGAGCCCAAGATTTTAACCCTTTTCTTAGATGATAGAAACCTTACAAATACTGATCCTGCTAGATCTAAATGAGAAGAGAGATAGAGACAAAATAAGAAGAAATAGGCAAGTGTGATGAAAGTCCGTGAAAGTGAAAGATGTCAGAAGAAGTTGAGAAGAATCCTAATGAGAAGAGATGCTAGAGTAGCCTTTGGCTAGACTTTTCTTGTATAGCCATAAACAGAACCATTTTTTTTTTCCTGTGACACAGAGACTGCATTTGAGGGGAAGCAATAGCTTGGAGCCAAGAGAGTGCAGTGATGTTATGTGAAATAGTAGTGTGAACAGAGATGACAAGTGAAAAGAGTAGTTAGTGCCCTCGGTCTTCAGTGAAGAAGAAGATCTCTGTTCTCAAGACCCCTCAGCCCCAGAGAGTGAATTTAGGAGGAGACAGGTGTCCCAAAAGTGAGAGACTGTGCTTTTTTTGGAACTGGGCAAAGCATCCTTAAAAAGGGAACCCTAGAAGCAGCTCTAGTCCATGCGCAGTAGTGAGAGCACTGTACATAGAAAGAAGATGTCACGATGGCAAATGTTCTCCAGGTGGTGCCACATGTGACATAGAAACACAAGAAGTTTCAACTGCATTTCCTGGAGAAGCCTATAGTACAAAAAAGACTCCTCTCTTCTTGATGAACTGAGAATTGATTATTTGAAGAGTAGTGATAGACTGAGAGTTAGATATCTGAAGAGTAGTAACTGAACTGAGAATCCAAAGTTTTGTCTTACTGTGATGTGTTAGAAATTTAGTGGAGGAGGAGGAAGAATGTTTTAGAAGGTTTTCATTCTGAATTCTGGGTGTGTTTCTTTTATATACTGTAAACTAATAAAGGTTTTTTTTTTCCCCTTTATTCCTATATTGGAGCCTGCTTTGCTCTATTTCTAGTCATATCTCACGGTACACACCTGAAGGGGGGGGTCTTCCCCCTGCCCCAGCCCTCAGATCAGGTTTAGCCCCAAGCAAGGCAGTCCTATCCGGATAACTCAGTCCCTCTTGGAGACAGAGTGCCAGAATACCCAGTCAGCTCGTAGCCGCTGGCTACCCTAAGCAAGCTTAGTGGATTTCAGCTCTTTAGTGATTACCAGCTCTTATGATTTCAGCTCTTTGCTTGCTTGCTAGGGTGCCGGAGGGCTAGGGGGAGAAGCAGACGAGAGAGAGGAGAAGAAGGGTCCTGGCGTTCCACAGCGATGGTTTATTGAGGGGTCTGTGAAGGGTTCCAGCTATGGCTCTTCTTCTGCCGAATGGGCTAAAACAGCCCCTATTTATAGAGTATAGAGGGATCCAAACTTGTCTAATAGTAGGGGTTAGGGGAAAGTGATCTATGGGGTTACAGAGATAAGCTAGGGTCCGAGAGACAGAAGACAGGAGCTTATTTGGCTATCTCATCATGACTCAGCAATTCCTACTGTTAAGTCTCGGCCCTCCACGGGGCCCTAGCCAACTCCATGGAGCCTGCTACACACACCAGAGAAAATATATTTTCATAGAGGCACTAGCATTGCGCCAGCATCTAACCATAACAGTATGTTCAGACTAAGAAAATGGAATTTTAGTAGACATGTGGGCAACATACACAGTGTCAAATAAAGCCTTGATGCCTAAAACAGATGATTATGTTATGGTAAGGGGGCAAGTGGCCTATCTAAAAAAGCATACTTTGCAAACCATCAAAATATTAATAGGTTTTTGTATATGCCCACCGCTCCAAAGGCCCTGTTGGGTAGGGATTTGTTGGAGCAGCTGGAAGCAAAGATCCCATTTAAAGATGGGGAGATTATTTTGGAGGTAAAGGATCAACAATATGTAGACATACTAAGCTTAATTTTAACAATTAGTGAAACTGAAATTGAAAATAAGGATGAAATTAACAAGAAAATAATGGATCCGGTGTTTCCTGGGCTAATGGCCTCTAACATACCAGGGAGGGCAGAGAATGCACCTCCTGTGCAAGTTAAGGAAAACAACCAGCTAGGGTCAGGCAGTAAAAGCCTGATCTTCACCCGCTGGTGGCAAACCCATACACCTTGCTAACATGTTTGACACCTGAACTAACCTGGTTTACCAGTTTAGATCTGAAAGATGCTTTCTTTTGTCTCCCTATCCATGAAGCCAGCCAGAAAATTTTTGAACTTAAATAGGAAAGCCCTAAAAGCGGGTGCAAAACCCAGCTCACATGGACTGTGTTGCCTCAAGGCCCTCAAGGCTTCAAAATTCTCCTACTCTGTTTGGGGAACAACTTGAAAAAGATCTAGAGTCCTGGGAAGCTCCACAAGAAGAAGGAAGGCTATTGCAGTATGTGGATGATCTTCTAGTAGCCACTCGGATGAGGGAAGCATGTGTGGCCTGGAGAGTAAGCCATTTGAATTTCCTAGGGCCCCAAGGATACAGAGTATCAAAGAAAAAGGCACAGGTAGTGAAACAGAAGGGAATCTACCTGGGGTATGAGGTCAGTGCTGGGCAAAGGACTCTGTAGTCCCTAACCTTGTGAACCCAGCTTCTTTTCTCAGTGGGATCAAGGAGAAACAGTACACCACGATTGCCTGGAGACTACTGAGGCTACTTACTGCAGCTGTCCAGACTTAAAGGACACTCCTTTGGACAATGCAGAGACCTGGTTCACTGACGGGAGTAGCTACGTTGACAGTGGAAAGCGACATGCTGGATATGCAGTCACTACTTGCAGAGAGGTAATAGAATCTGGACCTTTACCAACAGTCACCTCTGCACAGTAGGCCGAGATAATTGCACTGACCCGTGCCTTGGAAATGGCAAAAGGAAAGAGAATAAACATCTATACAGACTTGAGGTATGCATTCGGAGTTGTGCATGCACATAGAGCCATCTGGAAAGAGAGGGGACTGCTGACCTCACAAGGAAAGAACCTCAAACATGCTCAAGAGATACTCTGGCTATGGAAGCGGTTCAGCTGCCTGAAAAGGTAGCAATTATGCATATTAAGGCACACCAGAGAGTGAGCTCAGAATTGGAAGAAGGAAATGAGCTGGCAGATAGAGAGGCAAAGGAAGCAGCGAAAGGTGAGGTAACTATTGAAGGAGCACCAGAAAACACACTGGGGAATAGATGCCCTGAACATCTATTTGAATGAAAGAATCGTTGCCAGCAATTTATATGCCACTATTACTCAAAGTGACCCAACAGTGTGATCTTTGCCTCCAGACTAACCCCAAAATTACCCCCAGACCAAAACTTGGTCAGATTGGGAGGGGCCATGGGCCTGGACAGCAGCGGCAAATTGACTTTTCAGAAGTCCCAAGGAAAGGGGGGTATCGGTATTTATTAGTATTGATAGATACATTTTCAGGGTGGCCAGAACCGTTCCCCACCAGAACTGTAAAGGTTTGAGATGTGACCAGGGTATTATTACAAGAAATAATACCACATTTCAGAGTTCCAGCCACAATATCCTCAGACAGAGGACCACATTTCATTAAAGTAAACAGCTCAGAGAAATTGAAAACATGTGGCTGGAACTCGGAGCAGGGAGCTTGATGGGCCAGTACATAACATACAGCCTGGGGATTACGTATATGTTATTTCTCTTACAGAAAAGACTTTGGAACCACAGTGAGAAGGACCATTCCAGGTGCTTCTCACCACCTTCACTGCAATCAAGATCAAGGAGCAAAATGCCTGGATCCACCACTCTCAAGTGAAGAAGGCCCCAGAAGCCCCTTGGAAAGTGACACCAGGAGACAATGAACTAAGACTAAAACTTACTCAGGCAAAATGAGTATATTGCAGCCAGGGGTAGTTTGTAATTTAATTTACAGAATTGTTTTGCGTATAATTATAATTGGAGTCTTGGAATTAGAGAGTACCTCTATCGAAACCAATGCTGAATGGCCTTGGTCCCAGGCTTTTAATCAGTATACTGGATCCATGGGACAACCTTCTGAGATCAAAGATTTAAACCTATCCACTGTAGTAATACACAGGAATCAGGTATATGAGGAGCAGGAGTAGCAGGAATGGGAACTGTGGACACTTCAAGGGATCAGAGGAGAAGAAATGAGGGTAGGATGACGGGTGGTCAAGGAGACCACTCATGGGAGACCAAATCAAATTAGTGTCTCAGCCCCTCCTGTATATGGGCACTGGAAGGTTTCTGATAGCCCAAGTGAATCAGATTGTTGGTGTAATTTCACATTAATACAGCCTGTAGAAATGACTTGTCTTTGGGCTCATGATGCTATCGGGCTATCATTTAAATTTAAAATAGATGCTATACCTTTTACAATGGCAAGATCTCATAAACTCACATCAATACTCAAGCAGTTCAGACCCAAACCGAACTTGAACCCAAAGTATATAAAATAGGCCCATACATAGTGAAGAATATGGGTCAACAACTGTTGTTCAATCCAGAGTGGTCTCTCAAACACGTTGAATTGCTAATGCAAATTAACATCTCAGAAATCCAACCAGGCTGCTCCTCTTTCCTAAGGACATCCTTTGAGGGCTGGAGAACGTGGTTACAAAGACAGGTATACTTCAGGAGCAGAATAAGAAAGGATCTATCTGGGATATTAGGGACAGGATTGGGAGTTTTAAATGGAATTGATTCAGAAATACTGATGAACAAGCTGGCCACTGCAGCAGGTGGCCTAACAAAATTGAAACAGCCCTTATAGTCATCTCTATTGGCATTAGGGACTAGCCAGTGGCAGATTTCAAAACTACATCCAAAGTGGGAAAAGGCCAGGGACCAAGACCACAAGTTAATAGTAAAAGCGCTTTGTATGGTTCAAGATAATGTGTCTTTAGCTTTCAGTTGTATACAAGCACAGTTATGGATGCAGGCAACAGCAGCTCTAATCATATGGGAAGGGGCTGAAGGTGATTTTCCAGCTGAAATTCGAAAGATTGTCTGGGATAATGTGATTAATTTTAAAAGAAAGTTGCAGTCCTGCTGGACTATGGTAAATTTCACCTATGATCCTGCTTCTAATGTGGCCACTGCCTTTGTGCTTACTATACATAACGCCACTGTTTACGTTATCCACCTCATCATTGCACTAGGATTAAATAATGAAAAAACAGTGCTCTACCCCTCAGAAAATAGGGTGTGGGCATGAAAGGTGAATGAAAAGTGGCAAACAGTAAACTTAGAATCTTGTGCTACTAGGGAACAACTGGGATTCATTTGTGAAAGCAATACTATTAATTCTCAAGATGTGTGTCTTGACACTGAACAGAGTATTTGCCACTTTGAGATTCAGCCAGTCACTGATCAGACAACTGTGCTTGTATATACTGGTAAAGGTTGTGTATGCTTGAGAACTGCTTGTGCTATTGTAAAAATCGATAACAACAATGTTATTTTGCCTAGTAGAAATCATTCTAATTTTTGTATTTGTAATTTTGTTAAGATTATCGGATGTGATTTTTCATATTTAGCCCCAGTGACATCCCACCAGTTAATTAAAACCAATTACACAGTGTATCATAGGCTATCACCTACTCCTATTGGAATGGACGTCACATTGGTAAAACAATTAATTAAACACCATGACCTATTAGAGATCTGGAAGAAAATCCAAAAAAGTTGAGAGAAAACCTTTATTACTGTCAATCATGATATGAAAGAAATAACCAGAATTCTGCAAAGAATGAAACAAGATGCAGATCATCACTGGTGGGATGTAATCTTTGGATGGTCACCAACTGCAAATGGAATCTTTAATAAGTTGTGTCACCCCATTGTAGTTTTATTGATATTAGTTGGAGTAAGTTTAGGGTTATCTTTTATATTGCTAATTTGGAATTGGAGAATACTGCAGAGAGTGGCTGTGTTAACCTCCTTATAAAATGTACATGGTAAAGCATTAAGGGATACCTATTATCGTAGGGATTTGCATTGAGTAAAAGAATTTACTTATTTTCTAGGAAAGGAGGAATGAAACAGAGTGGAAATTTACCAGGGTAGAAATCCATTTCAGATTTAGGTGAAATGTGCCGCTTTGAATTATTAAGTCTGTAGCTTGCTAACATAGCTGAGATATGCTGTTTTAACTTGTTTAGTCTGTTAGCTTTGCAGCGCTCACAAAAACTGCCTCAGCTGAGGAAAAAGGAATGCAATTTCCAAGCTGAAGAGATAAGAAGGGCCCCATAAACTTTGAAATGAAGGGAAGAGATGGACAGGATGACCAGAGAGTTTTCTCTGTACAAGGACTAGTTGCAACGTGAAACCAGTGAAATGAATATGCATGAACCTATTGTGAAAGTCTATGCATATGTACCAGTAAGGGGGGATAGAAAAGGTTTGGGAATTCCCAGGGGTGTGCATGTCCTTTAGGGGGAACAACCATCCCCACGTGTCCAGCGCTGTAATAAGCATATTGGCTTTACAACTTTTACAAAGTTGTGGAGTTTATTTTTTTTCCACACAAATCAGGGTAACACACGAAATGGAGATTCCTCATTCCTCAACAGGCCAGACTATAATCGAAAGGGCCCATGCTTCACTGAAGTGACTTTTGTTACAACAGAAAGGGGGAATGGGGAATGCCACCCCAGAAGAGTGATTGCAGAAATCATTTCATGTTTTTAACTTTTTAAATTGTTCCCTCATGGACCCTAACCCTCCAATTGTAAGACATTTTGGCAATAACTCTCAGTTAGAAGTCAAACAGAAAGCCCCAGTCCTTGTTAAGGACCCAGAAACAGGTAAAATCATGGGACCTTATCCCCTTGTCACATGGGGAAGAAGTTTTGCTTGTATTTCTACAGAAAACGGCCCGAGGTCGATCCCAGACAAGAACATGAGACCCTTCAGAGAATCCCTGCATACCTCTCCTGGGGATCCTGATCACCCTGGCACTTCCCCCCCACCCCCCCCCAGCTTTGCCTTCTCAGACTGCTGAGTCCAGATCCACCGAGAGCTTGCAACCACCTGAACCAGCTTCTAACTGACCCGAGGGTATTCATCAACGTCTCCCCACTTTGTGAGCTGCACAGTCAACTCGTTCCAGAGATAGTAGAAGCTCTAATTGAAGAACAAGTCTCCCTCTGGGAAACACGGCAGAGATGGAGTCAAAGGAGACTTGGACTTACATATGAAAATAACCCTATTCCTTGTTTTATTTGCAGAAACTATTCCCACCAAGTGTGGACTTCGTGTTTGTGTCATACGTGCCAGAAGAAGTGGTATTGTGAATCAGAATACCGGCATCAGGATTGCCCACAGTGTGATCCTTTGCGCTATTCTTTTGGTGATTGTGTCATTTTTAAATTGGTTTGCAGGAAGGAGCATGACTGGCTTCCACATTGGTATTTTTGGGACCCGGATCTGCTTTCTCGCACTGGTCCTTCTGGTAGGACTCCTCAATGAAGGAGAAGTGGTCGCAATGCCACCCCTTCCAGAACGCAATGTATGGCTTACGCTAGCTCAAGCTTTGAATGAATCTACACTGTGCCTTTCTAAGACTTCCCCAGGTGATCCTTTCCAGACTTGCCTAATAGCCATGCCTTTAGGAAAAGGTGAATGGGATGCCTTATACAAGAAGACAATGCACAGGGATTGTGTGGCCCCAGGTCAAATTGAGTGGATGTGGTGGTGCAATGATAAGTATCACAAAAAGGCTAATAGACCAGTGGGTGGAATTTTGCTAATGACAGAGGATTAGGGGTAAATAAAGATTCTGACTTTTTTACTCTTTCCCTACCACCTCAAGAATTGGACATTTTTGGGTCCACACAGTCTTTTGCAGGTTTCTTTCTAAATCATACTAGCAGACCCTTTGCTGATAAGAGATTTAACCTCGATGTTTCAGGCACAGGAATTTATGCCAATGCTTCTTCCTGATGTAATCATACCCTGCCTCATCCAGTTTTACCTGGAGTGGCTTCTATTGGGTTAATAGACAATATATTCTTGATATATGGAAATAGAGCCTGCAAAGGTGTGGAAACCCAGGGCACCAGGAATATTTCTCTGTCTGCTCTGGGGTGCCCTGACCCCCAGGGGAGCACTGACTTCGACCCTCATTCATGGAGAAAGTTTCCTAGACTTCAAGATAGACTAGAATCCACAAAAGTGTGAAATAGATTATAGAGAGTAGTGTCATTGTATCACCTGGTGAGCAATTTAGGTTTTGGGATTTTTAGTATGTTGTGGAT
Organism: Molothrus aeneus; assembly: GCF_037042795.1. Classification (NCBI taxonomy): domain Eukaryota; kingdom Metazoa; phylum Chordata; class Aves; order Passeriformes; family Icteridae; genus Molothrus; species Molothrus aeneus. The sequence goes on along the minus strand of NC_089679.1, from coordinate 9,623,838 downwards.
GGAAGCAAGATGGAGGGCACAGGGTGTCATCCTGGGTTTCTTCTTCATGCTTCTTCTTCCTTCTTCTTCATGGGTTTGGGTGGCATTTTGTAATTGGGCAGAAAAGTCTGCATTGTGGGCTCTTTGGGATCAGTTATTGGGTTAAAAGGGAAAATAATCTAGGTGTCAGTTCTTAATTGGATAGTTTAGTCTTAAAAGCCCTTGTAAGAAGAGATTGTTAGCCATTTTGTGCCTTCTAATGAAAAGCTGCTGAACTCACAGTAATGAGACTGTTTTACTGATAAGAAATAATGAACACTTGAGTCTGAACATGAATTACTGTCTCAAGTGCCTTCAATCCAGACCCAGAGAAACCGACAACTGGTACCGCCACAGAAAGGAATACCAGGAAGGGCTGTAGGAGGCCCTTGCACTTTTGGGCAACTAACTATGTTTTCACTCTTTCTGGAAAGACTTACCATCTTTACACAGGTTGGTGTGAGCAAAGCGTGGCACGCACATGTATAGCCCAGATTGCGATGATAACATCGAATCCTGGAACCTTGGAGCCCAAGTGTTTGCCTGTTTGCCTCAATTATTCCATCTATAGGCACGGCACATGTATTAAAAACTTTAAATAACCTTGACTGTTGGCTTGCAAAACAAACTAATGCTACTAGCTCTGCTTTAACAGTCCTAGTAACAGATGTTGATAGTATGAGGCATGCTATACTGCAGAATAGAGCAGCAATAGACTTTGCTTTTGGCACATGGACATGGTTGTGAGGATTTTGAAGGTTTATGCTGAATGAACCTTTCTGACAACTCTCTATTCATGCTAACATACAGGCCCTTCAAGATAGCCTAACCAAATTAAGAGTAGTAGATAATAGTGACTGGCTTAGACATATACTTGGGGGCTGAGGGCTTACTGGCTGGCTTAAACATTTAGCTAAAACAGGAATTTATATTTTAGCCATAATATTGCTTATGATGATCTGCTTGCCATGTGTATTGCAATGTGTTCAGAGACTGATAAATCCACAAAGAAAATTTTAATGGTGGAAAAGAGAGGGGGAATAATGTAGGAATACAGCTAGAAAGCCGAGCTGGGAGCACTGTCCAGCTCATGAGAGAAGTGGATATGTTAGCATTACTAGGCTTCAAGCCTTGGCAACAGAAAGCAGAACCTTGAAGAAGGAATGCAGAAGTTAGCAGTGTGCTTGGTACGATGTGCTTGGTAAGCAGAACTCATATGAGATAACGCATACCTGCACTAGTTAGTATGAGGCTTTGAATTAAGCAATGTTACCTAGTTACATAAATGTTATAGTTGTGCTATTTTTAGTAACTGCTGAAAAGGTATATAAGCTCAGCCTTGGGAATCAATAAATGGCTTCATGTGCGCAAACCGTGGAGTCCACATCTCTTTCGTCAATCACCGTCACAATAATACTGTGTAACTAGATGATTTTTAAAAGAAACTTCTACTTCAAGCTTTCTAACCCTAATCAAAAGATATTTATATAATCATGTATCAAGTATTGCTATCAGTAATAAAATCTCCAGATGCATATCATAAAATTCTTTTGTAGATGAAAGGATTTTCCTCTCTCCCCTCTGGTTATCCTTACTTTACAAAATTAACAATAGTCAAAATAGCACAATGCAAGACATACTTCTGAGAAGAAAGCATTTGCTTTATGTGGCAGGATGTGTCCTCCACCTCTCTACCACAGATGGTGCAGATATGGAAGAGATAACCTGGGTGAAAAGCCCAGCAAGGGGTCACCTCTGTCTGGTGCCAAAATGGCTCAAGCCCCAAGTTAAGAATCAACAACTTAGTCTGGAGAGAAGATGTGGGAAGAGACTAAAGAAAATAAATATTTCTGACTTGTGGATGCTGGCAGTCTGGTCTGAGAGAACGTCAGATAAACTTTCCCGGGCATTGCTCTGGGGGAGCTTTGAGAAAGCTCAGAGAAAGAATTAAAATAATCTTTAATCTTTGCAGCTGGTGTTTTGAACTTGTTTACTTCTTAGATGTTTACAAGAAGGGTGTTGTTCCTAATTAGCCAATGATGTGAGGGGTGTTGATTGAAGACCAATCAGGTCCAGCTTTCTCGGAGCAGTCTATAAAAGAATGTGATGCCTAATAAACTTCACTGTTGCCTTCTGAGAAGACCTTGGACTCTGTGTCGCTTTATTCAGCCGTCCCTAATACAATAGTGACACTGCCTGAGAAACTGTTTTACTGTTCCAGGTTGCAAGGCAAGATGTATTCTATTACCATCTGTATGGCAGTTGTCTTTTGTCAAGTGAGCAGTTTGCCTTATCTCTCTCTCTGAGTGATCACAATCACTCCTCCCTCAGGAGGAGACATCTGCTGATAACAGGCTATTGAATGTCACTGCATGACTGATAAGAACTATAACATCCCATTGTGAGATGCTCTGCCCAGAGAGAAGAGCCAAGCATTGCTACCCAGATATAATCCAGAAGTTTTTGAGACACCAGCACGGTTTTCTCCATGGGATTCCCCAGAGGAACAGCAGCTGTCTTTTCTTCCACTGGATCTTCAGAGGAAGAATACATCCTTCTCTACAGATCACCCTTGCTCCAACAGAACCACATCTGATACTTCAGGAGGACTGCAGCCACATTTCCAATTGGACTGCCACCAACACCCTGACCCACAGGGTGTCAGGTTGAGTTCTGACTCTGTCAGTATTGTTCTAGTGTACTGCATCGTTTATTTTATCCTTTTATTTTTTTTCCTTTCCCTATTAAAGAACTGTTATTTCCTGCTCCCATATTTTTGCCTGAGAGCCCCTTGATTTAAAATTTATAGCAATTCAGAGGGTTGGGGAGGGTTTACATTCCCCATTTCAGGGGATGCTCCTGCCTTCCTTGGCAGACTCCTGTCTTTCGAAACCAAGACATTTACAAACTATGACACTTGAGTTATCATGCCTTCTACACACACACCCTGAAAGTGTTCAAGACTTCTTCACGAAGTTTGGATGAAGATTCCGTGGTTACTTTCCTGGGAATTGAGGGAAAGGATCTTGATGTGTGCCCCACCAACAACTGGATTGTAAGATACATTGAATCCTAAGTAATATTATTTCTTTGCTAGCTGTAAAATTAATAGGTACCTTTAGCCCTGCGCTGTATATACCTACTACTAGTCTCCCTTTTTGTCCTTATTCCTGTGTAGTATTAGTTTGTTTTAAGTCTTATGTCTGTTAGTTTTGTGTCTATTAAATAAATAATTAATTCTATAATAGACCGAATCAGCCATTATTAAAGAACTTGCAAACGAGAGTGGGTTTTGGGGTGCTGGATGCCTCAATAAAGCTACTGCCTGAGGCCGGAGGCCTGGGCAAAAAGCAGGGACTTATCTAAACCCCCACATCTATTTGTAACACTCTATGATGTCAAATTGTAATACTAGAGTAACTATTACTACCTGACTTCCAGCATGGATTAATATTACATGGTGGGTAAACCTTGGCTGGCTGTCAGGTGTCCACTAAGTTACCTCTATCACTACCCCTCCTCAGCAGGACAGGGGAAGGAAATAGGATAAGAAAAAGCTCATGGGCTGAGATAAAAACACGAAGACCACTTACCAGTTACTGCCATGGGCAAAACAGACTCAACTCAGAGAAGATTAATATAATTTATTGCCAATTAAAAATAGAGTAGGATTGTGAAAAACAGACAAAACTGAATGGACTTTCCCCTCATCCTTCCCAAGCTCAACTTCACTCCATTGTTCCTGACTCTTCTGTCTCCTCCTCTGTAGCAGGGCATCTCACCCCCCCCAACAAGAGATAATCTGTTGTTTGCTAACTGGTCAGATAACTCAAACAGGATAAGCTATCTTGTAGTGAGTTATTTTGGTGCCATGGGGTTAACACTGGTCTGGCATCTCCTAGCTGACAATACACATCTTACTGTTGAAGTGAGATCGGGAATGATAAACTAGATTTTTGACTGTCAGACACCTTACTTTACAAACTATAGAAGCCACACCAAACTTTCACAAAGCAGAAATCTTCTATACATTTTCCTGGAAATGTGTGGAGCTTCTCCCCTGAGCAGGGATGCCTGCTTCACAGTTACTCGCCAGGGGTTAAGTGAAGGAATCTGTGTACATTATCATCATTTCAGTGATAAGTTACATTTGACTCCTAATCAATACTATTTCTTTTGCTAGCTTTAATATAGGTACCTTGATATAGTGCATTGTTTTATTTTATGCTGTAATCTACTACTAGTAGTAGTTCTTTAGTTTTATACTGTCGTAAGTAACTCTAAGATATTTTGTCTGTTATCTCTTGTCTGTTTAATAAATAATTCATTTTTATAAATATACCTGATTTGCCACCATTGGAACTTGCAGACCAGACTGATTCCTTACATTTAAACTGTTGCCAAAATCTGAAGCTAAGACAGGGCTTGTCTAAAGTTTCTGCTTGTCCCAAGACATCCTCCCTGTCCTGAGCACCACTGGAGGGATGGGGAATGGGTTCTGTGGTCAGTTTGCCTACCTGGCATTCCTTTCTCCTCATATTTTTCCCCAGCTCCAGAATGGGTTTCTTCCCACATGCTGCATTTCTTCAAGAACTGCTCCAGTATGATTCCATTCCATGAGGTACAGTCCTTCAGGAAAATACTGCTCAAATGTGCATCCCCCATGAGCTTCAGCTCCTGTCAGGACCCTGCTCTAGCATGGGCTCTCCACTGGCTGCAACTTCCTTCATGGCACATCCACCCGCTCCACTGCAGTGTCCTCCAGAGGCTGCAGTGTGGATACCTGCTCTAGCATGGTCCTGTCCATGAGCTGTAGAGAATACCTGCTCTGCACGTAGTCCTCTCCATGAGTTGCTGGGGGACAATCTGCTTCACTATGGTGTTCTCCATGGGTTGCAGGGGAACCTCTGCTCCTGTGCCTGGAGCACCTCCTTTTTTTCTTTTTTCTCTGACCTTGATGTCTTCAGGGTTATTTCTCTCACATTTTTTCCTCACTTCTCTCTCTCATAATTGCTACACAGTATTTTTTTTTCTTTTTATTAAATGTTTTTACAGAGGTGCCACCAGCTTCGCTGACTGGCTCAGCTTTAGCCTGCAGCGGGTCCATTTTGGACCTGAATGGAACATGAGGGCAGTCCCTGGTATCTTCTCACAGAGGGCACTCTTACAGCCTCTCCACTATCCAAATGTTGCCACATAAACACAATACAATTGCACAATGCATGTCCTAGCAGCTTAGCCAGGACTGTGAGTGAAAGTGGAATTTAATCTATGCATTAAAGGCACAACGTAAGCATCCCTTTCCTTATATCAAATATATTGAGAGGGCTAGGAGATACAAGTGATTTCTTAAACCTCAGTACTTATATTGCCTACAAATTTACACTAGAAGCCCAGCAATTTAAGAATCTTCTTTCTCTAAACCATCTACAGGCTACAAAGAGGTGACAGACTCTCTTTTTAAGTAGCCACATGGACAAGACAAGGGGCAATGGGTACAACTTACACTGGTAGAGGTTTCATCTCAATATAAGAAAGAAATTTTTTACAGTGAGAGAAATCAATCACTGGTACAACCTCCCCAGTGATACAGTAGAGTCCCCACCACTGGGGGTTTTCAAGATGTTATTGGACAGAGTGCTAAATAATCTCATGTAGGCTCCCTTTCCCATTATAGCTTGGGCCACATAATCTTTCAAGGTCCCTTCCAACCTGGGCTGTTCTATAATTCTATGATCTGTTATGTCTTCCCACCAGAAGTGAGAAATAAAATGTATGTATTAGCTTTTCAGCTTTCCAGTGCAATTTTCTGAAGTTAGTGACAGGGAGCATCTTTGGCAGAGGGATAGGAAGGATACTGCAAATTGTGACCGTTTATCTGGAGGAAACTTCAGTGCAGATTAATCAGAGTGCACATGCAAACTTTGTTTCAGCATCACAGCAAATCTCTTTTTAAAGAACAATTGACTACTTGCAATCTGGAAAAAAAATTACAACTTCTTATTGATGCCAAACTGATTTTTGCTTTTTTCTTTTACATATTCTCTGTATTCCTTACATATATATTTGTAGCTCTGTAGCCTATTGTTGTATTTGTAGCTAGTTTTCCCAGTACTTTTCCTTACCTTTTCCCTAGGCAGAAAGACAAAATACATTCCAGATCTCCAAGCCCTGGGGGGTACAAGGCCCCTGTCCTATCTTGGTTCTTCCTGGGAACCAAGGCCAAAACCAGCTGTTTGAGACACGTTTTTATAAACAAAGTTGAGTCCCATCTAAGTAGGGAGCAGGATTCAGAGATGGTTGAACCAGGGGAGGAATTACCTCACCTTTTATGTATCTAATTGGTGATTTTTGTCAATTATGCTAATTTGCTAAACTTATAAAACTGTATTCACCCCATATGGGGGTGGGCATTTTGTGGACATTTTCCATAACTGCCTCTGGAGGCCTCCAATAAAGACCAGCCTTTATATTACTTCCTGTACTAATATTATCTCAAAAGTGTATTGTTTTATTTCCAGGTTCTTTAAGGCAGCATCATAAATAATGCTGTCTTTCTAATGACCTACCTATGCTATTTATAGCTATATAGAAAGAGGGACACCTATAAGCAATGTTCAAATGGGTGTTGGATGGATACTCCCAAGACTGGGAAAAAAGGAAGTTTTTGACTTCTGGCAATGTGAGAAAGTCTCTCTGCCCACAGAATATATACAGTACCCTAGTAAGAGGTGAGAAGGAACAACCTTTTGAGTCTCCAAGGTGAACTGTTCCAGTAGACATACTCTGAGTGATGGATCACACTGGGAGACCATGGGGAGCTTCTTGAAAACTGGCAAAACTGCAAAGCTAGAGCAGAGAGCGGGGCGGGGGGGGGGGGGGGGGGGAAGGCCAAGAGTGAAAGCAGCCAAACCCCACCTGTACAAAATCCACCTCAAGGGAGCATGAATGACCAGGAAAGAGGCAAACAGAGCAGGCAAACAACACATAGCACGTTAGCCAGGGTGGGTAAGGCAGTTTGCACAGAAGTTTGCACAAGAAGGGCATGCAGGGAGCATACAGTCCCCCTACTGACTCAAGAGGCAAGGCCAAATCGTGGTCATCACCCTCCCAGATGAAATCTAGCTACGGTTTCCACTTGCCAGAAAGCCCTTGCCAAAAGGCATGTGGTGACCCAGATGGAACTCCTGCGCAAACATGCGGCTATCCAGGACTCGGGCTGCAGGCAGTGCCACAGCCTGTCACTGGTATCAGAGGGCAGCAGAATTACCATCTGTGTGAGGGGCAACCAGGTGGATGATCTGCTCAGCCTGGTGGCAGAGCTGAAAGAGGAAGTAGAAAAGTTAAGGAGTATCAGGGAGTGTGAGCAGGAGATAGACTGATGGAGCTAGTCTACCATCCCTGAGATAGATGGACACACCACAATAAGCAGAGGATCCCCTACCCTCTCACCACAAGGCAGAAGGAGGTGACCTGAGACAAGAAGAAATGGAAAGAGGTTTCTGCTTGGGCAGCAGGTGAATCCCCTCCTGGCTTCCCTTGCCTTCCCAGGTGCCCTTACACACTAGGTTTGAGGTTCTGGAACTTGAGGGCCAGGCAAATGATAATGCAAAGGTCCATCCAGGGGGTTGTCTAGGGCAAGTCAGTCAATCTCATGCATTACAACTCCCTCAGTGAAGAAAGAAAGAAGGGTAATTGTTGTAGGTGAGTCCCTTCTGAGGGGAACAGATGGCCCAATATGCTGGCTAGACCCATACCACAGAGAAGTCTACTGCCTCCCTGGAGCCCAGGTAAGAGACATTACTAGGAAACTCACATCTGGTACAGCCCTCTGATTATTACCCACTATTGGTTGCCCAGGTCAGTAGTGATGATGTTGAAGAGAGAAGTCCAAGGGCAAATAAAAGGGACTTCAGGGCATTGGGGCGATTGGTTGAAGGGACAGTAGCACATGTGTTTTTTTCCTCAATCCTTTCAGTAGGAGGGAAGAATACTGAAAGGAACAGGAGAAGCCACCTGATTAACGTGGATCAAAGGCTGGTGCCATTGCTGGAATTCTGGCTCTGTATATTAGGGACTGTTTTGTTTGTATGGAGGTCAAGGATAGTGATGATAAGGTTTGTCACTGTTGAGTCAGGAACGGGAGTGAGGCGACACAAGACTCTATGTTACTTTAGGAGGCTAATATCCGAGTTATTAGAAACCTATTCTTTTATACACCATTTCGATATAGGTGGACCTGATTGGTCATTTAATCAACACCCCGTCGCACCAATGGCTAATTAAGAAGACACTCTTTGGTAAACATCTTATGAGAAAACAACTGTTCAAAACACCAGCTGCAAGATTGTTTTAATTCTTTCTCTCAGCCTTCTCAAAACTCCCCAGAACAATTCCAGGGAAAGTTTATCTGGCTTTCTCTCTCCAACCAGACTGTCGCATCCACAAAGGTTGAGTGTCTATGGGTCAGAATCAGGGGGAAGGCCAACAAGGCAGATCTCCTGGTGGGAGTCTGTTACAGACCACCCAACCAGGATGAAGAGACAGATAAAGCATTCTACAAGTGGCTGGCAAATGTCTCACATCTGCTGGAAATTCAGCACAGTGGAGAGAAAACAGTCCAGGAAGTTCTTGGAGTGTGTGGAAGAGAACTTCTGGACACAGCTGATAAGGGATCCTACCAGGGGTGGGGCCCCTCTAGACCTGTTGTTTATGAATAGAGAAGGGTTGGAGTGGTGGTCAGAGGCTGTCTCGGGCACAGCAACCACAAAATTATAGTTTTCAATTCTCAGTGAGGTAAGGAAGGGGGTCAACAAAACTTCTACCTTGGACTTCTGTAGGGCAGACTTTGGCCTGTTCAGGACACTGATTCAGAGCGTCCCTTGCAAAACAGTCGTTAATAAAAAAGGGGTCCATGAAGGCTGGACATTCTTCAAGAAGGAAATCTTAAAGGTGCTGGAGCAGCCTGTCCCTATGTGCTGAAAGATGAGTTGTCAGGGAAGAAGACTGGCCTGGCTGAACAGGGAGCTTTCACTGAGACTCAGGAAAAAAACCCCAGAGTTTACTACCTTTGGAAGGATTGGCAGGCAACTCAGGAAGGGTACAAGGATGTTGCTGTGTCATATAGAGAGGAAATTCGAAATGTGAAAGCCCAGCTAAAACTCAATCTGGCCACTGCTGTGAAAGATTATAGAAAGTGTTTTTACAAATATATTAATAACAAAAAGAAGACCAAGGAAAATCTCCATTCCTTATTGGATGTGGGGAGAAACATTGTCACCAAGGATAAGGAGAAGGCTGAGGTAAATACCTTCTTTGCCTCAGTCTTTAACAGAAAGACCAGTTATACTCAGGGCAACCAGTCCCCTGAGCTGACAGATGGGTACATGGAGCAGAGTAAACCCTTCATAATTCAGAAGGAGGTAGTTACTGACCTGCTGTGCCACCAAGATACAAGTCTATGAGGCTGGATGGGATCCACTTGAGGGTACTGAGGGAACTGGCAGAAGAGCTTGCCAAGCCACTGTCCATCATATCCATCTCCATTTATCAGCACTCCTGGCTAACTGGGGAGGTCCCAGGCAAGAGGAAGTTGGCCAATGTGACACCCATGTACAAGAAGGGTTGGAAGGAGGATCCAGGGAACTACAGGCCTGTCAGCCTGACCTCAGTGCCAGGCAAGGTCATGGAGATCATCTTGAGTGCCATCATGCAACCAGTACAGGACAACCAGGGGATCAGACCCAGCCAGCATGGGTTTAGGAGAAGCAGGCATGACCAACCTGATCTCCTTTTATGACCAAGTGACCTGCCTAGTGGATGAGGGAAAGGCTATGGATGTTTACCTCTAATTTAGTAAAGCTTTTAACACTGTTTCCCACAGCATTATCCTGGAAAAACTGGCCTTCTATAGTGTTGATGGGTATACTCTTTGCTAGGGAAAAAAGTGGCTGGATGGCTGGGCCCAAAGAGTGGTAGCAAATGGAATTAAATCCAGTTGGCAACTGCTCACTAGTGGTGTCCCCCAGGGCTCAGTTTTGGGGCCAGTCCTGTTTAATATCTTTATCAACAATCTGGATGAGGGGATTGAATGCACCTTCAGTAAGTTTGCAGATGACACCAAATTGGGTGGAACTTCTGGAAGTATTCAGAAAATGTGTGGATGTGGCACTTGGGGACATGGTTTAGTGGTGAACACAGTGGTGCTTAGTTAATGTAATGCTTGGACTCAATGATCTTAGAGATCTTTTCCAACCTTAGTGATTCTATGATTCTATTCTATGTGACATATGAGGAGATGATGATTGAGCTGGGTTTCTTCAGCCTTCACAAGAGAAGACCCAAAAGGAATCCTGTTGTTGTCAACAATTGCTTAATAGGAGAATGTAGAGTAGATAGAGTCAGACCCTTCTAGGAGGTGCACAGGGACAGGATGAGAAGCAGTGGACACAACCTCCAACAAGGGCAATTCCACTTAGTTCTTTTCCAATAAAGTTGTCAAACCCTGGGACAAGGGCTCAAAGAAGTTGTGAAAACTATTTGTGGAGATATTCAGAACTCAAATGAACAAGGCCTCAAGCAACCTGCTTTGAGCAGGGGATTGGACTTAATACCTCCCAACATCCCTTCCAATCTAGTTTGTTCTATTACTATAATTTAGTTATTTAGAGAAGATTTCTCACCTATGGAAAAATGCACTATATCAGTGTTTATTTTTTAATCATAAAAATGTTTAACTCCTCCACTCCAGCTCTTGTAAAATGGTCACTTTTTACTGTGGGTGTATTAGGTATAAATTTCAGGGTTTCATTAGCAGTGGGTTGCAGGGGTGATCTGTATGGGAGGAAGCCATGAACTGCCTTGTGCCAGTTAGCCAGTTCCAGCCAACTCTGAAACTGATGTAAAAAACCCATTGCACGCCAAAACTTCAGCCAGTCAGAGAAGCACATGGCATTGTCTGCTCAACTATATTAAAGACATGAGCAGCAGTTGCTGGAGGAAGACAAATGGATGGGACACATGGAAAAAGACATTGCTAAGGACATGGCTGGAGATGCACCCTTAAAAGGAGGTGTTGCATGTCAGAGCAGTCACATCCCCAAAAAGACTGCAGCCTGTGGAAGAACCCAGAGTAAGAAGCAAGGAACAGTAGAAATAAATTATTATGCAACCACCTTAACCTTCTGTCACTGCATCAAAGGAATTGCTAGGAACTGTCTTGGGGTGATTTTATGATAATACTGTATTCCTCTATCGTCTGCTTTATGCGCAGAAATGGGTCCTGGAGCTTTAAGCTGGGACCGGGGGGGGGGGGAAGAGAGCCGGGGGAATTCTTCAGCACGATTTGTGTTCAAGCTCTCATCCTCCCCCATGTTGCTCGGCTTCAAACTGGAGAGAGAGTTACATTCTTTGCTTTTAGCTAGCTTCTTTTTGTTAGCTGAGGCAAGAAGTTTTTCTGGGACTGCAATAGCATTTCTCCGGTGACTTCTGTGGCTTCTTCTGGAACTGTTCAGCTTTGCTCTGGTTCGAACACCAGACCATCGCTGAGAGCCAGACGCTGTGGACTGGCAGGGCACCATGGGACACTGCATCCCGGCTCCGGACCTCAGGGGAAGTCAGCTAATGAAAGAACTCTGAATCCACCAGCTTTCTCCGTAGCAAGGAGGTTTAATATCTAACATTATTCTTTTTTTTTCCTGTGCCCCACAGGCACTCTGTTTGTTAAATAAACAGTTTTTGTCACTTTCCTCCAATAAATTCCTTTCGTATAGGTGGGGGAGGGAGTGATGGTAAGGGAGGGAGTACCAAAACCTGCCTTCTTTAGAGGAGACGTTCATTTCAGAGCATTTTCCTCCTAAAATTGTCTCAAAACTGAGACAGGAACTGATGGTAACCTGACAAAACCAAGTTGACACTTGGAAGGAGAGTTACTTGACTGAAGCTGAGTCTGGGGAAGGGAGAGGAAAAGTGTTTCCCTAAGTGCTGAGTGGTTTATGTTTTCTTCCTTCAATACTGAATCAGTAATTAAGTTTGTGTCCACTGGCAATAAATTATATGAAGCAAAATCCCCCAAGCTGAGACTGTTTTGCCTATGAAAGTAATGGTGGAGAATACAGGCAACACTCAGACCTAGTACGGCCTGGGATTTGAATAATTGGAGTGACTTTGAAAGTTACAGTTTTTAAGCAGACATATGTGAATGGGAGCATTGGTCTCCAGAACATGAGTACTAGGCAGTCCTTTGCTCAGAGTGAAATTAGGGACATGGTTTAGTGGTGGACTTGGCACCATTAGGTTAATGGTTGGAACTGATGATCTTAGAGGTCTTTTCCAACCTTAATGATTTTATGAAATTGTAGAAATGCAGGACACCTACAGCTGCCACCCCATTGAGATGCCACTGAAGTTGCTATGACAGTGCTGGGAAACCAGAGCTGCTGGGATACAGCCAATAGCTCAAGTGAACAGAGCTCTGAGGAATTTGGGACCTATGCCACTTGCAAACACAGCCCTATGCAAAGGAGTAGGCTTTAAGGTTGGCTGATGGAGGGATATGCTGAACAGTGGCCTGATCCTGCAAATGCAATAACCTCATGGAAAGCCTGGGAAGAAGGAAGCAATCAATTGCAGTTGCTTAGGCTGCTGGAGTGTATTTACAAGCAAGAAGGGAGGTACCTTGAAAAGGTGGTCAGCACGGATACCATGGCCCAAAAGCTCTGATGGTTAGACACAATTACTATCACCCCTCTGGTATCACCTGATAACCTGGTGGGATGCCTTGTTGATCAAGGAGTGACTTATTGTCATGGTTTGACACTGGCACAATGCCAGTGCCCCCATGAAGATACCCTCTCCCTGGTAGCTGCTGTGAGATGTGACCAGGAATAAGCAAAGCAGGCTCCTAGTTAGGAAAGAAAAGAAAACAGAACTTTATTAACTACTCTACAACTACAAATAAAAAGGAACACACACACAGGGAAAATGAAAACCTCACAAATGCATTTCCTCCTCCCCCCACCAAATTTCCAACACAATACATTTATTCCTCAAATCACCAACTCTCGGTCCAGCACCACCTTTTAGACAATCAATCCTCAGTTCATCAAGAGGAGAGGAGTCCTTCTTGTACCATGGGCTTCCCCTGGAAACACAGTCGAAGCCTCTTGTGTTTCTGTGTCACTCGTGGCACCGCCCAGAGTACATCTGCCATCGTGACCTCTTCCTTTTCATGTCCAGTGCTCTCACCACTGAACACGGACCAGAGCTGCTTCTAGGGTTGTCTTTTAAGGATGCTCTGTCCCGATCCAAAAAAAGGCACAGTCTCTCCTTTGGGACACCTGTCCCCCCCATATTTTTTCACCCCCTGGGGCCGAGGGGCACCAACACTGAACCCTCTTGGTTCTGTGGCCATTGCCTCCCCCTAGAATGCAGTCTCTGTGTCACAAGGAACATGGTTCTGTCCATGGCTATACAAAAAGAGTCCAGCAAAAGCCACTCCATCATCTCTTCCCACTAGGATTCTTCTCTACTCTTCTACTATCTCTCGCTCGCCCAGACCTCTCTCATACTTGCACATTTCCTTCCTCATCTTCCACTCTATCTTCCAGGAGAGGTCAATGATCTGTAAAGTTCTCATTCTCCAAAAAGGGGTTAAAAGCTCCTACAAGTGGCCAGCTGAACCCCCCCCTTCTTCTCCTTCCCAGCCGTGCTGCCGGCACAGTCCCATGTTTATCGAGTTTCAAGGTTACAGTCTCAGGCAGCGGCTCTTTCTCTCTCTCTCTGTGTCTCTCAGGGGGGCTGCCCGATGGCTCCCGGTCTCTCTCTTTCTCTCTTCCACCCTTCCACCCCCGGGCTCAGGCCTACCTCTCCCGGCCACATGGCTTTCCCTTCCCCCCACCCAGCCAGCAGCTGGGCCGGGGGAGAGACCCGAACTCTTTCCCGCCGGAAACCCAAAAGGACCCTCCCAGGCGAGAGCTCTGCTTTTAACCCTGTGTTCTCAGAGGCGTGTCCATGTCCTAAATGGCCAGGTTAAATGCCAATATTAAAGCCTGAATATCCATTGGCCCAAAACACCACATCCCAAAAAACACATTTCCTGTCAAACCACCACACTTATATGTACCATACTGTTGGGAGCATGCCAGAAGAACAGTGCCAGATTAGCAGCATGGCCAAGGATAATATTGAATATCTGCTAGTATGGTTAAACTCAGGAAAAACATCAGGTAAGAATGGGAATTCTGCATACTCCCTTCCTACATTATGAGACTTCTGGATGTTTCTGAAAGAAAAGGAAGAACATATGACAGCAGGATGGAACGCCCTTTAGAGATCTAGCACTGTGAGATAAGGAATTGCAAGAAGAGGGGAGAGGTCAGAGTTCAGTTAAACCATTGCCTTCCCCTATCTCCATCTCTGAACCACATACTGTTCTGAAAACAGATTTGAATTTACTGCACTGGGATGTGTGGGTGTGTGGGGGTGTGTGTGGCACTGGCTTAGCAGGGGATGGGGATAACTGAAATTATTGGACTATCTTGGTAGGGTGGCCAAGCACTCCTTTGCCTCGTCAGTATCATACTGTATTGGGCTTGTGTGGCAAGGTTTTGGTAGCAGGGGGGCTACTGTTGCCAGAATGAATTTTTTGTATTCTCTGTATTCCTTATACACATATTTGTAGCTCTGTAGCCTATTAGTGTATTTGTAGCTAGTTTTCCCAGTACTTTTCCTTACCTTTTCTCTAGGCAGAAAGATGGAACACAGTCCAGAGCTCCAAGCTGGGAGTACAAGGCCCCTATCCTATCTTGGTTCTCTCTGGGAATCAAGGTCAAAACCAGCTCTTCGAGACACATTTTCATCAACACAGTTTAGTCCCTATCTAATGTGGGGGCAGGATTCAGAGGGGGCTTGAACCGGGGGAAATTGTCTCACCACTTCTGTCTCTTTTCTGGGATTTTTGTCAGTTATGCTAATTTGCTAAACTTATAAAACTGTATTCACCCCGGGGTGGGGGGTGTGTGGACATTTTGTGGACATTTTCCATAACTGCCCCTGGAGGCCGCCAATAAAGACCAGCCTTTATATTACCTCCTATACTAATATTATCTCGAAAGTGTGTTGTTTTATTTCCAGATTCTTTAAGGCATCACTACAAGAGTGGCTTCTGTGAGAAGCTGCCAGTAGCTTCCCCCATGCCCAATAGAGCCAATGCCAGCTGGCTCCAAGAAAGACCTGCCACTGGCCAAGGCAATCAGGGATGATAGCAATGCCACTGTGATAACATATTTGAGGGGGAAAAAAGTGATTGCACAGAAGTAATTGCAGCCAGAGGAAAGAGGAGTGAGAATATGTGAGAGGAACAACTCTGCAGACACCAAGGTCAGTGCAGAAGGAAGGGGCAGGAGGTGCTCCAGGCATCCTGGTAGGAGCAGGTTTCCTGATAGGACTTTTGACTCTGTGGGGGTCCCAGGCTGGAGCAGGCTATTCTTGGAGGACTGTACCCCATGCAAAGGGACCCACGTTGGAGCAATTTGTGGGAAGAACTATAGCCTATGGGAAGGACTCACATTGGAGAAGTTCACGGAGGACTGTCTCCTGGGGGAGGGACTCCACAGGGAAGCAGAGGAAGGACTCCTCTTCCTGAAGAAGAAGCAGTGGCAGAAACAACATGTTGAACTGACTGTAACCTCCAGTCCCCATCTCCCTGCACTGCTGGGAGGAAGGAGTTATAGAATCAGGAATAAAGTTAAGCCCATGAAGGAAGGAGAGGTAGGGAGAAGGTGTTTTTAAGATTTCTTTTACTTCTCATTACCCTGCTCTTATATTGGTTATATTGGTTGGTAATAAATGTAATTAATTTCCCCAGGTTTAGTCTGTTTTGCCCATGATGGTAATTGGTGATTGACCCCTCCCTGTCCTTATCTCAGCTCATGACCCTTTTGTTATATTTTCTCTCCCCTGTCCACTTGAGGAAGGGAGTGATAAAGTGGCTTTGGTGGGCACCTGGCATCCAGCTGGGGTCAAACCACCTCAGATACCCTAGATTGTTTAGCAGCAATAAAGTGTAGTCATCCATAAAAAAACTGGAGGAGAGACATGTCTAGTTCTACTGGAAGGGAGCCTCAATTTTTAAATATACAGGATTGGTACCCTCTACTACTGCCACCGGCCCTACTGCCCCTGTCATTCTCAGAACTGACTTTCTAAACTACTGCAGATGGACAGATGGGACAGAAAAGCTTTGTCTAATTTGAATAGGAAGAAGTGTGATTTGCACAGGACAGAACCAATTACAGCATTCTCTACCGATCCCTGTCATGTTCTACTATAAGGGAATAGTGGGGGAGTGTTTTTAACAGATTTCTTGGACAAAATCAAGCACAAACAAGGCAAATTACATCTGAGAACCATTTATTGATAAGGAAAGGTATGGTCCCGACTGCAGAGGGACAGAAAATTAAACAGAGGGGGAAAAGAGAGACAGAAAACCAGAAAGACAGGGTCAGAACGTTACCATCAGAACCCCAGGATGCTCCGTCAGCATCTGATGGGCAGGTAGCATGTGTGCGCTCCCTGCTGGGGGAGACTGTATAGCTCTCGTGAGAGCATGGCTTCGATGGTCGGCAGACAGTGTCTCTCCTGTGCTGATGGGCGGTTGAATGCCTGGTGAGTCTGCACTCAGGTGGAGCAGAGGGCAGGACAAGCTGCAGGTTTGCGGCGGCAATCAGAACCATGGACAGTGTCGCGGCAGGATCGCGGTGAGATCGCAATGAGCAGGCAGTTGCAGGGAAGCAGCGGGAGTCTGCTGCAGGTGGCAACGGGCGGCTGTTGCGGGGAAGTGGCAAAGCAGGGTAGACAGAACAGGTGCAGACAGGGGAGACAGGCAGGGAAGAAGCAGGACCGCAGAGAGAAAGCAAGCAGGGGGCCGAATGAGCTGAACCTCCAGATGAGCGCCCCTCTAAGAAACCGAGACAGTGGGGTCCAGTTATGGTGCAGTTAACAACTTTTATGTACTAAGGCCCTTCCCATAATCTGATCCTTTGCGGATGACCATTGGCTAGTCAGGGAAATTTTTCCTGGGCAGCAGGGATTTCCCTGCCTGCAGGGGGAGGCACTTTCAACCCAGTGGTGGAAGTTTTCTCACCCCTGATTGGCTGTCAGGCGAAGTCTCCCCCTGTGGATGTGACAGCCTGGTCAGAGAGCAAGAAAACTAGATAAGTTTTCCCAGAATCGGCCTGAGAGACTTTAGGGAGTTGAAGATAAACAATGAAAGCTTATTACCATAAACAGTCTGCAGGTGGTGTTTTCCTACACTCTGTTTTCTTGTTTTTCTCAAAGATTGTTTATAAGCAGGGCGTCTTGTTAATTAGCCAATCAGGTGAAATGTATTAACTGAATGGCCAATCAAATCTACCTGGATTGGAACAGCTTATAAAAAGGAGCAGTTCCAAATACACAGCGTGCGTTAGGCCAATCAGCCTTCTGATGAGTCTGTGTCATTTCTTACTCAATAGCAACATCTGGTGACTACGCTGTGTGTTGCATCGGTCAGCCCTTTGTGGATCGCAGGAGGGATGAAGGGACGTCTCGGACCCCCACTGGAACTCCGTCAGGACCCCGTGGCGCCCGTGCAGCCCGTCCGTGTCTGGACTTCCTCTGTTCCCCCGGAGAGGTAACGGCCTTTCCCTGTGTCCTCCTGGAAAGGACTGGGATTGCGGTTTTGCCCTGATAGCTTAAAAGCTTGGGCGGGAACGAATTCCCCAGCAAAGCGGACAGTCAGTACCTCTTGCTGGAGGTTGGGAGTCAGTGTTTTCACGGTGGGGAGTCACCTCTCTAGGGAAGAACATGCAATTGTTTCTGTGTGGAAGGACATGATTTCCTTTATTGGAGTCTCTGTGTCAGATGATTCACTCTGCACTCTACTTGCCTGGGCCAAATCTTATGACTTGCCAGTAGATATAGACACCGCTTTTAGTCCGCAGTTGTGGGGAGGCATTGGGCTACCGGCTCTTGGAAGAAGATACTAATGGGGATTCCACTGTGCCTCAACTCATACCTGTATGGGGACTCCTGTCCTGTGTCTTCCAAGGCCACACCTAGAGGGAAAGCGAATGGAAATGGGGGCCTCAGATGGCAACGATGTTGCCTCTGGGGGCGCTGACACCCCGGGGGGAGGATCGGCAGGCTGGGTGGCTGCCGGCTTTTCTCTGGGTCCCTGCGGACCAGCGGGAGATGTGGGGATCCCCCGCAGAACCTATCTCTCGCCTAGAGATTATGTTCTGCTGAAATATCCTCATCCCTATGATTCTGTGAGACCAACATATCCTCCTCCTGCAAAACTGGCACCGCCGAGAGCGATAGCCACGTTCCAGCTGCACCCAGGAGACGGCCCCTCCCCGTTTATGCTGCTTTCAGCCCCTCCACCGCCACTGGTGGTGCCAGAGCTGTCGCTGCCGTGCCCAGCGGATTGGCTTTCCCCTGCCCCACAAAGAGTGGCTGGCAAGCCGCTGCGAAAGCTGGCCCCACTCCAGCTACTGGTGATGCCTGCCTCTGCTCCCCAGAAGGCAGCAGACATGTCTGTGTTTGGTCCAGTCTCGCCCCACCCAGCAGGATGGCCTTGCGCTGTCCCACAAGCTGCTTGGCCCTGCCTGCCGGCCCTGCCTTACCCCCCCTGCAAGCCGGGGACCGACTCTTTCATGGCCGGCAGGAGCTGCTTCTTCCAACTCAGATTCCCCCCCCCACCCCCTGCACCATGGGTAAGGGCAGAACCACCTCCATCGTCGTCAGTCGCCACAGCCGGACCAGTCGCTTCATCATCTCCCTTGTCATCAGCCATGGAGCCTGCATAGATGTACTGGCTGCACCCATCATCAGCACCTGCCGGTGAGCATTTGTTCCAGCCAACGTCACACCCCCTGCCGGCTTTCCCCCCCTTTTCCATGGCACCTGCACAGACGACAGCAGCATCTCTCCAATCGCTAAATCACACAACAGGAGCTGTGCTCCCTTTTGTGCCCCCCCCCCTTTAGTTGTGGAACAACTGCCTCCTCCTACTTCCTGCATGGCGGCTGACTTGGTTGACTTAATGTCTTTTGCAGCTTTGCCATTGCAGGCTGCACAGGTGGCAGCCACACCTGCAGCCCCCATGGCAGTGCCAGCAGTGTCGCTGCCCATGGCCACACCTCCAGCTGCGCTATCCACAGCTAGGCCCCTGGCTGCGGCACCACCGGCAGCCAGCCCCCCCACAGCAGGGCTTGTAACCAGCCCCTCGGCTTCGCAGTCTGCAGTTGGTCCTTCAACTTCAGAGCCTCCGGCCGACCCACCACCTCCTGCTGCCCACAGGCTGTCCTCCCCATCCCTGGATGGGGACAGCGACAGCGATGAATGCCAACAGCCAGCCCCCTGGCAGGGGCGTGCACTGGTGGCAGAACGCTGGCACCAACAGGTGGTGTCATTGTCCCTGAGTAATCTCTGGACTTTGACCCCCTGTCGGGTGACTGTGCGCCCCAAGAACCCTCGCCATTTTTGGGAAGCAGTTAAGATGCGAGCTTTAGAGACTGGGGATTGCAACCTGTTAGAAAGGGTGGGAATGCCATGCTGTGAAGCTGACACCACACCAGATCTGGGGGAAGGGGCCACAGATGTCAGTCAAACAATTAATCCAGCATCTGTGGTGGAGACACAGGTGGTTCAGGAAGACAGTGTTCCACCACAAAGAGTGATTCAAGCTTTTCCCGTGTATAAAGCTGTCCCAAATACAGGACAAGCTGACAGGCATGATGCGATTGCCCGGCGGGTGGTTCAAGATTTGCAAGATAAGGTGGCAAAATATGGCCTTGGCTCTTCACAAGTTATGCAAGTTCTCAGAGTGCTAATCACAGACCTGATTGCTCCATTTGATATTAAACATATAGCTCAAATATTGTTCCAGCCTGTGCAATTTAGGGTTTTTCTGGACAACTGGAGGCAAGTTGCTGAAAGGATTGCAGCAGACAACAGGCAATTGCCTCAGGGAGATCCTAGGTTTTACGTGGGAATGGATGTTCTTCTCGGAGAACAGGCCTTTTCCAATCCTGGTCTTCAGGCTACCAGGGACCCTGCCATTCTTCAGCAGAGTCAAAGGGTAGGATTTAATGCATTCCTAAGAACTATAGAAATGGCCTCTCCCAAGCCATGATATGAGACAATAGCTCAAGGAGCAGATGAACCGTTTCTGCCATTTGTTGAGAAAATTGCAGCAGTCCTGGAGAAACAGGTAGAGGATGATATCTTGAGGCAGGTTTTATGCAAGCAGTTAGCTTGGGACAACGCAAAAAGTGAGTGCTGGAAGATCATAGATGATCTTCCAGGCGACCCGATGACATGACATGGCACATGCATGTGCCAAACTAGGTTCTGTAGATCACAAAGTGTCTGCTCTGACAGTTGCTTTGCATCCAGGCCAGAAATCCTCAGGGGGTGGACAACAGAAAAAAGGCAAAAATAAGGGCAAGAAGAAGCAGGGAACACACAAGCAAACGGGACCAAATACCAATTTCCTGTGCTCTAAGTGCCTAAGGGCAGGCAGATCATTATGCAAACCAATGCAAGTCTAAATATCATGCCAATGGCCAGCCTTTGGCAGGCCTGGGAAACGGGAGGATGAGCGCACAGGGGAACTGCGCTCTGACACAAGTGATTCCTCAGGGCATGGCACCGGCACAGGCCTGCTCAGTCAGTTTGGGGGCAGCACCCACAGCTCCGCCAGGGTGGATGTACATACCGCATCTGCAGTCATCTTAGAATCCTGTCATGAACGTAAGGTTCCTTTGGACGTGTTCGGACCTTTGGGACAAGGACTGAGTGCACTGCTTGTGGGAAGATCTAGTGTCACCCACCAAGGAATCTTTGTTCACCCAGGTGTTATTGACTCTGGCTTTTTGGGTCAAATTTGTGCCAGAGTTTCCATGCCCATCCCCCCTTCACTATTACGGCAGGGACACAGATTGCTCAACTTGTGCCTTTTCAGTCATGTGTCCCCAGGACTGGCCAGCGGATTTGTGGGAATGGTGGCTTTGAATCCACGGAACTGCCACAAGTCTTCTGGTCTGCAGATATTTCTGCTCAGCAACCCCAGATGATGTGTACCCTGACTCTAACAGGTGTCTGCCTGCTGAAGACCTGGCTTCGAGGTTTGATCGACATGGGGGGAATGTGACAGTCATCTCCTTCTCTGTGTGGCCTCCTACGTGGCCTTTGGCTTCTGTAGGGTCGGCCATCCAAGGGTTGGGGGGTGCAGTGCAGACCTTTGTAAGCCAACAGTCTCTGCTGATCAGAAACATGGATGGGCAGACAGCTGCAGTTCGGCCCTATGTCACTCCAGTTCCGATCAGTCTCTGGGGATGGTATGTATTGGCAGCCTGGGGGGTAAAAATTGGGACGGATTTTTAATTGGGGCCACTGCGCTAGAGGGCGGAAAATATACTATGCTGCCTTTATGGTGGCTGGTGGACAAACCAATTTGGGTACTCCAGTGGCCCCTGACAAAAGAAAAATTGGTCACTGTCGCAGACATCTTTCATGAAAAATCCTTTCTTAGGATTTTTCCTTGTGAGAAGCTGCAGTTTCAGTAACCAAAGTAAACAATGGTTATCTGCTGCTGTGGAATGCAACAGGTAGAGCCGTGATTGGTCTCCTGTGGGTGTTTGGATTTCTTGACCACTCATGGCAGAGCTGGCTCTTGCTCTGTCTGAGACACAGATCTTTGTTATTCATTCTTTTCTATTCTTAGCTTAGCTAGCTGCTGAAGAAACCTTTTCCTTTCTATTGCTTTTTAGTATAGTCTTAATGTAACATATATCATAAAATAATAAATCAAGCCTTCTGATCATGGAGTCAACATTCTCATCTCTTCTTCATCCTGAAAACCCTTGTGACCACAGTCACAATTGGTGACCCTCGACTGAGGAGGACAATCATTACTTGCTGAGACCACCAGAGGAGCATTGCTGCACTGGGTAAGCCCTGAATGTGTGGCATTGATAGTTGCTTCACAAGTGACCACAGAAGTGGATTCTAGCCAGGAGCTGAAGAACTGAAGATCCGAATTTGGACAGAGTTCACAGCAAGGCTGACCACAAAGAGAACCTTCTGAAAAGCCTCCAGGAAGATGTTCAGAAAGCTCAGCAGCACCGTGCAGATAGCCAGAAAGTCCTGGACACTGTCACAAGGTACTGTTGGTTTTTCCCCTCCTAAAGATGAGGCCATTCGCAGTTTGTGGCTGCTCATCTGGAGGACTTCTCCCCTAGAGGATGAGGTTCCATTCTCCCCTTCAGAGGAGAAACTTATTGCCCTCTGGCAAAAATGGGGTGAAGAGGACAGAATTCTCCTGTTTTAGACAGATCTCTATGAGTTTTTTCGATGGGCAAAGCTCTTTGGGTTTTTTACGAATGTGCTATATGCCCTCGATTTGTTTGTCTGGGAGTGTATGGGCTCCATTTTCCAATTCTTTTTATACCGGGGGTTCGGATGCCCCTCGATTTATCCAACCTTTTTGAAGCTCTTTCTAGTCTTGAAACGGAGAGCAGCTGTTTTTCCCTGGATTGCTAACTGCAAGGGCAAAGCCCCGTTCCCCCCGATTCCGGGGGAAGACCCTTTGGAGGGGGACGATCTGCTGCTTTCCAGCCCCCCTGAACCACAGTGGGGGGGCGAAGTTTCGCCCGCAGCCGAAGTTTTTTTTACCGCGTGTTCGGAGCATGCTCAGACGGAGCCGTTTTTTCCCCCCTCCCGATGCTCTCAGGGGGGATGGGAGTGGGCGGCGCCGCCCTGCCCAGTGCCGCGAGAGCCGCCCCGGCCGGCGCCGCGAGCACCGCCCTGGCCAGCGCCACGAGCGCCGCCCCAACCCGCCCCGTGGGTGCGGGCGGTTCCCCGCGCGGCCCCTCCCGCGGCCGTCTCTGCCGGGGAGCCTGTGGGCGCTCCGGCCGCGGTTCCGCCGGCTTCCCCGTCTGCATCTGAGACCTCAGAAACACCGCTTCCCGCGGCTGCGCCGATGTTGCAGGGCAACAGCGATCCACCGCTCCCTCCAGCCGTCCCGCCGCTTTCTGCGACTGCGCCTCTGCGGCCGATGTCCGGCGCAGAAGATGCTGCCGACCCCGTGCCACCCCCGCCGCCCCCGCCGCCTCCCCAGGCGGCCCCGCTGCCCGCCCCAGCAGTTCTGCCGCCTGCGGGAACTCCGTCCTCCGTGTCTGCGTCAGAGGCTGCCCTGGAGCCGGCGGCAGCTGCAGCGGCGCCTCCTGCATCCAGCGTGACTTCCTCCCCGAGTTTTTCGGGTTGTCCCGGGGCTGCCCCTACGGGGGGAGCTGGGACAGGGGAAGAGGGCGTCAGCCTGTCCTTCCGTGGAGGAGGCATGGCCCGACAGCTGGCTGTGGGTGCAGCCCGGCTGCCTGTTTTCAAGAACAGCATTTTTGGCGGGTTGGGGGGTGTTTGGTCCGGGGTTTCCCCCTGGGGGATGCGAATCTCTCTGCCGCCCCTTGCGCGCCCCAGCGGCGAGGGGGAGGTGGGTCCCGAAAGTTCTGCCCCTGGTCCCCAGCCCAGAGGGGGTGGCGGTGGTGCCGTGAGGCAGATGGGAGGAACACCTGTTGCATTTGCATTGCAGAGGCAGAGGGCACAGCAGGAAGCGAGCATCGCTTGTCTGCTGTGGGGAAAAGACATCCCCAGACCTGAGATGAAGTTTCTCGGGACAGTTTCTGTCTTCCCATTGCCGGCATGCCTCGGTGATTTTGGGGAAAGGAAGCGTTTGCTCACCCCTTCTGCCATTGTACTGGCAGCAGGGTGCGGGTCTGTGCCAATGCAGAGCCTGCCTCGGGGACTGGGCCTGGGCTGTCTGCCTTGGTTGCTTGGGCCAGGGCCACCTCCCGGCCTCCTGTTGGGTTTGGGGGCTTTGCTTCCCCCTTCTGGTCCTGGGCCACCTTTCTGTGGGCCAGGTCTGGGGTTCCTGATCCTTCCACATGGGCCAGGGCCCCCAAGGGCCTCTCTCTGGCTCCTCTGCTGCTGCTCTTTCCGACAAGACAAAAAAAAAAAAAAAAAAATTAAATTGAATAAAAAAGGGTGAAAGAGCTGGCAGC
The DNA here is from genome assembly GCF_037042795.1 of Molothrus aeneus. NCBI lineage: Eukaryota > Metazoa > Chordata > Aves > Passeriformes > Icteridae > Molothrus > Molothrus aeneus. The sequence goes on along the minus strand of NC_089679.1, from coordinate 9,599,719 downwards.
AGCTCAGAGGCATTGAGGAGCCAGGGATTGGCTTCAGCCCAAGTTGTTCAATAAAGGGCTGTGGCAAGACATTTCAGAAATTTTCTCAAAATTCTTTGAAGACTGTCAATGGACTTTTGATAACTATTGATGGACTTTTTCTGTAGCAAGCCTGTTTCAGGACCAAAAGAAACTTTCAGATATGGCAAAGAGGAACATCTTCAAGCCATGGACTTTTCCTGAAACTCAGCTGCTTGGACTTGAATTTTCTTTGCATTGTTTTTGCATTTTCTTATATTATAGAATTGTTTTAGTAATATGATAGAATTTTATGTTCTACAGGTGAAGAAATTCCCAGTGCATTCCACAGGAGCACTTGAGTGGAGTTTGATTGGCAACAGATAACCTGTCAAGTGTTTGTCTTTTTCTTCGGCATGAGTACAGCAGAGAAAATTACATACACTTTTTCCTTTTAATTTAACTAAACAAAAAAAGGTGACATGTCGCAGACATCTTTCATGAAAAATCCTTTCTTAGGATTTTTCCTTGTGAGAAGCTGCAGTTTCAGTAACCAAAGTAAACAATGGTTATCTGCTGCTGTGGAATGCAACAGGTAGAGCCGTGATTGGTCTCCTGTGGGTGTTTGGATTTCTTGACCACTCATGGCAGAGCTGGCTCTTGCTCTGTCTGAGACACAGATCTTTGTTATTCATTCTTTTCTATTCTTAGCTTAGCTAGCTGCTGAAGAAACCTTTTCCTTTCTATTGCTTTTTAGTATAGTCTTAATGTAACATATATCATAAAATAATAAATCAAGCCTTCTGATCATGGAGTCAACATTCTCATCTCTTCTTCATCCTGAAAACCCTTGTGACCACAGTCACAGGTCACCTTTCGTGAATTGGTTCAGGAAAAACTTCAACAGGGACACATTGAGCCTTCTACTAGTCCCTGGAATACTCCTGTCTTTGTGATAAAGAAAACAGAGAGTAGGAAAACAACACCTGCAGGTTGTTTATAATAATAGGCTATCATTGTTTATCTTCAACTCCCTAAAGTCTCTCAGGCCGATTCTGGGAAAACTTATCTAGTTTTCTCGCTCTCTGACCAGGCTGTCACATCCACACCTCCCCCAGAGACAAAACTTCCCTCCATTTTCTAAAGGGGTCATTGGCTTAGAAATGGTAATGTCACCAGTCTCCACCACCCCCTCAGGCATGTTAGCCACCTTCTACACGTGCCACATGTTAGAGCTCAGACCATGCAGTAATTCTCAACCCAATGTCAGAAAATGGATTTATAGGATAAAATCTGGATTAAATTGAGGCACAAATAAAAATTAAATTGGTTCCTCAAAATCCCAATGTTGTTTCATGTCTGCTTCAGAGTAGGAAGGCTCTACAGAGGGATCTGGACAAGCTGGATCAACGAGCCAAGGCCAATTGTATAAGGTTCAACAATACCAAGTGCCAAGTTCTATACTTGGGTCACAAAAACCCCATGCAGCACTACTGGCTGGGGGAAGACTGGCTAGAAAATATCCCAGTGGAGAAGGACCTGAGGGTGTGTCCTGGTTTGAAAAGGAAGTGAGTTTTTGGGAGTTTGTGGTCAAACCAATCAGTGCTGAGATTTGAATATTGGCACCTGGTGTGGCCACTGAGGACATGGATACGCCTCTGAGAACACAGGGGGTTAAAAGCAGAGAACGCCCAGGGGAACTTTCTCTTGGTTCTGGCCTGTGAAAGAGGTCGGACCTCCCCCGCCCAGCTGCGGGCTGGGTGGGGGAGGGGAAGCCATGCGGCCGGGGTGAGGTAGGCCGGAGCCTTGGACAGAGAAGGGAGGTGAAGGCTCCTGCAGGATGGAAGGGTGGAGGAACACTGAGAGATATCGGGCAGCCCTCCCCCCCCAGGAGAGAGAGAGAGAGACAGAGAGAGAGAGAGAGAGCCTGTGCCTGTGCTTGTGCCACCTTGAAATTTGATATCATGTGCTGGCAGCATGGCCCAGCTGAGAAGGAGAAGGGGGGGCGGTGAGAAGGTGCCCAGCAGGGCAGCGTGGGAGTTCTGGACAGGCAGAGCCTGAGATTTTAACCTTTTTCTTGGATGTTGGAAACCTTACAAATGCTTATCCTCCTGGATCTGAATGAGAAGAGAGATAGAGATGAAATAGGAGGAAATGGGCAAGTGTGATGAAAGTTCATGCAAGTGAAAGATGTCAGAAGAAGTAGAGAAGAATCCTAGGTGGGAGGAGATGATGGAGTGGCCTTTGGCTGGACTTTTCTTGTATAGCCATGGACAGAACCATTTTTTTTTCCTGTGACACAGAGACTGCATTTAGCAGGAGGCAATGGCTTGGAGCCAAGAGAGTGCAGTGATGTTATGTGAAGGAGTGCATGAACAGAGACGACGGGTGAGGAGGGTGGTGGTGCCCTCGGTCTTCAGGGAAGAAGAAGATCTCTGTTCTCGAGACCCCTTGGCCCCAGGGGGTAAATTTGGGGGAGAGAGGTGTCCCAAAAGTGAGAGACTGTTGCTTTTTTGGAACTGGGCAAAGCATCCTAAAAAAGGGGAACCCTAGAAGCAGCTCTGATTCATGTGCAGTAATGAGAGCACTGTACATGAAAGGAAGATTTCACGATGGCAAATGTTCTCCAGGTGGTGCCATGAGTGACATGGAAACACAAGAGGTTTCAACTGTGTTTCCAGGGGAAGCCTATGGTACAAGAGGGACTCCTCTCTTCTTGATGAACTGAGAATTGATTATCTGAAGGGTGGTGATGAACTGAGAGTTGATTATCTGAGGGGTGGTAACTTGATTGAGAATCCAAGGTTTTGTCTCACTGTGCTGTGTTGGAAATTTGGTGGGGGGAGGGGGAATGTTTTTGGAAGGTTTTCATTCTGAGTTCTATGTGTGCGTTTCTTTTACATATTCTAAGTTAATAAAGTTTTTTCCCCTTTATTCCTAAGTTGAAGCCTGCTTTGCTCTATGTCTTGGTCACATCTCACAGCAGACACAAGGGAGAATATATTTTCATGGGGGCACTGGCATTGCGCCAGCATCAAACCATGACAAGGTGCTGGTCAATGCCAGCTGAATGTGAACAAGAGTGTGCCTAGGTGGCCAAGAAGGCCAATGGCATCCTGGTCTGTATCAGAAATAGTGTGGCCAGCAGGACCAAGAATATTAACTGAATTTATTACTAACAAGACTAACAGAGTAGGATAATGAGAAGTAAAATAAGACCTTAACAAACATCTTCCCCCCCTCCCTCCTTCCCAGCTCCCCCCTCCTCCCCTGCAGTGGTGCAGGGAAGCAGGGAATGGGGGTCAGTTCAAAACATGTTGTTTCTCCTGCTGCTCAGGGAGAGTCTTTCCCCTGCTCAAACATGCAGTCCCTCCCACAGGAGACTTCTCCATGAAGTTCTCCAACATTATTCCATTCCACAAGCAACAGATCCCTGTGAAATGCTGCAACATGAGTCCATCCTATGGGCAAAAATCCTCCGCAAACTGCTGCAACGTGGGTCACTCTTCCATGGGGTGCTGTCCTTCAAGGACAGGCTGCTCCAGTGTGGGTCCCCTATAGGGTCACAAGTCCTACCAGGAAACCTGCTCCAGCATAGGCTCCTCTCTCCATAGGTCTGCAGGTCCCTGCCAGCATGGGCCTCCCACAGGTTCATAGCCTCCTCTCAGGCATCCACCTGCTCTGGTGTGGGTCTCCTCCATGGGCTGCGGGTGAATCTCTGCATCCCATGGACCTCCATGGGCTGCAGGGGGACAGCTGCTTCACCATGGTCTTCATCACTTGCTGCAGGGGAATCTTAGCTCCAGCGCCTGGAGCACCTCCTGTCCCTTCCTTCTGCACTGACCTCAGTATCTGCAGAGTTGTTCCTCTCACATATTCTCATTCCATTCTTCTCTGGTCCTATAGAATATTAATCCCGATGTTTCTGGGTGTGTCGTGCCTGGCTTCATCTAGCCCTTGCTGCTGGACCAAAGGCTGCAGCTGTGATGTTTCACCCCAGAGATACCTTTGGCCGGCTGGATGCTGCAGCTAGGTACTTGGAACAAATCCAGGCAAAGTAGGAACTCAGTTTACCTCTGGTGGAAAAGGTTCAGGCGAAAGTGAAGAGAAAAGAGCGGGTTCTATTGTAGAGTCTTTATCCAGAGTTTTATTTCAGCATGGTAGACCTCTGAATGTGGTAACAGCTCACAATTAGAACCCTGCCGCATGCTCTCGTGTCCTTTTTAAGCCCCGGGGACAGGGGGAGGGGAAGGGACAGGTGAGGGCCAACCAGGTGTGAGGAGGGGAAGGCTCAAGGGATATAGACACTTGGACAGGCCAATGAGCCCGGACCTGAGGGGCATCTTTTGAACTTCTGCCAACCACATGACGCCCTTGCTGGAATGTTAAGATTGATGGACAGCTCTTAGTAGGAGGGCAAAAGGGGGAGGGGGAAAGGTTGGCACACCTGGGGGGGTTGGGATAGGTGAAACAGGAAATCACACTGCAACATGGTCCCAATTACAACTGCACAATCCTTTCTTTTTCTTCTTCTAGTTAAATATGTTGTCACAGAGGCATTATCACCATTTCTAATTGTCCCAGCCTTGACCAGCTGTGAGTCCATCTTTGGAGCTGCCAAGGATTGGCTCTATTGGACATGGGGGAAGCTTCTAGCAGCTTCTCACAGAAGCCACCCCTGTAGCCCCCTTGCTACCAAAGCTTGGTCATGCATACCTGATATAATGGGACATGGAAAATTACTGGATGTGACATGAGCAATTGCTGGACATAACAGATAAAAGAGTGTGAGAAGCTGACAAATGTTACAGGTGGTGCCATGAGGGATGGCTGAATTGCACAGGTGGTTAAGGAGGTGTGATGTGAGAAACAGCCAGGCTTCACAAACACCTGATGTAGAGCATTGGGGACCTTTTGGGGAGCAAAAATTTGCAAAGACAACAGTGCCGGAGTAATCATATCAGTAATATCATATAAAGCCAAGAGTGCCTAGGGACCAGTATCAGAAATAAAAAATTTGGGCATGGACATAAACGGGGACCAGTGGGGAAAAAGTAATGAGGGATGGGTTGTTTATTTGGGAAGACACTGGAGTGGAGAAATGGAGGGACAAGAGTAGCAAAAAGGAAGGCAAATAACAGAATATATATAACAGAATATAACAATATAACAGAATATAAATATATAACAGAATATAAATAACAGAAAATAGCTATACAGCTATTGGACTTATGAACATATTGATACCTCCAATAGTGGTGTTAATCTTTGCTCTTACTACGTTGTGATGGATTGACCTTGGCTGGCTGCTAGGTGCCTACTAAGGCACTCTTTTACTCCTCTTCCTCCTCAGCAGGACAGAGGGGGAGAAAATAACATGAAAAATATCACAGGTGGAGATAAGGATAGGGAGATTGCTCACCATTTACTACTATGGACGAAACAGACTCAGAATCAGAATGGTTGAGGTTGGAAGGGATCTCCACAGGTCATCTGGTCCAAAACCCCTGCTCAAGCAGGGCCATCTAAAACCAGTTGCCTAGGACCATGTCCAGATGATTTTTCACTATCTCTAAGAAGGGAGATTCCACAAATCCACTAGGAAACTTGTTCCAGAGCTCAGTCACCCTCAGAGTAAAAGAAGTGTTTCCTGAGGTTCAGATGGAACCTCCTGTGTTGCCGTTTGTGCCCACTGCCTCTAGTCCTATCACTGGGCACCACTAAAAAGAGCCTGGCTCTGTCTTCTTTACACCTTCCTTTCAGGTATTTACATACATTCATAGGATCCCTCCGAAGCCTTCTCTTCCCTAGGCTAAACAGTCCCAGCTCTCTCAGCCTCATTTGTGAGGTGCTCCAGTGCCATAAATATCTTTGTGACCCTTTGCTGGACTCTCTCTAGTCTCTCTTGTACTGAGGAGTCCAGAACTGGACACAGCTGTGACCTCACCAATGCTGAGCAGAGGGGAAGGAACACCTTTTTCAACCTGTTTGGCAATGATTTGTCTAATGCAGCCCAAGATACCATTAGCTTTCTTTGCAGCAAGGGCACATTGCCCGATCATGTTCAATTTGGTGTCCACCTGTGGTCCCCCCAATCAGGCTTGCTCTACGATCTCAGGAGCTCCTGACAATCCTTAACCAAACCATCTGAGTGGTGAAGTGCTCCTTTACTGTACCTGTTGGGCAGTGAAACATCCTTGACCATATCAGGCATGATTAAGGTGGGAACAACACTGACCATAAAAGAAACATCAGCTGCCCAACCAAAGCAGGGAACAAAGGATAATCAGTCATCCTCTGACAGCCTTGGAACATTCTCTACCTGAATCATAGCCCAAGTGGAATGGCACCATTGCTGATGGAGTTTTCGAAACTCCAGTGCCACCATTGCTGGAGTTTTGGGAACAATTTTCAGACGTTTTGGGAACTGTAGGAATTACTGACCCAAGGATGGAAATTTTGGCATTTGGCATTTAAGAGCCATTCAGGAAAGGGAGGTGGAGCTTCCTTTTTTCCTGAGTGACTGATTATAAGAGGCCTCTGGGGAGCGCGGCAACCCGGAGCGTGGCGACCAGGAGCGGGCAAACAGGGGCATGGTACGTCTCTGGGGCATGGTCACAGCAGTTTGTGCAGCAGTTCGCGCAGGCAGGGCAAGCAGGCAGGGTTGCAGGTTTTATTGCTAGTAAGGTATGCTGTGTGTTGTTTGAGGTGTTTCTGTTGGCTGCTTGATTTTGGGCTTTCTGCTAGAATTGGTTTTAACATGGTTGAAAACTATGGTGGGTACAAGTGTATGTGACCAAGTGGAGCCCTCCAAAAAGGATGCGTCTGTACAGACCCATTCCTGCCTGAAGTGTTTGAGCTTATTGGTGGTTTCAGGGTGTTGGGGAGGAGGCCTGCCTACAGCGTGAACAGATGAATGACCTCCGTTTGCTGGTGGCCGAGCTTAGGGAGGAAGTTAAATGATTAAGGAGTATCACAGAAAGTGAAAGGGAAATAGACTGGTGGAGTTCAGCCCTTACATCTTTAAGGGAGGCCCACCAAGAGTCAGTGAACTCATATGCCTCTCACTCTCAGGCAATAGAAGAGCACCTGGTAGATGAAAGGGAGTGGAAATGGGTCCCTGCTCAGGGAGGTAATAATAAAAATTCCTCCCAACCCCCATCCCCAAGCCAGGTGCCACTTCAGAATAGGTATGAGGCCCTGGATCTAGAGAGCCAGCCAGATGATTTAGAAGAAAATGATCTGCCCAGTGAGCCTCCCAGTTATGATTCATCTCTAAGACGAATCACCACCTCTAACATCAAGAAGAAAAGAAGGATAATTGTAGTGGGTGACTCCCTTCTGAGGGGAACAGAGGGCCACATATGTTGACCGGACCCATCCCACAGAGAGGTCTGCTGCCTTCCTGGGGCCTGGGTACGAAATATCACTGAGAGACTTCCTGGGCTAATTCAGCCCTCTGATGATTACCCACTGCTGATACTCCAGGCTGGCAGTGATGAAATTGAAAAGAGGAGTGTCAAGGTGATTAAAAGGGAGTTTAGGGCACTAGGTCAAGTGGTTGATAGAACAGGGGGACAGGGAGTGTTCTGCACAGTCCCTTTGGTGTCAGAGAAAAATGATGAAAGAAATAGGAGAACTCACATCATTAACAAGTGGCTCAGGGGTTGGTGTCATCAGCAAAATTTCAGATTCTTTGAACATGGGGCAACATTACGGCACCTGCCTTACTGGAACCAGATGGGATACATCTCTCTGTTAAGGACAGAAGGTTTTTAACTCATGATCTGACAGAACTTGTTGAGAGGGCTTTAAACTAGGTTTGAAGGGGGAAGGGGATGCATCTGGGCTGTCTGGAAGCAGGCCCAAGTATGGTAAGCCTGAGTTAGGGGTGAAATCAGTAGCCCAGCTGAGGTGCATTTATACCAATGCATGCAGCATGGGTATCAAACAAGAAGAGCTGGAGGCCATGGTGCAACAGCAGAACTATGATGTAGTCACCATCACAGAAACGTGTTGGGATGACTCACATAGTTGGAGCACTGCACTGGATGGCTACAAGCTCTTCAGAAGAGCCAGGAAAGGGAGAAGTGGTGGAGGGGTGGCCCTTTATATTAGGGAGGCTTAGGATGCCATAGGTATTGAAACTTATGAAGATGGAGTTGAATGCCTATGGGTAAGAATAAAGGGGAAGGCCAACAAGGCTGATAACCTACTGGGAGTCTGTTATCATCCACCCAACCAGGAAGAAGAGGTGGAGAACTTATTCTATAGGCAGCTAGAGAATGTTTCAGGATCATCAGCCCTTGTTCTTGTAGGCGACTTCAACCTTCCAGACATCTGCTGGGAACTTAATATAGCAGAAAAGAGGCAGTCCAGGAAATTATTAGAGTGTATGGAGGAAAACTTTTTGTCGCAGCTGCTGGGTGGGCCCACCAGGGGAGGGACTATGTTAGACCTGTTGTTTTCAAATAGAAATGGGCTGGTGGGAGATGTGGTGGTTGGAGGTTGCTTGGGGCACGGTGATCATGAAATTATAGAGTTCTTGATATTTGGTGAAATGAGGAGGAACACCAATAAGACTCTTACATTGGACTTCTGGAGGGCAGACTTTGGCTTACTTAGGAGACTTATTCAGAGAGTTTCTTGGGGAGCAGCCCTGAAAAACAAAGGAGTTCAGGGAAGGTGAGCGTGCTTCAAAACAGAGATCCTGAGGGCAGAGGAACAGGCTGTCCCTGTGTGCTGAAAGATAAGTCAATGAGGTAAACATCCAGCTTGGATGAGCAAGGAGGTTCTGAAGGAATTAAGGAATAAAAGGAGGATGTATCATCTTTGGAAGGAGGGTCAGGTCTCTCAGGAAGTATTTAGGGGGGCTGCTAGAGCATGTAGGGAAAAAAATTAGGGAGGCCTGTTGTAGTGCGTTTTTATATTTTGTAATATTTTGAAGTAGTTTTGTTTTGTATTCCTATATTTTTCCCAAATGGTTTATCCCAGACTGTACTCCCCTCCCTTTATCTGTGTTATCCCTCTCCTGGGATGAGATCATTCCCTAAACCCCCACCCTGGCTCTCTGTCAATCACTCAGCATCCCAGCCCCCCATCCAGAAGTTTCGGTCCAAGTTGTCGAGTGATTTGCCAGAGGCCAGGGGTCAGCCCCCCAGGCCTAGTCCCATATGCTGTCCGATATGCCTGTCCCCCAGTATCTGTCCCCCAGAGATACCTATTGGTCAGTAAATGTTATCTGCTTTTGGTTTCCTGCTCCCTTGAAATGTGACCTTCGGAGATCTCCCGGGGCTCTCGGCAGGAGGCCCCCTGAGGCGCAGGAGCTCCTTTGGGATCTGAATAAAACCTTGGACTAACCCCTGCTAAGAGTCGGCCCTTTCTCTTCTACCGATGTCTCTGGTGTCTCTTGTGCTGCACAGGCGCCCAGCCCAGGTGCCCTCAGTACCCTCGGGGCACAGACAGTGTCTCCCCGCTGTCGGCCGTGTCGGGGCTGCCCTCCCCGGTGTCTGCCGACTCGAGACTGGCCCAGGGTTCCTGAGAGGCTCGCAGAGAGATTGAGACAGAGGCCAAAGCTCAGTTTGAACTTAAAATGACGACTTCTCTAAAGGATAATAAAAAATGTTTTTACAAATATATCAGTGGTAAAAGGAAGGGTAAGACCAACCTTTGTTCTTTACTGGATGAGGGAGGGAACTTCCTAAGTGCAGATGAGAAGGCAAAAGTGCTTAACGCCTTCTTTGCCTTAGTCTTTAGTGGGAAGACAGCTTGTCCCCGGAACAAATGTCCTCTTGGGTGGGTTGATGGTGCGAGGGAACAGAATGGTCACCCCATTATCCAAAAGAAGTCAATCAGAGAACTTCTGAAATGCTTGGATATTCATAAATCTATGGGACCAGATGGGATCCATCCCAGGGTAATGAGAGAGCTGGCAGATGAGCTTGAGAAGCCACTCTCCATCATTTACCAACAGTCTTGGCTCACTGGAAAGGTTCAAGATGACTGGAAGCTGGCCAATGTGACACATTCACAAAAAGGATGGAAAAGAGGATCCTATTAATTATAGACCAGTCAGCCAGACCTCAATACCCAGCAAGATAATGGAACAGTTTATACTGAGTGTCATCATGCAGCATCTACAGGATGGCCAGGGTATCAGACCCAGCCAGAATAGGTTTAAGAGGGGTAGGTCATGTTTGACCAACCGGGTCTCCATTTATGACCAGATGATTCGTCTGGTGGATGCAGGAAAGGCTGTGGATGTTGTCTATTTGGACTTCAGCAAGGCCTTTGACACTGTCTCCCACAGCATACTCCTGGAAAAGCTGGCAGCCCACGGCTTGGATAGGAGCACTCTTTGCTGGGTTAAGAACTGGCTCGATGGCTGGGCCCAGGGAGTGATAGTGAACGGTGCTGCATCCAGCTGGCAGCCAGTCACCAGTGGTGTCCCTCAGGGGTCTGTGCTGGGGCCAGTTCTATTCAATGTTTTTATTGATGACATGGATGAGGGGATTGAGTCTTTCATTAGTAAATTTGCAGGTGACACTAAGCTGGGAGTGTGTGTCAATCTATTGAAAGGGAGAAGGGCTCTGCAGAGAGACTTGGAACAGTTGGATGGATGGGCAGAGTCCAATGGGATGAAGTTTAATAAGTCCAGGTGCCCAATCCTGCATTTTGGCCACAATAACTCCTTGCAGCATTTTAGGCTGGGGACAGTGTGGCTGGACAGTGCCCCGGCAGAAAGGGACCTGGGATGACAGCCGGCTGAACATGAGCCAGCAGTGTGCCCTGGTGGACAAGAAGGCCAACGGCATCCTGGCCTGTATCAGGAATAGTGTGGCCAGCAGGAGCAGGGAGGTCATTCTCTCCCTGTACTCAGCACTGGTGGGGCCACACCTTGAGTGGTGTGTCCAGTTCTGGCCCCCTCAGTTTAGGAAGGACATTGAGATGCTTGAGCACGTCCAGAGGAGGGCAACGAGGCTGGTGAGGGGCTTGGAACTCAAGCCCTATGAGGAATGATTGAGGGACCTGGGGTTGTTTAGCCTGGAGAAAAGGAGACTCAGAGGTGACCTTATCATTCTCTACAACTTCCTGAAGGGTAGTTGTAGTCAGGTGGGGGTTGGTCTCTTTCTCCAGGTAACAACTGACAGAACAAGAGGTCACAGTCTCAAGCTGCATCAAGGGAAATACAGGTTTAGATATTAGGAAGAAGTTTTACACAGAAAGAGTGATAAAGTACTGGAATGGTCTGCCCGAGGAGGTGGTGGAGTCACCATCCCTGGATGTGTTTAAGAAAAGACTGGATGTGGCACTCGGTGCCATGGTTTAGTTGAGGTGTCAGGGAACGGGTTGGACTCAATGATCTTGAAGGTCTCTTCCAACCTTGTGTTTCTGTGATTCTGTGAAATTTTGCGGATGACTAAAGGCAGCCATCTTGTGACCCTCAGGAGTCCTGATGCCCTTTGAGCTATTCTGGACCACAGTGGACTGTGCCAGCACCTCCCTCTGAGTGGGATGCCTCTCAGAGCTCACAAACCTTCAAGTTTGCAATACTCAAAAGACTGTCGCTGATGACAAGACCTAGGCTGATACCCCCTCCCCCCGACACTCCTTGAGGTGCAACCCATGTCGGTTGAGAAACATAAATGGATATGACTTGAATATTTCACTGGACTTCAGGGAGCATTTTTTATAGGTACCTCTACACACATAGATACAGATGTATATATCTCTGCCTGTGTGCATGTGAGTAAATTGATTATGGTATGAATAGTGTTATTGTGAATCTATAATTAAGTCACTGTTACAATTGTAGTAAATCCTATTGAACCACCTTTTTAATGTTAAATTAGTCAATGATTAAGTGCTGCTAAATCCTTTTGCAACCTTTTCTTTTGTATTTGTATCCTTTGCACCCTTACCCTTTTGCATCCCCAGTCTCTGTCTAAATCATTTTGAATTGATTCTAATCTGATTTTCCTAATGAAACAGAGTGGAGTAGAAATCCATTTCAGATTTAGGTGAAATGTGCTGCTTTGAATTATTAAGTCTGTAGCTTGCTAACATAAGTGAACTTGTTTAGTCTGTTATCTTTGCTGCGCTCACAAAAACTGCCTCAGCCGAGGAAAAAGGAATGCAATTTCCAAGCTGAAGAGACAAGAAGAGCCCCTTGAACTTTGAAACGAAGGGAAGAGATGGACAGGATGACCAGAGAGTTTTCTCTGTACAAGGACTAGTTGCAAGTTGTAATGGGAAACCAGTAAAATGAATATGCATGAACCTATTGTGAAAGTCTATGCATATGTACCAGTAAGGGGGGATAAAAAAGGTTTGGGAATTCTCAGGGGTGTGCACGTCCTTTAGGGGGAATGATCCCCACATGCATCCAGCTCTGTAATAAACATACTGGCTTTAAAACTTTTACAAAGTTGTGGAGTTAGTTTTTTTTTCCGCAAATCACTATGTATACTTCATCTATGTAGTAAAGTAATAGAGTGAACCTTGCCATCAAACTGTTAAATCACGCTTTCACAAATTAATATTAAAACCTGCTTTCTGCCAATGCCTTTAATAGTGATTGTTAAAGTGGCCCAAACCACTCATTCAGACCCAATAAAACCAGTTTACAGAATCAATTTACAGAGAGAGAAATCTGGTTTTCTGATCTTGAGTTCCCTTTGCATTTGGAATATGAGCATTATCATGATATTTTAAAGTGGGTTTTTCTTAGAGTAGCCATTTTATTACTTTCTACTTTCTTCTTCTGCCAAAACTGGGTTTTGTCAACTCTGCCATTTATCACAATTCAATTTTTTGAACCATTCCACACTGCATAAACCACCATTCAGGAGTCTGTATATACAAATATTTTGTCCTTGCAGACTAGACAAAAGGGATTAACACTGTAACAATTGAAATTCCACCACCTGCCCCTGCAAAGCTGATTACAGGGGCTAAAATAATCAAAATCTGAACTGATATGATGTTAAAATCTGTACTCTGGTTCTTGGGGCAAGGGATAGGGTTTTACTAAGTGTATATCCAGGACAAAAGATAGCTTATAATGTATGCATATTAAGATTGGGATGACATTGAAAGTAGAGTTTATAATGGATATATGTTCAAACAGTTCTTAAATATGTATTTCACTGAGATAAAGGATGCAATGGATTGGGCATGAAGTACAGGGGTTTGGTAACAGGGGGGCTGCAGGAGTGATGTGTGCAGGGAGAGGCCATGTACTCCTATTTGCTAGTCATAGCTGTTCCAGCCAGCTCTGAAGATGATGTAAATAATCCACTGCAAATCAAAACTTGGTGCATCTGGTTCTTCTGCTCAAGGACATTTAAGAAAGAGTGGCAGCGGGTAGGAGGAGAAGTATAAGGAGACAATGTAGTGTCTTGAATTGCCAAGCAAATTGTATTCTATTTGCCATCTGTATGGCAGTTGTCTTCTGTTAAGTGAGCAGTTTTCCTTATCTCTTCCACAACCAATCCTCCCTCCAGGGAGACATCTACTAAGAATAGGCTATTGCATGTCACTGCATGACTGATAAGAACTATAGCATCCCATTGTGAGATGCTCTGCCCAGGGGGAGGAGCCAAGCATTCCTACCCAGATATAATCTTGAGATTCTGGAACACCAGCACAGCTTCTCCACTAAATTTCCCAGAAGAACAGCTGCCTCTTCCACTGAATCTTCAGAAGACTACACCCTTTCTACAGGATCACTTCGCAAACAGAACCACACCTGACACTCCAGGAGGACTGCAGCCAAAATTCCAATTAAACTGCTGCAACCAACACCCGGACCAACAGGGTGTCAGGTTGTATTCTGACTCTGTCAGTGTTGTTTTGGTTTACTGCATTGTTTATTTTATCTTTTTATTTTCTACTCTAATAAAGAACTGTTATTCCTGCTCCCATAGTTTTACCTGAAAGACCCTTAATTTCAAATTTATAACAATTCAAAGAGAGGGGGTTTACATTTTTCCATGTCAGGGGAGGCTCCTGCCTTCCTTAGCAGACACCTGTATTTCCAAACCAAGACATGTAGGTAGGTACCAGCTAGGGATGCAATCTTGAAAGGAATTACTCCACACCAGAGCAGCTGCACCCTGAAGAGACTGCACCCTGTAGTTAAGCCATGTTGAAGAAGGCACACTTTCAAATGGCCTGCAACTCATGGAAGAATCCACGCTAAAGCAGAGGAAAATGAGTAAGAAGCAAGGAGTGGTGAAAGAAAATGGGAAAGCAGCAAGGAGCAACAGAAAGAAATCACTATGCAGATCATAGAATCAAAGAATGGGTGGGGTTGGAAAGGACCTTAAAGATCATCTAGTTCCAACCCCTTGCTGTGGACAGGGACATCTTTCAATGGACCAGGTTGCTCAGAGCCCCATCCAGTCTGGCCTTGAACAGTGCCAGGGATGGGGCATCCACAGCTTCTCTGGGAAACCTGTGCCAGTGCCTCACCACCCTCACAGTAAAGAATTTCTTCCCAATATCCAATCTAAATTGGCCCTTTTTCAGCTTAAAGCCATTCTCCCTTGTCCTGTCACAACATGCTCTTCTAAATAGCCTCTATCTTTCTTGTAGGCTTCATTCAGGTACTGCAAGGCTGCAATTAAGTCACCCCCAAGCCGCCTCTTTTCCATGCTGGACAAGCCCAATTCTCTCATCCTTTCCTTGTAGGAGAGGTGCTCCATCCCTCTAATCCTCTTGGTGGCCTCTGGACTCACTCTGACAGGTCCATGTCCTTCCTGTGCTGGGACCCCAGAGCTGGATTCAGTACTCCAGGTGGGGTGTCATGAGAGTAGAGGGGCAGAATCACTTCCATCACCCTGCTGCCCACGCTGCTCTGGATGCAGTCCAGGACACATTTGGCTTTCTGGGCTGTGAGTGCACATTGCCAGTTCATGTCCAGCCTCTCCTTCACCAGCACCCTCAAGTCCTTCTTAGCAGGGCTGCTCTCAAAATGTTCATCCCCCAGCCAGGATTGATAGCAGTGGTGCACCAGACCCAGGTGCAGCACCAGCACATGGTCTTGTTAAACCTCATGAGATTCCCATGGGACCACTTCTCTAACTTGTCCAAGTCCCTTTGGATGACCCCATCCTTCAGGTGTGTCAACTGCACCACAGCTTGGTGTCATCTGCAAGCTCACTGAGAGTGCACTTGATCCCTTAGTCTGACATTGATGAAGATATTAAAAAACACAGGTCCCAATACGGACCCCTGAGGGACACCACTTGTCACTGATGTTCATCAGGACTCTGAGCCATTGACCACTACCCTCTGGATGGTACTGATGCCTTGAGAGGCTGAACCTGGAACAGAGACTAGACAGAGCTAAGAGAATAAAGTAGGTATTTATTAAAATGCCTTAAAAGGATACACCTTGGGCAGTACAAGAGCCTGGACAGGGCTACACCCAAGATGGACCCAAAATGGTCACAAAATGGATGCCCAGTCACGAGGTTTCACACTTTTATAAGTTTTGGTCCATTTGCATATTGGGGTTAATTGTCCAATTATAGCCTTGGGTTATGAAGTCCCATCCTTCTTGTTTGCTCTCC
Organism: Molothrus aeneus; assembly: GCF_037042795.1. Taxonomy (NCBI): domain Eukaryota; kingdom Metazoa; phylum Chordata; class Aves; order Passeriformes; family Icteridae; genus Molothrus; species Molothrus aeneus. The sequence continues at coordinate 9,584,144 of NC_089679.1, read as the reverse complement.
ACAGTTCTTTGTTGTTTAAACTTTTGGACCTGAAGCTCGTAATGATTGTCCTTGGTCTCAAGCTGGAGAAGGATTGTTTTGTCTACCTACCCTGTGAAGAGAGCTTACTGACACTTAATATGAAGCTCAGAGCTACACGCCTAGGTGTTGTGGTGTGTTTTATGTTTGTTCGGTTTCCCCCCATTGTTCTCTCAAGGTTCTGCCCTGTTACCAGTTTGTGTCAATCCCCAAACCCCTCCCCAGTTGTCTTGGTTACTAAATGTATCTTTCTTGTTCCCCACCCCTGGCTGCCTGCCTGTCACTCGACACCCCTGCCTCTTTTTCTAGAAAGTTCGGGCCAGGGTGTCGGGTGATTGGGCTAGGGGCCAGGGTCCCCCCCACAACCATGTTTGATTGGTTCTCTGATTATGCCAATCCTTAATGTAGCCTTCTCTGATTTGCTATCTTTCACCCCTCCCACCCTCTTTAAAACACGAGGCTTTCCCTGCCTCGGGGCTCTCAGCTTCTTCCTCGCTACCCCCCGCATCCCCTACCAATAAAACCTCCTACCCCGAAGAGACTGAGAGTCGCCTCTTCCTTTCGTCCTGCGACCTTGGAGAATCCCAGCGGCCGACGTCCGCAAGGCTTGGCATCGCCTTGGGCACAAGGCCCTGACTTTGTGTTGGGGAAGTGCCTTACTGGCTGGAGGTTGGCTGGACACTCATCTAGCCTGGGTTTTTGCTTTTTATTCGGCCACCGCTCCAGTTCTGGCGCCCATGTGGGGCCCCCCCTCTTCTCTGGATTAGCTCCTGACCGGCACCATCGTCAGTAGAGCTTCGACGCCAGTACCAGGACCCCATGGACGGGATTTCGATAATCCCATTGGCCGCAGAACTACCCCGAGGTAGAGCAGACCTCGCTCTAGAGGTAGCGCTCCCCGGGGACCTCGGACGGCAGCTCCCTGCACCCGGGAGTCGTCCTGTCGCAGGACCCTCCTCATTCCAGCTTTTCGTTTGTCGCCTCTGGACTTTGTGAGTATTCTGCTACTCTCCCTGTCGCCTTCCCCTCTATTGGTGTTTTGTCACCACTCTTCTTTTTCTCTAGACAGGGGCCGGGGGTGGGCACCCTTATTTCTTTCTTTCTTTCGCGTTTACTGGAACGGGGGGGCTTTACCGCGGCTGCCACCTAACATCGAGCGATGGGTGCGAAGCTTTCGCTTTCGGCAGCTCAGAAGGGGCTGTTTTACCAAGTTGTGGGTATCCTAGTTGGGGGGGGTTGTTCCGTTGATAAAAGGGAAGTTAAAAAATTAATCCGATGGCTTTTTTCTGAGTTTCCTGAAGTCTCCCCCAATCTAATCAAGGATCCTGCCTTTTGGCAGAGGGCAAATGCCAAGTTATCAAACTTGATTAGATCAGGGGACACCTCGCTTTCTCCATTAGCTTTTTGGATTTCACAAATTCGATCTATCTTGAAAGCAGGAGGAAACTCAGAAAACCCTTCGGTCAGTTTTAGTTCGCGCCCCAGTTCTTCCACCTCTCCCTCTACCCCTAACCCTCCTTCCCGTCCCCATAAACGTAAAACCGGGATTCTGAAGGGTGCAGCTCGCTCCAGCCCCGCGCAGGGTGTCCATTCGTCCCCTGGCCCCCTTCAGAATCCTCGGCCCCCCCGCCCTAAGAGTCCTGGCCGGACTCTTAGGGGCTCCTCGTCTTCCCCTACCTCCCCTGTTCCCGTCCCCAGGTCCTCAGTTTCTAAAACCCCAAGATCCAAAACCCTAATTTCTAAGTCCCCAGTTTGCTCCCAGTCGCCTCCAATTCCCCAAAATGGCTCCTATGGAGCCCAAGATGGAGGCGGCCACATGGCCGAAATGGCGGGAAAGCCCTCTTCTTCTCCCCAGAATCCCTTCTTCCCAAGCTCCAACCCCTTCCTGCCATTCGGCCAGTCCCAATGTTCTACCCCCTCATCCTTCCCCCCTCCTGGTCCCTCCTCCTTTCCCAAAACCTCCCCTTCAGTAGTCCCTCCCATTTCTCCTCCCACATCCCCGCCCATGGCTCCTCCCTCGGTCCATCCCATACCACCTCCCATCTCTCCACCCCCTGCCAGTCAAAAAGTTCCACCCCTTGTCTCCGCCTCCTGGGAGGGTCCCTCAACATCGGACCGCCCTGCCCAAGTTCCCAGCCACACCCCTACCTCCCTCTCTTCCGGTTCCCACGCTCCTCCCTCCGGTTCCCACGCTTCGGGGTGCGGGGGGGGGGTCGGGAACCAGGGTCTGCTGCGATACCATCTGCAGCCCCGGTCGTTTACCATCCAGAGGGAGATGGTGGGGTGCGGCGCCAATGGGTCCCGCTGCACCATTCGCAGATCAAGGAGCTGTGCAAGGCACAGAAGGATTACGGCCGGGACAGCGAATACTTTCGGGGAGTGTTGCAGGCAACACTCACCGAAGCCGATGTCACCCCCTATGACATCCGGCGCCTCTTCACGTGCCTGCTCAATCCCACTGAGCGGGCTATGTGGGAGGCAGCCTGGAAGAGGGGAGTGACGGAGGCCCTCCCGAGCCTGTGGGAACAGCCCCACACGGGGCTGGACCTAACAGGCAATGTCCTGGCCGTCGATCAGCTCCTTGGGACCGGGAACTGGGCAGATGGGCACTCGCAGGCGAGTGCCATCCCCCAGGAAGCGCTCCGGGAGTCAGCGCAGGCGGCCGAGAAGGCGTTCCTGGCGCTGCCGGGGGCGGCTCCTCTCCTTTCTTTTTCCAGGATCTTTCAGGGCGCCGAGGAATCTTTCCTCGATTTTGTCGAGCGTCTTCGAAAAGCTGTCGAGCAGCAAGTGGTGGACGAGATTGCCCGGGAACATATCCTGAAGGAAGTGGCGTCCACGAATGCAAACTCTGCGTGTAGGGACGCCATCCTCAGCCTCCTGGTGCACCCGCCCCCCTCGCTGCACAATATGCTCGAGGTCTGCACCCGGAAGGTCCTGATCATGCCATCTAGGGAAGGAGAGAAGAAAAAACAGCTGCCACCCCGAGTCAGCGCCGCAGAAGAAGCGCCTGAAGACACCTTCTCTGAAGCCACCTGCCGCTCGCCTGCTCCCGAGCCTTCCGCCGCCAAATCACCCTGCCATCTGTGCGGAAAGCTCGGGCATTGGATGCCCGACTGCCCGCTGCGGCGGGAATTTTATGAATTCAAAAAGGGGCAGGGACTCCTGGGGAAGACCCAGACAAAAAACTAACATCTGAGCGCAGTTCCCCCCTGCGCCATGATAAAAATAAGGCGGGACAACCAACACCACGCAGGGAGGGGAGATCTCAGGGACCGCCGCCTGCCAAACAAGACATATTCTCACCAGACTTGTCATATATTGCATGTCTCCAACTTAGACCCGTGCTAACTACCTTTTCTGCTTTCAGACCCTTCCGGCTGCAGCTGACGGAGCCGCTACATCTTAAGAACTCCGATTTTCAACTCGTGTCAGTCAGCCTGGAATGCCCAGGAAACTGGGGGCAGATAAGGTGTAAGTACGTTGTTGTCGGAGACACTAAGCACACACCTTTAGAGGTGAACATAATCCCGGGTCTTCTGCCATCTGACCCGGGACTGTTCGCCGTGGGGCTGCACTGTGTCCAACCCCCCACTTTCCTGCCCAAGGGACAGGTAATTGCACAAGCGATCCCTGTTCCCGAAATGACTTGGGCCCTGGGGTTTCCTCCGGCTGAACTCCAAAATCCAACAGTAGCTTGGGCCCAAGTCCTGGGGCGGGAAAGGCCTCATATCACCTGTCATATCTCGAAAGGGGGAGAGGGCAAGCCTCTTAAAGGCTTGTTGGACACAGGGGCAGATGTAACGATCATTCCTTCCCGGGAATGGCCGTCACATTGGGAATTGCAAAACGCGCCTGGCCACGTCCAAGGTGTCGGGGGTTTACAATTGGCACGCCAATCTAAGAGCGTCGTACAAATTACGGGGCCGGATGGGCAATTGGCTTCAGTGCGCCCATTCGTATTAGATTACACGGAACCCCTGTGGGGGAGAGACCTCTTGGCCCAGTGGGGAGCCCGAATTGACCTCCCAGCAGCTCCCCAGGTTTTTCGGGCAGCGGTCACTGATGAGCGCCCTACCTGGAAACTGAATTGGAAATCAGACAAACCAGTGCAGGTAGTGCAGTGGCCGCTCAACAAGCAAAAATTAGCGGTGCTCAACGAGCTCGTTAAGGAACAGCTACTTAAAGGCAACCTGGTGGAGACCATGTCCGAATGGAACTCCCCAGTGTTCGTTATCAAAAAGCCCAACAAAGATAAGTGGCGGCTCCTTCACGACCTCCGCCAAATTAACATCATTGAAGATATGGGGCCTCTCCAACCAGGGATGCCGTCCCCAACGATGCTCCCCCAAAATTGGAATTTGGCCGTTATTGACATAAAAGATTGCTTTTTCCAAATTCCCTTACACCCGGACGATGCCCCGCGTTTCGCCTTCACGGTTCCTGCCATCAACCGTGAAGCCCCAAGCAAGCGCTATCATTGGCGGGTCCTTCCACAAGGCCTAAAGAACAGCCCAGTGATCTGCCAATGGTACGTTGCTTCCTTGCTGTCCCCAGTACGTGCAGCCACCAAAGACACCATTATTTACCACTATATGGATGACATCCTAGTGTGCGCTCCGACCAACGACCTACTTACCCACGCGCTTGACCTAACAATCAATGCATTGGTTGTTGCAGGGTTCGAGCTCCAGCAAGATAAGATTCAACGGATGCCACCCTGGAAGTACCTGGGCCTGGAAATAACGAAGCGGACCATTGTTCCGCAAAAATTGGCTATTAAAACTAACATCAAAAACCTGGCGGATGTCCACCAGCTGTGTGGGTCCCTGAATTGGGTAAGGCCTTGGCTAGGCATTCCAACAGAAGACCTAGCCCCCCTTTTCAATTTATTGAAAGGGGGAGAGGAGCTTAGTTCTCCAAGGTCCCTTACCCCAGAGGCCCAGACAGCGCTGGAGAAGATCCAAAACTCCATCTCGGCCAGGCAGGCCCACAGATATCACCCGGGCCTGCCATTTAAATTCATTGTTCTAGGTAAGCTGCCACACCTCCATGGGGTGATTTTCCAGTGGGACAATTCCATCAAGGGCAAGGACCGGGGCTCGGGGGATCCCCTCTTAATCATAGAGTGGGTGTTCCTCAGCCATCACAGGTCCAAAAGGATGACGCAGCCAGCTGAGCTGGTGGCAGAATTGATCAGAAAGGCTAGATCACGGATCAGAGAGTTGGCAGGTTGTGACTTTGACTGCATCCACATTCCTTTAAAATTCAATTCGGGCCATCTAAAAAGAAAGATGATTGATCACCTCCTTGAAACAAATGAAATGCTTCAGTTTGCTCTGGACAGCTACACCGGTCAAATTGCAGTAGATCGGCCGGCCCACAAATTATTTAATCAGGAATTTACTCTAGCTACGAAATCAGTTCAGAGCAGAACCCCTTTGAAAGCTTTGACAGTTTTCACGGACGCGTCTGGAGCATCCCATAAGTCAGTGATGACTTGGAAGGATCCTCAGACTCAGCGGTGGGAGGCAGATGTCACCGAGGTGGAAGGCTCGCCTCAGGTTGCTGAGTTAGACGCAGTCGTCAGAGCCTTTGAGAGGTTCTCTGAACCATTCAATCTTGTTACCGATTCGGCCTACGTAGCAGGTGTAGTGTCCAGAGCCGAAAATGCAATTCTACAGGAGGTGTCAAACATTCCTTTGTTCAACTTGCTCTCAAAGCTTGTAAATTTAGTCTCCCACCGAGAGCAACCCTTCTATGTGATGCACATCAGGTCGCACACCGATTTGCCTGGGTTCATCGCGGAGGGCAACAGGCGCGCTGACGCTCTTGCCGCTCCTGTTCAAGCTGCCCCACTCCCTGATCTGTTTGGTCAGGCAAAGATCAGCCACCAGCGATTCCATCAAAACGCCCCTGGCCTTGTTCGGCAATTCCATCTAACACGCGAACAGGCCAAGGCAATCGTGGCTACATGTCCCCAATGCCAGTCCCACCAGCTCCCAGCTATACCCTTGGGAGCTAACCCCAGAGGTTTATCTAGTTGTGAGGTGTGGCAGATGGATGTTACCCACGTTCCATCATTTGGCCGTCTCCAATATGTTCATGTCTCTGTGGATACTTTCTCTGGCGCAGTCTACGCCTCTGCCCACGCAGGGGAAAGGGCAGTGGATTGCGAGAAACATCTAGTCCAAGCGTTCGCTGTCCTGGGCATCCCCAAGATTCTAAAAACAGACAATGGCCCAGCGTACAAATCCAGGGAGCTGCGAAACTTCCTGCAACAATGGGGAATAGAACATAAGACCGGCATCCCTTATTCCCCGACAGGCCAAGCCGTGGTGGAAAGGACCCACCAGAGCCTAAAAAGAGTTCTAGATCAGCAACGAGTGGCCGTGAAGGTGGAGTCCCCCCATATCCGTCTCACGAAAGCACTTTTTACCATCAATTTTTTGAATTGCTCGTTTGAAAACCTAAATCCGCCTATCGTGCGACATTTCGGGAGACATGAGCAGCTGCAGGCCAGGGCCAGGCCTCCTGTCCTGATTAAGGATCCGGAGACCTGGAAAACGGAAGGGCCTTTCGATCTAGTGACCTGGGGAAGGGGTTACGCTTGCGTGTCCACCCCCTCAGGTCCGAGATGGATCCCCGCTAAGTGGGTCAAACCCTTCCGCCCTGGGAAGACTCTGAGAGCAGAAAACGTAGAACAGGTCACGGAGGCATGTTGGCGGTGGCGGCGGCGGAAGCTCCCAGGGATGGAGCCACTCCTAGTTTAACCCTCTCCCTGCCCCGGGCAGGACCTGATTCAGAGTCATTCCTTATGTCTGTCTCTTGTTTGTTTTTAGTTTTCCCCCGATGGACCATATCTACATCTTAGCCTGCTTGACAGCCGTCCTCATCTGGACCCTGATGCCATCAGTGGGCCCATGGATCGTCCCTCAGCCCAAGGCCAACGTTTGGCGCACCCTCGCGAGCGCCCTCGGCCAAGAACACATATGTTTAGATATGGGCTCAGCAGAGGACCCGATGTCGTCATGCCTTGTGGGGTTCCCTCTCTCCCTTAATGAATTTCCCTCCCCTTTCAATACTTCCCTTACCTCCCTCTTATCCAAGACCCCTCCTCTAAAAATCAATGCACAAAATGCCTGGAGAGAGGGAGTCAAGGGGCTGGCCCCTTTGAGGTCTGAACCTCCAGAGCTTAATTTGCTTGGCTCCGCCAATGCTTCCCTCTGTATTTGGTTTCAGTTCGCCCCTAACCCTTGGGACAGCAGGTACTCGTGGATCAAACCATCAAGGCCCAAGTACGAAGCTGCCCAGTGGTGTCGAATGACCATCCGGATGCCACTTGCCTCCACCCTGGGTAGCCAACCGCTGTCCCTGCCCCGAAGTATCTTTTTCATTTGCGGAGACCGAGCTTGGGCAGGCATCCCCGCTTGTCTAGCCGGAGGTATCTGCACTTTTGGGCGGCTGTCGCTGCTTACACCCAACATTACCCAAATTCGCGATTGGAAAATGAAAAGAGCACGACCGAATTCGGCTCGCTCCAAAAGAGATCTCAAAGATCTCGACCCGGATTGTGACTCCCAAATTGAACATTGGTCGAAACCAAAAACTGTAGCCCTCACCCTGTTTTTGCCCTGGGTGTCTGTGGCCAAGTCTCTAGGTGAATTGGCCCACCTGGAGTGTTGGGTAGCTAAGTAAGCCAATTTAACGTCAGCGACGCTATCAGACCTCCTCACAGACGAGGAAATTACAAGGAAGGCGACCCTCCAAAATCGCGCGGCAATTGACTTCTTGCTTTTACTGCATCATCACCGCTGCGAGGAGTTTGAGGGCCTCTGCTGCCTTAATTTGTCATCTCGGGCCGAGGACGCGAGGGTGGCCATAGATAAAATGCAAGGCCTTGTCCACCAAATAAAACAACAGACATCAGGCTGGCTGGGGGACCTCTTTCAAGGATGGGGCCTGTCAAGCTGGGCTGGGTCCATCCTGAAGACTATATTTTCCACCCTTTTAGTTTTACTTATTGTTTTGATCGCCTGCTCCGTAGTCTGGGGACTCATAAAGAGACTTATATCCAGGACCATCAACGTCCCAGACGTCAGCCGAGCGGAAGTCTCAGAAGAAGAAGGAGAAAGAGTTGACACCGCTTCGTCGGAGAACTCTGATCCTGAAGACTCCAGCTCGGTTTCTAGCGACGCGGAGCAGGCTGAAGCTTCATTTTGAACGGTGTTTGCCATTACCGTTCTTTTTCTTTTTAAACGGAAAAGGGGGAGATGTTGTGGTGTGTTTTATGTTTGTTCGGTTTCCCCCCATTGTTCTCTCAGAAGGTTCTGCCCTGTTACCAGTTTGTGTCAATCCCCAAACCCCTCCCCAGTTGTCTTGGTTACTAAATGTATCTTTCTTGTTCCCCACCCCTGGCTGCCTGCCTGTCACTCGACACCCCTGCCTCTTTTTCTAGAAAGTTCGGGCCAGGGTGTCGGGTGATTGGGTTAGGGGCCAGGGTCCCCCCCACAACCGTGTTTGATTGGTTCTCCGATTATGCCAATCCTTAATGTATCCTTCTCTGATTTGCTATCTTTCACCCCTCCCACCCTCTTTAAAACACAAGGCTTTCCCTGCCTCGGGGCTCTCAGCTTCTTCCTCGCTACCCCCCGCATCCCCTACCAATAAAACCTCCTACCCCGAAGAGACTGAGAGTCGCCTCTTCCTTTCGTCCTGCGACCTTGGAGAATCCCAGCGGCCGACGTCCGCAAGGCTTGGCATCGCCTTGGGCACAAGGCCCTGACTTCGTGTTGGGGAAGTGCCTTACTGGCTGGAGGTTGGCTGGACACTCATCTAGCCTGGGTTTTTGCTTTTTATTCGGCCACCGCTCCACCTAGGCAGCGCAAAATCTGAGAAATATGAAAGTTAAAACTTAAGGCATCAGTACTGTCCAACCACTTTCTTATCCATCTAACAGTCCACTAATCAAATCCATCTCCCCAATTTAGAGAGGATGTTGTGGCGGACCGCGTCAAAGGCTTTACAGAAGTTCAGACAAATGATATCTGTAGCCCTTCCCTTGCCCACTGATGTAGTCACTACATCATAGAAGGACACTGGGTTGGTCAGGCAGGACTTGCCCTTGGTGAAGCTGTGCTGGCTGTCACTAATCACCTCCCTGTCCTTCATGTGCCTTAGGAGAGCTTCTAGGAGGATCAGTTCCATGATCTTCCCAGGCACAGAGGTGAGGCTGACAGGTTGATAGTTCCCAAAGTCCTCTTTTCTACCCTTTTTTAAGATGGGTACAATGTTTCCCTTTTTCCAGTCATCTGGGACCTCACTCTGGGATTCATCTCATTGGGTCCCATACACTTATGTGTATTCAGGAACCTCAAGTGTCCCCATTCTGCTCTTCATCCACATGGAAGACTGAGGCAAAAAAAGTTGAATACCTTAGCCTTCTCCTCATCTGTTGTTACCAGTTTTCCAGCACTGTTTATCGAGGAGGGTACACCTTCTTTGACCTTCCTTTTCCGGCTGACATACCTGTAGAAGCCCTTCCTATTAATCTTTGCATCCCTTGCCAGGTTCAGTTCCAGCTTCACCTTGGCCTTCCTCACTTCCTCCCTACACGATCAAACTTCATCTCTATATTCTTTCCAGGATACCCAACCTAGCTTAAACTGCCTATGCATTTGTTTCTTGCCATTTAGTTTGACCAGCAGGTCCCTACTCGGCCATGCTGGTCTCTTGCCTTCCTTGCCTGATCTCTTGATCCTGGGGATTGTTAGCTCTTGCGCTCTATGGAAAACTTCCTTAAAGATCTGCCAGCTCTGTTCCATTCCCTTAACCTTGAGGGCCGTCTCCCAGGGGATCCCACTGACTATCTCCCATAAGACCTGAAAGTCTGCTTTCCTAAAATTCACTGGCCTGACTTTACCTCTTACCTGACCCACATCCCTCAGGACTGCAAACTCTCCCAGTGCATGATCACTGCAGCTCAGGCTGCCTCCAATCTTGATGTCCCTAATTAGATCACTTGCGTTGGTGACCAACACATCCAGTAACAAATCCCATCTGGTAGGACTGTTATGGGAGATAAAACAGAGAGTACAATGGAACTGATAAAGGAGCCTGATATCTTAGGCCTAATGAAGCAGAAACCATGGGAGAGACAGACACATAACTGCTCCCTGATGTAGAAGTGACCAAGAGACATGTTGTGAAACTTTGTAATGATTACCAGCTGAGATGAAGAATGTGTAACCAATGGGAAAGTGATACCAAACATAGAATCCTATATAACTACCATATCCGTAAAACCATAAATAAACGCTTTGTATTCTCAATAAAAATTGGCTTCTGATCCAAACTCAGATGTCCCCATCTCTCCATCATTGCTAATTGGTGCCCCCGCGAGAGGAGCAAGAACCAGCCTATCTGCACTGCAGTGAGTCCCCAGAACTGGAAGTGCTGGTGCGAGAACCAGGAGTGGGCCCAAAATAATCTCTCCACGAAGAAGGAGGTGAGCCAGGGGGAACATGGGACAAAATATGTCTAAAGAAGAGAGAGGCGTTTTGGAACTAATGCTTGCTTTGCTTGCAAAACATGGCAAATCCTTGCCAAAGCTGGACTTGAAGGTCATTCTAAAATGGGTGGCTGTTAAACATTCGAACATCACTGCCTCCTCTATTTTTAGAACTGCTGATTGGGATGATGTAGGGGTTATGTCCTATGATTTTGCTACCACGGGACATGAGCCAGCAATGCATATGCTCCTGTCCTGAAGAATAATTTTTGAGACATTGAAAAAGCAAGAGCAGTCTCAGGCTGTATCCTCTGCAAATACCACCGGCCCCCTACCCTGCTCTGACTCTCCCTGCCCTCTTGAAACTGGCACCTCTGATACTGAAGAGCAGCTGCAGCCTTTTAACCTCCCCTCTGCCCAGACAAAGGAGGGGAAGGCATCCTGTCTCGTGGTCGTTAGCAGCTTATATCGCTGACTGAGGTTCTAGCAGTGAGGAGGAGGGGGACCCCTTTGATCCAGGACCAATAGATTCAGATTATAAGACTGATCTATTCCCTCCTGACCCTCATGATAACTGGATGCGGTTAAAGAAAAAGGCTCTTAAGGAGGGAGATTTTGATATCGCAGCGAAAATAGTCACGCCAGTCAGGATTTGCGGCGCCAGGGGAAACAACCCACAGTGGGAACCCCTTGCTATTCGGAAATTAAGGAACTATGTATGGCTACAGAACACAGGTTGGGATCTCTCTGTTTTGCTAATCTTTTACGGTCTACGTTGTCAACTCATGTTATGACCCCTCGTGATTTAAAGAGACTGGCGAAAGTATTATTAACCCTAACTCAGTATGCTATTTTTGATGCTCGGTGGAAAAAGAGGTTAGAAGCTTTGCTTGTAAGGTTTGTAGGGCATACAAACCCGAATATCACAGCTCTCATGATTGACCACCTGGCCGGGGAAGGGGCTCATTCAGACCCTGTGGGGCAAGCCCGCATTCCTAGAGAAGCCCTTGAGGGCATTATTAAAGCTGCTTGTATGGCATTTTTAAAGGTTCCCAATGCTGTGGCCCCCCAAAAAGTATTTACTAATGTGAAGCAACGACCAGCTGAATCTTACATGCAATTTATTGACTTAAAACAAGCTTGTGAAAGACAAATTGAGAATGACATTGCCAGAGAAGTGCTGCTTTTAAAATTAGCTCTTGAAAATGCTAATGAGGACTGTAAAAAACTGCTTAAGTCCTTGCCTAAGGAGGAACCCACCCTGCTGGAAATGATTGAGGCATGTAATTGCCTAGGCACACTTCAGCATACAGACACAGTTACTTATGAGGCTGTGGGGGCTGGTATAGCTAATGCCTTTGCAGCTTTGAAGATTATGCCAGGGGACCCACAAACATGCTTCGGATGCGGGAAATCTGGGCATTTGAAAAAGGACTGTTTCCAAAAGGGAGAGGCTAGATCCAGAGCTCCCAGTATTTGCCCTCAGTGCCGTAAGGTGTAGTAAACCCCATAGATTTAGGAAAAGCACCATGGAGAATATGAACAATAGGAATGCTGAAACAGCAAAAGAAAATTCCTGTTTTCCTGTCCTCCACCCCTTAACCTATCTCTGTAACCCTATAAGGCAATGTCATGTTAACCCCTTACCCATTGGTCAAGCTTGGATCCTTTCCAACCTTATAAAAGAAGCATACTGTACCCCATTAGTTGAGAAAGAAGAAGAGCAGAGACCCTTCACGGACCTCCCCAAATAAAGCCATCTTCGTGGAACAGCCTGCGCCTTCTCCTTCTCCTCTCTCTCCGTCTGCTGCAGCCTCCAGCCCAGGGCACCACTACCTAGCAAGCAAAGCTGAAATCCTGAGAGCTTGCAATCGCTATAGAGCTGATAATCACCATGCTTGCTAGATGGTAGCCCTGCGGCCTTGGCATGAGCAAGCTAGCTTCGGGCACCCGGTCCCTACCCAGGGACTGAGTTCCTGAGCCCTATTGCTCTGCTTTATAATAACGCCGAATGAGAGGTTATTAGAGTGGCGCCCAACGAGGGGCAACGAAGCCCCCCCGGGGTTTTCTGTGATTGCCTGTTTGGGAAGCCGCTCCTTCTGTGAAGGGACTTTTCGTTTTAGAAAATCCTTTCCCCAGGAGGGTCAGTTCAACACTAAAAACTTACATTTGAACGAGAGAAAGTTCCGAGGAGAACTGACGCAGCAGACCCCTTCCGCAGATCTTGGACCCCAGGAACTGTAAGTATTAGCTAATATTGCGCGCATAACTTCGGGGCTCCAAAACTTTTTTTTTGTTTTTTTTTTTTTCACGTTTTTTCTGCTGGAAGGGCTAACCATTTACATGGGTACAATTTTTAGTACATTAAAACTAAGTAAAACCGAGAGAGAGATATATTTAACTATTTTAGAAATCTTATCTGCTAACAACTTCTCCTTTTCTAAAGGCAAGATCTCAAAAACTAACCTTAAAAAATTTGTAACTTGGATTATTTCGCAATACCCTGATACTGATAAGAAAGCAGTCATTGAAAATTCGTTTTGGGATATGATCGGGAACACAATATATATCTCCCAAACAAACCAGGATTTCTCTGTAACTAACTATTTGCCTTTATTCCATATAATAACTAAAACCGTTGAAAGATTTAACAGAGAAAAAATCTTGCAGGGCTTAACAGACACTTCCTCTTCAAATACTAACAAGATCGATAAGGACTCAAAAGAATGTCACATGCATATCTCACACCACCCCTTCGGTCCTAAAGTCCCTCTCGCCTCCGTTACTCCTAAAGCAGAGGTTACGCTGCCCACCACAGTTCCCCCCCCACATCCTCCACCCCTGCGGGACCTGCGCTGCCCAACTCCGTGGATCCTGTCTTATCTGTAATTCCACACATCCCCCCTACCCCCAGCTCGGCTTCCTCCTTGCTTCCGGTCCCGGGGGTCCCTTTTCCTGCCTCTGCCGCCCCCTCCACCCCTGCGTCGGCTCTGTCCCCCTCCGCTGCGTACCCCCCCAACCCCGCGCTGGTGTCCCCCACCATCCCTCCCGTCGCCACGCCCGCCGCCCCTGCTCCCCCCGCCCCGGCTCCGACCGGCCCGGCCCCTCTCGACGGGCTCCCCGAGCCACACCCCCGCCGCTCCCGAGCCCGTGTCCATCCCCGCCCCCTCCCCCTGCTCCCTGCCTGCCACAGCAAGGGGACCTCACACAAGCACAGTCCCACCACACCACCGTGTAGCTGCAGCAGCCCAGACCGGTCCCACTGCCTGCCTCCCCTCACTACCCCCATGCCCTCACCCCCACCCTGCCCAGCCCCCCTGCCCCCATCATGCATCCTCCAAACCTCCCACCCACCCTCAATGCCACCCGAATGGAATCCCAGACACCCCCCACGGTGCTACCCCCCCCACCCGGTCCTGTGCGTACTGTGCTACGATCCCAGCTCCAATGGCACCTCCCCCTGCCCAGGTCATGCCATGTCTCCCCCCCCAGCCACTGAAACCTTTGAGAAACGCTTCTAAACGAAAAAAGCGTAAGTCACGGATAGCAATTCCCCCTCAGTCCTCCTCAGAGGACCAAAGCTCTTGCAGTGAATCTGATTCTGATATGATCCACACGGATCCATGGGCTCTTATTAAAATAGAAGCGACAAAGGCTGGAGATTGGGAGCTGGCACAGAAAATTAATGCTTTCCCAGTAGAATATAAGCAAGGACAGAATGGTGGCGAGTCCACTATAAAGACGTGGAAAGCTAACTCAAATAAGGAACTAGTGCAATTAAGAAATATAGCCAAGGAACATGGGCTAAGCTCACATATTTTTAGAAATTTCTTAGAAGCCATGTTCTCAGCACATGTCTTACTTCCCAACGATGTAAAAAATATTTCACACTGCCTTCTGTCCCCAGCAGAATATTTGTTATGGGACAGGCATTGGAAAAGACATTTAAAAACATTATCAGATTCATATTCTGCGGATGCTAATAAGACGAATTTTACGGTAGTTCAACTAGCTGGTGAAGGTGACTTACAGAAACCAGCAGACCAATTGGAAACCTTGAATAAAGAGGCACTGCAGGACATCGCTCTCGCAGCAAAAACCTCTTTACTTCTCGTGCATGATGAGTCAATGCCAACAATGCATTTTTCTACTATTAAACAAGGGATAGATGAAAGTTTTATCAAATTTGTGGACAGACTTAGAGATGCTCTGGAGAAACAGATAGAGAGCACAGAGGCAAGGAAGGAACTCTTATGTAAACTTGCCTTGAGTAACTCAAATGAAAAATACAAAGCCATTTTGAGGTCTCTACCCATGGATACAGACCCCACCATAGAGCAAATGCTAGAATGCTGTACACGCCACATGTCCACTGAAAATACAGTGGCCCAAGCAGTTGCTAAGGGTATTGCTGAAGGAGTTTCTGGGGCATATGCAGTAATAGCTTCTAAAGACCAAGCTAAATGCTATCACTGTGGGGATCTTGGACATTACATAAAGACTGCCCAGAGAGATCACACCCCCGATACCACCGTAACAATTACCAAAGACCCCAGAATCAGCAGTGCTACCAGCAGCGTCCAGGAAACTTCTTGCGCAGCCCGGTCGAGCCCCGGGCGCTGACAACAAATCAAAGGCCACTCAGACCCAACCCCGCACCATCCCAGGACGTTCCGGACCACAAGAAGAGGCCCCAACCCACGGGGCAACCCAGATGGGAACTCGCCGGCAACTGGTAACTGCTTTGTCCATTGACTTTAATAATGAGAATGTTCACCGTGTTCCCACAGGCAAATATGGGCCAAAAGGTGGTCCTTCGCACATTTTAATTATAGGTGACTCTCTTAATAGCCCAAAGGAGATCTTCGTTGTTCCAGAAGTGCTGACAGTGCAGCCAGGACAAGAGATTCTCGTCCAGGTATACTGCATAGACTCACCATTTTTTCTTTCAAAGGGAACTCCAATAGCACAAGCCTTTTTACTCCCAAAGGATCACAGGGAACAGATTCCTCTCAACCCTACAGCTACATGGGCACAAGTCGTGGGACCATCCAAGCCTACCATCGAGTGCGGCCTCACCTGCAAAGGTGAGAAGACCCACCTGCCAGGGATGCTGGACACCGGTGCTGATGTGACCATCATCGCCCGCTCAGAATGGCCAGCACACTGGGATCTACAACCTGTTGCAGGCATGATTTCAGGGATTGGCGGAGCTACAGTGTCCATGAGAAGCAAGAACAACATCCTCGTGGAAGGGCCTGAAGGCAAGCTGGCAACCATCTTTCCATTCGTTGTAAGGGCCCCCATCACCCTTTGGGGCAGAGACGTTCTATCCCAGTGGGGAGCTTCCCTATGTATTCCCACTCAGGATTTCTAATTGGGGCCACTGAGCTAAGCGCGCTGCCAGAAACACCTCGTCTCACCTGGAAAAGCCACAAGCCAATCTGGATTGAACAGTGGCCCCTCAATAAAGCCAAACTGCGCGCCCTAAACACCCTTGTGGAAGAACAACTCGCAAAAGGCCACATAGTGGAGTCCAACAGCCCTTGGAACTCTCCAGTCTTTGTTCTACCAAAGCCTGGGACAAACAGGTGGAGGCTTCTCCACGACCTTCGCAGAATCAACGAGGTCATCGAGGACATGGGCCCCCTCCAGTCTGGCCTGCCCTCCCTATTGATGCTGCCTAGAGGCTGGACACTTGCTATCATAGACATTAAGGACTGTTTCTTCAGCATTCCTCTGCACCCTGAGGATGCTCCACGGTTTGCTTTCTCCATTCCCTCTCTTAACAAGGAGGCCCCGCTCAAAAGATATCATTGGCGTTATCTTCCTCAAGGACTAAAAATCTCACCGACTATTTGCCAGTGGTACGTGGCTCACATCCTGTCTCCCATTCAGAAATCATTCCCCGATGCTATCATCCATCACTATATGGATGACATCCTGGTGTGTGCTTCAGACAAAGCTTACTTGGACAAAACAGTTAAAAAGACTATTGAAGCCATAGAAAAGGCAGGAATGGAGATTCGTGAGGACAAAATCCAGTACACCAAGCCATGGACTTACCTTGGAGTCCAGATCCGGGAAAGAACCATCGTACCTCAGCAGCTCACCATAAATGACGACCCAAAAACCCTCAGGGACTTACACAGCTTTTGCGGATCCATCAACTGGGTACGTCCACTGCTAGGAATTACAACAGAGGACCTTGCTCCCCTGTTCAACCTCCTTCGCAGACCTAAGGACCTGGACTCTCCCTGCACTCTCACAGAAGAAGCCAGAGGTGCCATCACCAAAGTCCAGGAAGCCCTGTCTTCACGCAAAGCCCATCGCTTCGAGCCCAGTCTGCCTTTCCAGTTCATCATCCTGGGAAAAGCACCTTGATTCCATGGACTGATTTTCCAATGGGACTCTCAGCTTCGAGACCCTTTGTTGATACTGGAAGGGGTCTTTACAAATAGCCAGCCTACAAAGACACTTACCACCTACCAGGAGGTCATAGCACATTTAATAAAAAAGGCAAGGACTCGCCTTCGCTCTCTTTCAGGTTGTGAGTTCGAATGCATATACTTACCAATAACTCTTATAGACTTTGAGGATTTTATCCAGACCAATGAAAGCCTCCAGTTTGCCCTGGATAGCTACACGGGCCAAACTTCAGTTAAGATCCCAAAACACAAACTTTTTAACCCTGATGTAAACTTCCATTTGATTCCAAAACAAATCCAAAGTAGAAAACCTCTCAAGGCTCTAACCCTCTTTACAGATGGCTCAGGGTCTTCCCACAAGTCAGTGGTTACATGGAGAGACCCCCAAACACAAGATTGGCACTCTGACACACAAATAGTGGAGGGATCTCCACAGATCGCAGAATTAGCAGCTGTTGTCAGAGCCTTTGAAAAGTTTAAAAACGAGCCTTTCAATCTGGTTACAGATTCAGTGTATGTCGCTGGGATAGCGATGAGAGCAGAACATGCTCTTCTCAAAGAGGTCTCTAATCCAAAGTTGTACCAACTGCTCTCTAAATTAATACACCTAATCTCCCACAGAAAGCAACCGTACTATATAATGCATGTGAGGTCACACACAGACCTCCCAGGTTTTGTTGCAGAAGGCAACAGAAAAGCGGATGCATTAGCAATGGCAGCAGAAACTGCTAATGTTCCTAACATCTTTGCCCAGGCAAAGTTGTCACACGCATTTTTTCATCAAAATATACCTGCCCTTATGAGAATGTTTAAGCTCTCAAAGGATCAGGCAAAGGCTATCATGGCTACGTGTCCGAACTGTCAGAACTATCAGATACCATCTATGGGGATGGGAGTCAATCCCCGAGGTCTGAATAGCTGCCAGCTGTGGCAGACAGATGTAACTCACTTTGCACCTTTTGGAAGGTCAAAATATGTGCATCTATCGGTCGACACGTTTTCAGGAGCAGTATTTGCATCATCACATGCAGGAGAAAATACCATGCACACAATAAAACACTTTCTCCTCGCTTTTGCTGCCCTGGGTGTACCAAAAGAGATTAAAACAGATAATGGACCAGCCTACACTTCCCGCAAGTTAAAGGAGTTCTTCAATGAATGGGGAATAGCACACAAGACCGGCATACCTGTAAACCCCACAGGACAATCCATCGTGGAAAGGACACATCAAACCCTCAAAAGAGTCCTCGATCAACAGAACAGAGACACGAGAATCACATCTCCAGTGGAAAGACTTTGCAAGGCTCTCTACGTCATCAACTTCCTGAACTGTACAGCATCAGAGCCTGACCCACCAATACTTCGCCACTTCGCAAATACCACCCAAGCAAAGCTCACTGAGAAACCACCTGTGCTCGTGAAGGACCCTGAAACACACCAAATTTCTGGGCCTCACCAGTTGATTACCTGGGGTAGAGGATATGCGTGCGTGCTACTACCATCCGGTCCGAGGTGGTACCCAGGAAAAAACATAAAGCCATACTTAGGCACTGAGAACACTACTCCTGCAAATGGGGACAAGAACACTCCTGAGGCAAACACAAGACCACCTCAAAACCAAACCAGCTCTGCCTGGAGACGAAGACGTCGCCGAATACCCACAAACGCAAGAACAGACCGCCCCATCACAAGACAGCAGACAAAACTGAAAAGCTAAACAACAGTCTGTTGCATCAGGCCATAGATAGCCTTAACACAAAAGTGTTCTCTGAACTATATGTTGTTATACTGGGGTTTTTTTTGTATTTAAAAAAAAAAAAAACCAAACCAAAAAACAAAACTCTGTTATTCCCTCTCCCTAACCCTTAAAACCCCTAACCTTCTACCCACTCCTCCTCCCATAGTGTAGCTTAGAAATTAAAAGAAAAAGGGGGAGAGGAGGGGAACACAGAAAAGAACAAGGCAGAAAACCCTCTCATCATAAAGATAACAAATTCTGCTTATATTCCCTATCAGAAGCCCTATTCCTGCCCAAAGATGAAAAATATCTCCATTGCTGCTGTCCTCACTGCTGCCTGGATGTTCTTCACCATACCGCGTGCCTTCGGCTGGATTAGCCCACAGCCTAGCCATAATGTTTGGGTAACCTTAGCAAAAACATTAAAACAGGACAACATGTGCTTGTCCATGGGAAGCATTGATAATCCACTTTCCACATGTCTAGTAGGAATTCCCTTCGTAGCAGATGACTGGCCTGTCTATAACTCAGAGATCCTCCGCACCACAGGTAAGAGACCCAATGTGGCTGATACTTGGGATGAGTGGACAAAAATTCTGCCAGATGCTTGAGAGGAACCCCAAGAATTGGATCTGTTGGGGTCCTCCAAGGCCACATACTGTGTCAAATTTTACTTTAGACGTCCAAAAAACAATTGGCCAGACAATTGACCAGAACAAAAACACATATCGAAAAGAGATATCACCAATTAACAAAGCCTATAACTCTCACGATTGGTGCAATTACACGGCTCGTGTGATTTCTGTGTCCTCTCTCCATCCCAAAGTATTACCCAAGGGAATGTTTCTCATCTGTGGTGACAGAGTATGGGCTGGGATCCCCTCCCGACTCCAGGGAGGTCCCTGTACCCTTGGAAAACTTTCTACCCTTACTCCAAACATCACTCTGTTACATAATTGGAAAAAAGAAAGCAAATCAAAACGACAAAAAAGGTCCTACACTGAATTTGATGAAAATTGTGATCCTAAATTATACGATTGGAACAAACCAAAAAAGATTGCTGTCTCCCTGTTCTTACCCTGGGTAGCTGCAGCTAAAGCCCTCGGTGAAATCAATCACCTTGGGTGCTGGCTCAGTAAACAAGCTAACGCTACATCTGCAGCCTTGAGTGATCTCTTAAAGGAAGAAGAAATCACAAGACAGGCTTCGCTCCAAAATCGAGCAGCAATCGACTTCCTGCTGTTTGCCCATGGACACGGCTGTGAAGACTTCGAAGGGATGTGCTGCTTCAACCTCTCTTCACGCTCGGAATCCATCCATGTGAACATCCAGAAACTGAAAGATCTCGTGAAGGACTTGAAAGTAGAAAGAATCCCAGACTGGGTCAATGAACTTTTCGGGCAATGGGGATTAACAGGATGGGCTGCATCCTTGATTAAGGGAATGTTGTTGATTCTTCTTGTAGTTGTTATTGTGTTAGCTATGTTCTCGTGCCTTGTTCGCTGTTTCAAAAGAACTATAACGAACGCCTTTTTTGTAAAAACAGAAAGTGGAGTTGTAGTAAACCCCATAGATTTAGGAAAAGCACCATGGAGAATATGAACAATAGGAATGCTGAAACAGCAAAAGAAAATTCCTGTTTTCCTGTCCTCCACCCCTTAACCTATCTCTGTAACCCTATAAGGCAATGTCATGTTAACCCCTTACCCATTGGTCAAGCTTGGATCCTTTCCAACCTTATAAAAGAAGCATACTGTACCCCATTAGTTGAGAAAGAAGAAGAGCAGAGACCCTTCACGGACCTCCCCAAATAAAGCCATCTTCGTGGAACAGCCTGCGCCTTCTCCTTCTCCTCTCTCTCCGTCTGCTGCAGCCTCCAGCCCAGGGCACCACTACCTAGCAAGCAAAGCTGAAATCCTGAGAGCTTGCAATCGCTATAGAGCTGATAATCACCATGCTTGGTAGATGGTAGCCCCGCGGCGTTGGCATGAGCAAGCTAGCTTCGGGCACCCGGTCCCTACCCAGGGACTGAGCTCCTGAGCCCTAGTCCTCTGCTTTATAATAATGCCGAATGAGAGGTTATTAGTAAGGGAAGCATGATGCTAATCAATGTTGGTCCAAGTATGAATTTGAAGGGCATCTGATATCGGAAAACTGGAGGTGAAGCACAGGTGTCACTGCATGAAGACACAAATGCCCCAGCCAATGCCTCAGAGCAGAACACAGTAAGCCTCAGCCCAGCTGCCCCCACAAGCAGCCTTCACTGGCCCATCACCAATTTACAATCCGACACACCAGGGAGCGCAGGACTGGACCTGGCAACCTCCATCACAGTAACGTTACTTGATTCATCTGTTCATTTGCTTCCCACAGGAGTTTTCAGACTACCAGGGCAGTGTATGCATGCATTGCTTTTAGGTCAGTCATCCACCTCTTTGATGGGGCTGTTTGTTCTCCCTGGGGTTATAGACTCTGACAATGAAATCATGATAATGGCCTGGACACCTTGACCACCTTGCACCATTTCCCAAGGGACTCGAGTAGCTCAATTGATTTTACTTCCCCAAACCATGAACGTACCCTTCACAGACGTAACGCGATAAGGGGTATTTGGGTCTACTGGGACACCCCAAGTATGCTGGGTACAACCTATATTAGAACAACATCCCACATGCCAATGTACCCTGACATTAAAAGGACAAGAGATAACGCTTGTCAGTCTCATAGACACAGGGGCTGACATTAGTTATCTCAAGCTAAATGGCCCTCACAATGGTCCCTTGCTGAAGTGCTTCAGGCACTTTCAGGCATTGGAGGGAGCAGCTGCAGCTATCAAAGCTGGCACTTGATATAGATCAAAGGCCCTGAGGAACACCTTGCCTCAGTCAAACTGTTTGTGTTACCAGTGTAGATGGTGCTATGGGGGAGGGATGTTCTCTCCCAATGGGGCTTTAGAACTTAATCAGATTTTTAATGGGGGCCATTGAAGCACAGACACTTTAAAACTAACCTGGAAAACAGCAAAACTGGTTTGGGTGGATCAATGGCCCCTACCACTGCAAAACCTGTGCACATTAACAGAGTTGGTACAACAACTCCTGAAAGGGTGTATAGTCCCTTCTATCTGTCCTTGGAATCCTCCTGTGTTTGTTATCAAAAAACAAACTGGCAAGTGGCATTTACTCCATGATCTTCTAAAAATTAATGCAGCTATGGAGGACATGGGGGCATTACAGCTTGGTCTCCCATCTCCTACCGTGATCCCCCAAAATTGGCACTTGACTATTATTGATTTAAAAGATTGTTTTTTTGATATTCCTTTACATCCTGATGTTGCTCCATAATTTTCCTTTTTCGTTCCTAGCACAATCATGCAAGCACCCTTACAGCAATACCACTAGGTTGTTTTACCTCAAGGCATGAAAAACTCCCCTACTATTTTCCAGTGACGTGTTGCTAAAGTCCTCAGTCCTGTTCATCAACAAATGCCTAATGTTTTTTTGTATCATTATATGGATGATGTTCTTGTAGCAGCTGAACAACAGCAAGTCATGGAGAAAACCTTAGCTCTTGTCACTGAAGCTGTAAATCAGGTAGGGCTTTGCATAGCTCCTGAAAAGGTACAAAAACACCTCCCATGGAGGTATTTGCGGTGGCACATTGGAGTCCATTCAATTTCCCCCCAAGCTCTGCAAATTCAGACAAACATTTGCACCTTACATGATGTGCAAAAACTTTTGGGAACAATCAACTGGGTGCCCTCCTTGTTACTAATTTCAAATGCAGAGCTAAGTCCTTTGTTTGAATTGCTAAAAGGAGACTCAGACCTTTTATCACCTAGGCAACTTTACAAGCTCAGCAGGCACTGCAATGTGTATCTGATGCCTTAGTAAGCCAACAAGCCAAACACTGGGCATCTGAACTGCCTTTCTTTTTTATAATATTACATTCGGCAAAACAGCCCCATGCTTTGATTTATCAAAGGGACTCCAAGGCACCAGACCCTTTGCTTATCATTGAATGGATTTTTTTACCACACCAAATGACAAAAACCATCAGTACTCAACATGAAATGATGGCCCAACAAGTTGTTAAGGCCTGACAGAGACTCACATCTCTTGCAGGAGTGGAAATTTCCACTATTTTCCTGCCTCTTAGCATGTTCTATTCTTTTTATTGCAGGAAGCAGAGGCTGTTCAGATGGCCTTTGCTGAATTCAGCAGACAAATCTCAAAACATCCTCCAAAACATAAGCTTTTAACACCTCTATTTCAATTGATAGAAAAACCAAAGAGGAGTGAGGTTCCACTTCAAGCCTTAACAGTATTCACAGATGGTTCTGGTTGCTCTCATAAATCAATGGTAATATGGAGAGACCCCTCTTCTAGTGCCTGGAGAGCAGATGTATCCACAGTTGAGGGATCCCCCCCAAATTGTTGAACTTGATGCTGTTGACAGAGCATTTCAAAAATTTTCTGTTCCTTTTAATCTGGTTACAGATTCAGCTTATGTTGCAGGAATTGCGATGAGAGCTGAAGCATCAGATTTGAAAGAGGTCGAAAATTCACAATTTTTTTATTGGTTGCAGCTCCTTGTTTTTTCCTTAGAAAATAGAACTTCCCCTTACTTTGTTATGCATATTCAATAGTATACAGACCTTCCCGTATTTTTAGCTGAAGGGAACAGGAAAGCTGACGTTTTAACAATGTCTGTACTGCAATCTGCTCTACCTGATAAGATAGAACAGGCTAAATTGAGCCATTCCTTTTTTCACCAAAATGCTGCCTCAGAATCAAGGGTTTACAGAAACTCAAAGAGTTAAAAGTTCAGCTAGATTTAGTTAGGAGGGATAGAAACAATTAAGAATATACCAAGAAGAGTAGAAGTAATGAGAAGTAGTTAATTATTAGCAGATAGAATAGTTAAGGCTAAGATATAAATAATATATTTGTCTTTATTGTGTTTAAAGAAGCAGGATGGGATGCTGATATAATTGTGAAAAGGCAGAGGACCGTGGCCTGCACCTGGGCCCTGAAAGTTGAGCTATAGCCAAGGGGTCCAAAGCCTGCCAACAAGGCAAAAGGAAAGGGTCACTTTGACCTCAGAAGACAACCGACCCATTTCAAAACCCACCAACCCATTTCAAGTGAAAGACTGCGCAAGCGTGAAAGAACTTTGGACTCAATTGTAATACATTTTAATACAAAGTGAGGGTAGGCAGGGTTAAGTAATGAATATGTATTAGGTGTTTTGGAAATTATATGAATATGTCAGACTTTTTTAGATGAATAGAGAGCCAGAGCCTGTGATTCTTTGCACATTCCTATGGAAATAATTCCACTTGTGCCTGGTGCTGTAATAAATATACCACTTTTCAACTTAATTAGTTGAAGAGTCATTTGTCAGTGCTTCATCTCTTTGATTCGACACTTTGGCATTACTAAAGCTCAAGCTTCAGGAATTATTGCTGTTTGTCCTGATTGTCAAAGGTGTTCTTTTCCCTCTGTTGCAGGAGGCGTTAATCCCAGAGGGCTTCAGAGCCTCCAAGTCTGGCAGTCAGACGTTACCCATTTTTCTGAATTTGGCGATTTAAAATACATTCATTCCTCTACTGATACCTTTTCTGGTGCTCTTTTTGCATCAGCCCATTCAAGAGAAACAGCTAAAGATGTCTGTAGACACTTTGCTGCTTTTAGCAACTCTTGGTATACTATCTGAAATAAAGAGAGACAATGGCCCAGCTTATACTTCCCGTCGAGTTGCTACCTTTTTTGCCTTATGGGGAATTATGCACAAAAGAGGGAGTCCTCATTCCCCAACAGGCCAATCTATCATTGAACAGGCTTATGGCTCCCTCAAGTGTCTCTTAGTCCAATAGAAGGGGGGAGCTGGAGATGGCACCCCTGCCCAGAGACTGCAGAAAGCCCTTTTTGTTTTCAACTTTTTGAATTGCTCTTTGATGGACCCTAACCCACCAATTGTTCAACATTTTAATTGCAATTCACAATTGCAACAAAAAGAAAAACCCCCCGTTTTAGTGAAGGATCCAGAATCCCGTAAAATATTGGGGCCTTATTCTTTGATCACCTGGGGTAGAGGTTTTGCTTGTCTCCACAGAGAATGGTCCTAAGTGGATTCCAGCAAAGAATGTGAAGCCATTTGCAGAACCTTTGACTGCATCACCTGAAGATTTGTTGGAGCTCTGGATGCTGAGAATTTTAAACTTTCTCTGCTGAAAGGCACAGACCCGCAGGAGAACACTGCATTTGACCTGGGGCTGTGGAGAAGGCTTCCAAAATTGATTATTAGCACTGGGATTATGGGTGTGTAGTTGGTTAGAAGTGTGTGATCTCATAGGGTGAAAAAACTTAGATTTGGGGTTTTGGTATATGGTGATATATGGGAGCCAAGATGGAGAATTTTGGGCATGGGTTAGATGTCTTTTTGCACCTTCTTCTTTCTTCTTCTTTATGGATCTGGGTGGTTTTCTCTAATTGGATGAAAGATGTCCACATTGTGGATTTTCGGTGATCATAATTGGGTTAGAAGCATAAATAATATAGATGTCAACTGTTTATTGGGTAATTGGGACTTAAATAGCCTTGAACAGACACCATTTTAGGGCACTTTCTCGACTTGTTAGGGAGAACTCAAATCTCGTGAGTTTGTAATAGATAAGGATAATAAACTTCAGAGTGAGTCTTCAAAAACAATGTTTCCTGAGTATTATTCACCCTGACCTTGGAGCAAGAAAGAGCCTGAAATTCCAACATATGGTGCCCATCGTGTGAGGAGAAAGCCTAAGCTCCTAGGCCAGGACTCCTGAAGGAAGAAATCAGCAGTATATGCAGAAGAAGCAGCGTTAAGCTGGTGTGTAGCAGCGTTAAGCTGGTGTGTGGCAGCAAAAAGCTGGAAAAACTGAATCCCCAGGGACAAGACCAGCTCGGATCTGAAGTTCGTGTCTGCTGGCCAGAGGCGAGACTGTGAGACTAAGGTTATCAGCTGACCTTTGAGTCAGGTAGGAATCTTTTTATATCTTCCTTCACGGCCAAAAACAGTATAAAAATGGGGAATGTAACATCCAAGACACAAAAAGAAGCAACAGAAAAATTAGAATCCATAGTTTAAAATCATCCTATCCCTGTTTCAAGAGACGAATTGTGAGACCTGTTAACTTGGGTCCGAGAAAAGTTTCCAACTGCAGATATAGAATTGCTTTTCAGTCCATCTGTGAGGCTCTGTCAGTTTAAAACTATATGATGAAGCCACATTTAAAAACACCACGGCTGCAAAACTTTTGCCAGCAAGTAAAGCAGTTTATGAATCTATAATCAACATAAAACATACACAAAATACCTCCAGCGACACTAACTCCTCACAGAAAAAAACGGTGAGTGCGCAGGAAGGGGGAGTGGCTTCGTCAGCTCTGCCAGTGCCCACAGCTTCACTGCCACTTGAAAAATCGCAGATAGCTACCCAGACGGAGATGGGGGCAGCCTAGGCAGTCCAAGAATCCCCCAGCCTTGGGAGGGTACTGCCCACAGATCGGGGACTCCACGGAATATCGAGGACCAGAGAGGGGGGCGATGCGGAACCCGCCTGTACTCAGAAAGCGGCCGATATGCAAATTTCGCAACTTACGAAATCTACGCAGCCAGCAGCTGCACATACGATCTCGGTTCCCGGACTCAGCCAAGCGGCACTGCAGACCCCAGTGGGCAGAGAACAACCCGGGGCGGAGAGACACGCCCCGCAGCCCAGGACGGGCGACATACCCCCCCCCCCCCCCGAAGCGGGTGGCCGAGAAGTCGCAGCCTCCTGAAGTGGGCGAGGCGACTCCCCCACACGGGGTGTCCGGCGTGCCCCAGCCTGGAGCAAGCGGGATAGGCGGGGCGGGTGGACCGGCCCCCCCGAACGCACATGCACCACGAGATGCTAGCGCAGCCGCTCCGACACATTCGCTACCAATATTAGAACCACAAAACACGAGGGTTCCCCCAGAAGTTTCGGCAGCTCCGATAACTACCTCCTTCGGGCATTCAGTCACATACCATGGTGCTATCCCGCGGGCGTTTCATAGACTTACTATGCCAGCGCAGAGACTGTGCGTATGCGCTCTATGCTCAACAAGATGGCGGCGTGCTGCATGCGTCTTCCGTACAACAAGATGGTGGTGTTATATGTGTCTCTTCCGTACAACAAGATGGCGGCGCGCTAGGTACTTCCGTGAACAATGCTTACATCGTTCCTCCAAAGCCATCTTGTGAACAAGGTTCTCAACCTCCTGCTACAGCGCCACCACTGGTCGCTTCTATTATTACACCTTCCAATAATTATAATGTACAGCATATACAACCATCAGCTTTTCACACAGGAGGAGGAGAAGGAATGAATGCAGCGTTGGAACCTGAAAAGGGGAATCCTGACATGACAACAACACAATTGATGGCCATGCCAGTGAGGTATTTTGGAGGAAATATACCTGCCAGATGGCTACCATTGGCACATGAAGTAATAAAAAGATTTGAGACAAGCCCTTAGAGAGAGGGGCTCAGGCTCTCCTTATTTCAAACAACTATTGAAAGGCATGCTTGAAGTTTATGATTTCATACCTTATGATTGCAAGTATATTGCAACCACAATTTTAACACTCACAATACATTCTATGGGAGGTCAAATGGAGAAGAGCTTTGGAAAGATTAATAGTATCTTATGCTAGAGGTCCAAATGCAGCTCACATTGGCTCGACTAGGCAGCGATCCACTTCATAACCAACCTGAAACTCAAGCTACAGATCTGCCTCAAAATGTAATAACAGATATTAAAGAAGCAACTCGAAAAGCCATCTTGCTAGTTCAATCCACTGGAACCCCAGAGGGCACTTTCACAGAAGTAAAGCAAGGAGCATCTGAACCATTCACCTCCTTCATAGATCGCCTTACTCAAGCAGTGGAGGGACAATGCCCTGATGAAGCAGCACAACCACATCTGCTTCAAAGCTTGGCTTTTGCAAATGCCAATGAACAATGTAAGCGCATAATTAGTGCCTTGCCTGGTCCACCACCAACCCTGCCTCAAATGATAGAAATCTGCAGCAGGATAAGCACTCCTGCACATGGAGCAGCAGTTCAAGCAAATGTCTTGGAAGAACAATTTGGAAAACTCATGGAAGCTTCAGATCAAAGATTAGAAAAAACTCCCACAGCTTTTCAAGTAACCTTTCAACAAGGCAACTCCACAGAAAATGCAGAAATACCAAATCTTTGTCCAAGATGTAGAAAAGGGGAACACTGTGCAAATCAGTGTTATTCCAAATATGACATAGATGGAAATCATTTACCATGGAAAATGCTTCCCAGTGAGTGAAACCACCATGTAAAGATACAAGTATTAGTAATGATTCAACAACCCAAAATGTCTCCGAAGACAGAGCATTTGGGAAACGTCAAGCAGATCCTACCTGCAGGGTCATCAGCTGATTCCCCAATGATTCAGAGTTTGGGGGATTGTTGGTAGCAAGTTTGTAACCTTTGTTATTTCTGTTTTCTATAGGTAATACCGATAAATAGTGATTGTTGTTAATATTACATGAATGCTTAGAAAAGGGGTTGTCTTAACTTCCTCAAACACTTCCTGTTGATAAATTTATTATATAATGTGAATTCTCTGATTTTTGTGATAAGAATTATTACAAAGGTATTGTTGTGGTATTTACTGCCAGCTTTCATGTGTTTTACTCTCTCTTTGTGTGATCACCTACAAGACGTGTCTCTTCGGGATCCTGCTTTTTGTTTCTTAAATACTCATATGTTTTCTTTATTCAGACTGCTAGTTTCATGGTTTTCTTCAGTTATTATTACAGAGGTACTCCAGCAGAGAGTCCAGCTGTAACATTAACTTCTTTATTTTGGGTTTCAATTTCATACTAAGTAATCAGTCGTTCATTCAGCTGCACTTCCTCCACCTTCACATTCTCAGTGTCCAGATCCAGGCTCACAATCTTGCCTGTGACCACTTTTAGATCTTTGAAGAAGAAGTTTGCTGTGTTTGAAGAATCTCTATCCTGAAGGAAACTTCGGAGGGATTTGAATACTTGATGGTTTGATTGGTCTTTAACCCTAAGGTTTATTACTCATAACTCTTATTTTTAAGAGTCTTGTTTTAAAATGTGTTAAATGACACCCACCAATTAGAGTTCGGGCTCTGGCCAAGCTCTAGCTCTACTCGGATGGGATGAATGATAATCAACCCAGATGTCTTCTGCATCAAAAAGTATTCAAGTCATTTTGGCTTGGCAATTTGACCATATGTGACAGCTGAGCCTACTTTCAAAGGGAGTTTGGAGACCGATGCACCAGATTTGTGATTATTTAAGAAAAATAAAAAAAACTTTAATCACTTCTCAGACTCACATCTTTGCACCTCTTAAGTGGTTTCATTTTATATTTTACACCACACAGCACAAAGAAACTACACGTGTATGAGCCCCTAACAGATTAGTTTCTCCGTGAATTGATTCTGTAAACTGATAGTCAAAAGCCCTTCCCCCAAGAACCCGGAGCGCTGAAATCAGGCACAAACCCTGCAGTTGCAGGCTCTGGCAATACAGAATGCCCCAGCGGTGGGAGTCGCATGTGTTTCCACCCAAAGTTTGGTCTAGCAACGGAAACCCATGCCCCTGGTACATGCGGCTGAAGCTCCCCTGCCGGAGGAAGGAAGGAGCTCATGAATTCCCATACAAACTCAGCAGAACAAGAATGACAAATAGTACGGGGAGAAATGTACCTGCCATTCCGACAGGCGCTGAATAGATGTAAGAGTGAATTCCCGTTCCTCATCTTCCTCAACCGAACCAAGACCCTGAAGGGAGGAAAACCACAACGCCATCCTCACCACAAACTACACAATACTGACCGAGCCTCCCCAACCCTGAACCGGATGTTCCTGTTGCTTGAGGTCGTTACGAGCTTCCCCGGAAATGACTCTACACACTACCCCCAACGGCGGACGTTAGGCAGAGCCGACCCTGTCTCCTCCGAGCTAGGGGAGTCTCGATTCCAGCTGACATGAGGTGTATCGCAAATTAGTTTTTAAAAGTCACCTAAAGAATCACCGGCAATGGTATGGGCAAAAGCAGGTTTAATATAAAAATGAAAGCACTACAAAGTTCATTGTCCAGGTTCACTCTACTATTTACTCGAAGGTTACAGCACACAGAGAAAAAACAAACTTAAATCAATCAATCTAAACCCAGTATCAACCCAAAAACTATCTATGTGGAGGCTGGGGCAGGGCGGGGGAGGGGGAAAGGGTAAGGATAACAAGGAATAAGGGAGAGCCTTCCATTGAGACACAAGGTTCAGTGTGGATCCCCTTGACAAACTTAACCCCAGATGTAGCCAACGGTTTGGGCCTAAAGGTTTAACAGCACTTGAACATAACAGCACTGAAATAATAGCTTAAGTTAAACAATTTAACAAAATATTCATATAGAATTTCCTATAAGCACAACAGTAACTCACAGGCCTAACTTACTTAAAATCTAAAGTACTCAAGAATCCAGGAGAGAAGCATTCCTAGTACATTTACTATAACATATGAACACTTGCATGCACACAGACCTAAAGGAGTATGTACAAGTTAAATACCTGTGAAAAATTTCCCTCTAGTTCAGTGCTCACTTTGGATGCTTTTGCATTTTCTCAAATGGGCGAAGGGTTGAGCCTTGAGGATTGGAGGTATAAGCCCAGGCTCCTTTGTCAGCATTCATCAGTGGTCCTCTAAGTATAGCAAACTTGAGAGTTCACTGGCTCTGCTAGGTGTCCTACTCAGAAGGAGATGACTGTTTACAGCCTGCTGCAGTCCAGAACAGCTCAAAGGGTCTCACTTAAGACTGCTGTTTAAAGGGTCACAAG
This sequence comes from Molothrus aeneus, assembly GCF_037042795.1. Classification (NCBI taxonomy): domain Eukaryota; kingdom Metazoa; phylum Chordata; class Aves; order Passeriformes; family Icteridae; genus Molothrus; species Molothrus aeneus. The sequence continues at coordinate 9,553,538 of NC_089679.1, read as the reverse complement.
AGAATTTGCTTTAGTCACGGGAATTTTCCATCCTGGCTGCAGTTCAAGCCGGTAACTGTGTGAGTCGATACATGATATAAAATTTCGATAGCCAAACCGAATTTTATTTCTATATCTTTCATTTTAAAGAAAGAAAGCAAGCAGCACTGGGTGGCTGGGGACTCACCACTCCACTAATGGCACACACCACTACAAGTTCACCAGAGTATATATACTGTTTTTAAGCCTACAAAGCATTTTCCAGTGTGCTTGTGTTAGTCCAAATCAGCAAATATCAATAAGCTGGGATCAGCAATTTCATAATCCTTCCAGGTGGTCATTGGCTTCCTGTCCTTCTTGTGGTTGTCTGGAGGGAGGCCTTACCAGTGTCTGCTACATGATTTTTATCAAGTGCATCACGCTTTTTATTATAGATAAGCATTTAGTCGCTTTGTTGCAATATTCGTTTAGCTTTACCACAACTTCCTCTATTTTATTCTAAGCATCAGTCGTCTTGCTACTTCATCTCTTTACTATACTTCTTCTATTTCGATGCTTAATTTGGCTAATCGATCAGAAAGTTTCAAAACCGTTCTTTGTAGTTATCCCAGGGAACACATCCACTTCCGACACAGCAGATACAAGCATTTGCTGATTCCATTGCCAATTGACACAAATCACAAAAACATTTTACACAATACAGGCAGGCAGCCAGAACAACCACAAGACCATGGCTGAAATGCGAAGAGTAAATTTATTTCATTACCTTGCTAACTGGAGGATCCTGAAGCAACATCCAGGTGGAGACAAACAAGCAGGAATGCCGGCATGGTTAGGATCAGTCCATGCTACCAGGCAGGGGCTGCTGTTTTCACCCATTTATCAGTGGCCTGTGCACATGTAGTTTGCCACCATGCTGTGATCTCCCCTATGCTTTGCATGACCTCCGAACTTGATCTTCTTTCTCCCAAAACAGGGAGCTCAAGCATGTCCATGAAAATGCTTCCAAGTCTCTGCAAACACCTACATTATCTCTACAAAGAAATTCTACTTCTCAAAACAGAGGACAAACAGCAGTAGGCTTAATATGTGGGGTTTCCCACACTGTTATTTCCCAGACCTTGGCATTCCCAGATGCAAGGTCCCTTGACTGAATCTACAACATTTTTGACTTTCAACACTTTCCTCCCAACAGTAACTTTCTTTGAAAGTTTGATAACAAAAATGTTAATCCATTTGGGTTATTCAGGCAAGAAAAATAATTTTCCAAGGCTGTTTGTTAAAAAATAGGAGCTCCTTAGACAGTACAAGTTCCTGGGAATAGACAGTGTTTCTGATAAGCTCAAGAGGAGCTCAGCCCAGGTGCTGTCAAGGCCAATGCCTAATGAGCATTTCTCAGATCATAGTGCAGCCTGGGGGGAAGGGGGTATTGGAGACTGAATGTTATAATTTATGGCTTAAAAATCTTCATGAAGGACCTTTGCCTATTATAGCAAAACTGTGTGAAAAATGCCAATCACTTGTTTTTAAAATTTTAAAAGTTTAATGATAATAAAATGGTTATAAAAATAGCGGTAAAATTAGAGTAATAAAAATTTGGACAATTTAGATTAGGACAATATGAGACAACAGAAACAAAGAGTTACGGATGTCCAGGTACCTTTTTCTGGGCAACAAGCCTGAAAAAAGGACACCCATTAACAAAGGATTAACCCTTAAAAGCAATAGCCTGTTGCATACTCATACACCTCATGCATGATGCATAAATTCCATTCAAACAAAGGAGTCAGTCTGGTCAGTATCAACTTCTTTCTCTTAATCCTAACGGCATCTTCATGTATGAGCAAGGCGGGAAGAAGTTAGTTTCTTCTGATAAGGGAGCAATAAATTCTTTTTCTCTGAAAGATTTAGGTGTCCTGTGGCTGCTATCTGGTGCGAGTACCTCATTCCTTTCTTAAAAGAATATCCCACATACATAGGTCCTATTTTAACTACAAAAGATACTTTTTAACTACAAAACTACATTTACCATACTATTAAAATGTTAATACAGCACTACTAATCAATACAACATAATACATATAGTAAATATCTGTGTAGAGCCATATAATATGCACTTTTCACAACTGTATTACAAAAGCTGCAGAGAAGACCACCACACCCTGAATAGGCCTTCTGACCTCCACTACTTGATGAAGCTAAGACAGCAATTCAGGTCTGGGCTGGGGGGAAAAGAATCCATTCACAGAGGGATCAAGTGTAGCACCTTCAGGGTGGAGACTGCAGCCCCAGGGCTATCAGCTGCCAGGCTCTCACAGACCCTCATGTCAAAGGGTGGGGGGAGGAGGAGAGGTTTTGGGTGTGGGGTGACAAAGCCTCTGGTCTAAGGCAGTGAACACCCATCCTCCGCTGAGCAGACTAGCTCAGCTGTGAGGCCCTTTCACCCCGGGAAAAGACACATGAAGGACAGCAGAGGGGGTGTCATGGCCCATCAAAGGCCCTCCCCAAAGAGGTCCCCAGACCCTGCAGCAGAGCACTGTAGCATGATGCAACAGAGCCACAGTGTCAAGGGAGGCACCTGGGCGTTCCCACCTGGACAAAACATATTTTAATCCATTGGATTCTATACTTTTCGGTGGCAGCATGGCAGTCGCAGGGGACTCTCACCACCAAGAAGACCAGATGTAGGGGAGCAAGGAGATGTCATTTGGACCCCCGGAAGGGCGATATGTTTCTATGTAACCCCTGTTACTGTCTCCCTGTCACCCCATCCCCATGCACAAATAACTTTCTCTCTCTTTCTTTCTTTCTTTCTTTCTTTCTTTCTTTCTTTCTTTCTTTCTTTCTTTCTTTCTTTCTTTCTTTCTTTCTTTCTTTCTTTCTTTCTTTCTTTCTTTCTTTCTTTCTTTCTTTCTTTCTTTCTTTCTTTCTTTCTTTCTGTTATAGATACATATTATAATATTGGCTTTTCAAAAATATTAAAATGAATTCATATGTGTAGTGTTAAAGTAACTTTTTTATAAAGATATAGTTTTTATTTCTGTTGTTAATTAAGCTTAGACATAGTAGTGAAATAGCTATGCTTGTGTTAAAATGCCTGCTTGGATGGGATAACATCCAATGAACGTAGGATGAGGACACCTGCTACAGATATGCCAACTATCAGCACTCACCATCTGAAGAAAGTATGGACCAAGGCCCAAACTGGAACTGATAAAGAGAAGGAGCCAAAACCACAGCCAAGAAACACATATGCTCTAAAAAGGAGGACCCAAGCAGGGGCAATGTAAAATAGTTCCTGGAATATGTAAACTAGTTTATGGATATGCATACGGGTCTATGAATATGCAACAGGCTGATATAAGGGAAAAAGTATTTAAGGAGTATCCTCAAAGGTGATGGTGTGGTCTTGGCTGAGTACCAAGACACACCCAGCCATAATAACCTTTGCTTTATGGTCCTTTTCTCCTATTGTCTTTCATTAAACTTTTAAAATTTTCACAGGAGAGTGAATGTGGTTTTCACTCCTTTCTTTCTTTCTTTCTTTCTTTCTTTCTTTCTTTCTTTCTTTCTTTCTTTCTTTCTTTCTTTCTTTCTTTCTTTCTTTCTTTCTTTCTTTCTTTCTTTCTTTCTTTCTTTCTGCCTCTTTTACTATTAAATAAAGTATATAAATTTTTTGGCACCAACATCTAACCTTGTTTGGTTTTAATTATGTTTTTTGGGTATATTTTGAACTTTTCTGGGTCCGATCCGTTTTATTCACAGAGGCTTAGTTTCCTTTGGTCTTCTGAGTTTCACCAGCTCATAATGGGAAGGGCAGAATGCACCACCACAAGGTGTGTGTGGTCTATTTATCATTGAGCCTGTTTTATTGGATAAGTGACTCTGAAAAATTTTTTAGGGAAATAGCTTTGCTTCACAGTCACAGATTTGGGTGTTGATACAGAGCAAGATGTGATAGTTCCATCAGTGTGAGAAATGGTTCTTTATGTTGAATCAGTTTTGTAGCATACAGGAAAATGTTTCGCTTTTGCTAAAAAGGAGATGTTTCTGTGTTTTCTTCTTCAGAGTTCCATGGAATTTTTCTGTAAAGATGGAGGGCCAGTTAGCAGTCTTTGCTCTCTCCTCATCTCTCACAACATCCGCATAGGCAAACTCAGGAAGTATGGACTGGATGGGCAGACAGTGAAGTGGATTGAGAACTGACTAAATGGAAGATCCCAGAGGGTCGTGATCAGGATCACAGGGTCTAGTTGGAGGCCTGTCACTAGTGGTGTCCCCCAAAGTTCAATACTGGGACCAGTATTGTTTAACTTTTTCATCAATGACTTGGTTGAAGGGGTAGATGCCTTCTCTGCAAGTTTACTGGCTACAGAAAGCTGTGAGCAGTGGCTGATACCCCAGAGGGCTGTGCAGCCCTTCAGAGGGATCTCGACAGGTTGGAGAGATAGGCAGGGAACTGTCTGAAATTCAACAAAGGCCAGTGCAGTGTTCTGCACCTGGGGAAGAATAACCCTGGGCACCAGTACAGCTTGGGGGTGACCTGCTGGAAAGCAGCTCTGCAGAGGAGAACCTGGGGGTCCTGGTGGACAACAAGCTGCCCATGAACCAGCAGTGCCCTTGTGACCAAGAAGGCCAATCACATCCTGGGGTGCAGTAGGAAGAATGTTAGCAGCAGGTGGAGGAAGGTGATCCTGCCACTCTATTCAGCCCTGGTGAGGCCTCGCCTGGAGGGTTGAGTCCAGTTTTGGGCTCCTCAGTACAACAGAGACATGGACCTCCTGGAGCAGGTCCTGCAGAGGGCTATGAAGACAATTCTCTCTTATGCAGTGTTATGGTTTGACACAATAGAAGGACATCTTGTAGATGAAGGGGAGTGGAAATGGGTCCCTGCTCAGGGAGGTAATAAAAAAATTCCTCCTGACCCCCATCCCCTAGCCAGGTGCCACTTCAGAATAGGTATGTGGCCCTGGATCTAGAGAGCCAGCCAGATGATTTAGAAGAAAATGATCTGCCCAGTGAGCCTCCCAGTTATGATTCATCTCTAAGACGAATCACCACCTCTAACATCAAGAAGAAAAGAAGGATAATTGTAGTGGGTGACTCCCTTCTGAGGGGAACAGAGGGCCACATATGTTGACCGGACCCATCCCACAGAGAGGTCTGCTGCCTTCCTGGGGCCTGGGTACGAAATATCACTGAGAGACTTCCTGGGCTAATTCAGCCCTCTGATGATTACCCACTGCTGATATTCCAGGCTGGCAGTGATGAAATTGAAAAGAGGAGTGTCAAGGCGATTAAAAGGGAGTTTAGGGCACTAGGTCAAGTGGTTGATAGAACAGGGGGACAGGGAGTGTTCTGCACAGTCCCTTTGGTGTCAGAGAAAAATGATGAAAGAAATAGGAGAACTCACATTATTAACAAGTGGCTCAGGGGTTGGTGTCATCAGCAAAATTTCAGATTCTTGGATCATGGGGGCAATGTTTCGGTTTGGAAAGACGAGTCAGCTAAGGAAGGCAGGAGCCTCCCCTGAAATGGAGAATGTAAACCCTCCCCACCCCTCCAAATTGCTATAAATTTTAAATTAGGGGCTCTCAGGCAAAAAATATGGGACCAGGAAATAACAGTTCTTTACTAGGGAAGAAAATAAAAGGATAAAATAAACAATGCAATACACTAGAACAACAGTGACAGAGTCAGAACTCAACCTGACACCCTGTTGGTCAGGGTGTTGGTAGCAGTCCAATTGGAAATGTCACTGCAGTCCTCCTGGAGTGTCAGGTGTGGTTCTGCTGGAGAAGGGATACTGTAGCAAAGGGTGTATTCTTCCTCTGAAGATCCAGTGGAAGAAGAGGCAGCTGCTGTTCCTCTGGAAAATCCAGTGGAGAAGCTGTGCAGTAATTCCAGAATCTCCAGATTATATCTGGGTGGGAATGCATGCTTGGATCCTCCCTCTGGGCAGAGCATTTTACAATGGGATTCTATAGTTCTCATCAGTCATGCAGTGACATTCAATAGCCTGTTATCACCAGATGTCCCCTCCCGAGGGAGGAGTGATTGTGATCACTCAGAGAGAGATAACCAAAACTGCCCACTTGACAAAAGACAACTGCCATACAGATGGTAATAGAATACATCTTGTAATCTGGAACAGGCAACTTTTACAGCACCTGGCCTGCTGGAACCAGATGGGCTCCATCTCTCCATTAAGGGCAGATGGTTTTTAGCTCATGAACTGGCAGAACTTCTTGAGAAGGCTTTAAACTAGGTTTGAAGCGGGTAGGGGATGCATCTGGGCTGTCTGGAAGCAGGCCCAAGGGTGGTGTCCTGGTTTAGGGCAAATTCGGGAGAAAACCTCCAAAAGGGGCCCTTCCAGAAAGCAAACCCACACGGCCCTCCCCTCAACCAGTTTGGGAAGAATTTCCTTGGAGAGAAGTGGAAAAAAACCCGTTTATTTAAACAGGCAAAGCATTCCCCAGCACAAAAAATGAACAATACCAGATGACAAAACTCATTCGCCGCTCTGAAGAGATGACAAATTCAGAAAATCTCTCCTGTGGGTGGTCGCTCTGTTATCAGTCCCTCCGGCACTGGGAAAGGCTGCTGCCCAGAGTAGGTGCTGGTAGGCTACCAAGTGCAAGCTCTTGGTGTTTCCCCGGGTTCCAGTCCAGAGCAGGTTCGAACAGTTCCAAGAAAAGGGAAAGAAAACCAGTCCAGGGAAAACTTCTCTGCCTCAGCTAGCTAAACTAACAAAAAAACAAAGGAGGGCCCTGTTCTTCTCTGTCTGTGCCCAGACAACACAGTCCAGCAGAATGTGGAGGAGTGAGTGCAGTCTCTGATAACAAACTCCATGCTTCCTCTTCTCCCCGCCTTCGCTCTCACAGCCAGTCTTGAAGGCATGGAATATAATATCCAGCATAAACAGAACAGACGATTGGGGATACAAGCATCATAACGTCACCCTAGGACACTTACATTCTTTTGGTCATTTGAGGTTTGTTCATGTTACCATTGATACATTTTGTACACCAATATGTGCTTCTGCTCACACCGGGGAAAAAGGTAAAGACATCCATAGACATTGGACACGTTACGTTGCTATTATGGGCCTGCCAAAGACTAAAAACTGACAATGGCCCTGGTTATATTTCTAAAAATACTCAGGAATTCCTTCACCAATGGGGTGTGAACCATGTTACGTGGATCCCATATAATCCCCAGGTCCAAGCCATGATAGAACAATGCCATTTAACACTTAAACACATGTTATTAAAACAAAAAAGTGGGAATATTGCTCCTCAAGAACAATTAGATAATGCAATATTTACACTAAAGTTTTTGAATGCAGATCATCTCTCTCAATCCCCGGTAGAGTGACACTGCTCTGAAGGTTTGAGTGCACAGAATCAATTTCCCAAAGTTTTATATAAGGATCCACATTTGGGTGTGTAGCGGCAAGGCCAAGCTGGTTTACTAACCTGGGGGAAAGGGTATGCATGTGTTCTATCCCCTACAGGTCCAAAGTGGTTAACCTCTCGTCTGGTAAAACTGTACCATGAGCTACAAAGACCAGTCCAACAACCCGATACCCCAGCTGAAGAGACTCAATAGTGAGGAAGAGGTGCCACACAATACCAGCCAGCAGCAAGTGGACGAACCTGGAGATAACATGGGGGATGCTGAAGAGACTGCAGCAAAGAACTGAAATCCTGATGCATAGTGTAGGAGTAGCATCAACCCCAGAGAACACCTTCTTGGCCTACCTAGCAAGAGTGATAGCAAAAGTACTGTAAGAAGTCAATTCTGTTTTCTCTTTATCATACTCGTGGTGACTGCAGAACAGGTATATTGGGCTCACGTTGTTGATCCTCCCATTTTTATCAGATGGCTGATAGCTTTTATTGTGTCTGCCATAATAATAGAAGCTACGGCTGCTATCACAATGACGGTGCTTACAAAAGCTGTGCAAACTGTTCATGCTGTCACTGATATGTTCGGTAAATTTATGGCACAAATGGCCATGCAAGCAAGTATTGATCAACAAGTATTAGCTAGATTAGATGCATTAGAAGCAGCACTAGTGTGATTAGGAGATTAGGAGATCAACGAGAAGCTTTAAACACTCGCCTGAAACTTCACTGCAATTGGGAACACCAGCATCAGGGGTTGTGTGTTACTCCCTGATGTGCTAAAGCCTGAGCAGCAGAGCTGACTTACAAGATGAATCCTGGGCAACGTGACTTACACCATCAGTATTATTTAGCTAAAAATAGATGACAGAGACACTGATGCTAGCTGTTTAACCCCAAACGGTCTGCTTTCAAGACTTTCACATAACCTTGTGTAGTTATCTGTAAGAAATGTATTATTTTAAGAAACTTTTCCAACTGACATTAACAGAGGCTTGTTTGTAGGATATTTCAGGGAAAACCCTCTCAGCCTAGGCCTGGGCTCTGGCCAAGCCCTGACCCTGACTGATCGTGAAGTGTTCCATCAGACCCAGGTGTTTCTGCACTAAAAATATAATCAAGTAATTTTTACTTGCCGATTTGGGCCTATAAAGGCTAGACACCCTTTTGGGGCAAAGTCAGACCTTACCTGCAAGTGGATGCAGTGCGTGGGTTTTCCCAATTACTTGGAAGGGTTCTCTGGGTCCTTGCTGTGAAACAACACTCCCCAGCAATTGCAGACTCTGGATGATGGTAAAATATTAGGCAACTGATGATATATCTTTCTAAATCACTATCCTTTCTCTCATGTAGTAATGATTAGGTGCATTACCTTGCTTGGTTTTGCTTGTTGATAAAGCTGAGTGCATAGTAAGCTCATTGTTTTATTAATTGTGTCATTTTACTTTTCTGTTGCCTTAATATTCATAGTAAAATGAGACCATTCATTCCATTAGTGTCTGTGTCCTTTAGATCTCCCCTGTCAATTGGCAAAAACACTCCACTGGAACCAAACCACTTGCGGCTGGAAATGTTAAAGCCTGTTTACAGGGTGCCTTTGCTACTAATATTAATGGTGAAGTGCAAGATTTAACCCAATCCTTAAAGCAGCAGATGACTAAGGTACAAAACCTAGCAGAACAAACTGTATGGAATGAATTGTCTAATGATGTACAATGGCTTAACCCCAAACTTTGGTTTGAGAGACTTAATTTATGCATATAGGTTTTTGTATCAGAGGGAAGTTTTAAAAAACTTTTTGAGTGTTTATAGTTCGGCAACTCATCTGAAGCACCAACCGCCTCAGAAAAGACAAAGCTGTTGGGGGTTAGGATTCGTCCTTTTTTCTCTCAAAGAATTTTCTCCCATATGTGTTGCTAAGAGACAATAATGACCAGCTACTTAAGAGAGATAAAAGAAGTGGCCACAGCTAAAGGGAGGGGTCTATAGGATCACAGGTGACCCAATGTCTGGGAATGATTGTCATCTGACTCCAAGGCTTTGGAATGCTGAACATTTGCTTTATTAAAACTATATTATATTACATTATACTATACTATATCTATACTACAAAGAATCCTAAAGAAAACTTGTGACTGCCTCCTGACAGTCAGGACACAACTAGGACCTGATATGCTAATTAACATAAAGAATTCCACCAGAATCCAATCAAGCAATCACCTTGGATAAACAATCTCCAGAACACATTCCACATGAGCACAAACACAGGTGGAGTAAATGAGATAAGAATTGTTTTGATCATTCTTTTCTCTGCTTCTCTCACTGCTTCTCTTTGTTCAGAGGGCATGAGAGTACTACAGGGGTCCAGCTGGCTACTCTCTCTTTTTACCTGGGGGATCTTTCTGGGAAGGGCAGAGATACTGGAGAATTGGGCTGGGGAAAAGGGGTTGGGTGCAGCTCTACTTTTCTCTCTCTCTCAGCTTTGGAGGAGGACAGTTGACCTGCTGCCTGGGGTGGGGGAAATTTGTTACTGCCGCCAGAGCCAGGTCCAGTCCTGCTTCTGCTGTGGGGTGAGCTTTTGCTTGTGACAGCAACCACTGAACTGGGACCTTATTAACACCCTACCTCCCTAAAAAAGGACTTTCACCGTCTGCTTGGATGCCTCAGGGGAAAATGCTGGGATCCCCAAGCCCCTTTGATTCGCTCCAATGCTGAGGTAAAAGTCATCTCAGAGACTGACTCAGTGGGGAGGGTATTGGCTTTATTCTGCACTAGGTACGTGGGGGATTGCTCCTCCTAACACGCACACCCAGCACTTTTACACAGCACAATATATGGTTAAATTTCATTCATATTCATTACATTCCTTGGGATAGGAGTGGTTATACAAATTACTTCTTGGAAGTCATTAATATCATTAGCATACGTGATGTGCAAGCACAGTGTATTCAGGTGGTTGCACTGAGGAAGGCTCCAAGTCTTCCTCAGGGGTCGTTCCAATGAAGCCTGGCAGTCTTCTTCACTGTTATAACTAACTATGTAGTTGTTTGCTTTCGCTGTTATATTTTGGCTTTTGCAAAATATTTTGATATAGTACAGTTTGTAAGCTTTTTAACTGCTTTTCATATAGTATAATTTATCAGCCTTTTATGGTTAATACCCTAATCCCTGTGTAGATTGTATATTTTAGTGTGATAACTATATATTATAGTTTCAGCATTCGCAAAATATTAAAATAAAGGCTATGTGCTGTATATCATAACATTAACTTTCGCAGAAGTAATTGTAGTTGTGAAATAATAACGAATGCTTTTATTTTTGTAACTAACTGGCAATAGTGAAATAGCTAATATTGATTGAAAGTACTTGTAAATATGGCTAAAACCTCTGTATGATAAAATAACATTAAAAAGAACTAGGAAAATAACACCGAAAGAGCAAGGAGGAATCTACCACCGACCCTTTGGCTATCAACAACTGTCAAATCACAGACCAGGGTGAAATGGAGATTTTGGGGGTTTGCTTAAATTAGCAATATGAATTAAGCATTTAAATTTTAGCTTGTAGAATTGTGTGTTGAATTTTAACCTTTTACTTAAGAAACCTCTGCCATGGTACAAAGGGCATAGGAAAATGCAAATTTCTGAAGCTTCTTGCAATAAAGAACAATACAGGGAGAAGACCAAGGAATGCAACAAACCTAGATAAAGGAGCTCCTCTGTCTCCAAGCTGATCTAAATCAACAGACATACTCAGATAAGCACCAAGGGACCAAAGTGCACACGTAAAGGTGAAAAGTTCAAAAGTTCAGTCATGAGGAAGACCGCAGCCTTCAGCCTCAGAGAGCACCAAAAGACCCCAGTGTGACCACCACTGTGAACAACACATGCTCAGAGGCGCATGGATCTAATTACCATGCCAGACGGGGACAGGCGGGGACAGGGGTTGAATATGCATGGAAAGGTTGTGCAATGTAATATGTATGGAACACCTTTGTGAATAAAGATAAGGCTCAAACCAGGGCTCAAGGCACAAGTTTTCACAAGAGCTATCTCGCTTGGGCTGGGCGCTGACAATACATACCCACTTCATAACTACATCAGGTTGTGGAGTCTATTTATTCCGTGTATAGCTTCAAGGGGGCCTTGTGAGGAAATGAAATACAAGACTCTCAAAATCACATCTGCATTGGGGTGAGTCAAGGGGTTAAGTTAGAAATGTAGTTAGCAAAGATACTGTGATTAGAGCTTAACAAGAAAATCAATTGATACCAGGTGGGGATAACTGAAACAAGGTTGGGAATGACAGGTGTTATATGAAATATTGTAAAAGTGCAGGAGCCATAAATACCATTGACTTCTAAGAATGAGACGAGGTTTGGACTGTGACCAGCAAGTCAAGGAGCCCTGCCAACTTGACACAGGTGAAGAGTTTACCATGAGGAAGATGTCTTACTTCCTCCCTAGAAGCCCACCGACCCAATTAAGGAGGACAATTGGGCAGCCATAATGGATATTCAGCTGATTAAAATACTAGGCAAGAGCTAATGTTTATGTAATAAGCATCATAGAAACCATCCTGGAAACCATTTGAATATGTAAAACCCTTTTGGATAAATAGAGAGCAGGAGCACTAGCCTTTGGAAATAATTCCACTTGTGCCCAGCGCTGTAATAAACATACCACTTTTCAAGTTTAATTAGTTGAAGAGTCGTCTTTCTCTGCTTCAGTGGCACGTACTCTAAGAAAATGAGGTCAGGGGTTGAACTAAGCTAAAGAATTTCCAGAACATGTAAACTCAAAGTAATGTTTGAATATGTATAATCTTCATGAATATGCATTTGACCAATGCAATGAAAAAGTATATAAGAAGAGTTGTTATAGTCAACTGTGTGCATCTGGCTACGGCTATGCACCCAGCGCTGTTTTCCTTTATCCCTTATTATACCTTTAAAAATTTTAAAGAGTGAGCCTCTTTTCTCACATTCACTCTTTCCTTTTCACCTTTCTTTCTGAAGCATGCTCAGTCCTTCACTGGCTGGTTCAGTGTTTTATGCTGATAATAGGTTTTGTTCGTCTTATCTTGACAAGGATAAGGTGCATCCCGCTTCATAGGCTTGTGATTAATATTTGCTGACTCTTAATAGTTAACTCATGCTTACATGAGTTAAATATTGATCAGCTCCTTTCACCCTCCCTGTCCGAGGGGCTGTCTCTCTCTTGGCTGTGTTCAGGAGCCGGGTGGCCACTGCCCAGGCCCTACTGTTTTCTCTGCCACTGCTCCGAGGTTTCTTTGCTACACTGTAACTCGCACCCCCTGCCTGCCTGCCTGCCCGCCCAGATGCCCCGCAGTTCCAGCTACAGCTGCCGAGTTTCTGATACATCTCATTTACCACTTCGGGACTTTGCTCATGCCTTCCTTCCCAGCTTGCTACTCCAAGGTCCCTGCTACAGCTCCTTTTGCTATCCAGAGAGAGCACCAGGTTTGGCTGCCCCTGGGGGTTCATAAAGGAAGTCCCTTCTCCATTCCTTCTGCCAGCTGCGTCCCCCATTGTCCATGTGGAGAAAAGACCGCCGGACTCACGCCACAGCGCCCCCTGCAGCCGAGGGGGGAGTCATTGCACCTGCCCTGCCTACCCAGGAGCCTGCCAGCACCCCTGCCGGCTGCGACCATAACTACACCAAAGGGGAAATTGCTTAAAGAGTGGGAAGAGACTGTTTATTGTGTTTTGTGTTCTTGTTTGTTGTTGCTGCCATAGTTGTTGTTTGCTTGCCTTGTTATACATACTAGTAAAGAACTGTTATTCCTTTTCCCATATCTTTGCCTGAAAGCCCCTAATTTCAAAGTTATAATAATTTGGAGGGAAGGGGGTCATATTTTCTATTCCAAGGGAGGCTCCTGCTTTCCTTAGCTGATACCTGTCTTTCAAACCAAGACAAAAGCCCAGGTGTGTTGGAGTGCATGAGTCAGAAGTCTCTCTGAATCCTTCAGAGAGAGAAAGAAATGCAGGGGTTGAATTAAAGCCTTTAGAGAAATTAAGATCTATTAAGCCACATGGATATGGAGTAGAAGTGTAGGTTTAAGTTTTAAGTAAGTAGAAGTAAAAGTTATAGTTTTAAGTAAGTAGAAATACATTTTAAGTGCCTTAAGAAACTGTGTTAGCACGTAAAGGCCCTAAGGCCTAGTTTAAAGTTCAGTAACTTATCTCCAGACATAACAAAAAACATAGCAGAACCTTGCCACTATAATAGATAGAATTATTCATGTAAAACAGATAAAATTACATGTGTAAATAGATAGAACTATTCACATAGATAGGTAAACTATATACGTAAATTTTAAGTAAGAAAACAGATAGCATAGTTGCATAAATAGATAATATTATATGCGTAGTTCTTTAGGTAAGAATTTATACTACTTTTGTATTACCTCCGCACATTAGAATCAAGTTCAGATTGGTTTAGAAAGAATGTTTTCGAATCATGTTTTTAGCTGACTGGATGTTTTATGAAAACATAACGGGGTGCGATTTACAATGACCACCACAACCATAACCATCAACACCATGACAAGAAGAAGAAGACAACAAGAAGAACGACAACAAGAAGAAAAGAAGAAAGAAAAAAAAGACTGTGGTCCCTGCTGCTGTTGCTCTGAACACTGGACTCTACAGCTGCTCAGGACATCGTGTAGATGTGACAACCTGGTCAGAGAGCGAGAAAACTAGATAAGTTTTCCCAGAATTGGTCTGAGAGACTTTAGGGAGTTGAAGATAAACAATGATAGCCTATTATCATAAACAACCTGCAGGTGGTGTTTTCCTACTCTCTGTTTTCTTGTTTTTCTCAAAGATTATTTATAAGAAGTGCATCTTGTTAATTAGCCAATCAGGTGAAATGTATTAATTAAATGATCAATTAAATCTACCTGGATAGGAACAGTCTATAAAAAAAGGAGCAGTTCCAAATATAAGGCACATTATTATGCCAATTAGTCTTCTGATGAGTCTGTGTCATTTCTTAATAGCGACACATCGGACTCTGTGCCTAGAACAACAACTGCTGCTGCTACTGCTGCTGTTCCTGCACGGGACCTGGGACTCTATACTAGAGAGCAGCCTTGCAGCTGCAGATCTTGCTTGGGACTCTATGCCAGAAAGTTTTTAGCACGGACTTTAACACCTTGAACTCTTTGCCTTCAAAACTGATGTATTCATGCCATAAACAACCTTATAGCAAACAACAATGGCTCTTGTCTCTTTGAAGACCCTAGACACAATAACACCTCAACACGGATGTACACTGTGATTGCCATGAACCCTTTGCGCAAAAAAACAAAAAAGGGGGAGATGTAGGAACAGTGCCAAACACCTGGTATCCTAATCAAGATTAGAACAAGAGAATGTTAACCCTAAAGGCTTTGCTAATTTGTGTGTTTTCTGAGGATGCTGTGAAAAAAAACCATTTTGCTGGAAAAATCTGCCATATGAGTGTGTGACTTATTGTGACTGAAAACCATCACATGCATGGAATGCTTGAGACATGTTTTGTGTATTACAAAATTAGCAGAGGCCCAAGGGACCAATCAGAAGGTGGCAGTTTATCTGTAATGAAATTAAAATAAAAGGAATCTCGCATGGGAAAGAGAAGAACAGAAAAAACACCACCTGCAAGCCCAGTGCTACAACACTGCATAAGTGTACTTTTCTCTTCGCTGATATATATTTATTTTTTTGCATTTAGAATTTTCTTTGCATTTTCTCTCATCCCCAACACTCATTGCCTTCTATGATGAGATGAATGGCTTCGTGGATGAGGGGAGATCAGTGGATGTTGTTTATCTTCATTTGAGCAAAGCTGTTGACACTCTGCCTTAACACCCTCATAAACAAACAGATGAAGTATGACTTATCTAAGTAGATTGTGAGGTGGATTGAAAACTGTCTGAACTGCTGCGCTCAGAGGGTTGTGATCAGTGACACAAAGTCTAGTTGGAGGCCAGTCACAAGTGGTGTACCTCAGGCATAAGTATTGGAGTGAGTACTTTTTAACATATCTGTTAGTGACCTTGGATCATGGGACAGTGTACCCTCAGCAAGTTTGCTGATGACACAAAGATGGGAGGAATGGTTGATAGACCAGATGGTTGGGCTGTCATTCAGAGTGATGTTGACAACATGAAGAAATAGCTTTGCAGAGAAGGATCTGTAGATTTCGGTGGACAAAAAGTTGAGCATAAGACAGCAATGCATCCTTGTGTCAAAGATCAATGACATTTTGCACTGCATGAGGAAGGATGTTGCCAGTAGGTCAAGGGAGGTGATCCTTCTGTTCTACTCAGCACTGGTGAGACACCCCTCCCCCACCTGGAGTACTGTGTCCAGTTCTGGGGTCCAGGTACAAGAAAAACACATCTATACTGGAATGAATTCAGTGAAGGGCCATGAAGATTATACCTTCCTCTTCTCCTCTGGGGCTGATGTGGCTGGCTTTGTTAATCCAGATACCAAGGTTCTTGCACATCCTTATATAAGCAGATTGATTGTGTTATCTAATATTTCTGTCATTTTTCCAGGTGTATAGAAACTGGTTTCATTCTGGAGGAAACTACTTGCTGGTGAGGCCACAGTGAAACATGCCCTAAGACAGTCAGTTCTTGGGTGGCAAGGTGTGTAGATAATTTTGAGCAGATGCCTAGAGTGCTTATCACCTCTGATAGCCCGGGATTTTATTCCTGAACAAGCATCAGTTGACAGAAGGGTGCTTTGCCTACCCCAATGAGACCCAGCAGCTCTTAACACTGTACTGGGGCTTTGCCTATGCCTCTCAAGACTATTCAGCACCATCAGAGGAGTATGGTTGAGACAGGGACTCAAACCACATCTCAGGACACCATGGTTAAAGGGACACAACCCCCAACTACAGTAAACACCACAGCAGTGAAAAAGAAACACTGGATATGAAATTTGATGGGTCCATATAATCAATTGGTAAGTGCATCACCAATAAAAACTTTGATATTTTTTCACTTGAAAAATTTGGAAACAATTTTATAACCTGTGTAAAAATCTTCCAAATGAAGAGTTCCAGTAGGATTTGAACCCATTTGTTAAAGCTATAAAACTATAACACCTTCTTATGAATTTGCAGGAACAACTGATTGGCACAAGGGAAGATTGAGAGTTATATGCTGGTTTTGGCTGGGACACAGTTACTTTTCTTCATAGTGGCTGTATGGGGCTGGTTTGGATTTGTGATGAAAACAGTGTTTATAATACACCCATGCCTTAGCTATTTCTGAGCAGTACTTAGTGTCAAGGCCTTTTCTGCTTCTCATAAAGCTTTCTCACAAACAAGTAGGCTGAGGGTACACAAGAACTTGAGAGGGGACACAGCCAGAACACTTGACCCCAACTTGATATTTAGTCCCTCAAGATTTGAACCGATCTTTGAAAATATTTTTGTTGTTGGTAATCAGTAGCTATAGCAGTTATGATTAAGTAGTTGTGCTGTGAAAGTTATAGAAATTTGTAGGCTTGGCTAATCCTTTGTTTTAAGGAAAGGGGAACAATTCCAAGATGAATGGATTCTTGGGACAAGAGCCATCAGGAGTGAAGTCAGGTGGACTGAGCAGTAACTAGGGGAAAGGTAATTCTGGCAGGGGAGATCACAACCACCAACCCATTGACCACCTACTTGAAACGGACCCCCAACTCAAATGGAGGGAAGAACTGCACATGCAGACTAACTAGTATGAGAAGTGGGAGATATAACTAGCAAGTGTGTGTTTGAGTACTAATTAATGAAAAAGTTCTGTAATCTGTAACCAATCATATGTGAGGGTCCAGAGTGATGCAGAGTTCCCAGGCAGGTGCAAAGGAGAGCCACTTTATTGTAAAACCAGGCCTTTTTGAGCAGTTAGGCCCTTTATCAGGTACATTCCATTTAAGCACAACAAATGTAATTCAACCAACCACCATGAACCACAATGTGAGCACATAATGGTTATATAACTTGTTTTTGTACTTCCAATTCAGCTGAGTCACTTTCCCATAGTCCTTTTTTACTTAGCCAAAGTAACAGGCCTGAGCCATGAACAAGACCTTCCTTTTGTAAGGCTTTACCTATATGCAACAATCATAAAATCATAGAATTATAGAATATGCTGAGTTGGAAGGGACCTATCAGGATCATCTAGTCCAACTCCTGGCCCCATACAGGGCATCCCAAGAATCATGCCATGTGCCTGAGAGTGTTATCCAAATGCTTCTTGAACTCAGACAGGCTTGGTGCTGTGACCACTTCCCTGGGGAGCCTGTTCCAGTGCCCAACCACCCGCTGGGTGAAAAGATTTTTCATTATATTCAACCTAAACCTCCCCAGACTCAGCTTCAAATGAATGATGATGTCTTTATTTATTAAAATGTATAAACAGTATAACGTTTTGATGATCAGGGAGCTAGCCTTTCAGGGGTTACCACCCAGCTCCCTACTTTGCACAAACTAGAATAAAGAAATAGAAATATCTTGCCTCAGTGTGTGAATTGGTATTACACACTGGGTAACAAGCCCAAGTTTGGGACAACAAACTGACCAAAGGGATATCCCATACCATATGACATCATGCTCTGCACTAAAAGTTGCAGAGAGAAAGGGGGGACCATCAGAGTTTTGGCACTTGTCTTCCCAAGTAACCATTGTGCATGATGGAGCTCTCCTTTCCTGGAAAATGGCTAAACACCTGACTGCTGAAGAGAAGCAGTGAATTAATTCTTTGCTTTACTTTGCTTGCATGTGCAGGTTTTGTTGTACCTATTAAACTGTCCTTATTTCAACCCAGAATTTTTTTCACTTTTACCCTTCTGATTCTCTCCCCCATCTCACTGGAGTGAGAGTGGCTGAGCAGCTGTGTAGTGCTTAGCTGCCTTCCAGGGTTAAACTGCAACAATGAATTTCAACAAAGAACTTTGCACAATAGTTGGACAGGATTGAAAAATTGCTATCATGATTTAGTAAGCTCAAGTCATCCATTTGGACCCATGTATCTCTGCGAGGTCTCATTCCAGCTATGACTGCCATTAAAACCAAGTATCAAAATATACTGAACTTAAAACCAGGCCTTTAAATCGCTCTACCTAAAGTGTTAAACCAAGATTTTTTAAAAAAACCAAGCCTATTTAATCACATTGCTCTCACTAAAAGTTAGTAGTTTTTTAGCAAGACCAAGAGTTATTTTTGTAGCATTAATAAATAAAATAAAAATAGTTTTAAAATGTTGTTTCTTTCATCTTTCTTTATTTTTGTGTATGTTTTCTAATGTGCATAATATATTAGCACAGTAATGTGTGTATATGATTTATAGATAAATACATAGACATATAGTAGGAGTTCATGCTCAAAAAACTTTTGTACTGATGGGGGGCACAATCAAAAAATTTGGAGGCCACTGTTCTAGTCTACCAGGTGGATACAGAAATGTACCTTTCTTGTTTGTAGAGTGGAAGGCCAAAAGCATGGTAAAATAATAGCTTCAGTATGGAATTGCGTCCAGCTGGGACTTTTGCCTCAGTAGCATTTACAGAAGGCATCAACCTCAGGCCATGGGAAGCAGAATACTAGGGAGGGCACCTAGCCAGGTCACAGTGGGAGGAGTGGAGTCATGGGAGTCAGTATGCTAATAGAACTACCCTATATTTGGTCAAGTTTCTGGTTCTTGCTCTCAGTTGGTTTGATACCTGACACATGTAAGGTCATGTTCTGAGTTCGCATTTGTGATTGGACCTTTGCCCTCAAAGACTGCTATACCTGGCTGCATTTGCCATGCCCACAGGTCATTGGATCTTGTCTCTCAGATGATGCGGTTTCTTCATTTGCTATTTTGCTATTAAAGATCTATATTTTTGGTCAAGTTCATTGTACCTGTTCCTCTATTATATGCCATGCTTTTCCCAGCCAAGTCGGATTAGGGATCACAGCAAGATGGACTGCGATAGCTGGCGCCCCAGAACAGGGGACCCTCATATTGAGGGACCCTTTTCAGTTTGGTTTGGCTGGATCTTGGTCAATTGGTAGGACTTTCTCTCTGATGTGGATTATTTGGGTCAGGCCTGACACCTTCGGCAAGTTACGTGTGACCTTTGGAGAAGGACTAGCCATCTCAGGACGCCTGCATGAAATGCAGGGTAAGCAGAGAGCGGACAGTTTTCCCTGCCACCTTCCCCAACGGGGGGAACATCCTAACCCAATTCAAGTTTCACTGCTCTGTAGGATGGGTTTAAAACTGTCCACGACACAGAGGGACATATATGGACAGTACAAAATCCTTGTAAAATGGGTATTTCACAATTTCCTGATGAAAGCCGTGGGCTCAGCCACGCCAGCCAGGCAGCACCGCAAAAGACGGCACAGACCATAAAATCTTTACTGCAGCATTTTGGGAGTCAGTATTGTGAAAAACATGTTCACTCTCCTGTGAAAATTTTAAAAGTTTAATAAAGGACAATAGGAGACAAGGACCATAGAGCAAAGGTTATTATGACTGGTGCATCTTGGCACTTAGCCAAGACCACACCATCACCTTTGGGGATACCCTTTAAATACCTTTTCCCTTACATCAATCTGTTGCATATTCATAGACCCTTATGCATAGTAAACTTTTTCCCCAAACTAGTTTACATGCTCCAAGAACTGTTCAGCATGACTCCTCCTTGGGTCTGCCCTTTTAGAGCATGCTTATTCCTTGGTTGTGGTTTTAGTCCATTCTTATCACCTCCAATTTTTGGGCCTTGGTCCACACTGTCTTCAGACAGTGGGTGCTGACAGTTGGCATATCTGTAGCAGGCGTCTTCATCCTATGTTCACTGGATGTTATCTCATCCAAGCAGGCATTTTAACACAAGCATAGCTATTTCACTACTATGTCTAAACTTAATTAACAACAGAAATAAAAACTGTATCAAAGTTATTTTAACACTACACATATGAATCCATTTTAATATTTGCAAAAAGCCAATATTATAATATGTATCTATAAAAATCCCCCCTCTTATTCTTTATAAATCATTTGGCTTGAGCAATATTTCCTGTCCACTTGCATTCTTTGGACTATGCTGGTAATTAGCTGAATAAAACAGGGGACCAAACAAGGAAGAAAAATCAAACCAGTTGTAACAAATAAAAGGAAGAAGCCCAATTAATTCCACCATTTTATCCCAAATACATTATCCCACCAGTTAGTTTTTAACATTGGTTCCCAATTTTGGGCCGTTGTGTGATCGTGGTCACAAGGGTTTTCAGGATGAAGAGACGAGAATGTTGACTCCATGATCAGAAGGCTTGATTTATTATTTTATGATATATGTTACATTAAGACTATACTAAAAAGCAATAGACAGGAAAAGGTTTCTTCAGAAGCTAGCTAAGCTAAGAATCGAAAAGAATTAATAACAAAGATCTGTGTCTCAGACAGAGAGCAAGAGCCAGCTCTGCCATGAGTGGTCAGTAAATCCAAACATCCACAGGAGACCAATCACGGGTCTACCTGTTGCATTCCACAGCAGCAGATAACCATTGTTTACTTTTGGTTGCTGAAACTGCAGCTTCTCACAAGGAAAAATCCTAAGAAAGGATTTTTCATGAAAGATGTCTGCGACACCGTTGGTTCCCAATTTTGGACTGGCATCTGGGTTATTTTTCTGCTATCTTTTGCTTTTTCCAGCATGACATCCCTGTTGTCATCTATTTTCAACAATCTGATATATTAAACTTTCCACAAACACCCCCTTCTTTAGCCAATAAATAGTCTAAAGTCAACCTATTCTGATGCACTACAGTTTTTGTTTGGCTTTGCTGACTTGATATTAATTCCAATGCTGGAGCAGCTTTGTTTGTTATCATCTCTATAACTGCTTGGAATCTTATAATATGATTCAGCATATAACTTGGGGCTAATACAGAGTTAGATTGCTGTGCTGGCTTTACCTTTTTGTTTACCAATTGTTCTTTTACCAAATCTTGGACTATATCCATAAGGTCAAATGTGAAACAATCCATCTCTCTCCTTTTGGACATTCAATTCCCCATCTATTACCACTTTTTCCTAAGTTTCTTGCAATCCAATATTTTTTCTTGTTTTACCTACAGGTACTTAATTTGGATGGGTTATTACAGTGACTGTTGACATGGGTGTGTGTAATAAAAGAGGAACTTTGATTTCTTTCCATGTAATGCTTTCGGTAACATTTGTGACACAATCTTGCCAGTATCCCAAAAGGGAAAAGACAATAAATGAGTGACAGAAAAAGGAATAATAGAGGTCCAATATGGCTTATACCCCCACCTTCCCTGCCTATGGGGTTGCAACCCATAGCAGGTGTATATGATCTTCTTGGTGGCGAGTAGAGTGGTCAACCCAGGCTTGCCCTCTTTTTCCCTTCTCACTTCTTTTTGCTAATTTCCAGGCAAATAATTTTTGACACTCCTTAACTGTAGTTTCCCACTGTTCCTCAGGGATCTCCTATTCAACAGGCACTAATAATTCCCATCCACAAAACGAAGTTATTATTTCAGTTGTTTTGAGTTCTATTTGGATAGGGGATAGATTTGGTACTTGACACTTCTTGCAACAAGAGCGTCAATATTGTGAACTACAATATCAATTTTTCCCACCATTTAAACATTTACATATAACCCAGCTAGTGTGTCCAGTACTGGGATGAATAAAACAGAGTATACAGTATGGCATGGATGGAAATTGTAATTCCTCCTCTTTGTATAAGTCACAGGCTAAGGCCAGAATATGAGAATTGTCTGACCAAACCAGTCTTGATCCTCCTGCTTGAAGTGGAAGTATTCCTCCCCAAGGGGTATCAGAAGTGTCTCAGGACTTGTCCAGGTGGTACTTGAAACCACAGATGTAAGCTTGGTCTTATTTCCCAAGTAGGTGTTATTCTTTGTACATTCCTTGGATTATTTGGGTCTTCCCAAACCATTACCACCCAGTCCCCACTGAAAGGTCAATTTGGCCTCACCCAGTTTAGATGTGATAGTCCATTCCTCAGGTTCCTTCACAAGTCCTTTGATTCTGCTGGCATGAATCCACCCTCTTTCCCTGGTTTGGATCGTTGCCTCAGTAGTACCTGAAAAGGGATTCTTAATAGCACAGGGACAGTGACAAAAAGGAAGACAATACTACATCAGCATTCCCCAAAACTTTCTGGGTTTAGCAAAAGAGCTTATTTTTTCCACAGCCGCCTCTTCTTCTGGTATCCATCTTATTTGCAGAAAAAACCTTTGACAACTTGTAGAAGTTGCAAAGCTGGTATGATGTATTTGAGCGCTGGACTCATGCTCCCCAAGGACATGCACACCCCCAAAAATTCCCAAGTCTACTTTATCCCCTAACCTGTTGCATATGCATAAAAAACATATGCATACGCATCAAACTGTCTTATCAATTTTATGGGCCTGCGCAGCTTTTCAGTCATGTAGTTGGGATGTGGAGTTTATAGCAAAGATTCAGTTTTCCTGTCTGCTTCAGTCTCAAGGTCAGTGGGGGGCTTTTTCTTATCTCTCTTCAGCATTCCTTTCAGAGCAGCCTTGAGTTTTCTTTGTTCTTTCTCTGCAGGCCTTTTGTGAGCACACAAGTTAAAAGACTAAACAAAAAATCCAATATTGGTTTCTACCCCAAGTTAAATTCCCAACTCCCTGTTTCATTCCCCCCTTTTCTAGAAAAAAAGTAAATTCTTTTACTTAGTACAAATTTCTACGATAATAGGTGTCCCTTAATGCTTTGCCATGTACATTTGATAAGGAGGTCAGCATCGCTATTCACTGTAGTATTCTCCAATTCCAAATTGGCACTATAAAAGATAACCCTAAACTCACTCCAACTAATATCAATAAAACTACAATGGGGTAGCACAACATATTGAAAATCCCAGTTGCAGTCAGTGACAATCCAAATATTAGATCCCACCAGTGATGATCTGCATTTTGTTTTATTCTTTGCATAATTCTGCTTATTTCTCTTGTATTATGATGGACCATAATTAGTCTTTCCTCCACTTTTCTGGATCTTCCTCAAAATCTCAGTTAGGTCTTGGTGTCTAATTAATTGTCTTACCAATGTAAGGTCCATTCCAATAGGAGTAGGTGATAGCCTGTGATACGTTGTGCAATTGTTCCTAATCAGCTGGTGGGATGTCACTGGTGCCAAATACGAAAAATCACATCCAATAATCTAAACAAAATTAAAATTACAAAAATTAGAGTGATTTTTACTAGGCAAAACTACACTGTTGTTATCGATTTCTACAAAAGTACAAGCAGTCCTTAAGCATACACAACCTTTATCAATGTATACAAGCACAGTCTTCTGATTAGAGACTGGATGAATCTCGAAGTGGCAAATACTTTGTTCAGTGTCAAGGCACACATCTTGAGCATCCATAGTGTTGCTTTCACAAATGAATCCTAGTTGTTCCCGGGTAACACAAGATTCTAAGTTTACTGTTTGCCACTTCTCATTCATCTTTCGTGCCCACACTCTATATTGCGAGGGATAAAGCACAGTTTTCTCATGGTTTAATCCTAGTGCAATGATGGGGTGAATAACATAAGCAGTGGCAATTACGTATAGTAAGCACAAAAGCAGTGGCCACATTTAGAAGCAGGATCATAGGTAAAATTTACCATAGTCCACCAAGATTGGAACTTTCTTTCAAAATCAATCACGTTATCCCAAACAACTGGAAAATCATCTTCATCCCCTTCTCGTATGATCAAGGCTGCTGTTGCTTGCATCCATAACTGTGCTTGTATACAACTGAAAGCTAAGGACACATTATCTTGAACTATACTAAGTGCTTCTACTATCAACTTGTGGTCTTGGTTGCTGGCCTTTTCCCATTTCAGTAGCACTTTTGAAATCTGCCACTGACTAGTCCCTAATGCCAATAAAGATGACTGTAGGGGCTGTTTTAGTTTTGTTAGATCACTTGCTGCAGTGGCCAGCTTGTTCATTAATATTTCTGGGTCAATTCCGTTTAAAACTCCTAATCCTGTCCGTAATATCCCAGTTAAATCCCTTCTTATTCTGCTCCTGAGGTGTATTTGTCTTTGTAACCACGTTGTCCAGCCCTCAAAGGATGTCCTCAGGAAAGAGGAGCAGGCTGGTTGGATTTCTGAGATGCTGATTTGCATCAGCAATTTGACACATTTGAGAGACCACTCTGGGCTAAACAACAGTTGTTGACCCATATTCCTTATTACGTATGGGTCTCTTTCATAAACGTTAGGTCCACGTTCAGTTTGGGTTTGCGCTGCTTGAGTACTGGCGTGAGTTGTATCAGATACTGCTGTTGTAAGAGATATATAGCATCTAATTTAAATTTGAATGAGATACTGATAGCATCATGAACCCAAAGACAGGTCACCTCTACAGGCTGTATTAATGTGAAATTATACCAACAGCCTGATTTACTTGGGCCATCGCAAACCTCCTGGTGCCTGTGTGTAGGAAAAGCTGAAACACTGATTTGGTCTCTTATGGGTGGTCCCACTGACCATCTGGCATCATACCCTGATTTCTTCTCCTTTGATCCCTTGAAGCGTACACAGTTTCCATTCTTGCTACTCCTGCTTCCCATATACCTGACTCTCATGCATTACCCCAGTTGACAGATTTAAATCTTTCACATCAGAATGCTTTCCCATGGATCCAGTGTACCGAATAAAGGCTTGGGACCAAGGTCACTCAGCATTGTTTTGGAGAGAGGTACTGTCTAATTCTAGGACTTCAATTGCAATTACACACAGAACAAAAATGAAATTACTAACTACTCTCAGCTGCAATATACTCATTTTTCCTAAGTAAGTTTTAGTTTCAGTTCATTGTCTCCCAGTGTCACTTTCCAAGGGGCTTCTGGGGTCTTCTTCACTCGAGAGTGGTGGATCCCGGCACTCTGTTCCTTGATCTTAATCACGGTGGAAGTGATCAGAAGCACCTGCAATGGCCCTTCCCACTGTGGTTCTGAAGTCTTTTCTGTAAGAGACTTAACATATACATAATCTCCAGGCTGTATGTTATGTACTGGTCCATCTAACTCCCTGCTCTGAGTTCCAGCCATGTTTTTTGATTTCTCTGAGCTGTTTACTTAAAGCCACCATGTAGGTGGCCAATGTCACCTCTCCGATGTGGGTGGACATCCCCTTTTGTATTCCACATGGTCTTGCATAAAGCATTTCAAAGGGGCTCAACTTTTCTTTGGCTCTAGGTTTAGTTCGAATTTGCAACAATGCCAGTGGAAGAGCTTGGGGCTAGGGTAGATTAACATCCTGCCCCCGTCTTACAATTTGCTGCTTAATCAAATGGTTCATTTTCTCCACCTGTCCACTTGATTGGGAGTGATATGGAATTTGAAGTTCCCAATCTATGCTGAGGTGGCTGCTAATTTGTTGCTCTATCCTGGAAATGAAATGTGTCCTCTGTCTGAGGACATTGTGGCTGGGACTCCGAAGCATGGTATTATTTCTTGTAATAATACCCTGGTCACCTCCCGAGCTTTAACAGTCCCGGTGGGGATCGCTTCTGGCCACCCTGAAAATGTCTCTGTCAATACCAATAAATACTGATACCCCCCTGTGGTGGTTTGACAGGAAATGTGTTTTTTGGGATGCTGTGTTTTTGGCCAATGGATATTCAGACTTTAATATTGGCATTTAACCTGGCCATTGGGACATGGACACGCCTCTGAGAACACGGGGTTAAAAGCAGAGCTCTCCCCTGGGAGGGTTCTCTTGGGTTTCCGGCGGGAAAGGGTTCGGGTCTCTCCCCCGGCCCAGCTGCTGGCTGGGCAGGGGGAGGGGAAAGCCATGTGGCCGAGAGAGGTAGGCCTGAGCCCCGGGGGTGGAAGGGTGGAAGAGAGAGAGAGAGAGACACCGGGAGCCATCGGGCAGCCCCCCCTGAGAGACAGAGAGAGAGAGAGAGAAAGAGAGAGAGACACCGGGAGCCACCGGGCAGCCCCCCCGAGAGACACAGAGAGAGAGAGAGACACCGGGAGCCATCGGGCAGCCCCCCCGAGAGACACAGAGAGAGAGAGAGAGACACCGGGAGCCATCGGGCAGCCCCCCCTGAGAGACACAGAGAGAGAGAGAGAGAGAGAGCCGCTGCCTGGGACTGTAACCTTGAGACTGGATAAACATGGGCCTGTGCCGGCAGCACGGCTGGGACGGAGAAGAGGGGGGGTTCAGCCGGCCGCTTGTAGGAGCTTTTAACCCCTTTTTGGAGAATGAGAACTTTACAGAACATTGACCTTTCCTAGAAGATAGAGTGGAAGATGAGGAAGGAAATGGGCCAGTGTGAGAGAGGTCTGGGCGAGTGAGAGATAGTAGAAGAATAGAGAAGAATCCTAGTGGGAAGAGATGATGGAGTAGCTTTTGCTGGACTCTTTTTGTACAGCCATGGACAGAACCATGTTCCTTGTGACACAGAGACTGCATTCTAGGGGGAGGCAATGGCCACAGAACCAAGAGGGTTCAGTGTTGATGCCCCTCGGCCCCAGGGGGTGAAAATATGGGGGGGACAGGTGTCCCAAAGGAGAGATTGTGGGGACAGGTGTCCCAAAGGAGAGACTGTGCCTTTTTTTGGATCGGGACAGAGCATCCTTAAAAGACAACCCTAGAAGCAGTTCTGGTCCGTGTTCAGTGGTGAGAGCACTGGACATGAAAAGGAAGAAGTCACGATGGCAGATGTTCTCCAGGCAGTGCCACGAGTGACACAGAAACACACGAGGCTTCAGCTGTGTTTCCAGGGGAAGCCCATGGCACAAGAAGGACTCCTCTCCTCTTGATGAACTGAGGATTGATTGTCTAAAAGGTGGTGCTGGACCGAGAGTTGGTGATTTGAGGAACCAAATGTATTGTGTTGGAAATTTGGTGGGGGGAGGAGGAAAGGCACTTGTGAAGTTTTCATTTTCCCTGTGTGTGTGTTCCTTTTTATCTGTAGTTGTAGAGTAGTTAATAAAGTTCTGGTTCTTTTTTCCCTAAGTAGGAGCCTGCTTTGCTTATTCCTGGTCACATCTCACAGCAGAAACCAGGGAGAAGGTATCTTCATGGGGGCACTGGCATTGTGCCAGTGTCAAACCATGACACCCCCTTTTCTTGGGAGTTCTGAAAAGTCAATTTTCCACTCCTGTCCCAGTCCATGTATCCTCCCAATCTGACCTAGTTTTGGACTGGGGACATTTTTGGGGTTAGTCTGGATGCAAAGATCACACTGTTGGATCACTTGAGTAATAGTGGCATATAAATTGCTGGCAACAATTCTTTCAATCAAATAGGTGTTCAGGGCATCTATTCCCCAGGGTGTTTTCTGGTGCTCCTCCCTTACAAGTGACCACAACAATAGATGGGAAGGGATTACCAGCTTCCCTTCAATAGTAGCCCACCCCTCTTGGTTATATGTCCCTTTTTTATCTTCTATTAGTTTTCTATCTTTCTTAATATATTCTGGTTTACCTTCAAGGGAAATTTGTCCATCTGGAATTAGGGCTCCTTCAATGATAATCTCACCTTTTGCAGCTTCCTTTGCCTCTATCCATCAGCTCATTTCCTTCTTCCAATTCTGAGCTCACTCTCTGGTGTGCCTTAATATGCATAATTGCTACCTTTTTGGGCAGCTGAACTGCTTCCAACAGCTGGATTATCTCCTGCGCATGCTTGATGTTCTTTCCTTGTGAGGTCAACAGCCTCCTCTCCCTCCAGATGGCTCCATGTGCATGCACAACTCCAAATGCATACCTCAAGGCTGTATAGATGTTTATTCTCTTTCCTTTTGCCATTTATAAAGCACGGGTCAGAGCAATTATCTCAGCCTTCTGCGCAGAGGTACCTGTTGGCAAGGATCCAGATTCTATTAACTCTCTGCAGGTAGTGACCATATATCCAGCATGTCGTTCTCCACTGGCAACGTAGCTACTCCCATCAGTAAACCAGGTCTTGGCATCGTCCAAAGGAGTGTCCTTTAAGTCTGGGAGGCAGGAGTAAGTCGCTTCAATGGTCTCCAGGCAGTCATGGTGTACTGCTTCTCCTCGATTTCCACTGAGAAAAGAAGCTAGATTGACGATATTAGTTACCACTATCTCTACATCATCCTGTTCTACGATGATGGCCTGGTATTTCAAGAACCTCTGTGGTGAAAGCCAGTGCCCGCCCTTTACTTCTAGTACTGCGGACGCTGTATGGGACACTAGCACAGTCATTTTCTGTCCCAGGGTAAACTTGTGTGCTTCCTGGATATTCAGCACAACTGCTGCTACAGCTCTGAGGCAACCTGGCCATCCTTTGGCCGTTGCATCTAGTTGCTTGGAGAAGTAAGCAATTGCCCTCCAATATGGACCCAAGTCTTGGGCCAATATCCCCAAGGCAATCTCCTGCTTTTCATGGGAAAATAGAAAGAATGGTTTACTTACATCCAGAAGTCCCAAGGTTGGAGCTGACATGAGGGCACTCTTTAACTGGTGAAAGGCCCGTGTGGCCTCTTTTGTCCGCTGGAGATCTCTATTTCCATTGGCAATAAGAGCATATAGGGGTTTTACGAGTAGCCTGCAGTTATAGACCCACAGCCAGCACCACCCTGCCATGCCTAAGAAGGTTTGGAGTTCCTTTATTGTCTGGGGTTTTGGGGTCTGACATATTGCTTCCTTGCGAGCCTGCTCTAAAGTCCATTGTCCAGCACTAACCTTGTACCTCAGGTAGCTTACCTTCTGTTTTACTACTTGTGCCTTCTTTGATACTCTATACCCTTGGAGTCCTAGGAAGTTTAAAAGGCTTACCATCCAGGCCACACACGCCTCTCTTGTCTGAGTGGCTACTAGAAGATCATCCACATATTGCAATAGCCTTCCTTCTTCCAGTGGAGCTTCCCAGGACTCTAGAATCTTTTGCAAGTTGTTCCTCAAACAAAGTACAGGAATTTTTGAAGCCTTGAGGCAATACTGTCCGTGTGAGCTGGGTTTTGCGCCCACTTTTAGGGCTTTCCCATTCGATTGCAAAAATTTTCTGGCTGGTTTTGTGGAAAGGGAGACAAAAGAAGGCATCTTTCAGATCTAAAACAGTAAACCAGGTTAGCTCAGGTGTTAAGCAAGTTAGCAAAGTATATGGATTTGCTACCACTGGATATAAATCTTCTGTTAGCTTATTGACGGCCCTCAAATCCTGTACTATCCAATATGACCCATCAGGTTTCCGAAAAGGTAAGATGGGAGTATTGAAATCAGACTGGCATTCTTTCAACAACCCTAACCACAAAAAATTCTCAATTATTGGGCCAATTCCCTCGCTGTCTTCTTTTTTTCAGGGGGTACTGTTTAATTTTCAATGGTTGTGTCCCTTCCCTTAATTTGATTACTATGGGAGGGGCATTTCTCACCCTCCCTGGTACATCAGAGGCCCATACCCTGGGAGACACTTGACTCAGTCTCTTCACTAATTTCCTCTTTAGGTTCAATGGTCATTAATATTAAACTCAACACCTCTATGTACTTTTGATCATTTACCTCCAGAGCAACTTCCCCATTTTCAAATGTAATGGTCGCTTGTAACAGCTCCAATAGGTCCCTCCCTAAAAGTGCCTTTGGTGAATTGGGCATATACAGAAACTTGTGAATACCCCATTTTTTCCCAAGCCTATACTTTAAAGGTTTGCAAAAATATGCCTTCTCAGACTGGCCAGTTGCCCCTCACACTATAGCATAATCATTCCCCACAGGTACTAAAGCTTTGTTTAAAACTGAATATGTGGCCCCTGTATTGACTAAAAATTCCACCTTTTCCCCCTCTTCCCCTAGCCTCATTGTTATAACCAGTGGATCCGCTGGGGTGGAATCCTCCGGTCCTCTTCAGTTGTCTTTCACATGTGTGATCATCTGTCAGTCACCTCGTCTCCGCTCTGGGCATTGGTTTTTCCAGTGACCAGTTCTACAAATTGCACACGGGTTTCTGCCCAACTGAGGTGGACCTTGCCTGGGTTGTCCCTGCTTGTGTTTCTCTTGCCTTTCCTCCCATACCACTGCCACCAGCTTCTTCATTCCCTGTTTATATCCTTCTTCCTGGTTACTAAATACTCTCCATGCTTCCTCTAGCAAGACTTCAAGATTTCTCCCTTCCAGTCCCTGGATTTTCTGAAGTTTACTCCTAATATCCCCAGCAGACTGTCCCAAAAATGAATTAACTAACTGATTCATCCCTATCTCAGACCCTGGGTCTAATGATGTATGGCGATGCATGGCATCCCTTAAAGGCTCTAAAAACTCAGACGGAGTCTCAGAAGGCCCTTGCTTAACAGAATATAAGGCAGACCAATTTATGGTTTCGGGATAGCACTTTCCACTCCCATTGCTATATGCTCTTGATAGTCTGGTAGTTTCCTTAATTCTGCTGATCTATTTGGATCCCATTTTGGGTCTTGGAGGGGGAAAAATTATTTTACATCTAGCCATTGGCTCTCGCAGTAATCCTCTGCCAGAGTCCCCGCTGTCTTTAGGATCAACTGCTTTTCTGTTTCAGTGAAAGCATCCAGTAGTAACGGGATGTCCCCCCATCTGGGCTGTGTTGTTTGATAACATATCATAGACGTTTGGCAGTAAGTATTGGATTGATGCGATAATTTTTAGCAATCCTTTCCCATGCCTCTAAATCAAGAGTGGAAAATGGTACTTTAATAATTAATTTCCCTCCTTCTGGTCCCACTGCCTCTCACAGACGGGCCTGCAACACTGCTTGTCTCCTGGTTCTGGATGAAATTGGACTGCCAGAAGGGGGATGGGTTTGAATGGATGCGCCCTCCGAGCCTGCATCCCCTCTCTTTTAGAAAAGTCCTCCTTTCTTTTAGGAAAGTCCTCCTCATCTTCATCCTCATCTTCCTGTCCCCTAGGAGGAACTTTCAACAAATCTAATGTATCTTGTTCTTGAACCACAGCATGATAAACCTTGTCTGATCTCGTACATCACTGTCCTATACTACATGCTGAACAACATCTCTTAATTCGCCCTTTCTTTGCTTTGTTTTCCTTCTCAAGAGCTAACATCAGGAGGTCGGAGGGAGCCCTGAGCCTCCAGTCCCTCAGCCATACCTGGTGATTTTGTAATACAAAAAACATATCAGTATACAAGACCTTATTCCACTTCCCTTCCCACCTTAAAAACAACATCTGTAATAAGGTGTTATGATCTAAACTTCCAGCAGGTAGCCACTTTGCTCCATCTTCTAATCTGTATAATGGCCACCACGGCATGGAATATTGGATTAGGTCCTTTTTATTCTCAGAGCCCCCCCTGCTGGCAATTTCCTTCCAGTGGGCCAAAATACACCCCAAAGGGCTAGCTCGGGGAATTTCTTTGCTCTGCTTAGTTCCCATTATTTCCTTCTCCTTGTCCTATCTCGCTTCCACCCAAACCTCTCTTCACAAAACCTCACAGTGAGACAGAGCAGAAATTTTCCAGGGTAGAAATCCATTTGGATTTAGGTGAAATGTACATCTTTGAGTTAAGTCTGTAGTTTGAAAACATAGCTGTTTAGTCTGACTGCCTGTTCTCATAAAAAGCCTAGGCTCAGAGAAACTGCTTCAGTTGAAGGACAGAGATAAGGGGGGGGAGACAGAGAGACAGAGAAACTGCTGGGAGAGCGGGTCAAACTGACCTAGGAATTCTTTCTGATAAAGAAGAACTAGTGGCAAATGTCACGTGAAATTTGTAGAAATGAATATGTACGAACCTATTGTGAAATTGCATGCATATGTATTTGAGAGGGAGATAAAAAAGGATCTGGAATTCCCAGAGGTACGCATGTCTTTTAAGGAGAGTAATCTCCACATGCTCCAGCGTTGTAATAAACATACCAGCTTTACAGCTTTCGAAAAGTTGTGTAGTTTTGTTTGTCCCCGCAAAACAACAGTCCTTTCCTAATGCTCCTGCCACACGCAACCCCAGGATACAGATATCAGATGTGATATTTCACACACAAGCCTTAAAATCTGAGGTTCAAGATCGGCTTGCTTAGGCAACCTCTGCCTGCACTTGGGGCGTATGCCCCACCACCTACGAGAACAACAATAACAATGCCTCCTGCAGACTTCACACTGCAAGAGTACCCATGCAGAGTGCCAGCCTCTCGATGTGCCAAAAGCTCCCAATAATTGCCCGCAGAGGCAGGGTATTCCATTTATCCCTTTGGGGGTTTCCAAATCCTCTAAGGCAGGTTGTTCCCAGTCCAGACTTACTGTATTACCAGCCGAAGTCTGATAAAGTCCCTCTAAATAAACTCGTTCACCTCCTCTATCTATCCAATGATTCACAGGACTCACAAACTCCCAGGGATCAAGCCCAAACCACTGAGACAGAGGAACTCCCTCAGTTTGAAAGTACAAATCACTGTAGCATCCCATGAACTCTCTCCCCTTAGCCAATTCCCAAGCCCACTGCCCTAAAAAGGGCAGTGACTCTACCTACCATAGAATCATTCCTCCTATGGGAAAAGACAAAACTCCCACATGGACTTCTGTTTCACAACTTCCCCTGGTTTCCCCTTTCTGTGTCCCCTCACTGGCTTGGTACCACTGGTGGCCACCTCCCCTCCCCTGGAGACCAAACCCCTTTGCCCTTCCCTTAGCTCCGCCCCCCATCCCTTCCCCTTTATAAGCTGCCTATACTACGTGGTTGTCATCTCTTTCTTGCTGGGTTCCTTCCAGCCATGAGATGTGATATCTTGCTGAAATAAAACCTTGCTAAAAGGAGCCTTCTGCCTCTCTCGCTGAGCCAGCTGTGGTGAGTGTTGTGTGCAGATCTGACTGCGTTGCCTGAATGTTAACCCAACCTGCTTTTCTACAGGAGAGGTTTGTTTGGAACAGATAATAGGCAGCAGCATCCACCATCTAACTCCCACATTTTAAAATCACCACATCTAAACACAATAAGTGTCCTCACATTTCTCCACTTCTCTCCAGCCACCTTTCTGCAGGGTGCAATCTGCCCCCACAGCTGCCCTGGCTGGCGCCTTTCAGCCACCTCCCTGGGGCCCGCTCAGCCACCTCAGACAAGGGTAGAACTCTCCCCATTTCATATAACCGAGCCCACCAAGCCACTCACTCACACAATCACAGACACACTCGCACACTAGCAATGTCCAGATATCACAAGCACACAATAGCAGTGATTTGCGGAAAAAAATAACTCCACAACTTGCAAAAGTTGTAAAGCCGGTATGTTTATTACAGCGCTGGACACGTGGGGATTGTTCACAAGAGGTTCATGCATATTCATTTTACTGGTTTTGCATTACAGCTTGCAACTAGTCCTTGTACAGAGAGAACTCTCTGGTCATCCTGTCCATCTCTTGCCTTCGTTTCAAAGTTCAAGGGGCGCCTCTTATCTTTTTAGTTTGGAAGTTCACATTATTTTTCCTTGGCTTAGGCAGTTTTACGAGCACAGCAGAGTTAACAGACTAAACAAGTTAAAATAGCATATTTCATCTATGCTAGCAAGCTACATACTTAATAATTCAAAGTAGCACATTTGACGAAAATCTGAAATGGATTTCTTTAATAACCTCTCATTGGAGTTATTATAAAGCAGAGCAGTAGGGCTCAGGAGCTCAGTCCCTGGGTAGGGACCGGGTGCCCGAAGCTAGCTCGCTCATGCCAACGCCGCGGGGCTACCATCTAGCAAGCATGGTGATTATCAGCTCTATAGCGATTGCAAGCTCTCAGGATTTCAGCTTTGCTTGCTAGGTAGTGGTGCCCTGGGCTGGAGGCTGCAGCAGACAGAGAGAGAGGAGAAGGAGAAGGCGCAGGCTGTTCCACGAAGATGGCTTTATTTGGGGAGGTCCGTGAAGGGTCTCTGCTCTTCTTCTTTCTCCCCTAATGGGGTACAGTATGCTTCTTTTATAGGGTTGGAAAGGATCCAAGCTTGACCAATGGGTAAGGGGTTAACATGACATTGCCTTATAGGGTTACAGAGATAGGTTAAGGGGTGGAGGACAGGAAAACAGGAATTTTCTTTTGCTGTTTCAGCATTCCTATTGTTCATATTCTCCATGGTGCTTTTCCTAAATCTATGGGGTTTACTACAGATTTCTACCCTGTTAAATTTCCACTCTGTTTCAGCAGTAGGTGGAATAATAGCAATAAGGTCCAGATTCACTCGGATCACCCCTAGAGCTGCCAGTGGTTGCGCAATCGACAGTGTGACACGCGGATAGAGACTCTAAAACTCAAAGAGACAATGAGTTTTAAAGTATGCATGATTTTATTCAGATGGACGCATGGGGATATCTCCACAAAGACATTTGTAACCCTGGGTACACTCAGGTTCTCTTTTATCTGCTAAAATGTTACATATGCATTAGGTTACACAATAGATCATTTCCCGTCTCCCCTCCCTCTCCGCTTCATATGCTAATCATCTTATCAGTCCTTTGCGCCTGCGCAGCTGTCTCTGGTGGTCGTCTCAGGGGTCGTAGAGGGTCGTAGGGGATGAAATAAAGTTGTCTTCCTCAGGGCTGAATTTCTGACCCCGCTGCCTTGCGCATGCTTACTGATCTTTTGCCAACTGTCCAAGCTAGGAGTCCAGATTCATCAGGTTTCAGGGGCCCAAGGAACCTCATTATCTCAGCATTATTGCCTACTGTATCCTGTTCTTGATAAACATCCTTCCCCTTATCAGGCATCCTTGCATTCTTTCTTGCTGTTTTGCACGTATTCCTTTCCTTTCTCACCCAACTAAGGATGCAGCAAATATTAAGCAATGTCTATCATCTATGTGCCTATTCTAAATCAATACCTTCTAATTTCTGTGGTTAGTATATATCCTCGAGTTTATGACCCCATGTTTCAAGTGAACCCCTCCCGGTTCACCCTATCAACCAGGAGACCCCCCTCTGCCGCTGGCCACACTTGGCCCATAGCTGCCAGCAAAACTTCAAACCTTACACAGGGACAAGGCCATGCACTCAGACATCTCTGAGCAGCCCAATTCCTTCCCCCCCGCCAGGGCCCTTCTAAGGATACATACCATTTATCCACACACCACCAGGCCGTTGTCTGTCTCCGCAGGAGGAGAACCAAGACACGGAGCCTCTCCAGGGAAAGGCCCCTGGGCTGCACCTAGGAGGTCTGCCTCTCCACTCTGCCACTGTGGAGTACAGAGACGGTCTCCTGGCTGGCTCGCCACAAATGATTTGTGGAAAAAAACTTCCACAACTTGTAAAAGTTGTAAAGCCGGTATGATTTATTTCAGCGCTGGACACATGCTCCCCAAGGACATGCGCACCCCAAAAATTCCCAAGTCTACTTTATCCCCTAACCTGTTGCGTATGCATAAAAGACATATGCATATGCATCAAACTGTCTTATCAATTTTATGGGCCTGTGCAGTTTTTCAGTCATGTAGTTGTAATGCAGTGTTTATAGCCCAGATTCAGTTTTCCTGTCTGCTTCAGTCTCAAGGTCAATGGGGGGCCTCTTCTTACCTCCCTTCAGCATTCCTTTTGGAGTAGCCTTGAGTTTTCTTTGTTCTTTCTCTGCAGGCCTTTTTGTGAGCACACAAGTTAAAAGACTAAACAAAAAATCCAAAATTGGTTTCTACCCCGAGGTAAATTCCCAACCCCCTGTTTCACCATCTGTGCTAACAGCTGCAGAGGTAAATTCTTCTTTCTTCGAGCAACAATTACTTAAACAAGAAAGGCCAGGCCGATTTTAACACGAGATGAATCACATCTATTGCTTTTTACCCTCTGGGCAATATTAGCCTCACAGACCCATTCTTCTAACAGTTTTCCAGAACAAAACCCCCCTGCCTCCTAACAGCAAAAAAAAAAAAAAAAAGGTAGGAAAGAAACAGAAAGCAAAAAAGGAAGCTTGCTTTAAAAATAAACAACTTTGCGAGGTTTGGCAAGCCAGCTAGAGATTAAGGCTATCTCTGCCTTGATCATATCGCTCGCGCTGGCCCCTCTCCCTCTCTTCACAGCAGCGCTTTCAACCCTGTCCCTTGCCTCTCCCCTGCTGCCGCCACTGCACCACAGTGGCCCTGGCAAAGGCAGACCCTGCCCTAGCAGCTCGGTCTCAGACTGGGGGAGGAACTCCCAAACAGCCGCCTGCATGGGGACCCTGGGGGCATGCCTCGCCTCCCTCTTGCCCTCTCTCTCTCTCTCCTTCGACCCACCTACCGGAGCCAAGGCTGCCGCTCCGGACTCGGGACCCCGGCAGGCTGGGAGTTGCCCCCAGCAGCTCCATCACTAGGCCAGCTTTCTCCTCAGCGGCAAACCTGTGTGAACCGTGCCCACTGCTGCCGGGCCAGCAAGAGCATCTGGCAACCCCTCGCCCTCCAGGACCCTGGCATAACCAAGCCAGGTCCCAACCCCCAGCGGCACCCCATGCAAACGGTGCCATGTGCCGCCTCCACCGGGTGGGTGAACAGTGGGAGTTGCTGTTCCGGGTCACCCCGAATAAATCAGCCCCTGCCACAGCCCTCAAGACACTTCCACTAACTCGAGAGTGGCCAAAAGCCTCCTAAACTTGACAACCCCCAACCTGGCATCCCCAGATGCTCCTGACATTCTTTTTCTTTAGTAAG